>NC_088385.1:33165000-33790000 GCF_037993035.2 Macaca fascicularis | reverse complement strand
CCGGTAAAACCCCAGGAGGTGGGGGCTCCTGTTTGCTGTTCCTATTTTGCACATAAGGGGGCTCAGAGAAGTGGAGTAACTTACTTGGGTCTCACAGTAGTTTGCGGGGCACCAGCTCTGGCTGAGGCCCTCACACTCTTCCCTCAGGGCTGCATTGATCCCTTCATCCTCACATGGCTGAGCCCTGAGCCCAGGAGGGAGAGCTGTTGGCTAAGCAGCTTAGTGTACACCCAGATCACAGCAGAAGCAGCCAGGCCTCTGCCCCTCCATTGTCACCCTTCCTGGCTCCCTTTCCATGTGCTGGCCTTGCCCAGGTTTGGCTGAGGAGGGCAGTGAAGGCCCCATTGGTTTCCTGTTTCCTCTGAAACGAGGTGTGGGGCAGACGGAGAGCCTGAGCTGGGTGCCAGTGATGGGCGGCAGAGGGGCGAGAGGTGACTGAGCTCAAGGGCACGGCCTTTGAGAAGCCAGCTCTAGTAGTGCTGTCCTGAGGCTCCACTGCGCTCACAGGCCCTCTCGCTCAGAACCAAGGGCTCACCAGTCAGCCTTGGCTGTCAGTCATAGCTCTCTGGTGCGGGCACCTGGGGTGAGGCTGTCCTTTCAGCTTGCCCATTGGGACAGCTGGGTGTAAGTGTTACAGGGCCTGTCTGGGGGCGCCTTGCCCCAAACAGTGCACTCCAAGGGGAGGGTGCTTACACGATGCTGTTTTTGACCCCAACGGTCTGTGCAGAGGCAGGGAGATGACTATGTCTGGGACTTAGCCTTCTTGACCCAGACTCCTGTCCCCTCCCCAGGAGACTATCAGCTACATGGACCCTGGTCCCTGTGGTGAACAAGTCCAGGCTGGCCTTATCCTCTTCCTGGGCCTCCTTTTCTTTCCCTGAACTTCCAAAGCCCCTCAACCATTTCCTCAAAGCCTGTGGACATCTCGGGAGGTGAGGAAGGTAGAAGCCCCACCCACTACCTCTCTGTCCCAGTGGGCAGGAGGCCAGCTCCTTCTCTGCCAGCCACAGCCCTGGAGCTGGGTGCCAGTCCTCCCTCGATGGCACAAGGTGCACAGATGGGAGGAGGGGAGGCAGCTGGTGGTGTGGGCTGGGAACTCTGGGAAGTGGCTGGCGAGCTCTGCTTTGGGAAAACATGCCTTCCAGTCACCTCCTGCCCACCAGACCTTGTGCTCACAGACAGCGAGCGCCAGTGGCAGCAGGTCCTTGCAGAGGGCGAGGCCCCAGCCGCCCCTGTAACCGGGACTGTGTGGTGGCTGGTCTCTTTAGTCACAGTGTGAGAGCCGAGTAATGCGGGCAGAGGGTTCACAGGGGCCAGTTCCTGCTGGAGTAGCAGAGAAAGGAGGGAGCGTGGTTCACTAGGCTCGCACCACCCCAGCCAGGCTCAGGAAACGATTCCTGCGGAGTCAGGGGCTTCCTTGCCAGGGCTCTCCCTCCCCTTCCCCTCCTAGGGCAGTTGACCTGGCCTCATCTCTCAGCATCCAGCAGTCTGCCCTGGGAGCTTAGGGGCCTCTTTCGCCGAGCCGCTCTCCCTCTCTGCGCCTTACTTCTTGACCCTAAAAGGATGGGCGCTGGGTCTTTCCAAGGACTCTGGTAGCTCAGCTCACCTAGGTGCTCAGTGACCCTGGGAAGAACAGGAACCACCACCCACGCCCCCAGCCCTGCTCCCCTCCGGCACCCGCGCCCCCAGGCCCTGCTCCCCTCCGACACCCGCGCCCCCAGGCCCTGCTCCCCTCCGGCACCCGCGCCCCCGGCCCTGCTCCCCTCCAGCCTAGGCCGTTGCCTTTGCGGCTCGCTGGCAGCCCCTGGTTCTGGAACTCAGCACACACAAGGGCAGGGCTGGCTTAAAGGTTTTCATTTTAAGTCTCTTAAAATTAAAGCATTTTATTTTAAAGAAATTAAAATTTCTTTCATTTCTCTGAAGGAATGAGGCCTACCCACGCTAGGTAGGCAGCTCCATCGGGCCCTGTTGGCATGGGCCGTCTGTGGAGGTCAGGAGCGCCCCCGTGTGTCTGCTCCCCTCCACAGCACATTGTGGTTCTCCCCGGAGTTTATCTGAGCTCTCCTGGTCTCAGTCATGTTTTATCCTGTGTCACCTGCATGGTAAGGAGCTCCTTGCCTTTGCCCATTGTGTAAAACTCAACTGCCCTTTATTTGTCCTCAGATCATTCTTTTGAGCTTCAAGGGATGCCTGGGGTCCTGTTTCAGGATCTTAGACAGGTCTGTGTCAGTTCTCTTTATTGTCCTCTGTGATTTTGCAGACTTGATTCAATGACATCAGTCCTGTTTGTCCAGAATGGAGTTCCTGGCTTTTTAGTATTCACCTGTCATGTCTCACCATTTCATATGCCTCTTGGGTGTCTGGTGTGTTTCATGTGTCAGAGCGAGTCTCCCCAGTAGAGTTGGGGTGCCCTGAAGGCAGGGCCATTATCCCTCTTTCTAGATCTGCCCATAGCCACACATACAGGAAGACCTTCCCAACCGCACAGATAGACTCGAGAAGCCCCGTCTCTGCTCCCATGCTAGTCCCAGCGGGACCACGCTGAGGTCAGCTTCCCAGTGGCCACAGACATTGCCCGTCCCAGGTTGACTCAAGGCGCCACGTCGGTGACACCAGAACCCTTTCCCGCTGCTGTGGCAGGAGTGCTTGAGGTGTGCAGAGCTGGGCTCTTGGACTTCTGTGTGATGGTTGGCTGCCAGACTCAGGGAGCAGCCAGATTAGTGGCCGTGATAGGCATAGCAGCCCTGAAGAAGGGCCTCGGATGCTGGGAGGGACTGAGGTGATAGGGTAGCCTATGGGGGTGGCACTGGGCTGTCTTCCATGTACCGCCTCATCTCCTGTCTGCCTCCCTTCCCTTCTCAGCTCCCTTTCTTCCTCATCGTTCTCCTCTTCCTTTCCCGCTGTGCTTTGGGAGTTATCTCAGTGGCAGGCATGCCCTCCTGCCACACCATCTCCAGGGGAGAGCTTGGAAGAAATTCCTCATTGTTGGCTTCATACTGCCACAGGTTACTTAGAGGCCGGGGCATTTTTGAGATCAAACGCTGTCTTTAGAGATGGTCAGAGAGCATTGGTGACATGCAGAGCCACAGCAGAGACCACCTCCAGGACTAAGGAAGGGAGATGACAGTCAGTGTGCACCTGCTGTGTGACACACGCTGTCTACAGGGCCTGGAATCTGGCAGCACAGGGAGCTGGGTGCTGTGGCCTTCCCAGCAATGAGCTGCCCTGGAGATGAAACCCCTGCACTGTGACACCCTCCCTGGTGTGACTGTACCACGGGGTCTGAAGGAGGAGGGGGCAAGGTCGAGGGCTCTGAGTGGCTGATCTTGACAGATGATAGATGTGTCTGAGAGGGGAGAAGGGAGTTAGTTTTTAAAAATAAAGTTTATTTGTACAGGGCATGGTGGCTCATGCCTATAACCCCAGCACTTTGGGAGGCCAAGGCATGTGGATCACTTGAGATCAGGAGTTCAAGACCAGCCTGGCCAACATGGTGAAACCCCATCTCTACTAAAAATACAAAAATTAGCCTGGCGTGGTGGCGAGCGCCTGTAATCCCAGCTACTTGGGAGGCTGAGGTAGGAGAATCACTTGAACCCAGGAGGTGGAGGTTGCGGTGAGCCGAGATCGTGCCATTGCACTCCAGCCTGGGCAACAACAGTGAGACTCCGTCTCAAAAAAAAAAGTTTATTTGATTATAAAACTAGCATATAGTCATCAGAGAGTACAGGAAAGAACAGCGAGGCATGAAAATTACATGAATTAAAACCACTTACAACGCTGTCATCCGGGGTAATGTTTTGTTGAGTTTCCTAGGCGTGTGGGGGAGGAAGTTCTTTCATTGCACCTTTTACTTTACACAGAGAATGCTGGGTTCTTAGCCTTCCTCCCTCTGACAGTACCAGCTGTCCACCCCTGGGGATTGGGCAGCCCATCAGCGCCATGCTTCAACTCAGAGCTGGGAGGGGAGGCCAACCTGGAAAGGGGACCCTGCTCCCGGGAGGGAGCTCCTAGTGCAGTGTGGGAGCAAGCAGTGCGGCAAGGCTGGGACCGAAGCTCACAGGACAGCCCTTCCCGGAGCAGAGGTCTGGCAGGGGGCCAGGCGGTTTCTGTCCAGACTTCTCATGGCGGGGACCTCACTGCTCAGCCGTCATGTTAGCCCGCTCTGAGTCCCTGGGTGAGTGAGCTTGAGGGATAGGTTTTTACCTTGTAGTTTCTAGCACTTGGTCCCTGTTCTGCCCCCCAGAGCCTCATGGAGTAAGCCCAGACACTGTAAACCTGGCCATCCTCTCACACTTAAAACTCTGCATTCATCTGCGTTCCTTGCCAAATCCCTCTCAGGCCAGGCACCTCTAGTTCCCACCCAGTTCCTGTGGGGAATATGATTTCCACATGCCTGGATGCTGGTGCAGCCAGAGAGAGGTGAAGCCTGTAGCCAGGCTTTGTGGAGCAGGTGAGACTGGAATGGCGTTTGGAGGGCATGGTGAAGGCAGTGACATAGGGAAGCTCATTCCACGCCAGAGAATGGTGCAGGAATGGCCGTTCATCTGTGGCAGGTGTAGGTACAGGCGTGTGTGAGCAGAGGCTTACCCTGAGCCGGGGAGAAATCCCAGCCCCTGGGCTCCCCCAGCCCTATGCCCTTATCTAGCCATTCCTGCCCTCCCAGAGCTCTGGGACTGGGGACAGAGCCCTCATGCTGTACACATGTGGAGAGCCTGCCACCAACTGGGTCCTGACCGACTCGTGCAGGATCTTCTTGTCACCATGGCCGGAGGCAGCTGCTGATTTGGGACGCATCCCTCGTCCAGCATCTCATGGTGTGCAACCAGAAACAGAACCCTCCTGTTTGGCAAGAGCATGGGTCTTGGACAGCAGTGACCACCTGTGTGAGCCACTGGTGTGAGGTTAAATGGAATAGAGCATTGGGAGCACCCAGCGCAGAGCCTAGAGCCCAGGCCTGGTTCTGGAAAGGGCATAGTGGGAGTCATGTCATTCCCTTTGAAGTGCAGGCTGGGCAGGGGCCTGCTTCTCTGCTAGGCCCAGCCTTGCATTCTTGGGAGCAGGTGCTGACTGCCTCCAGGGCTCCAGCCTCCTTTCCCAGCCCTTTCAATGCTCAGAGGCTCTCTTCCTTACCCTCACCCCTGTTCTTCCCACATCCTCAAAGCTGAGGGAGTCTGCTTATTCTGGAGGTGAGGAGCAGTCAGGGAGAACTGCCTATACATCAGCAGAGAACTGGACAAGAGTGCCTAGCCTTGCCCCTGGGTCAGGCCTGCTGGTGCCTTCTACACCAACCTTGTGCCTGAGTGCCAGGTTTCCAGCTAAATGCTCAACACATTTCTTCACCAAAAAGAGAGCTGAAATGAGTGACTGTGGGGTTCTGTCTTGTCCATTCTGATAATGATGACAATGATGACAACAGCATCCAACACCTGTAGAACGTTCACTACCCACCAGGCACTGTTTCTTATGTTAACTTAATTTTTCTTTGCAATGATCTTGAAGGGATATATTTAACAATATAAGAAAAATGAGTTGCAGATGAACTTTGAGTCACCAAGGGCTCTGTTTACAAGCATGCCTCCCCACCATCCTGTCCTTAAAATAGTGATTCCAAGTCAGTTTTCATTAGTGATCCATGAGTGATGGCCAGCATGCAGCACATAGTTTCATGTGGACATTTCTCTCTCTGGTTTATGACCACTGCACGGGGTGGATGCATCATGCACCACATGTGTTGACTGATGAGTGAAATGTATTTGTTGCTTTCCAGGGGACAGAGGAGAGGCTGGAGGGAGGGCAGCAGCTGTCCCGCCACCAGGAGAGCTGTTCTGGTGCCAGCCTCCCCATCCTGGGGGTTCCCTGCTACAGTCTTCAGCTCCCCTTTGTCCCCCAGAGGCCAAAACAGCGGTGCACAGTCAGGAGAGGCAAGGCATGTGGCTGGGCTGGAGGGCTGATGGTGCAGGAACAGTCAGCCTTGGGCCCTCCAGCCTGGCTCTGTCTGTCCCGCCAACTCCCGGCTTTTTATAAAGAGGCTGTGTTAGGTGAGCCTGGAGTGAGCTGTGCATGGACCTCATCTGACTGTGGCGTGCTGACCCTTCGCAGAGGTGGTCTAAGGAGACAGGGACCCTGGGCCGACCTGGGTTTGAATCTCCCCAGCAGCTGACTGGCCCTGCCCACGGCCCACATCAAGTAACGGGAGAAATTGATCAGGGTAACTGAAAAAGGAGCCCAACTCAGCTCTGTTAAACTTTTCTCTAGCGCTTTCTTCCCTCTCAAGCCTTTGCCGCCACATACCTGAGATTGTCCCTGTACCACCCCAAAGGCATGTGGCCTTTGCAAGCTGGTAGAGGGAGGGCAGCACGGGGGCCTGTGTTAGTTTCATGGAATCACCAATGGGGTTTCCTTTTTTTTTTTTTTTGGTGGCACAGGGGTCCTGTGCAGGTGTGGGCAGCGTGACAGAGTCCCTGAGGCCAAGGCCATAGGCCTGGTGCCTGGCGTGCGCTGTGATGGGAGGTGTCGGGTTCCTGCGGGAGGCGAGTGGGTTGCAAGTAGTTAATGCCGGGCTGCAGTGAGAGTCGCCTCCAGTGTAATTGCTGATTTTGGGAGTGCCTTGGCTAGTGCTGGGAGGGATGGAAGCGGTTAAATGTGGCCTCATTGGCTGATTGGCATTTCTTGAGTTGGATACTAATTCCTTCAGGAGGTCAGAGAAGCTCCCCAGCGGCACCCCTGATCTTGACTTTGGAGGCCAGGTTCAGTCTTTCAGAGGGACTACAGAAAAACCCCTAAGTTATGACTATTCCGCGTTGCTTAAAAGACAGCCCCCTGAGTGGCTGGGATGACAGGCATGCATCACCACACCTGGCTAATTTTTGTATTTTCAGTAGAGACGGGGTTTCACCATGTTGGCCAGGCTGGTCTCAAACTCCTGACCTCACGTGATCTGCCCTCCTCATCCTCCCAAAGTGCTGGCATTACAGGGGTGAGCCACACCACACCTGGCCTGTTGAATAAACAAGAGCAAGAACAAATTTATTGTTCAGATCTCATACGAAAACGCACAGTGTTTCTTTTTGCTGTTCTCAATCTGTTTCTGTTGTGTTCATTGAACTTTGTTCTTAGCTCCTCTTGCCAGCTCACACCTTGACATAGGTGCCCTCCTGACCCCTCTGTTCATCTTTCTAACACGACCTTGTTTCCTGCCGCCAGGTCTTGGTAGTGGGAGTGCTTATCTTTATCATGAAGAGTTGGAGGAGTGGAGGGAGGGCCTGTTGGGATCTACTTTGATTTTATTTATTTTTTTGAGACAGAGTCTCACTCTGCCACCCAGGCTGGAGTGCATTGGCGCAATCATGGCTCATTGCAACCTCAACCTCCCAGGTTTAAGTGATCCTTCCACCTCAGCCTCTCATGTAGCTGGGACTACAGGCACGTGTCACCACACCCAGTAAATTAAAAAAAAAAAATTTCTTTTTAGAGATGGGGTCTCACTATGTTGCCCAGCCTGGTTTCAAATACCTGAACTCAAGTGATCCTCCTGCCTCAGCCTCCTAAAGTGCTGAGATTATAGGTGTGAGCCACCGTGCCCAGCCAGAGATCTGCTTTAAAGCTGCTCACCCTGAGCCTACCCCAGCCTACACTTGACCAAAGGCCTCACATGACTCTGTTCACTCTACATATGGGAAGTGCCTGAACTCAGAAGTAATTGATTCTGATTTATAGCCAGGTTGGGGTATAATTAGCAGTTGTGATTTAATGTCGTTGTGGCCTGAAACTTTGCCATCTTCTCTCTCTCTGTTTGTGTGTATTTAAAGCAAGACTGTTTACAAGCATGCCTCCTCGCCATCCTGTCCTTAAAATAGTGATTCCAAGTCGGTTTTCATTAGTGATCCATGAGTGATGGCCAACATGCAGCACACAGTTTCATGTGGACATTTCTGTTTCTGGTTTATGACCACCAGCTCCCAAGGTAGGGTGGGGAATTGGCACCAGACCTTGACCCCGGGGTCCCTGAGCAAGTCACATCTCTGAGCCTTGGTTTCCTGCACCAGGGAATTTGGATCATGATGTCATCTCACAAGGGGATGAGGGGCAAGTAACAGCACTTCTCAGGCCCAGCTCACATAGCACTTGGTGGACATCATTTCTTTCCTGCGCTCTTCCCTGAGAGAAGTGGGGCCACTCTCATGGAGGCAGAGGTGCCTGGTTCCAGCTCCTAGCTCTGTGGGCAAGTCACTTAGAGAGGCCTCAGCCTGCTCATCTGTAAAATAAACTAATAGCAGTTGTCTTACGTATCTCATACAGCTAGAGGGAGGACTAAATAGAAGGGCAGTCATAGGCTCTTAGGGCTGGAAAGGGCTTTGGATATTATTAGTTTCAACTTTTTGTTTTATAGATGGAAAAACCGAGGCTGAAAGGAGTGAATGATGCCCAGGATGACGCGTCCCGTTAGCAGCATGTGGTCAGGGTGCTGTGCTGTTTGGCCTCATGACACTGCTTCATCTAAAGGCCTACTTGTCTGTGAACTCATAAGCATATGCAGAGAGGCTCACCTCTCTGTGTGTGGCGGTGGATGGACAGATGGCCCTCCTCCTGCCATCTGCTCTGGCCTGTACAAGCCGGGCTGAAGGAGATCATGTATCATCGCACCAAGGTGGGGAGGCACTTCTGTTGCTGGGCTGAAAACATGTCTTGCTTGCTGCTTCCCTCCTGCGTGGCTCACACAGCCCATATCTGGCTGTTTATGAACGAGATTCCCTCTGTGCCCAGCATCGTGCTTGATGCTAGGACACTGCACAGAGAAGTCTGAACAGAGGCTCCTGTCCTCGTGCAGCCATTTGTAGCCCGAATAGGCGCCCGCAAGAGGTCAGTGCTCACAGGGCGGGAGAAGGCTCTAAGGCTGATGAGGGTACAGCCACTGCGGAGCAATAGGGGGTGGGCAGGTCCAGAGGAGGAGGTGGAGCTTCAGCTGGCCTTGAAGGCCCCGGATTGGATTGAGAACAGGGCAGAGAAGACAAGGAAGGCTTTCTGGGTGAGAAGGCGTGCTGTGAGCAGGGTCTGGAGGCAGAGGTGTGGAAGGCGCATTTGTGGAAGGCAGAGGTGTGGAGGCAGAGGTCATGCTGAAGAGCGAGGAGACTCCGGGGGAAGAGCATTTTGATTTGCGGGGAGGTTTTAAAGTGTTAGTCATTGGGCAGGCAGTGTCTGAGTGACTTAGCTCGTCTAACACAGTGATTGGGGTCATTATTTTGGCTCAGAGCATTGCTGAAAGCCTGGCTTACCTGTCACTGTGACCCTTGGCTTACCCACCTCAAGGATGTAATGGGGCCAGAAGGAGGCAGGTGACCTTCCGAGTCTCTCCTTCTCTTAGAAGCCTGGGTCGAATGGCTCACAGGAAACTCAGGGAAGTGGGTGGGAACCCAGTCTTGCTTTAGATTCGCATTGGCCCCTTCTGTGTTGCAGAGTGACTTCCCATCTCAGTCACTATCTTAATTTATTGATGAAAACTTGTTTCACAGTCCAGAGCACAGATGGCAGCAGCTCCCTGCCAAAAGAAAACATGCTGCAAATTGGAAAAGCAGGCTGCCTCCCGGGAGGATGGTGGAGGGAGGAGAGCCTGTCTAGCCAGACGCTGCTGCTGGTCCTGGGCGGATGGGGCTCCGGGAGGCCAGCAGAGTGGCCCCCTCGTGGGCGGGCTGGGGCTGGAGCAGCTGGGGCAGTGGCAGGACGTCCTCACCTCTCTCCACTACCAGCTCCTGACTCATGGCTGCCCTGCTTCAGCCTGGTCTCCTTAGCCTGGGGCATTTAGCCTGGGGCTGCAGGCACCATCCACAGCAGCACAGCACCAAGGAGAAAGGACAGGGAAGGGGCTCTGCGTGCTGGGAGCAGGCATGACTGTACTATGAGGAGCTCCGTGACCTTGGACATGTTTCTCTGGGGAAACTGGACAGGCAGCTTTCAGCAGAGGAACCTGAATTGTTCCATGCATAGCTTCAAATATTTAAAGGCCTGTTTTACTTGTTCTTGGTAGATTTCTTGAGCAAAACTAGGAGGATGTGTGTTAGCCACAGGGAAGTAGATTCTTGAGTTAATAAGAAAGAATTCTTGACTAAAGTTAAGCAAAAAAAAAGAAAAAAAAGAAAAAAAGAAACGGAATAAGTTGTTGGAGGGTGAACACTCAGATCCTGGGGGACTCAGTGTGGCCGCCTCCCCCTCTGTGGTTCTAGGGAGCTGTGGCCCTTCTGCCTACTGGGTAACTTTGACCAAGGTGTCTCTGCCCCTCCATGTCCCTCCATGCGGAAGTGGAAGCACCTTCCGGTTCTCCCTCCTCCCTGGCCCCGCCTCTACGGCTGTGAGAATGACGGAGCTGCGGAGTCCCTGGAGGCAAGGGGTGCTGAAATACAAAGCAGGGGCACTCCTGAAACTGACATGTTGTCCCTGCTCCCTGAGACGAAGTTCTTGGCAGGTTTTCTTCTCCCAGGGCCGGGCAGGTTCATTACTAGCAGGCATGTCAGGCTGTGAAATTAAAGCCTTAAAAAAAAAAAAGTCTTCCCATCCACTAATTTATTAAATGTTATTAAATGTTGAGCCTGGCCCTAGCTCACAGAAAGCATCGGGGAGTGCTGAGCCCTAGCATTTGAAAATCTCCTGGAAGCAAAGAGGGGATGAGGGTGGCAGAGGGGCCGAGGGGTCGGGGTGGGGGCCACCAGAGATACCAGACTGGGTGTCTCTGCAGAGAGGCATGAGGCAGTGGGGATTAAAGTAGCCAGGGGATGTGATGGGCTATGATGGGGGCTGGGGCAGGTAGGACAGGCGACCTACCCCAGGTCAGTGAGGAGCCAAGGGTGGCTGAAAGGGGAGTAATTTGGGGGCCCTGGGGTTTCTGGGAGTGGGGAAGGTAGGGTGCACAGAGGGCTTTCTCTGGGTTTGTGGGTCTGGGTGTGGCCCTGTTCCTGGGCTGTGGTCTGCTCAGGAACCCCCACCTGTCCCCATCATTCATTTATTCATTCCTCAAGCAAATATTTATCTGGTATTCCAGGCATATTCTAGACCTTACAGTGGGGGGGGGGGGGGGGGGAAATGGGTAAGATATGAACCCAGGTCTTGGAAATGCTCTTGTTTTTAGAGAAGGTGGGCAGCGAGTCTACACAGAAGCCTAGGAGGGTTCCTAATGTGCTGCTCTGGGCCCAGCCCCAGCACAAGAGGTCACCCCTGGGGAGGGGCCACCCCTACACCAATCGGAGACTGGTGGCAGCTATGAACGGCTATGGGCAGTGGTTGTCCATGGGTCCTAAGCAGTGTGCAAGTGAGGGTAGAAGCTCAGGAGGGAGGGTAGCTTGAGGGGAAATTGTGGGCCCCACCCCCAGAGAGATGGGATGTCTGCATGACATATACATATGGCAGAAACATATATTAAAACTACAAGTCAATATGGTTCAACCAAAAGAAGAAAATAATGCCATAGGGATATTGAGCTAATTAAAAGAATTAATAAATGAGGAGTCTGAAGCGTGGGCTCACTATACAGTCATGGCCTGACTGGCCTCAGTTTACCTGCTGTGCATGTGTTGAATGGGCCTGTGGTGATGAGGGAGACCTGAGATGCCCGTTGGCTCAGGACTCCTCTCTACGCCAGGGGTCTGCACTTTCTCCCTCCTGCAGAGTCAGGGCAGGGTCCAGACAGGATCACCCTAGGAGGAGGACCCAAAGGATTTGCCAAGGGTGAGGCCCCAGTCTGGGGATTTAACCACAAGCACAACAGACCCAAATCCTGGCCCTTGAGGAGGCCATTGGCAAATCTTCTCAATTTCATCTTCTCAAATTTCAATGTGGGTTTATTTGGAGCCCTGAATTAAAGTTAGTTTGAAATGCCCTCAGCTGGTGAAGGTGGCAGGGGAGGCTTGATACTCAGGTTGGCCCCTAGGCCTGCCCCTGCTTGTAGAAGGGCACTGATCAGGCCTGGACCACACTGGGATGGTTGGCGACTTCTGGCTGGTTGGTGCTGACATTGGCTGGGGCCTGATCCTCTGAGTCACCCTGCCTCGCCCTAGATTCTCCTGCTGTGGACCAGATGATAGCTTTGGCCATGTCCACTGAGACAACTCTGTGGTTTTGAAAGGGAATTTTCCCGAATGCCACCAGCTAAGCTCTCTGGCTCTGAGCTTTGGCTGTGCTACCACAGGCCTTGCCTCCTTCCTGTACTGGGCGTCCTCCTGCCCTGTTCCTCCCTCTCCCTTCCTGCCACACCCAGGGTGACCTCTGCTCACCATCTTCTCCATTCCAGGGACGTTTTCCCACCACACCAGTGGCTATCCCCACACGCACTAGGAGCCCTGTGACACCCCGACTCGTGGGGCGGAGGTCAGACCCAGAGTGCTGGAGCTCCTGTCGAAGGCCCTTCCGTGTATCTTTCAGATCCTGGGCATGGCCTTCTCCATAACCATTGCCTAGCACATCCATGGGACTGGTAAGAAGTAGGATGTGTGTGTGGGCTGGCCGGAGTGTCCCCACAAGCCACTCCCCACTCTCCACTCCCCACTCCTCTGCTGGATGCTCTGTGGAGGGAGAGGATTTGAGCTTTGTGTCGCTGGCCTACACTCTCCAGATATGACCCCTGCGCCCACCCACCCCTGCCTCAGCCTCAGCCTTCTCAGTGGTGGAGAGGCGGGGAGGCGGTGTCAGCACATGGAGACCTGGGGCATGGGGCACCTGGATGCCTGCATCTGTGTGTGCATATTTGCCAGAGATGATGAAGTGGGCGGGGGGTGTGCTCTGGAGGAACCACCCCCACTGATGGGTGTCTGTCCCCTGCCTTTCCTCACCCTGACACTTTGTCCCCCCATGGGGCAGGGAGCACAGTGCTTCCACCTGCGGAGAGACTATCCCCATGGAGGCTGCTGCCATCCGTGGCCGCCGTGGGGGAGTTGGCGGGGCGGCGTCTGCCTGCCACCAGGCAAGATCCCTGGGGCACCTCACCAGGCTTTTTATACCTTACAGTGTAATTTGTTAACTTTACTTTATTGTGATTAATTGTTCAGGAATACTACCTCTGAGGTAAGTTAAGGGTTAGCTTTCTGATTGATAACTTTTTACTGTGTTGATTTCTTTAATGGCTTAATTTATTTTTTCCCTAAGTGTGGGGGATGGGTGGGAATACAGGACCCCCGTTCAGTCTCAGTCAGGCCAAATCACTGTGCAACCCCCACAAAGCTCTCTGATGAGACTCACCAGCCTATGCTCAGAATGCATGGAGAGGACCCAGGGGTCCTGCCAGGCCTGGCATCTGCAGACAGGAGCCTGGGAGAGGCAGGTGGAGAGAGGAGTGGGAAGGAGGCTGGAGGCAACTAATCACAGGGTGATGGTGTTTGCTAACACAGCTCAGATGCCACAGCAGTGGGGGTCCCCTGGGGGCTGGTGAAGCACTTTGCCAGAAACGTAGCAGAGCTGGCAGGGTCCCTGTGCTTTTCACTGAGGAGCAGTTGTTGGGTTTTTCCTTCTTCCTTCCTCCTGCCCTCCACTGGCATGGGAGGCCGCCCCTTCCACCACATGCGGGCTTTCTCGAGACAGGCTCTGCACACCTTTCAAATTTCTCTCTAGTGTGGATGCTACTCACTTTCTCCCCTTGCTTCTGGGTGGGGAAACTGTTCTTAAGTTTTACTACTCAGACAGCGACAGAGGACCCATCATGAGGGCAAGTAGGAGTGGCGCCCCTGATTGTTCCTGCCAGCTTCACCCAGCCACAGGTTGCCTTGCTGGGAGGGAGGGAAAGATGTCCAGTTTGGTCCTAGGATCCCTATCTCCTTCCCAGGGCTCATTGACATCAGCAGTGGGTGGGTGACAATCACATCCTCTATGATCTCAAAGAGAAGAAATACAGAAAGCCCAAGAGAGATCAGACTGGCCCTAGGCTACCATAGCCCCAGAAAGAAAGAGCTGGAGTCATGGCATGCACACACCCGGATGTGTGAGATGAACAGACAGGGTTGGGTATTCAATGGCAGGAGGCACCCCTCAGAACTGAGGCTGGTGTAGTGTAATGTTTTGCAGTTAAGAAAAAGTCAAGAATCTATGGGACTCAGCGTGCAAAGGTTATCCACTAGCCAGGATCCAGTGCACATCACTGGGTGGGGCCTTGGTGGGTGGCTGCCCTTCTTCCTACAGTTTGGCTCCTTACCCTGGTTTCCCAGCCAGACGAGTTCTCTTCTCCATCCTCCACCTGCCCGTCTGCTCTCAGGGCTGAGTCATGGCCACCCAGCTTCTTGTCACTCCTCTGTTCATCTTTAAGTAATACATAAATTGGGACCAGGAGGATATAACTTTTGATGTGTTCAGGATTCATATTTTTGGCAGGTGGGAGTGGACAGTAGGCTGGTCTTAGGGTGCTGGATGGGGTAAAGTCTCTGAGGCAGGAGCCATGGTGCTGATGCAATACGAGAGAGGCACACATTTGGGCAACACTAGCCTTCCCTAGTCCTCTGGCCGGTCTTCCTGGTCAGGAGTCCTCCCCGGGAGCCCCAAAGTGCAGATTCCAGAGCAAACACACTCTTGTAGACAGATGCTCACCAAACAAGTGCTCAAGTCACCCAGTGGGACGTGGAGCATCATGTGTTTCTGATGTGGGTGTGGGGGAGGTAGGTTTGTTTATGCCATTTTTAGCTTTTGTTAATATCAACAGCAACAGTCCAGTGCATTGGGAGACATGTGTCCTCCCTGAAAATCTTGTCTCTGGAGTGCTTTAGGGGTATCCTCTGGCCCTGGAGCCTTTGCTGCAGTGTCTGCTCCCCCGGCCACCCCCCACCTCATCTGTCCGTTTGCAGAGCCTCGTTCACAGGTCCTCAAACTGCCTTCTTGGCTCACCCGCTGCTTGGCCGTTTCATCATTTGGCCGAGTCTACATTCGGTGGAAGCCTCCACGCATAGAGTAGATGTTCCTCCAAGCCCCTTGCCTGTCCTGCGGAGCGGTCCCCACACCTCCCAGAGGGCCACATCCTGTAAAGCCAGTGAAGGTGGCTCAGTGTCTCTCCTCAGTGTCTCCTGACTATGATCTCACTGGGGCAGAATTCCCCTGAGTGAATTCCCTCACTCTGCTTCCCTTGCCAACATCAGAGTTAGTTCAATCAGGTCTGATGCAACCAATTTACAGACTTGTCTCAGAAAGTCCCTGTGAGTTTGTCGATGATTACAGGGGGATGTCTGATGTGGACTCAGCCTTTCTTTGCAGTCATCTCACAGAGGGGGTGAGCAGGCAGGGGGTGAGAACTGCCTCCGGGCGGCTGGCAGTGGGCGTCAGGGTGTAAGTCTCTTCCCCGCAGCCCCCAGCTGGAGCGGTGTCACTCTCCCTCCTTCTAACATGCGCCTGCATCTTGGGCTCTCTGGAGAGGTTGCTGCCCTGCCCTAGAACCTCTTGTAGATGTTCTGGTTTGACTTGAAACTAGATGGCCATCCCTCCAGGTTTTGGTGGCCAAAGAGCAGTTCAGGTGGATGGAAGTGACTGTCCCTTCCTCTCCGGCCCCCATATAGGTGGAGATGCTAACTAGCAGGGACATGGCACAGGATGGGAGCTGGGTGCCAGTTGCATGGGGTCCATTCTTTGTCTTGCAGACCCTCAGAGTCCGGTGTGCCCCTCTGCTGCAGTGAGGCAGTAGTCCAGGATGGGTTCCTGCTCCAAATGGGCACTCTGAAGAGGCGGGGCCTGAGGGGCATCCCACTGTCCTACTGCAGTAGAAGTCCCGCAGTGGCCTTGGTTGGGTCCTGGTGTATGGGGTTTCCTTGGCTGTCACAGTCACAGTGACACATGGTAGACAACGGCAGCTGAGAATTCCCCTTGCCCTGGGTCATTGCTGAACCACGTCCCCGGAGAGGAGGCAGGCATAAAGAACGAGTGTGCACGTGGGTCTGACAACAGTTGGAGGTGGGCATCTTGAAACCCCTCTGCACATGGAGCTCTACCTCCTTCTCTCCTCAAGGGGGTGGCCAGGTCCACATGGAATTGTCCCAAGGCATCAGCCTCCAGGGCCCCATCCTGCAGCCGCCGTGTCCCAAAGCCCGCAGAGACCACTCTGTGTCTGAGGGGACCCTCTGACACAGGCCCAGCTGGAGCAGGGTCCCTAAGAGCCTCCCCAGGGGATTTGCTGAGAGAGACTCAGTGACTGCAGGATGTGGACTGGTCATGGCAGAGGGGCAGGTGACCCCCATCATCTGTGGAGGACCAACCAAGTCATGGGAATTTTGGTGGAAGCCACCTCATCTCTGCTTGTTCTTGCTCTGGCTCCTGCCCCCAGGTCTGTGGACCCACTTGTGTGCTTGTGGCTCACAGGGCAGTGGAACGCACTGGCCTCTCTCTTAGCACTGGGCCCCCGTCACACAAGCAGAGCTGTGGAAGGCAGGCTGCCCTGGCTGTATATGAGAGGGTCATCTTCCTTCCCTGGGGACGTCTGGTGACTGGGCTAGAGCTGTCTGGGATGCGTCCATGGGAGTGGCTGCGATGACTCTGGGAGTCCTCTCACTGTTGTGCGATGTGGTATGGGAACTGCCTCCCCACTGGTGCTCAGCAAAGCACAGTTGAGAAAGGGCGGCTTATGAGCTGCAGCAGAACCCTGCCAGCCCTTCATGTGGCTAACACTGGTGTCTGCACACACAAATGTCTATTGGCTCAGACTTACTGAATACTCAAGTAACTCATGCCAAGCACCTAGACAACAGTCAAGGAAGATGCAGACACAGTCCCTGTGCTTGCAGGGCCAACCGTCCAGTGGGGACCCCAGAAGAGTGAATGTGATTGCAGGTCAGTGTTGATGGTTATATTCACAGGCTATTGGCTGGCCATGTGGGAGAGGCTGTGACCCAGCCTGAGGAGAAGGAGGCCCTCCAGAGGAGGTGATGTTGATGCTAAGAACTGAAGACAGGATGTGTTAGTTAACCTGGCAAGGAGTGGAAGGAGATGTGTCCTGTGGATGGATGTGGTCCACAGAGTTGAAGCACAGAGGGTGAAGGTGGACAGTCTGGAGACACTGCCAGATCACAACCTTGAAAACCTGGTCAAGGAGCTTGACGTTTAGGCTGAGAGCAATGGGAGCTATGGAAAGGCTTTCCATGGAAAGGCCCAAATGTGATGGGCTCAGATCTGGCCTTTAGAAAGTTGGCTGAAGCTACAGTGTGAAGAGAGGTCAGAGGGACAGAGGAGGCTGCAGGGAGATCAGGCACAGGCACTGCAGTGATTTAGGTGAGAGATGATAGAGCTGCAGGGAAGGGCAGTGGGGTGGAGACAAAGCCGGCAGATCTGAGAGATGTACAGCCTTTGTGGTTAACTAGATTTATTGGTGGGAGAGGGAGCATTTTTGCCATTCATCCAGCATAAATGGGAAGATGACTTATTGTTCATACAAATAGATGGATGAACGGATTTTCTGGGCTCGGTGCTCCTGTGCAGGAGAGGGCAGAGACCAGCATGGTGTAATTAAACCTCTTCTTTTGTGTGTATTGAGCTTCATAGCCTGCAAAACATTATCGAGGTTCCTCCAGACCAAAACTATCTTATCAGCCATCACCACACTTGAACTTTCACCATTAGACATGTACTGTGGCGCGGATGGAAAGGGCACTGGTTTGGGAGTTGGAGACCCTGGGTTAAATTCCCACTCTGCATTTGGTGTCCATGTGAACCTTGGGCAGTCATTGAACTTGTCTTGGTTTTGTCATCCGCAAAATGCAAATAATGCCTGTTTTACAGAGCTGCTGTGGGGATTGAATGAAAGCATGTGTCTAGAGGCATCCAGCTTGTTCCTAGACCAGGATAGGAGCTTGGCAAGAAATTGGTTGGACACGAGTCCCTAAAAAATTAAAGTCAGGTCTTCAAGGAAGAGCATCTTCCAGGCCGAAAGCCGGGGATACAGGAGAGTGGTGTGGGAAGGGGGTGGTCGGGGAAGGGGAGTTGGTGTATCAAGGTGGGTGAGCTGCTGCCTGCAGGAGCTCAGGGAACAAGCTTCCCCAGGCCTCAGTTTGCTCTGGGTTAGCTCAGCAGCAGCACTCAATATTCCACAGAAGCAAGAGGAAAGCCAGATTAAATAAATGTCATTTTGGACTCAAAGATATTGGCATCGGGATGGCCCCTTCTTAAAGCATTCATCAATTGGGAGGCTATTGATTTAGCCATCTTGCTTTTGCTGAGTTTAATGACAGCCACGAGACAGCCTATTGTCTCCTCAAGCTAACAGAAAGAGTAACAACACTCCACAGGGCACACTTGAGCCAGGCTCTCCTGGCTGATGCTGCTATTCGGGACTTCCCCTTTGTGGCCCCAGAGACCATCAGATAGCTGAGAACCAGCGGGGACAGACCTGGACACTAGTGTCCCTTGGCCCTGTGAGAGGAGAGAGGTGAACTGGTAGAGGAAGGCTGCACAGTGGCCTGCGGTTAGTACCTGTTGCCTAGAAATGTTTCTTCTGGTTACCGAATTCTGGAACTTACCCATGTCCAACATCCAGAGCAGGGCCAATCCACCAGTGGGCAAATTTCTGGAATCCCCAGACAGACGGTCCCCTATTAATGATGGTTCAAATTGTGATTTTTTTCAACTTTATGATGGTGTGAAAGCCACATACATTCAGTAGAAACCGTACTTTCAATACCCATACAAAAACCATTTCTGCTTTTCACTTTCAAACTAGTATTTAATACATTACATGAGACATTCAACACTTTGTTATAAAACAGGCTTTGCGTTAGATGACTTTGCTGAAACGTAGGCTAATTTAAGTGTTCTGAGCACGTTTAAGGTAGGCCAGGCTAAGCTAAGATGTTTGGTAGGTTAGGTGTATTTAACATGCATTTTTTACTTTTCTTTCTTGATATTTTCTTTTCTCCTTTCTTTCTTTTCTTTTCTTTCCTTTCTTTCCTCTTTTTGTTTCTTTCTTTTTCTTTTTCCTTTTTTTTGGTTGACAGGGTCTTGCTCTGTCATCCAGACTGGAGTACAGTGGTGCAACCATGGCTCACTGCAGTCTTGAACTCCTGGGCTCAAGCAATCCTCCTACCTCAGCCTCCATAGCAGCTGGGACCACAGGTGTGTGCCACCATGCCCAGCCAATTTTGTTTATTTTTTGTAGAGGCGGGGTCTCCATATGTTGCCCAGGTTAGAACTCCTGGACTCAAGCAATCCTCCCACCTCAGCTTCCCAAAGTGTTGGGATTACAGATGTGAGCCACCACACCTAACTGAGTTACAATATTTTTAACTTACAATGTATTTATCAAGATGTAGCCCCATCATATGTTGAGGAGCATCTGTATATTCTCAATATATTTCTTTTCTTTGGTGAGAGACCCCAGTTCCTAAAATGACCCAACCTTCTTATTTACCAATAGGGAACTTGGGGAGAGGATGTTGAATTTGACCTCTGGCCCCTAACTCAGGGTTCTCTAAAGTAGAATTTGGGCTTCGTGAACTACGGTGTGTTTTAAAAGCCCAGTGGAAGTTGCTCCTTGTCCCCATCATGGGAACATTAATGTTCTTGCCTCTGGCTGGCTTTGTTATGCCCTTAGTGCGGTGACGTTGTTTGTACCTTGCTGATGGAAAGGGCTGGATTCCTGTTTCACTCTTTCCCTCTTGTCCTCTGGCCTGATGCAAAGGCTCCCACCAGGTTCCTGGAAGGATCCTCCTCTTTCTGCTCAAGTCACTGCCAGACAGGGTTTCAGCTAGAGACAGAAGCCAGAGGGTGGCAGGCCAGCCAGCAGCCACCAAAGGCACAGCTTCAGCAATGGCATCATGCTGCCTGCCTGGCTGACATGGCTCTTGTTGGCTGTTGGGGCTGTGTAGGCAGCAGCTGTAAGCCAGTAACAGTGCTGCCTACTTGCAGCAGGAAAGAGCCTGGAGGGCACCTGTCCCTCCTTAGTACATTCGCGTTGGATGATTTGCACATACACATGCACACACTCATAGTGATGGTGGAGGGGAGCAGGCAACTCACTCCAGTGGGACAGATGACCCTGAGCATGCCCTAGGCTGGCTCAATTCCCCTGCTCAGCATCTAAACAGTCAGGCGGCCACTGCTATGACCGTTCAGTGAACAACTGGACCTTGACCAAAGAGGCCCTGCAGACACAGGAGAGCGACTGGAGCTCCCCTGCAAAGTGGGTCCCTGCCTGGGGACCTCCCCGGGTGGATCAATGTGCTTACACCACAAGTGGCAGAGCCCTGTTGGGTTCTCAGCTGCCTCCCTCACCACCCCCATCCCTCTGTCTGGGGATACCCCTGAGCCCAGACTACCTGGGTACTCTTCAGGTTCCTCACTGCCTGATATGGTTTGGCTCTGTGTCCCCCAAATCTCATGTCAAATTGTAATTCTCAATGTTGGGGCAGGAGCCTGGTGGGAGGTGATTGGATCATGAGGGCGGATTCCCCCTTGTTGTTCTCGTGATGGTGAGTTCTCATGAGATCTGGTTGTTTAAAAGTGTGGCACCTATCCCCTCACTCTCCCTCTCCTGCCACCATGTGAAGAAGGTGCCTGCTTCCCCTTCGTCTTCGCCTTCTGTCATGATTGTAAGTTTCCTGAGGCCTCCCAGCCATGCTTCCTGGCAAGCCTGTGAAACTGTGAGTCAATTAAACCTCTTCTCTTTATAAATTACCCACTCTCAGGTAGTTCTTTTTAGCACTGTGAATACAGATGAATATACCACCTCTCAAGCAAGTTTTCTAGACAGAATAGTGAATGAAATAATATGACCATTTTATGTCATAGAAGACAAAAACACGTACTTTCTTGTAGCTCTGGACTAGGTAACTATTAGTCCCCTCAGCAAAGATTCATCTTTCTGCATTTGCAGTGAAAACGTGTCCAACTCCAGGTTTGGGGATGAGGACAAATCAGCTGGTCAATGGTGGAGAAACCCTGTCACAGTGGAGTGAGTTGGTCTGGGGGTGCGGCTTGCAGTAGGTGTGTGTGTCTCACCAGACCGAGCCCCCTTGCTCCTGACTTTTTGCCACACTCTGCATCTGCTGCAGCCAAGCAGAGGGTGCCGCCTGCAGTGGAAGGAGCTCACTGCAGGTTCATGAACAGATGCTGGTTGTGCGTCATGGTAAATGGTATGAAAACATGACTGACTGAAGGGAGGAAGCCTGAGGAGGAATAAAATTTAAGTACATGTGTTTGAGCCTGGCTCTCTGTTGCAGCCAGGAGCTAATGACACTTGTGAGCAGGAGAAGTCAGTTCAAACACAACAGTGATGAGGGCTGACAAAAGAAGGGTAAGCAGGACCGTATCCAATGTGGCCAATGGTTTACTTATAGGGAAGCCGTGGCTAATATGGCAGCTTCACGATGTAGCAGTGGGTCACAGTACATCTGATGAACTGATGGCCTGGGGCTTCCTTGCAGAGGAGAAAAACAACCAACAGAAGGTAGTCCTAGATACAATTCCTTTATTATCATTATCATGCCCCGTAGCATACGAAGCTGGGCTTCCACCGAGTTCAGGTAAGAACAGGGGTATGTTTATAACGAGAACAATTTCTCTATACACACTAGGTTAAGACATCCGTTTCTAGAATACTGCGATGACCCACATCCATGAGCCAGCTGGTTCCAGGAGTCCATCCGGCCTCACCAACATTGGGCTGTCTGGAATAATGGCTGGCACTTGCACAGGGCAGGGCATGGGGAGCAAGCCTCAGGTTTATAAGCAGGGCTGGGCACTGCTGAAATAGGGGAAGGGAGCAGCCAGAATGTAGCAGGTTCTCCCAAGGCATGTAGAAGTTGGTGGGAAAATGGGGCTGGGGTGTGTAACTTGTCCCCTTCCAGGAAGGGACCCAGGCACCTGGTCTCCTGGCCAAGATTACAGGCCATCCAAGAGTCCTCCAGGGAAGAGCAAGCACTGCACAGACGCACAGCAGAAACGCTTTCCTGGCTGGCCATGAGCTGACCATGGTGACATGCTTCACTCCCAGCCCCCAGTGGTGGAGCGAGTCGGGAATCTCGGCTGCTGCAGGTGGCGCTCAGCTGGACAGCCTGAGGTACTCGTGAACCTTGAGCGTTGTGACATATAAAGGAGGGTGGCTGCATCTTCCTTTAGGGTTTGGTCTAAAGCAGTCGTTCTCAAAGTGTGGTTCCAGGGCCAGCAGCTGCAGCTCCTGGGAACTTGTCAGAAATGCAAAGGATTGGTCTTGCCCCCTCCTGATGAGAAATTCTGGGGGTGGGGCCAGCAATCTGTTTGGAAAAGCCCTTCCAGGTGATTCTGATACTCACTGAAGTTTGAGAACGACTGGTTTAGACGCTTGGTCACCATACCCTCAGTGGATGTGAGCCTGCCCCAGCAGCCATGCAAAAGACTGGCATTCCCTCCTCAGCCCCAGAGTGGCCAGTACCTCAGCATGTTTTCCAGGTGGGTGACAGGGTGGGCGGTGATGACAGCGACTGTTCCAACTCACTTCTCCAGCCTCAAAACCCTGAAGAGGGCCCAAGTAGCAGATTCTGAAACCACAGCTGGCTCCAGGGCAGGAGGGCCCCGAGGCACATCACAGTGATCTACCATGTTCCCCCCATACCCCACAGGGCCGTGCTGGGCCCTTCTGGATGTAAACACCTCTGGCCGTGCACTGCACAGGCTCGCTGAGAGAAATCACACAGGGTCCACCCCAGAGCCCCAGCAACAGCAGGTACTCCACGCGGGGGCTAGAAAGAAGGCAGAAAAGGGCCTCACCTGAAGGGGAGGTGGTCAACGCATCCCCAGAGTGCCCCTCCCTGCCTGCCCAGGGTGGCTCCGGAAGTGGGTGTGACCTCCATGTGGACATGAGATTCCGCACTCTGCATGAAGGCCCTGAGGGCTGAGGGACAGTCCCTGCTATTGCTTTGGGGTTAGTGTTGCTACTTGGGGTGATGGGCTGGGTGGTCGTCATGAGCCTTGGCGCTTTGGGCTCCTGGCTGCTGCCTGAGCCCCTGTACCCGGAGGGCCCAGCTGTCAGCCTGAAACGAGCCAGGCTTCCGCATCTCCGGCACATGTGCCACGGGTGCTGCTTTGTGACAGTGCCCCCCGAGTGACACTCTGTTCCTTACTGACAGCCCGATGGCTCATTATGGAGATGGAGAACTGGGGGACACTGAGGAGAGGGGTTCCCGGCCCAGCTTTCCTTCCTTTTCCCTGGCTGGGGGTGGCAAGACAACTGCCATGACCACTGACAGACAAGTCTTAACTTTGCCCAGCCTTAACTTCCTCATTTATAAAATGGGGGAAGTAACGCCCTCTTACTGGGGTAACTGCAAGATAAGTATTTATGGTGACAGATTCTAAGTGCACGGCAGGACCTTGGTAAACACAAAAACATGCCTGGACACACTCCTCACTTACTCTGCCTGAGGGGCCCTGGACATGGGGCTAGGGTTAGGGAAGCAGGAGGGAGAAAGAGAATGGACACAAACATTCCACCCCCTCAGCCAAGGCCATGTTTCATTTTTGCTGGCTGTCCTGACACAGGTCACCCGGGGGACTCGGGGACGCGCCCTTCTCCCTTAGTGTCTGCCCCTGCAAGCTTAGGGAAGGGCAGCATGGTGTGTGCAGGGCAAGGATGTGCCCAGGCCAGCTGGGTGGGATCCCAGCTCCTGATGCTGCTTTCCTGGTGCCCTGGCGTACAGAGGCCTTTTGCCCACACAGGACTGATGGTGACATTCCACAGGCACGTCCTCTCTCTCCAAGGAACTCAAGGCTGTACCAGCTTCCAAACACGGGCCCGGGAGGAACTGAACTGGACATGGAGCTGTACCCTGGTCAGCAGGAAGGGCACACCCCACTGGGGACCACATGGTTGGCTCTGGACTCCAGCCACTGTACACTCCCAGGCAGAACCTGCCCTATCCTGGGCCTCCATTTCCTCTAACCCTGTCTGATCTCCCAGGCTGTTGGCATGGCCAAGGAGGTCAGATTTCCAGGCCCTGGGTTGTTCTACCACTGTCTGCAGCTTGGACAAGCCATTCTCTAAGAGGCAGTCTGGCTGGACGACACACAGGGCAGGAATCACAGCTAATCCTGCCTCAGTAAGGCTGGACCAACTATCCCATGGGGCTGGGGCAGATGGGGCACACTCTCCTGGGCCTGCCTTCAGTGACAAGGCTGCGCACAGGGCACCTGCCTGCCACCTGTCTTTCATCCCCACTAGGGCAGACAGGTAAGGCCCCAGCACCCCGTGCCCACTGCCGCCTCCCCTTGGCACCCCGGCAGGAAGAACATGGCTCTAGCCCAGTACCCCCCTCTCTCTCCACTCTCCCTCTGTAGTAAGATTTGTCAGTTGTGATCTCATCCTTCAGGGAGCCTGGGAGTCACAGCCAGTTTTCGATTATCTGCACGAATTCCAGGAGGTTGGAGAGCAGCGCGAATCATGCACTACACCATTTCTCTCTGCCCTGTGCAGTCTGGGATATCTGGTCTTCCTTTTAATGAATTTGCATTGGTAACTCCAGGGCCTTTTAGGCAGGGGAGATAAACCAGCCTAGGCTCCAAGAAGCCACTGGACAACACCCAGAGAAGAGGCGGCAACCGGCCCCGAGGCTGGGTTTCCCTCTGTCCATGTGGGTACTTCCTGTGCTGAGGATGCAGCTTCTGGACAGTTCAGGGCTCTGTTGGGGTCAGCACTGCGTGGCCTTGAGGCCACTCCTATGTATGGGAGAGAGAGCACCCCTGCCCCAGGACTGGCCTAGGTCAGCAATGTGCTCACCACAGTGCAATTTGGATCAAGCAGGGAGGCGAGCTGGGACCTCTCTCTGTCTTGGCCTTAGCACAAGGTACCCCCCTTCGTAGAGGGGAAGAGGGTCCCGCTCTGGGGAGAAATGTAGGACCTGGGGAGGGTGGAAGCCAGGTATGGTGTTCTTGTGTAGTGAATGGGCTGCCCCCTTGTAATAGCCATTTGGGGGGTCCCTATGGGTGTTGTACAAAAAGCTGCCAGCATGGATACTCTGTATTTTCTAGGATTTTCTTTCCGTTCTCCCTTATTACTGGGGAAAGTTCTTCCTGAAAATTCCCTGCTGAATTTAGTGATGCAAGAGAGAACCTGGGGGAAAAACTCTGTCCACTCTAGGATGGGTGGGAAGGGAAGCAGAGCGGGACCCCCTGGAAGCAGTGCGGTGGCCACGGGGTCAAGGAGAGGGCCCCAGGAAAAGTGAGGTTCAGGCAGATGCCCCTCTATTCAGAGCTGCTGCTTCTCAGCGGCTCCAACTTTGCAGGGCTGCGAGTTGGTCCACTCCAGATGTTTGACACCCACCAACATTAGGAACTGAAGATGGTCTGCAAACCTGGTGTTCCTGAGAATCAGGCCCCGGAACAGGAGATCCCTGGGGGGCTTATCACTAGAGGCCAGGGCTTGGGGCCATGGTCTCCCAGGGGGTTTCTCCCGGGAAGGCTGCTAGGCAGGTGCAGGGCTCTGCTCCTAGTGCAGCATGTGCTGGTGTGGCCACCTTACCCCCTGCTTCCTGCCAGGGCGGCTCTACCCAGCCTGTGGCTGCCCTACCCAGGCCTCCCCACTCCCAGGCCCTGCAGGAAGGAGGCCAGCAGGACATGGCTTTCCAGGTGAGGCAGTGTGGAGAGCGGGCAGGTCAAAGGGCAAGGTCTTCCGGAGGGGGGGGTGGGGGGGTAGTCAGCCCTCCCTGCCCCACCCATGCATTTTTCAGAAACAACAAGGTCAGGGCTTCTGAGCATGGGTGGGGGAAGCCCCTGCTGAATGCAGGAGTGCCGGGGTTCCTGGGTTTTCTGCCCATTGTTCCAGGTTCAGGGGTTGGGAGGGAGCAGAGAACTCAACTGCCACCATCTCGTAGTCCACGGGTGCCCCTGTGCCTGGTGAGGGGCTCTGGTTGTCTCCTGAAAGGATCATTTCCCTGCCCAGGATCTGGCCATGGGGGCTGAAAAATGGAGGAGGGGGGCCGAGGGTCCCTGCCTGGGTGGGCACAATAGAAGCTATGGTCTCAGGCACTTGGTGGATTTGCAGGAGCTGGGCACAAAAGAGGGGGTATCTATGGCCCTAGTGGAGCTGGTGCTAACTCTGCAGGCCTTGCAGATGGCATGTGGCCACCTGTCGTCCTGAGGGGCAGTTGGAAGAGGAGGTGGTTGGCCATTAGTAAAAATGCCGCTGGAGCCTCCGGTGCAAGCAGCAGGTGAGAACCATCCCGCAGATCTGCCAGGTGGAGAGAGCAGAGGAGCAAAGAGAAATCAGAACTCATGGAAGCCGCTGACCCCGAGGGCCCTGGAGCAGTGCTGCTCACTTGAATCCCCTGGGGCCTGGACAAAGGGCAGATTCCTGCTCAAAAGCTCAGGGTGGGGCCTGAGATTCTGCATTTCTGACAAGCTCCCAGGTGATGGCGGTGTGCATGGGGGAACCACATTCTGCCATCTACTATCCAAGAGCAGGGCTTTGCACACTTTAATGGGCATGAATCATTTGGGGACCTCCTTATTACAATTCTGCAGGCCTGGTGGCAGCCTGAGGGTCTGCATTCCTAGCAAGCTCCCAGTTGATGCTGCTGGTCCGTGGTCCTAGATCTCCAGAGACGGCCTGATTTAATTAGGCCCTGAGAGTAACATTTCCACTTCCTCACCAGAGCTGTCTGAAGTGGACTGTCTCTCTAGGAAAGAGTCTGCCTGCGTTTTGCTGTCCTTGGACTCCAGAGCAAAACTCAGGTCCATCTTCGATGCTCTGGCTGGTGTACAGGAACCATGGGGGAAACTGAGACTCTGAGAGGAGCCCGCTGAGCTGTCACCCTGTCAGTCAGCATAAAATGATAAGAGCTGGTGAGCTCACCCTGTCAATCAGTGTAGAATGCAGCACCAAGCCCAGGCCCCGGGAGTCCTGTCTGCCAGCCCTTCTGTCGGTATCCACAGGCTAAACAAGAAGGGGCTGGATCATCTGGTCCAAAGCAGACACAGGCCTGGGAGGATCACCCTGCACACCCCTTCTCACTTCTCCCACTTCCAGAATGCAGAGGAGCTTTATTCTCCCTCCTTGCTCTTCATGGCCCCCCTCTGCCTTCTTCCTCCTCTTCCTCTCCTCCCTCCCACCCAAGGACGCATTGAGGGTAATGTGATTATGATCCTGATAATGACGATGGCATGTTGTTGGATCTTGGCTGTCTGCACACAGGAGGGGGCACTGGACTACAGCAGCCCCATGACTGTCCCATGGTACCTGGAGTGAAGGTGGCTCCCCTAAGTATTGAAACAGTGTCCTGACTTTGCTAGCAGCTGCTGCTGCCCTGACCTTGCTGGTGCAAACCTGGACGCAGGTGGAGCTCTATCCAGCGGGAGGAGAGCAGGCTGGTGGAGATGTGTGTGTCCCGTACCCAGTCTCTGACAGTCTAGCTGGGGGAGGTAGTATGGGAGGGGTCCATCTCCTTCCCCTCCTTCCTCCTCTCCATCCCTCCCAACCTGGAGGACACTGTGGAGCCTGAACACTGCTTTCAGCCTGCAGACTTGGTGTTAATCCACCTGGGGCCTCAGGCTGAAAGGCGGCTTAGGAGGTTATCTCATCTCCCGCTAGCTTTACGCAGGCAGCTGTCATGCCGTTCCACCCGTGCAGGTGTCCCTACCTCATGGTTTGATGATTTTCCTGTGGGGTTTTCTGGATCTTTCTTATCTGTGCTAAGAGGGAGGCCAGAAGGGAGCTGTTTGGCTGGCACGGGTTTGTGCTGGAAACCATATCTGCATTGCCTGCGGTGTACGTCTCCTGCTGGGGGAGGGCTGGAGGGGCCGTGCTCCCGGGCAGACAGGGTCCTGTGTGAGCTGGGTGTTCCCAGGGAGCCTCCCAGGACAGGCACAGTAAGGGGCAGAGGTGTGTGGGCCAGATTCTCATCACTGCGTCCACATGCACACACACACATGTGCACACCACGCCAAAGCATGTGGAGGGGTACAGGATGCCACTCAGTCTGGTTCCTGAATAAGCATTGCCATCTCCCTCCTGACAGAGGACACTGAGACACCATCACGGATGGCTCCTGCAGCCAGCAGGGGGCACGCAGAGACAACACGAGGCCAGCTAACCGCAGGCGCTGCAGGTGGCAGATGGGGTCGGGCTCAGCTTGGAGGCCCAGCCACACGGTGCCTGGTGCTGTCTTCCGACAGCTGCCTGTGTGTGACACTTGGCCACACATGCGACATTTTTAACAGGGAGGCCGTCCTGCCTTCAGCTTCCTCTGAGGCTTCTGAGTCAGCACCTGGCTGTCAGCAGAGGGCATGAAGGAAGGGCCAGGGAGCGTCCAGGAAGTCATTCCAAAATGATCGTTCGGTTTCCCTTTTAATGATCTGCAGATCCCAGTCTCGACTGTCTTGTGAGTTTTCTATGCTCTGAGACACGTTTACATTTGCAAGGTGAGCATGTTGGAGGTGGGCTAGGTTCTACTCGAGGCTACACCAGTGGCCTGTGTCATCTTGGGTACAGTTACCTCCCTCTCTGAGCCTCAAATCCCCCTCTGCCAATAGGAAAATATCCAGTCTGTACACTGGTTTAGGGTCTTCCTTGGTGAGATTCTTTAAAAACTAGAATAACAGAAACCAACAGCACAACACCCAGTCCTTCCAACACCCCAATCCTTTGAGAGGCCAGGCAGGGTAAAGACCCCCACTCCCCACCTGCAAGCCAGGGCTTTGCATATGCCATTCCCTCACCCTGGCTCTTTCCCCTCTATCGGGCTTCTTCAGGACTTAACGAGATATCACTTCCTCCAGGAAGCCTTCCCTGACCTCCCGTGACTGGTTAGGGCCACTGATGTTTGCTTCCTAAACCCCAGGGCTCCTACTAACACAGCACTTAGCACTGCACTGTGACTGCCACACACTTATCTGTCCCCTTCCTTCAAGTAAAATCTCCCTGGAAGAAGGGACGGTACCCTGCCTGCAATGGGGCCCGGGCACTGGGCACAGCTCCTGGCACACAGAAGCTCTGTTCCAAAGTAAACACAGCCTCCTCTGCCGGCTGCCTGGGCGGAGGCTCCTAGGACGCTGATGTGAGGAGGGCTGCAGGAAAAGGCCTGGGCTACTCTGACATTTTCAGTGAAATGTTCCCCAGCCAGAATATTCTAGAAATTAGCTTCTAAAATTACCTCAAAGTGGAGTGCCTCCAGAGTCTACCCACAAGAGGGGAAGCTGGTGCAGAGGAAGCAGAGGAAGCAGAGGAAGCAGGCCCGTGAGCTGGAGACCTGGCCAGCTCTGCCACAGCGGCTGTCACCTTCAGCAGGTGACTTTCTGGTGAGGCTTCATGTCTTCACATGTGCATGAATGAGATGAGCCCAGGGACTCTGAACCCTAAATGCACGTTTGACCCAGCTGGGAGGCTTAAAAATACCTGTGCACAGACCCCAGCCCAGACAATCCAAGCCAGTCTGTGGAGAGGGGGCCAGAGCAATGTGTTTTGTTTGTTTTGTTTTGTTTTAGACCGAGTTTTGCTCTGTCACCCAGGCTGGAGTGTAGTGGCACAATCTTGGCTCACTGCAACTTCCGTCTCCCTGGTTCAAGGGATTCTCCTGCCTCAGCCTCCCGAGTAGCTGCGATTACAGGTGCATACCACCATGCCCAGCTAATTTTTTGTATTTTTAGTAGAGACAGGGTTTCACCGTGTTAGCCAGGATGGTCTCGATCTCCTGACCTCGTGATCCGCCCGTCTCGGCCTCCCAAAGTGCTGGGATTACAGGCGTGAGCCACTGCGCCTGGCCGCAATGGTATTTAAAAACCCGATTCTAGCATGCAACCAGGACCGGTGGCACTGGTCCAGGGAGTCTGTAAGGCCTTTCCAGGCGGAAGAGTCTGATCAGGGAGTACCTCAGCGCTGTGATGATCCTGTCCAGGTCTGAAACTGCCTCTGGTGTGCTGCTCCATGACTGACGTGGGTGAGAAGCCTGGGAGGTCTCTGCTGAGGGGATAGGTGCACTCCCAGAATGTAGAACCTCAGCGTGGAGGGGCCTCTGCCCCTCCTCTCTGCAGGGGATCCTCCCTTCAGCATCCCTGCCCCCAGCCTCTGCCCCAACCTGCAGCCACAGGGAGTTTAGTACTCTGCAAGGGCCACTGTTTAGCAATTCAAATTGTTAAAAAGTTCTTGAATGTGTCTCCTTGAAACTAATTCCACCTACTGTTCCCCTTCTGCCCTCTGGAACCTCCCAGGAACAGTCCCTCCATTCCCCACATGACTGCCTTGGGCATTTCAAGACCACGAGGGTGCTGCGTCTGCTCCCCATCTCCTGACCTCTCACACACCTGACTTCCGGGCCCCACACACCCCTTGCCACTCCCTCTGCATCTGGCCACACAGTGGCATCACTAGAGAGCTTCACGAATACACTGATGCCCAGGTGCCAGCCCCAGAGCATTTTGTTTCACTTTGCTGTGGGTAGCCCAGGCCTGGGGTAGCTTTGTTTTGTTTTTGTTTTGTTTTGTTTGAGATGGAGTCTGTCACCCTAGAGTGTAGTGGCGCGATCTCGGCTCACCGCAACCTCCGCCTCCTGGGTTCAAGCATTTCTCCTGCCTCAGTCTCCTGATTAGCTGGGATTACAGGTGCATGCCTCCACGCCCGGCTAATTTTTGCATTTTTACTAGAGATGGGGTTTCACCATGTTGGCCAGGATGGTCTTGATCTCTTGACTTTGTGATCCGCCCACCTCAGCCTCCCAAAGTGCTGGGATGACAGGCCTGGGATAGTTTTAAAGCTTGTCAGGTGATCCCAATGTGCAGCCGAGGTTGAGGTCCCTGCCGTGGGGGCTCTGTGGAGGTCTGCTCCTACCCGGAGGGTGGCCTGAGCTGGCATTGCCCACACCCTGGCTCTCTCCACGATTTCTACCAGTGCCGTTCCAGGCCACATCTTTGGGGGCAGCACCCTATCATGTAACTCAGGCAGATGCCCTCTCTCTGTTACAGGCTTAAATGCAAAACAAAACAAAGCTCAAGTGCAAGGACTTTAACTCTGTTAAGTGTTTCAACCTTCATTTCAGCACATCTTCACATCCAACAAGCTCTTTTTTCAATACTAGCTTTATCATACAACAGACCAGAAACGCTAGGTAAATAGTTTAGCATGCTTCCTGGGTCTTTGTTGAGGTCCAAGAAAAATGAAGAGACAGGTCTGAGGCTGAAGGGCCACAGCCCACTCCTGGAGACTTTTTGCCAAGCTGACATGAACTCGCTCATCTCCCTCTCACAGTGTGGTCAGTCAGCCTGCCCTGATTTCTCCTGAGCAGACAAGTGCCTGGTCCACATGTCCACAAGGCAACAAGTGATGCACTGCCAAATACCTCGCTGAAATCAAGGTGTGCTCCCTGCGTTAAATATTCTGTTTAGTTTTTAGTGTTCACAAACCATCTGCTTTAACACTCCAGGTATTGCAGGACATCAGTCTCAAGGTCACTGGTTCCTAAGATGAGAACTTCACTGAAAAATCATAGAACGCTAGATCCAGAAGGTCCCACAAAATAGGCTAGACCCACAGCTTGCAAGCTGTATTGGAAACCCTTGCGTAGCTCAGGGCCACCAAGGGCTGTGAGGGGAGGTCATGATGCTAGGCTTGTGTCTGCCTGGAACAGCTCCACCTCCCATGGTTTATGTACTGGGCTCCTACATAAGATTTCCATTGAAAAGAGGATGCTGCTGCTTTAAAAAGGCTCACAAATATCCAATCTGTCCATTTTACAGGTAAGGACACTAAGGGTTCAGAGAGGGAATGAGATTTCCCTGAGGTCACACAGCAAGAGGTGGGGCTATGTTTAGAAATCAGGCCTTGTAACTCCCAAGCAAGATTTCTTGCAGTAGCTGGGGGCTGGGGAACATTATGACACCATGTTGGGTTGATATTTCCTGAGCCTTGGGGGTCTTGGAAGTGCCAGGCTGGGCATGTAGGGGAGATAAATGCCTGGTGTCTGCTCACTGGGAGGGAAACTATGACCCTGGGGAAGAGACTGGTATGAGCCCTTTCTCAAGGCTTATGACCCACCTGGGACTTGAGCAGTCTAGTGCCCAGCGTCGGCTGGCAGAGGGAGCTCTAACCCGAGGCTTGGCTGCTGCAGGGCTGGCTCAGTGGGCCACAGGGGAGAAAATTGGGCAAGAGGTTGAGAGCCACCAAAAGCCATTCCACAGCAACGGCGAAGGAACACAGGCTGCGCAGTGGGGGTTGTGAGTGGGCAGGAGGCGTGACAGGCCTGCAGGCCCACTGCTCAACAACCTGACCTTTTCAACATCAGACCTCCACCAGTATGGTCTACCTTGACGGCCGGCTCTGGGCATCTGCAGCCCCACTCCCTGCCCTCGGCCTCACTGACCTCGTCTGCAGCTTCTACAGGTTCTTGAGGCCAGAGAGGTGAGGAAGAAATAGACAGAGTGGCCCAGGCCTGGTCAGTGTCCATACAGAGCAGGACCCCTCAGCACCTGGAGTTCACAGGTTTCTGGAAAGTTCAGCTGCTCTGTGCTGCTGAGCATCCCTTCCCCTGTTCCCACTGACGACTTCCCTGGGGTTCAGCACAGGGGACAGGAGGCCTGCCCTGGGGAAGTGCAATAGAGGGGCAATGCTCACGCTACCTGGGCTCCCTGGCCCTGCAGCTGAGTGAGGATGACGAGGAGCAGGCTGGTCTGGTCAAGGAACAAGAGCTTTTTTTTTGAGAGATGATGTGCTTATGCAGAAATCACAGAAATGATGGGTATCATTTATTGAACACCTGCTATCTGCTCAGCCATGAGCTGAGTGACTTACATGGATATCGCTAATTCCCACCACCAGGCAGCAGATAAGGTATAACTAGCCCCATTTTACAAATGAGTAACTGAGGCTCAGAGATGAAAGAACTGGCCCTAGGTCACACAGTTGTAGGTGGCAGAACCAAGATGGGTGTCCCTCCAGAGGCGACGGACCCTCCTCCCAGTGTGTTAGGCTGCAGCTAGGCCCTCCAGGCCCACAGATGATGTGGGTAGGTGGCACCATGGTCTCCAAGGACCCTGCACTGGAAGTCTCTCCAAGCCAGTCAAGGGCACTGTCCCCTGCTCTCTTTCCCACAGACCTCTGTGTCATGGTAGGGAGTTCGGGAAAGCAAAGAACCAAAGCCAGGAGACCTGGGTGCTGGTTCAGGGTGTGAGGCCCTGGGTAACTCCCCTCTCTGGGTCTCAACTTTCTGATCTGTAAAATGTGGAGAGCAGCTGGGTGCCATGGCTCATGCCTGTAATCCCAGCACTTTGGGAGACCGAGGTGGGCAGATCACCTGAGGTCAAGAGTTGGAGACCAGCCTGGCCAACATGATGAAACCTCAGCCTCTGCTAAAAATACAAAACTAGCCGGCATGGTGGCGTGCGCCTGTAATCCCAGCTACTTGGGAGGCTGAGGCAGGAGAATCGCTTGAACCTGGGAGGTGGAGGTTGCAGTGAGCTGAGATTGCACCACTGCACTCCAGCCTGGGTGACAGAGTGAGGCTCTGTCGCAAAAAAAAAAAAAAAAAGCGAAGAACACCACCCCTTTTCTGGCCTGAGTCTCAGGCTGTTGTGTGGGCCCAACGAGAGGAAGTATCAGAAATCCTCTGAAGTCTACAGAAAACGGGAGAAAGACAGTTTCCACTTCTGGAGGCCTTCCTATGTGCCAGGTACTTCGTAAGTGGGTCACAGGCATCGCCTCATTCAAGAGCTGGGGAAATGGTCCACATTTTGCAGATGAAGAAGTCAATGGACAGGGAAGTTAAATAGCTCAAGGTTATCTAGGAGCAAAGCCAGGACTGGACCCAGGCCTTCTGAGACCAAACCCTCTGCTCCTCCCCTTCTCTAGACGGTGCTTAACCCTGGAGTGGGAAGGGCTTCGCAGGACAGCAGGACTCCTAGAAGGACAGCCCACACTCAGCCCTGCTGAGCTGAAGCAGCCATGTACATGAGGTGGGGACTGCAGGGGCCCTTGCTGCTGAGGAGGCCTTCTTGGCTCACCCCCTTCGGACCTCTGACTAGAGCAACCTGAGAGAGTCACCCTGACTTCCTGGGTAGCAGCTAGGGGAGAGGGCACAGGGAGAAATGGGAGCCAAGGACATTGCTCATCCTAAGAGAGACAGCTGGATGAGGGCGCACACACACACACACGGTCACCAACCTGGACACCAAAATCCATGGATGCTCAATTCCTGATATAAAATGGTGCAATATTTGCATATAACCTATGCACATTCTCCCCTATATAATACCTGAACCTCATCCCTAGACTACTTATACTACCTCATACAGTGTAAATGCTATGTAAATAGTCGGTATATTGCATTATTCAGGCAATGGTGCCAAAGTTTGTTCAGTACAGATGCAATCATCCATTTTTTGGAATATTTTTGATCTACAATTGGTTGAATTCATGGATGCAGAACCCATGGACATGGAGGACTGACTGTACACACACAAACATACATGCACACACAAAGGAATGAATGCAGATACATGCACACTCACACACACATGCACAAGCACCCCTAAACACATATACATGCATACAACCCCAACCACATGGACCCAGAAGCATGCAGACACATGTACCACAGATGGCTTGCACACTCGCCCCTCCGTGCACACACATGGGGTGCATGCACATACCTGAGCCCACACTCACACTCCTCCCAGGTCCCTGTTCCCGACAAGTTCATGTTGTCCCCCAGCTATTTTCCTTCATGTTCTCTGGGGGAGATACTGACCGTGGGATTCAGCCTTGGTTGCAGAGGGAGGGGGAGAGAAGAAGAGAGCAGGGTAGGGTGCGGGTGTGCAAAGGGTCAGTTATTTCAGCCCAGGTGGTTACTGAAGACCTGTGTCAATGCGAGAGGGGTTCAGAGCCCTTCCACCCCCACCCGTCCCTGCACTGCAACTCACCTGCAGGCAGGCCACCCCGATGCCCACAGCCCCCATGAGCAGCAGGTGGTCGGCCAGGAACTGCTCCAGCTTGGTGAGGCAGCCTCCCTGTAAGAGAAGGGCAGGTGACGCGGCCATGGCCCAGGAGCAGGCGCGGGTGGGGAGGGAGGGCGGGCTGTCACTGCCGCAGAGACTGAGGACAAGCCAGAGGACTCACAGGCTGGACCTAGCCTTGAACTGCCCACAGGCTACTTGAGTGGACCCAGGGGCATGCCGTGGTGTCCTAGACTCTCCGGTATGAGCTGCTTGTCCCAGGGCTTTGTAGAGACTCTGGAAAGCCCCAGGCACTGTGGGCTCGTGGCCAAGGAGCACATGTGTCCTGCTTTCCCACACCCACTTGCCTGATCCAGCCTTTCTGGGGCTCCTGAACGGCCAGGCCGGGGCCCTCTCCTCACCCCCAGCTTGAGCTTGGGTGCTCACCTCCACCTTATAGATGTTGGAGGGGTGGGCCCGCTGGCCGCAGCGCGTCACCACTGTCTTGCAGCAGCTGTCGGGCACCCGGCGGCCCTCGGCCTCCCGCGACAGGATGTACGTGCTGTGCTGCCAGTCAGCTGAGCTGTTGCTTCCACAGCACTTGAACTGGAGGCAGAGGCAGAGGCTGGAGGTGAGAGGCCTGCGTAGGGTTCCAGGCTGCAGGACACATTATTCAAATACTAACCCAACCCCTACTTGTCTATCTGAACCATGGTTAGTTAGTATGTGTATAATGTGTTTTCCCTTCCCATGCTTTGAGAAGAGAGCTGGTCACTCCAGGGCCCTTCTCAGACTCAGTGCTGAACTGCCTGCAGGACACCTGCTTCCCAGCTTTTTAGCCACCCAAGTCCTTCAAGGAGGCTATGCTAGGTGTCTTGGGGGCAGGCCGGGTCTGCGAGGTGGGTCCCCAGAGAGTGAGGCTGTGGACCACTACTAGGTGGCAGAGCCCAGGGTGGGGACAAAACCACAAGGCAGGGGAGTTTCCTGGTCACCCAGGGGTCAGGGTGTGGGGACAGGGATCTAGCCTGGCCAGAGGCTCCCAGGCCCCCATTCAGGCTTTGAAGTCTCAGAGCCCCAGATCTGCCCATGGCACTGGGAGACCAGTGTCAACCAGAGGGGCTGTCATGAGTGCTAAGACCTGGGGTCATCTGCACCACCCCAGGGCAGGAAAGCGCCCACCCAGATATAAAATGATTCCAAGACAGCGGACATTGGTTGCTTCTCGCCTTTCCCAGTTACAGCACTGAGATTCAAAGTTCCCACACGGGACAGAGAGCAGGGCTGCTATGAGGCTGCTGCTGGTGTGTGTCTGGAGATGGGGGGTGGAGGTATGTTTAGTCCAGCTACCAAGAGTTTGCTAGGCAGCTACTATGTGCCTGGAGTGAAGCAACCTGAGTAAGGCATGGGGCCTACCCTTGGGTAGCTTAGCATCCACTGTCGCATAGTAGGAGATGATAGAAGCTTGTGTGAGGCACAGAGGCTCTGTCCAGGGCCAGGAACAATCCACAGGGATGAACAGGGGCCCCAGGAGCTGAGGAGAGCATGACAGCACACAGACAGAGCAGGGACTGGCACAGCGTGCAGGAGTCACGTGGGAACTGCACATTCCGCGTGACTGCCTGTCTGTGCTGGTGCCGCCTGATGGCTGTCATTTGTAAAATGCGGACAACAAAAGTACCTCCATGCCATGCTGTTGTGAGGACTGACAGAGGTGATTCACATAAAGCACCTAGAAGAGAGCCCGGCGCTGAGTCAGTGGTGAAGGAGAGACACCTGCTTCCACCATCACGCTTGTGTGAATACAGCTTCGTGTGTCTCTCTCATTTACATCCACGTGGTGGTGGATGCTGGCCTGGGTGCTGGCCCTGGCTCTGCAGCCACTGCTTTCTTGGGCTCAGTCTCCTGCCTGAGATGTGGTCTGGGGTTCTGAGTGTTCCCGGCTTGTGTGAGGGCCGTGTCCGCACGCATAGACACCCTGCAAGTCTTCGTCAGCGACACAGCCTTCGCTCTCAGCTGTGCCTTTCCTTATCTGCCCCTGGCCCTGACCTGCCGCTTCCACCCTCTTCACTTAAGCAAACCCTGCCTCTGCCCCATGAAGCCCTCCCTACCTTGGCTGCTCTCTCTTCTGAGGCTCCTGCCTCTTCTGAAGGTGGCCCAGCCTTGCACTGCCTGCACGTTGCCCGCTGTGTGTCCAGCTTCCCCGAGGGCAGGGATCCTGTCCTATTCCGCTTGGTCTAGCACAGTTCCTCACAGGTGAGGCCCAGTGAGTGGAGTGCACACTTAGTTTTGCACAGGGCTGGCCAGCAGTGTGCGCTGCCTCCTCCTGGTCCTGAGCTAAGCCCGTGGGGTGCGAGTGCGCCTGTGGGTGTGTACTTGTGTGTACAGGCATGTCCCAGGCCACTACTTCAGAGAAGAGACTCCTCTCTGCAGCACCCAGTGGGAGCTGGTCCTGAGTCTTGGGGAGATGGGGAGGGGCCTTCCAGTTGATCCCTGACGCCCCTGGGGCTCAGAGCTCCCCACATCTACTTCCTCTACTTGCCTGATGTTCCCTGGGGCCAAGAGCAAGGCCTCAGGTCCAGGGGGTGGGGATGGGGAGTGGGGTGGCAGAGAGAAAGGGGACCAGAGTGGGCAGATGGGACTGCTTTGAATTTTCTGACATGGACACATTCGGATCCTAGAGCAGCGCTGTCCCGGAGAACTTTCTGCAATGAAGGCAGCGTCCTACATCTGTGCTGTCTGATCGGAGCTCACTAGACACATGGGCTAATGAGCACGAGAAATGCAGTTGGTATGACTAAGGAATTGAATGTTGTATTTAATTGAGCTGGAAATAGCCACATGTGGGTGGTGGCTGCCATATTGGACAGGACAGCTCTGAGGTCCATTTGCCCATCGTTTATGTCTGGTCAGGCCGGTGGGTGTCCCTGGAGGGATTTGGAGAAATCCTTTCTGTCCCCCAGCATTCTGTCTGATGGCTCACACTGGAGGGTTCCTGTGGCAGCTTAACTGAAATCTCTCTGCTGGTTACAGCTCAGTCTTATGGAGCCGCAGTAGCCAGCCCCCCGGGGAAGGAGGAAGGCAGCCCCGCGGATAGAAGCAGCCTGGACAGGAGCTTCCTGGGCTGGATCCTGGCAGGAGACGGAGTTCTCCTGGCACAGCCGGCTTCCTGGCCACAGAGGCCCCAGAACGGGAAGGCAGCAGGGGTGGGGCCTGGAGGAGGTGGTCGGAATAGGAGAGGAACCGGGCTTCAGCAGGTACTTTTCATGGCAGTGGGGACATCTACGGATGTGACCATGTTTAATGCTCATATGCCCTAAAGAGGCTTCATTTTAAGGATGTGACATCTGAAGCTCAGAGAGGGTAAGTAACCTGCCTAGGGTCACCCAGACAGGAAAGAACAGTTAGGGTTTGAACGCATGTGGGCTTAGCCTTCAAGGCCATATGGGGCATGGCTTACATCCTGCTGGAGCCGGTCTACTGAGGCGGTGATCTGCGTGGCTCCAGGCTGCCCGTAGTTCTCAGCCAGAGTCTGGTTCAAGTGCTGCTTCAGTTCATCACTCAGCTGAGGAGGGTAAGAGGGAAGGTGCCATCAGCAGGACCAGCCCCATCCCCGTCCTGGCCCCAGGCCTACTCACAACCCCCCACCACCCCCCAGCTAATTCTAGAACACTGTGGACTGTGGATGGTGTGATGCAGAGGTTTCTCAGCAGTGTAAGGGACCATCAGCCAGAGACAGTGCAGAAGACAGCTATGGAGAGGAAGATACCAAAACTGGGCCCCCACTTAGGGCAGAGGTGTGATGGGCAGAGCTGAGAGAGGCTGCGGAGACAGCTCAGGTAAAGGGTCACATCCAGAAGCTGGTGGGAGGCGGTGGTGAGGCCAGACACACGGTGCTTTGAAACGTCTGTTGATCTTAACTGTGATCATGAGGTGATATTGAAAGTATTTATAATTGTTACCCTCTGGGCATCATATCAGCACTGGCTGGAAACAACCAGCAGAGTCGTACTGTCTCTACCAACCAAACATTACCCTGGTCATGACCTCAAATTCCCGATTCAGCGGGCTCAAGGGTGGGAGTGGATAGGACTGACTCTGGGACTCACTCCATCCTTTTTCAATCCAGGCAGGCAAGGCCTGATCCTGCTTCAGGGTCTGGCATGTGACCCTGGCCCAGGCCTTTTTTCTTGGATGTCTCTGACAGATGGATTCATCCTCTAGACCATCCTTGGAAGGGGAGAGGGATGACCCAATGTCCCACGGGAAACCCCCGTCCCCAGTTCCCACATGGAAGACATCAGCATCCACACATGCAGGACAGAATTGCTGGAGCCGGGACCAGCAGCTGGGATGCAGATGTGTAGGGGGATTGCCAGGGCCTGGGAAACAGGACCACCCCTGCGCCCGCCTCAGCTTCCCTCATCACAATGCAAACCTCCCTACCCACATTGCTTCTTCAGGGGCACTGACAGAGGATGCAGGAGGAGGAAACGTCACTCACCCTCTGGTAATACACATGGGCCAGGACTCCCGCCACCAGCTCAACCAGGAAGATGACGAGCAACAGGCAGAAATACTAGGAGCAAGGAGAGAGGACAGTCACCACCGGGATCAGGATGCTGCTATGACAAACGTTTCCCCACACTGGTGGGGGTGGTAGAGATACCTGCTGGGACCCCTATCATCCAGACCATCTTCCTCCTGGATGTACCAGTCTCACTGGCTGCCAGTACCAAGTTCCCCACTTACTCCTTCCCTCCTTGGTCTGCTGACAATTCAGTAATGCATCTACCGATCCAATATGTATTAAATACCTGCTATATGCCAGATGCCAGGTAGCGTAAGACAACTATTGCTCTCAAAGTTATTGATGGTGGGAAGACAGATGAGTGACTGCAATGCTGTGTTATAAATGTCACTATGGGGTAAGCTCTAGAGATGGTGGGAGGCTCCTGGTAGGGTGGGCAGTCAGAGAAGGCTTCCTGGAGGTGGTGACACCTAAGTAACATCTTTAAGGACTGAATAGGCATTTGCTAAGTGAAGGAGGGAAGCACATTCCAGAAAGAGGGGAGAACAAGTGAGAAGCCATGGGGCATTTGTGTTCAGGGAGTGGACAGTACCCTTGTAGTTGCAGTGCAGGGACCAGGGTGGACTGCAACAACCAAGGCTCAGGAAAAACCAAATCAGAGATCCAGGGGAAGGCGATTCCTGTGCTGTCTTTCAGCCCTGATGCCCATTTCCTGTTCTTCATGGCCCTGCAGGGTTCTTATTCCCCTCACCACTGCTCTTCCCACCTCCCAGGCCTGCTGCTGCTGCTGGCTTCCCGGCCCTGCACTCAGTGTGACCTGTAGAAGGACATGGGTGCTGCTTCCTTTTCACTCCCACCTGGCTTGCACAGTCAGGGGGAGCTCCTGAGACCCTGCTCAACCAATTCTGCTTGCAGGAGCCAACAGGCCTAGAAGGCATGTTGGGCCTCCCTCTCTCCCAACCCTGGAGGAGCGGGGAGAGGGGGATGAAGCTGGCTACAGGCAGCCATGGAGCTCCCAGGCAGGGACAAGGGAAGAGAAGAGAGGAGAAGAGAGAGGGAGAGAGGGGGAGAGAGGGGAAGAGAGAGGGAGAGAGGGGGAGAGAGGGGGAGAGAGGGGGATGGGGAGGAGAGGGGGAAGAGAGGGGGATGGGGGAGAGGGGGGGAGAGCGGGTGAGAGGGGGTAGAGAGGAGAGGGGGGAGAGGGGGGGAGAGCGAGGGAGAGGGAGGGAGGGAGAAAGGGGGAGAGAGGGGGAGGGAGGGGGAGAAAGGGGGAGGGGGGGAGAGAGGAGAGAGGGGGAGAGGGGGGGAGGGAGAAAGGGGGAGAGAGGGGGAGAGAGGGGGAGAAAGGGGGGGGAGAGGGGAGAGAGGGGGAGAGCGGGGGAGAGAGGGGGAGAGGGGGGGAGAGGGGGGGAGAGGAGGAGAGGCGGGGAGAGGAGGAGGGGGGGGAGAGGAGGAGAGGGGGGAGAGGGGGAGAGAGGGGGAGAGAGGGGGAGAGAGGGGGAGAGAGGGGAAGAGAGGGGGAACACTATTGATCAAAACCAGCCCCACTGTGGGGAAGCTCAGCCCGACTCAAGAGCACCTCCCACCCGGGCTGCCCCCAGGCACTCCCCGCCCACCTGGCCACAGCAGGGCAGCTGCCCATGGTCACTGGGATGGCTGGATTCTAGGGAAGGCCCAGCCTGTGGGTGAGACTGAAACTCTAGGCTTCACCCAGCAGGGAAAGGAGTGTGAGCAGGAGGTATATGGTGGTGGGTGGTGGTGGGGGATGCCCAGGACAGACAGGGCATTTCAGAGGCAATGCTAATCCATGGGCCCATGGGACTCGCCCAACCATCTCCTGCACCACTCAGCAGGGAGCCTGGCATGGGCAGGGATTAAGGAATGTAGGAGAGGGGCCATTTCTTTTCACAGGGAAAGAACTGTGGTCCAAGAGCAGGGCTTCCTTTCACATGAAGTGTGTTACCCACCTCCTCATTGCAATTTTACTGTGTCCTATAGTCTCCCAGTATCAGGGATACAGGGAGAGTTTCCAGTTTCAGAGTAACAGTGTCAGGCCCAGCCCCATCATTTGTGGGGCCTGAGGCCAAGAGCACAAATGCAAGGTCCCTGCCCCTTCCTTTCCTGCCCCAGGCTCTTCGCTGCACCAGGAACAACCTCCAGCTCTGCCTGCCCCTCCCCCAGGGTCAGATGCCCCTTGGCAGGGGGTGTGGAGAGGGCTGAGTGTGGTGCAGGCTAGAGGCACACATGCTAGTCAGCCTCAGGACATGCTTGCAGATGCTGCGTGCAGGTTGTCTGGACAGAGGATTCACACTCCTGGGTCTCTAAGAGGAGGTCAGGAAGTGGTGGGAGGGAGTTGCAGATTCCACAAGGACACATTCCCTCCACCCTACGGACTTTCCACTCCCTGGGGACGAGTGTGGATGAAGAGGGCCTCAGGCCCAAGCCTGGGTCTACATGTACCGAGTGGGATGCAGGGTAAGCTGCGGCAGGAGGCTGAAGAGAGGGTCTGTGGATGGTCCTCCTGCTTGACAAGCCTCTGAGAAGTAGGGCCCAAACACTGAGGAAGGCTGGGGGAAAGTCAGTGAACTTGGGTTGGGTTCAGGCTCCACCACATGCTGGCTCTAGCCGGATGGCTGCTAGTACTTTGGTGCAAATTAGAAAAACGTGGCTCAGGAAGAGTTGCATGGGCCGGATTTCAGCCTTCTTTGGTCCCCTTGTGTAGGACGCAAACTTTAGGGTCAACAAGGACCCAGTGAGAGGGGAAATGTACTTTCCAGTGATCTGACCTGCCTCCTGCCCTCCCAGAGCTCCAGGTCCCACAGCATGAGGGGTGCGGTCCTTGTCAGCCAGTGGGAGGCGCAGCCAGCCCATGCCAGAGTGTGGTCCCCCAGGGAGCCGCCCAGTCCATCAGACAGAGCATGGCTACACATTCACCCTCACCCTACCCAGGGTGAGGCATCCTTGTTTCTGAGCCTCCTCGACTCAGGGGCTCTCCCCTGCCATATGCTGCGGGGCCCTGCGGCTCCTCTCTGACATGCGTGCCCTTCCTGCCTGCTCCAAACTTCCCTCCACCATCCCCAGCTATGGTGCTGAGGCTGGCTCCCTCCCGCTGCACAGGACCTGAAGGCACTGATGCCAGTCGCTCCCAGAAACCTCGGGGACATGGGAGGAAGAGGTGATGGAGTGTCCGTAACTGACAGGAGCACCCAGGCTGCTGGCAGCTAGGAGAGCCGCATGCTGGCATCTCTACACCTTCCTTCTCCCCATCGCCCCTGTGGGCCGTGAGTCACGTCCACAGGATACTCCTGGATAGCTGTCATGCCGCTTCTCAGGAGAAGCCACTGCCCCGGTTCCTATTGAAGACAGGGTGGCAAACAGGGAGGATGGGGAGGTAGAGATACCGAACCTCACCCCTTGGTTTAGTGGCTGGCTAAATTAGTACATCCTACCCCTGTGCATCCTATCTGCACAGGCTGGTTCAGAGGCATCACACAGGCTATCTGACCTGCTGGAGTGACCTCCTCCAGGAGGAGGGGGAGCACTTGGCAGGGGCAGTGGTGTGTGGGGATAGCCTTCTCAAGCTCCAGTGTGTAAAGATGCCTGGGAGGGGAGTGAAGGCCTGGCCTGGGGCTTCGAGGGGACTGAGGCCGGGTGCTGGTGGGCACAGGCACTGGCTCCAGGCAGCAGCTTCCACAGCAGGGAGGCTGCAGGTGTGACCCACCAGGTGTGTGGTCCACCAGGCCCAGGAGCAGGCAAAGGGTCCCTCATCAGCTAGGGCTTCAGCCGGGTGAGGTCATGGGCTCTGACAGAGCCGTCACCTCTGCCCCTCCACCCTGCACCTTACCCAGCCTTTCCTAACTCCCTGGGTCCGGCGGGATCATCTCAGGGCCCCTGCGGCACACACTGGCTCTGTGTGCAAAGCTGAAAAGTGTTCCTGGTGTTGCTGCACACAGGCCAAGTGTCCAGCCTTCGGGCCTTTGCCCTGCCTGTCCCCCTGCCGAATGCTGGCGCCTACCTCTCCTTCCACACCTGGCTCGGCTCAGTCATGGCTCCACCAGGCCATCCCTGGGCGGGAGCAACTGCCACTCCCCGCCCTCTGAATGCCTGCAGCGCGTCATCTGCTGTCTCCTGACACCTGCACTCTCTGCTTTGCCTGTCTCTCTTCGGCTGGACTGGGCTTCACCTCTGTGTCCCTCCCCTGCCTGCCATGTGGTTCCTCAGTGTAGGTCATCACTGGATGAGTGACACAGCTTTACCCATTGCTCTGTAGCACTGCTTTTGCTTCAGGTGTTACCACTCTGTCCCCTAGAATGACTGTGAGCTTCGGAGAAACAGGGACCACATCTGAGGTTGCTTCTGGCTCCTCCACAGTGCCCGGTATGGTGCTGGGTCTAGATACACACTTAGCAGACATCCCCTGATTAAGATGCAGGAGTGCACTTTCTAATAAAGTACACCTCTGAGACAGCAGAAACTGGCTGCAGCATACCAGCCCCATGCTGGGGGCAGTAGCTTAATCTTTTTCTGATCTGAGAGTAGGATAGCAGTTACCTTAGTTAAATTTACACCAGTGGTTCTCAACCTGGCACAATTTTGCACCCAGTGGGTATTTGGCAAAAGGAGTATCTAGAGGATCGAGGCCCAGACGCTAAGCATCCCACTGGGTGCGGGCAGTCTCCCGCAGTGAAAAATTATCTGGCCCAAAATGCCAGCAGTGCCGAGGTGGCAAAACCCTGGGTCACACATTTACCTTCAGGTTCTCAGGCTGATGCTGGGACTTGATTCGCTTATGTGTCCCTATGCACTGTGGGAGCCACAAAAATAAGATCCAAGGAATGTTAGCTAGCTCCCAAGCAGCTGGAAACGGAACATGGACAGAAGCACGTGCAGCACTGTACCCGCCTGGGAGGGCGCCTCTGCGGTAGGAGGCTGCTCACCTTGACAAAAGGATCAGGGAAGCCTATATTGCTTCAGCTCACATCCCATGGGACCGCAGGGGCTGGAATTCCACGAGGGAATTCCATGAGACCAGGTACAACCCGAGAGCTCTCAATGTTTCCTTGGTGATCATCTGTTTTCTGAAGCAGCCATGGATTCCTCCATTTGCTTCAGTGAGCTGGGGAGGGGTATGACGCCATAAGGTTTGTGTTAGGGGTTGACTCTAGGAAGCATCAAGAAGGTTCTGGAAACACCTTTAGCCTTCTTTAAGTTGGGTTTGGTATTGCTTTTTGAATTATTATACAAAAGTCAGTAATAAGAAATTCTCAGCCCATATTTCCATGTAGTTAGAATTCACTGGACCTCATGGTGTCCTGCTTTTCCTAGCTCACTGTGCCAGGGAGGGCCCCCGCTCCACCAATAAAGCCCAGAATTCTCTGCAGAGAGCCCCCAGAAGCACTGGCCCATGGCTTAGGAGGCAACACCCCAACTCAGGGCGGGCTGGCCTTGCTTCTCGTAGAGGAGCAGAGGGCAGGCAGGTTTTCTGTAGTGGGAGCAATAGACAGGCATGCCTTCCAGCAAAAGAAAAAAAATAACCCTTCCTTGGCAGAGGCAGTGCCTTACTCATCTGCACAGCCCTGGAGCACCAAGCCTAGCCTGGCACATGGTTCCCACATGTAACAGTAACAGCCCACATGTACAAGCTCTCCCAGGTGCCAGCCCCCTCCTTATAAGCACATTGCATGGCATCTCCTGTCCACCCTTGGAGATGAGTACTAAGCATTGCTCATCACATTGCCACGTGGGCACGAGCATCAGCCTTACTTTATAGGTGAGGACAGGAGCTCGGAGACGCTAAGTAGCTTGCTGGAGGTCACTTAGCAAGTACATGGTGAGTGAGGAACAGAACCCAGGAGTTCCAGCTGTAGAACCTGTGCTCTGACCTGCTGCATGGTACTGTCCCCACTAAATGGGGGAGAGATGGACGGATGAGCTCCCTGGGCTCACTCAGGGTGGATTCAGCATTTTAGGGCAGGTATGGTTCAGGTGAACACAGGGGTGTCAGTGCTCCACAAGGGACAGAGTGTCAGGAGAGGTGAGGAATGAGTAGGTGAAGATGGAGAGAATAGAGGGAAGCCCAGGGAAGCCCTCCCTGCACCAGTGGGGCAGGCAAGAGATAATCCAGGTCCCCCGCCCCGCCCCGGGCAGCTGGCCTTCCTTTTTGCCAAGAATGGCACAAGAGCAGCTTTCACCTGCTCCTCAACCCCTTGGCTCATCCTGGGTTCATGGCCGTGGATTCTAATGCCTGTCTCTGCCCCCTCCACCCTTCACTTTATTCAACCCAGCCCGCTCTCACCTCAGAAGCTAGTCACTGCTGTACAAACCTGAGAAACACTCCTGTGCGTGCACAAAGAGCCGTACACAGTGAAGCCTCCAGCCTCTGCGCCTTTTGCTCTCGCTGTTCCTCCTGCCCAGAATTCCCTGCCCCGACCCCATCTGTGTTCTATTTATTGGCTGCTCAGCCACCAACACTCTCAGCTCAGGCACAGCCTCCATGAAGCCCTCCCTGGGCCAGAAGTTTCTGAGCCATGGTCTCACTGTTAGCATCCTTGTTTCTGAGCCTCCCTGACTCTGGGGCCTCCCTGCTTGTCTCGCTCCCTGGGACTGTGTACGCGCTGATCCCTGCTTGCCCTCCTGGCTCTGATCTTTACCTGGTTCTGCCTTCGTGGTCCCTGTGCCCTTGGTATGACCTGAACCTACTCCACTGACCTCCAGCTCCACTCTGGTTTCTGTGACTGGTCTGCCCCTGCAGATCCAGGGCTGCCGGTCCTTCCAAAAGTGACCACCTATGGTCTAACGGAAACAGATAACGAGAATTCCAAAGAAAGCCCCTGTAGCATCTGCCCCAGAGCCCTCCATAAGAATGATCCCATTTCAAAATATGCCAAACGAGAGCAGTGTGTTAAGCATAGAATGGGATCCAAACATTCATCTTTCCCCATATAGCAAAGTGATTTTATTTCCAATTAATTCTTTTTTTTTTTTTTTTTTTTTTTTTGAGACGGAGTCTGACTCTGTAGCCGAGGCTGGAGTGCAGTGGCCGGATCTCAGCTCACTGCAAGCTCCGCCTCCCGGGTTTATGCCATTCTCCTGCCTCAGCCTCCTGAGTAGTTGGGACTACAGGTGCATACCACTATGCCTGGCTAATTAAATTTATGTATTTATTTATTTGTAGAGATGGTGTCTCACCATATTTCCCAGGCTGGTCACAAACTCCTGGCCTCAAGCAATCCTCCCAGCTTGGCCTCCCAGAGTGCTGGGATTACAGGCATGAGCCACCATGCCCTGCCAGAAATTGAGGGCTGGACTTACATTGCCTGGGGCAAGCTGAGCCCCAGATAGAGATTTTGGGGCAGATTCACTGGTGCATAAGAGACAGGGCAGCTCAGCATCAGCTGGTGCCATCTTTGAGGTAAGTTTGAAGAACGTTATGAAACTGGAATTTCGAAATTTCTCCATTGTATTGATTCTACCACAAAGAAGGGAGCTTCACTGAAGCATTCCTCATCTGTGTCTCCAGCCATTCTGCGTAATTAGAGATAGTCAGGGTTTGTGAAGCTTCCTGCCACGCCACATCCAGTCAAGGCAGTCCAGGCAGGTTGGGATGAGAGGGAGGTACTAGCCTATTCTCAGAACAGTGCAGCAACAGCCAAAGAAAACCCAAGACCCTGCCAAGGTTAAGTTGCAGGGAGGAGAGCCCAGCCCGAGGCTCCCAGCTGGCTGTGTGTGTGAGAGGATTACAGAGGAAGCCGGAGGGAGGGTCAGGGAGGGAGGGTCACTCCCGCCAAACAGGAAAAGTGAAGCCAGCTTTTTCAGTGGCAACGGCCTCAGGGTGAATTATTTTCTGGCAATTAACCATTAACTGCAGTCGGCTCAGAGGTGCAGCTGCCAGGCCCATTTGTGCAGAAAAGAGAGGATGTAGATTTGGGAGCCTTCAGCCATTCCTGTAACCAAGGGTCACTCTTAGAAAGATGGAGGTAACCTCTACCCCTCCTGGCCCCAGCCCAGGGCTCAACGCCTGGGTCGTCCAGCTGCAACCACGCCAAAGGTTGGGATTCAGCCATTCCACCTGGAAGCGGCTCTACAGTGAGGGCTCAAGAATGTGCTCTGGCCAATGTGTGATACTGACATGTGGCTCTGGGAGCAGAAAAGGGGGCCAGAGCTAGGGTGCAGAAAACCGGTGGACAGAGTAAGGGCATGCTGGAAGAGGCACGGAGGGACAAAACTGGGTCTCGGGGAGGCAGCAAGTCTTCCAGAGGCACATCAAGAAAATGTGGCTGAGGCACTTCAATGTTCCAGCCCAAATGTTGGAGGTCTAAGGAGATGGCACTGTGTGTGTTCCAGGAGGTGGTGAGGGTCATGGAAGGAGAACACAGTTTCAGAACTCCAGGCCAAAGACAGGCGTTTACTAGGATTCAAGCTGGGACGACTGAGAGCCCAGTCTGAACAGGCTGAGTGACAGTGGCCCCGCAGATTGGGCATCAGGCCCTGGTCAGCTGGCTGGGGTGATGAGGGCCAGTCCCCCTATAGGCAGACACGGCGCAGGGAACTCAGAGGATGCTGGTGTTCAGTGGATTCAGGCATGAGGAAAGTGACCAATTGCTACTCCCTCCCAGTGCCCTGGAAGGACCCAGACTTTCCCATTGGCTGTCTTCTTGCAGGCTGTGGGAGAGATAGTACAGCCTGAAGGCACCTGTGCAAGGAAGGAGCAAGGGTAGGACAAGGAGCAGTGGCAGGGACCCCAGGACAGGGCTGGTGATGGGTCCCGAGCAGTGGTAATTAATTCTAGGACAGGACTGGCTATGGGTGGAAAGGGAAGGCTCCCAAGAACGAGGAGACACCAGGCTCCATGGAACAGGGCAGCCTGGAAGTTAAGGAAAGCGCAGAGAGGTCAGAGCCTCTGACCAAATCCAACACAAATTTAAACTGCCTGCATGGTCCTTTGCCTTTTAATACAGGCGCCTCGTGCTCCTCACTAGACTCTAAGCCTAGAATAAGTCAGGGTGCCTTTTTCCTTCCTCCCCTTCTCACCCTGCCTTGGGCCCAGCAGAGCAGGACTTGCCAGGAATGTGCTGGAAATGCTTGTTGCTATTGATGAATTAGGCAGTCCCATCCATGCAATATGGAGCATCCATTGCAGAAAACTGGAGGGAGGTGGTGGTGGAAGCTAATTGGCCGTAGAACCACCCCTTCGAGACAATGCTCCTGGACTGTGGTGATCAGATACGCCTGCTGTACCCCGAAAAGGGTGGATGTCAACACAGATCCTATGGGTCTCTTGAGCGGCCAGCTCTCGGGGATGTTTGCATCCTGCTTCCCAAGGATCCTTCAGGGTTCTGAGGCCACCTGGTCCATTCCCCTGCCTGCATTGCAGAAGCCACGCTGGATGAGGAAAGGCTCATGCTGGAGAGCGGTCGGGGTTCCCCAAGCCCTGGCTATAGAATGCTCCCTTTGGAGCACGGTGGGGTCAGCGGACTCAAAGGTTAAAGAGCCACCAAACAGATGAGGCAAGGCCCACCCTGGAGCTGGGTGGTTGGTGGAGCAACATAACAGCACATGTAGGTAAGAAACGAGCCAGGGAGGACACAGTCCAGTTCCCAGGCATGGGGACCCAGGCTCTCCTCACCCTGAACTTCCCATCAGCGCCAGCTACTTCAGAGGATGTGGCCCAGCTCAGGCTGCAGGGCCCTGGGAGCCATGGCCCTCAGAATAACTCTTATTTATTTAGGTTCCTTCTTAAGGGAGCTTGGTCATGGTGATGGCAATAGTGATGCGGATGTTCATTAGAGCCCCATTTTTACCGTCTTTTTATAATGTGGTGATTCACTTCCTAAGACCTGAAAATACTTCTTCATTAACCTCACACATCATCCTGTATAAAATGGCAACACAAAGAGGCAGGCAGAAGCTGAGTGACTTACCCGAGGTCCCAGAGCAAGCTGGGCAAGGTACACGGAAACCAGCTTTTGAACCCGAGCCCATATATTTTCACCTCTGATTGTGGACTTTAGTGCCCTGGTTGACCAAGTCTTGGCCTATTTGATGGAGGTGTGGCAATTCTGGATCCCCTTGTTTTCAGAAATTGGTTTTTAGAACTTCTTACTTTTTAATCCATCCCCCAAACAGAAAAGAACGCCCAATAAAGACCCAGTTTAGTTTGAATCATCCACCATGATCTTCATTTGGCTTAAAATATAGAAGTTTTCAGAGCCTCCATTCAAAACTCTAAAAATATCCCTCTCTTTTGATCTAGGTGGCCTCTGTCCTGGTCTTTGGCCCTAGGCTCAGACGGCCTGAATGATCTCTCTCATGCAGTCTTTGCTAAAAAAGATCTGGTGTGAATAATTGAGGCCCCACTCCTGTTCCTGCTCGGCAGATTTCCAGTGCCAAGCTGATCATCATTTCAGCACCGGCAGAGATGTGCTATTTCTGTCCCCGACAGCCACTTCCTTCTTGGGAAAGTGACCTTGAGGGGCTGCAGGTGAGCGAGGAGAAAGGGCTGTGCCAGGACGGACTTCGTGCCTGTGTGGAAGCTGGATGGTCTCCCTCTGGGTCATTCCTTGGGAACTTCTCCCACGCTCCTCCCGATCCAAGGTAGACCCATGTCATTCAGATGCCTGGGCTTTCATCTTTCCCTCTCCTCCTCAGGGACCACTTTGTCTAGTGATAGACTCGCTGCCCTTCTCCTTTGGAGCTTCCCTCACCTGTCAGCTGATTCAAGATTTCACATGGAAGTGAGACATGGAGGGGACAAAATGAAATGGAACCAGAAAGGAACTGCTGAGAGGCATGGAGCACTTTTACACTGCCTTAACTACACCACGTGACTCTAAACAGGAGCCTGGGTTTTAAAATTCCTACTTGTGTTAGCCCAAGAAAGGTTGTACAGCCACCTTCTTGGTTTAAACAATCAAGTGCTCGATGTTTCAGGGGCTGTTGGGCCAGGATGTGAATTACTCAGGATCCCCAGCTTTATCTCTTGCTCTGTCCTTGGGCCAGTTCTGTCACTGGTTCTTTCAGAGGAGTAGACAAAGCAAAGAAAGCTTTCTAGGCCATGGAGTTTGCTGTTTGCTAGTGCCCTGGCAGAGGTGCCTGTCTCCACAGTCCTGCATTGGTGGCTGAGTGCATATGCATGTGTGTGTGTGCATATGCATGTGTGTGTGTGCATGCACACTTTTTTCTGACCTCAGTTTCAAGCTGTTGCCTCCCTGATGTGTCTGTTTAGTGACTTGGACCAGAGAGATCGCCAGTACTGTGTGGGATGGGAGTGAACGCAGACAAGTCTCTACAGAAGAGGGTAAACTGGAGCTGAGAAGAAGCAGGGAATCTTGCACCAGCCTGTCCAACAGCTGCTGTACCCCTCCCTGCCTCAAGCCCCAGAGGGATAAGGCTCACTTTGTTGACTCCCTGAAGTGCAGAAGGGTAGGGCAAGAGGTGCGCAGCAAGCCTTTAGGCAAGCACAAGGCCCTGACCTTCACTGACTCTCCACATCTCTCCTGCATGGCCCAGGCACAGGGCTTGGTTCCCTCTGGGCAGGCCGCCTAGACTAAGTGACAGCCAGGTTGAGATGCAGAGGCTGAAGACGTTCATTCTTCATGGATCAGCCTGGATGTCTGGACAGATCTCATGAATGGATGGTGTGAGAGGAAGTGTGGAATGGGAGGCTGTGATCGGTGGCTTGGAGAGCACAGCGTGGTCAGGTGCTAAAGCTTAGGTTTCCCTTCTGGCCTTTGAGATGGCCAAGGAGAAGAGCTCCTATGATTACACTATTCTCCAAACACTCCAATAATTCTGAGTGTCTCCCACTAATGCCTGGGTGACCCACACACTCACCCAGACACTGTCGTTCAGCCTGTAACCTTTGGATGGAGCACTGGACTCTGTGACCCTCGAGGTCCCTTCTAAACTGAATATGCTCTGACCCAGGTGTGCTGTTCTTTCCTTACTATAATGGGAGCAAGGAGGCACTGAGATACCTGAGGCTTCTAGGGTCCCCCCACCATACCCCCATATCTTGCCCTAGGGTTCTGGGCTAGGTGCTGCAAGGAGCCCTCCCTTGTTACCAACCAGATCTCTGAAAGCCACTGTTTCATGAAGACCTCTCCAGAGATGGAGGGCAGGGTGTGCCCTGCACACATCCTCCCCCTTGGCCTCTGGTCCCTCTGCCTCCCATCAGGCTTGTCCTCCCCAGGGAAGCAGACTCTTAGAGGTGATTCCAACAGATTGTAATGCACAGTCCAGCTCCAGGCATTACTTGCTCCACATCTCAGCCCAGTTTCGTCATCTGGAAAATGGGAGTGAATATGACCTCTTTGGATGCAGAAGAGTGAGGTGGGTGACAGCGTGGGCTTGGAGGCAGACCACATGCTGCTCACCAGCAGTGTGTATCATGCATTTTAAAACTCTGCATTTCTTCTGCCTCCACATCCCTACATGCGGGCTGTGCGCACCTGCTGGGGTAAGCAGATACACCAGGGCTGGCCCTGCTACAGGTTCCCCTTGCTACCCTCCCCTGACTGTGATCTAATGATATTCAAATGCACCAATGGAATCCCCTCCTGCCTTTTCTGATGGTGCCATCCTGACACTCACTCTCTGTTCCCTGCCTGCTTGGGGAGCCCTAGTTCTCCACCCGTGTGACCCCCCACCCCACTCCTGGTGGAGTGTGCAGTGAATCTGTCTAGGACAGGGTGTCTGATCTTTTGGCTTCCCTGGTCCACACATAAAACACGCTAATGATAGCTGATGAGCTAAGAAAAATAAAATCACAAAAAAGTCTCATGCTTTGAGAAAGTTTGCGGATTTGTATTGGGCCGCATTCAAAGCTGTCCTGGGCTGCAGGCGGCCCGTGGGCTACGGGTTGGACAGGCTCGGTCTAGGACCTATGAATCTGGTAAACTCTGTGGTCCTGTGCCTCTCCTGTGCCCCCTCTTGTGGCCACACCTGACTGACCATCACCTAAAAGAACACAGCTGCCAGGTGACTCTGGCAAACCGCTTCACCTGCCTCTGCTGTTTCTTCCCCGTCCATACACAGAGTAAGAGTTGCTGCTCTTCGGGGCAGGGCGAGGACTGAGTGAGTTGATGCGCATGAGTGTTGAGCACGGCACTTGCTTGGCACAGAGTTCAGATTACCGGGACTTTGCAGGTTGCTGTAGTGAGGATACAGGGAGGTGGCTCTAGTAAATAGTGGCCATTTGTGTTCTAATTGGGCTCAGGGAGGAATGCAGGGCCTGTTTCCCAGTGCTGCAGAGGAGCACTGGCCTTTAGTGGCTCTACAGAACCAGGACAGATGGCTCTGGGTCAGAAGGAAGGTGCTCGGTGGGGGCTTCTGCATTCCTTCTCGAGCTGTCCAGAGGTGAGTTCTGTCCTCTCCGAACTAGATGACCCAACGGAAGGAAGGAGGCAGGTGAGGGCAGGCGGCTCAGCAGCCTGCTCATGGGCAGACCTCCAGGCCTGAGGTCCAGAGGCCCAGCCTGAAGCCTGAGGCCAGGCTGAAGGCCCTACTTGCTAAGGGGTGCAGAGCCAGACAGGATACAAACAGGCTTGCTGACACTGCAGAGGAGAGGGGTTCTCTCTCTGGGCCCAACTGCACTGATCCCCGTAAACCTCATGGCTAGTCAGTGCCACCCACAGGGAATATCCCTAGATACCCTACATGCCTGGTTTTAGTCAGTCATGTCATGTGCCTTCATCCGGCTACGTTGGTCAGATCTGGGATGGGCTACGTGGCTCTCAAGGACCTCAGCTGACCGACCTGCATCGCCCTGCTGGAAATCCTCATGGTAGGCCCCATGTGGGGGTGGGTGGTGGCGTGGCTGGCTCTCAGCACACATGTCCCACCTGCTGGAAAATAGCTCAAAATCCAAACTCTGGGGGCCTTCAGTTTAGGAGACTTAGGAGATAAGCAACCAGTTTTAACACATGAGCCTAATTTAGATTCTAACTCAAATGTAAACACAATGACAGCTTATGGTTCAATTGGGAAGATGTGAAGCTGCCTGGGTATTTCATGATATTAAGGAATGACTGTTAATTGTTTTAAAATGTGATAATGGTAATGTTATCACGTTTTCTAGAAGAGGGTCCTGAAGTTTTAGAGGTACACACTGAAACACTAACAGATGACATGCTGTCTGGGACTGTTTCAGAACCACCCTGGGGTTAGGAAGCGGGCAGGATGCAGGTGAGAGAGTGGATGGAACCAAGATCGGCTATGAGATGGTAATTGTTGAACTTTGGGTGAAGGGAAGACAGAGCTTCATGAAAAACACTCATTATTTCTGTATATCTTTGAAAACTGCCATAATAAAACCTAGAAGGAGGAAGGGGAAGAGGAGGAGGAAGAGGAGGAAGGAGGGAGAGGAAGGGGAGGAGGGCAAGTAGGAGGAGAAAGAGAATGAGAAGGAAAAGGGATAAGGATGAGGGGAAGGGTAGAGAGGAGGGGAAGAAGGAGAGGAGCAGGAAGAAGAGGAGAAGAAATGGAGGAGGAGGCAGAAGGGGAGTGGGAGAAGGAGACAGAGATGGAGATGTGGAGAAGGAGCTGCCACTGCAGCTACTGAGACGGCCCTGCTTGCTTGGGTCCTAGGAACCTGGAGACCGTGGCAAACACCAGACCCAGGAGCCGCCACCCCCTCTCTGGCTCTCCCACAGCCTCAGCCCCTCCCACTCCAGGGCTGGGGCCCCTCTCGCTTGCTGGAAACCTGACTGGGTGGTGCAGGGCTCCCCCTCCCTGCCAAGCACGGGGTGGGCACTGACCGTGGAGAGGCAGCCCTTCTGCTCCCGGAGGATGGCACCGAAGCCCAGGAAGCCGGTCACCATGACAAGTGCGCCCGCAAAGATGAGGATGTAGGCGGAGGCGGCAAAGGTGCTGGAGGCCAGGACGCTGAGGTAGCCACTCTTCTCCACCAGGGTCCAGATGCCCACAGCCAGGACGGCTGCTCCCCCGACCTGCAGGAGACCACTGGGTTAGAGCAGGGGGTGGTGGGGGCCTCAGCAGCTGCCATTTATTCAATGCCCACAGGGCACCAGGCACTTCTTTTGCACCGGCTCATTCATTCCTCCAAAGGAGGCGAGAATGGTATGGTTACCCAATTTTATAGATGAGGAAATCGAGGCTGAGAGAGGTTAGGAGACTTGTCCAAGGTAAGCAGCCTATAGAGCCAGGTTTGGAATCCAGGTCCGACTGTGAATTCGGTGCTTTTTACTGTGGTGGCCTACTGCATATGAGGCCGGGGGAGAGGACTGCAGTTTCAGCGATGACCAACGTATCTGAGTCCCTCTGCCTCCCTGACTTTTCACCTCCCCAACTCCTGCCACCCTTGGTTCCTCTTCCCTCAAAGCACTCCTTCCCTCTGTCCACACTTCCCCTGTGGGGCTTGTTCCAGCACCGCCCCTTGTTTAATCCTTATGTTTGCCCATTTGGGAAGCACAGCTGGGCTTTTTATCCCTACTATACATAGGAAGAAACTGAGACCCATGGGGGAAAGGTAAATTGCCCGAGGTCCTGCCTCTAGTTGGGGGCAGGGGTAGGGGCAGAGGCAGGACGAGAACTCAGAGCCCAGGGCCTGCCCACTCAGTCACGCTGCCTCCATGATTGACGAGTCAGGGTGCTTGACAGGCTGGAGCCGCCTGGGACTGCAGGAGGAGAAACTTTTTTGCTAACTGTCTGATTCTCCTTTGGTCCGGAGAAGAAGGGAGGGATAGATAGGACCCTCCTGACTTGCAGATGGGGGGACGCCTCCTTAGAAACTGGAGTTGGGAAATAGGGCAGGGATGGCTCGGCTTGGCTGATTCTATTTGCAATGAAGCCAAGTTACGCTTTCTGTGACTGTTGGACCCAGCAGGGCATAATGTGTGTGTATGCACACATGCACAGCATCTTCAGCGTGCCAGGTGGGGAGTACGAGGGTGTCTGCCCAGGATTTGGGGACAGAACCCCTGGGACCTCTGACTATCTCTGCCATCTGCTCCTGGGAAGGTGGACTTCTGCCGGCTAGTCTCCCTGCCCCCATTTAAGGATGGGTCTCTTTCCTCTAATGGGTGAGGAATGCTTCCTCAAGGGGTCCTGGGTGTGGTCAAAGCTAGAGAAGTGCCCTGGGCCCTGTCCATGCCCCCTGAGCCTTGTTGCCGAGAGGAGCTCCCCATCTGCCCCAGGAAGACTCCACACAACCTACCCTGTCATTTCCCAGTTCTCCTTCTGGGCATTCACAGACATTTGTGGATCTAACAAACACATATTTACCATTTTCTCTTCTGAGCTTTGCAACAGTTCTGTGGGCATGCAGCAGGGTGGCAGGGCACATATTCTGCCTTGTGCAGATGAGGAAATTGAGGCTTGAAGAGAATAAGAATGTGCCCAAGACGACACCATTAGAGTTTCAGAACTGAGATTCAAACCCACGTCTCCTGAGAGAGCAAATCCACGATTCTACCCAGATCCCACAGACTGGGCTGGGCCTGCTCCTCTACTTCTCCGTTTGTAACAGATACTATTTCTTCAAAGTGCCATTTTATCTCCACTGGCACCTCCACCAGGTGAAAGAGCCAGGTGGAAGGACACCATCTGGGCTACAGCAAACAGAATGGGAGTGGCTATCACGCAGATTTCTTCAATTCCATGATGCACACATTTTTCTCTCACATTTTAACATCTCTACAATTGGGATGTATCTTATGACTGATGGTATTTTATAATTATACTTGGCAGTTTTTCTTAGTGGTACAAAAAAACAAATAGTGTATCTTACCACTGATATCTTAGCTTCAGTGAAATCCTAGAATAGGTTTTAAAATTCTCTGTGGGTATAGGTTATCTGTGGCTCACACAACCTCCATGACCAGTGAGGGATTTCCTGAATTTGGGTCAACAAGTGAGGGTTTGCAGCCAAATATCCTGCATGGAATTCTTTTTGCCCCCTTCAGCATGCCTGGAAGGCTTGGGTGAGGGTCCCAACTTTGCATAACTAGCGGTGTGACCTCAACATAGTCCCTTAACCTCTCTCTGGACCTCAGCTTCTTCATCTCCTAAATAAGGGATGTATTAGACCAGTGGTTCCCAACCTGTAACTACTAAGAACCCCTTTGATTACTTTTCCCCATGGATCCAATGTTTTGAGGGCCTCCACCCCTCTCCCAGGCTTATCTAGGTGGTTCCCAGCCTATAACTACTGGGAAGCCCTTTGATTGCTTTTCCCAGGATCTAATGTTTTGAGGGCCTCCACCCGTCCCAGTCCTTAGGCTTAGCTGTAAGGAATGAGAAGGTTTCATTCCTTCAGAAGACCTGCTTGGGACATGGTCATCTCTTTAGAAAACAAGCTTTTCTCTGGGCAGGAAAATGAACACTGCTCACTGTTGGATGGGTCACCAGAGGGGGTCACGGGAGGACAGAAGTCAGCAGCCTGGGTTCTAGTTCTGACTGTGCGCCTGACTAACCACACGCAGCCCCTCTAAGCCTCAGTTTCTTCATCTGTAAACTGGGGGCACTGGATGGGAACATCTCTGAGGTCCCTTCCACATGGTTAAACTGCCCCTCTTAGTACTGGAGGTCAAGCTTCTGCCAAAGAACCTCCGGCAAGATGGTTCTGAACCAGTGGCTCCTGGCTGTCACTCAAGCCATCTGGAAACTGCCTAAGTCAGCAGAGAGCAGCAGAAGAGGCAGGAAGAGGGACTGATGGGGTGGGGAAAGATCTGACACCACTGAACTATTCAACAACCATTGGCATACAGTTGATTCAACAGTATTTGGCTCTTTACAGAAACTGGTGTGGTATTCCGTGAGGGTAATAACCACATTTTCCTTTTCTTTTTTTTTTTTTTATTGCTCTGTCGCCCAGCCTGGAGTGCAGTGGTGCGATCTCGGCTCACTGCAACCTCCACTTCACAGGTTTTCAAGCAATTCTCCCACCTCAGCCTTCTGAGTAGCTGGGATTACAGGCATGCACCACCACACCTGGCTAATTTTTGTATTTTTAGTAGAAACAGGGTTTCACCAAGTCAGTCATGCTGGTCTCGAACTCCTGACCTCAGGTGATCCACCCACCTCGGCCTCCCAAAGTGTTGGGATTACAGGCGTGAGCCACCAGGCCTAGGCAATAACTACATTTTTCAAAGCCATAGCCTGTGGCTGACTAGCCGGCAAGCCCTGCGGAGGGTGAAGCCAGGCAATGAGGATGCAAGCCGGCCAGGAGGGGCGGAGCAGGCCACCCCTGCTGTGTAATTTTAGGAACTTTCCATTCATAGGAAAGAAACATGATGGGGTGAAGCATTAACCTGAGTGGCTGCACATGCCTAAGGGCTGAGAGAAATAAGGCAGCAGACCTGGAGGAAAGCAGGCAGAGAGTATAAAAGTGACTGTAGGCGTTTTTCTTTGTGTCTTGCTACCACAGGGCTTCCACAATGAGGGAAGGAAAGGGATGGGGCAGGAGCCAGGACCACTTGAATCCCAATACAGAAGGATCCTCTGGGCAGGGGAGTTCTCCACGCTCAGTGAGGAGGAGCCCATGGCTCAGGATGCGGGAAATGCACAGGGTGACGGGAAGTGCACAGGGTGATAGCAGACTTTGTGTTTACTGGCCACCTGCTACATGCCAAGCCCCACACTGGACTGAAAAGCCTTTGGGGTTGGACAGGAGCTCACCCATGGGAACCACACTCATCATCTGTGCTCCTCCTCCCTGCTCAGTCTCATCCATGGTGCCATCACCTACCAACCTCAGACACCGCAGGGTCACTATAGGCTCCTCCTCCTCTCAACGACAACCATGTGCCAATTCCCCTCTGCCCTCAAACCTGTCTCCATTTCCCCGCCACACTGCCCAACTTGGTTCCCCACCACAGTCGGCTGCCGGCTCCTGACTCCTGCTCCAGCCACAGGCTGATCCCCCAAGGCACCCCCGGCTGAGAAGTCCCCACCAGCTCCCACGCCCAGGGCACCCAGCCCAAAAACTCTTTCACATGGCCTCGGGGCTCTTACTGTCTGGCCTTAACCTGACTTTTTGGCATCATCTTCTGGTATTTTCTTTCCCCCACACCTGGGTTGTATTTTTTTTTTTTTTGAGGCGAAGTCTTCCTCAGTCACTCAGGCTGGAGACCAATGGTGAGATCTCGGCTCACTGCAACTTCTGCCTCCCAGGTTCAAGAGATTCTCCTGCCTCAGCCTCCTGAGTAGCTAGGATTACAGGGGCGTGCCACCACGCCTGGCTAATTTTTGTATTTTTTTTTCCTGGGTTTTAATCACTTTGAACTAAGTAGTTGCTTTTTCTTGAAAACAGTGTGGTTACCTAATAACTCAGGCACTATTAGCAGAGTGGGAAATAGGGTGAACTCTGGGACGTGGCGCGGTGTCTGAGTCCAAGCCCCTCTGTTTACTGGCTGTGTGGATTTGGATAAGCAAGACAGCCTCTGTGGGCCTCAGGGAGGCTCTTATTCCTGCCCACCTTTCACACATTGTTCTCTCTGCCCTTCCTTTTCCATTGAACTCCTACACACCCTCTAAGGCCCATTTTGAGATTTTGAGTGTGGCACCTGCTCTGACTGTCCTGGGCAGGTGAGTTCATCCCTCTCCTGCAAGCCTGTGGTGCTGCTCACTTCACAGCAGCCCTCGGCACTTGGGGCAGGGGGCCCCTCACTCCCCTCAGAACACAGCCCAGCACACGGCCTGGCACCGGGGAGCCGCCCCAGTGAGTGTGGGACTCAGTGGATGGGGCTCTGCAGAGGGCTGTGGAAATGGCACCTGCTCCCCTACCTGCCTCTGTCTGCTGAGCTCCTAGGGCAACAGCTAGTGTTTCTCTTTCCTGCTTTATGGCTGTTTTGATTTTTAAAGGGGCAGTCTACAAAGTCCCAGCAGTCCCAGTGAGGAATGGGTTTTTCTCTGGGTCATTAAGAAGAGGCTCCTGGAAAGGCTGGGGTTGCGCCCTAGGTATCTTAAGGACAGACTGATGCTTGGTTACTCTCATTCCTTCTTTCAACCAATACCCACTGTGCACCTGCTATGATGATGCCAGGCTCTTGGGCCATCATGGGGCCCATGCCTGACACTGCCACTGCCCCTGCCCCAGGATCACTTGTAGGACACTGGGTTGAAAGACCTGACTTAGTAATCACCAGGGTGCTATGAAGGAGAAGTGAATGGGTCTAATATGGGGAGCAAACACAGCGTGGGGGCTCAGGGAGAGGACTGGGAGACCAGGTCTGAACAAGACTCAACTTCTTTTAAAGAATGGTTTCCCATTCCCACATCAGAACAGTCAGCTGAACCCTGGGCTGCAGTCCTGATACAGCACAGCTGAGCCCTATGCCCACACGCAGGCAGGCACCCCAGTCCCACGCCCGAGCTGCCGAGCTCTCCAGGAGGGCACACAAAAGCATGCATCAGGTGCTGCTGCTCACCCTCCTCATGAACGACCTTCTCTGAGTGCCAGGCATGCATTTCTCTCCGGCTGTGCCCATGCTCCTGCTGCCTTGGTTTATGGAATCTTCAAGGATAGGCTTGTCATGCTAAGGGCTATTTTCCACTTTGAGGCATCCTTGTTTTTGGCTCTCTGCCTTTAACCTCAGAACACTACCTCCTCTGCTGTCTTCCCCACTCCCATCTACCCCTATAACAAGAGCAAAATCTCATGAGTCTTACTGAAGGGTGGAGCTGGGAGGGAACATATGATCATCTGTTCATCTTCCAAACCCAGCTCAGAGCCCCGAGGAAACCTTCCTTGGAGCTGTCCCTGCCCCATCTCCCAGCAAATCATTCTGTCCTCTGTACCAACTCCATGTCTTGCACATGTTTGTATAATTACACTCATAGTCTATTTATTTTATTGGATACCTTGTGTGCCTCCTCTTTTAGCCTCTTGATTAAATCTCGTTCATCTTAATATCCCTAGCAGAGGGCTACACATGGATGGAAGGAAGGAAGGAAAGAAGGAAGGGAGGGAGGGAGGGAGGAAGGGAGGACAGGAGGACAGAAGGAAGCAGGGGAGGAAGGGAGGGAGGGAGGAAGGGACAGATTGATTTCAACCCCTTTTATATTCTGGATGGAGAAACCAAGGCCTGGAGAGAAGTGAGTTTTCCACAGTCCCACAAGAAGGCCAAAGGAAGTGTGGAGAGCAGAAATTAAGAATCCTAATGCTCAGTTTAGTGCCCATTTAACCAACTGGGCTGCTGACCCACAACGAAGCTGCTTGGCCTGGGAAGCAAGTCACTGGTGTCTGGGCTACAGCAGGCCTAGAGTCCTGAGCTACAGCAGAGCAGCTAGAAGGGGTTACTGTAGGCTTCGTCCTGACTTGTCTCATCTGCCATGGCGCTGTGCAGACCAAGTGCACATCCCCCTCAACTGTGACTCTGTCTCCCAGCAGATCCTGACAGCACAGAGGGGCAGAAGACCATGGTGGGGGGGCGGTGGTCCCAGGCCATTCAGCATCTCAAGTAGGGGTGTAGCAGAAAAGCCATCACCTGCTCTTTCTTAGATGGCAAGCCTGGAAAGTGGGCAGTGGCCACATTCGGTGGGATGTCGATGTACCAAGAGAAGGGCTTTGAGCCTCGGCAGAAGGTGCTTCGCTCCCACGGCCTCCCTGACTCCCGAAGTGATGCTCTCAAGTCATCTCACTCCCCTGCTGGGGCTCAAGTCCTCCGTCTTCTCTGCTACCTGTCTTAGCCCCATGTATCCCTGGTCCCTGAGGAAATACCAAGGCCTCAGCTAATGCTCAAGGGCGGGACACAGCTTGTGGAGCAGAGGCAGCCTCTCCAGGCAAGGGAGCAGCTGCTTCCTCAGTGCTCCCCATAGCCTGGCAGAGCGCCTGAGAGGCTAGAAAAGTTTTGATTATTAACACAGCCAAGCGGCTGACTAAAATAAGAAGTTAGAGAACACCATTGCAGGGGCGATGGGAGCCGTAGGGAGCCATGGAAGAAAAGGGAGGGGAAAGAAACACATCTCCTGGGTGGCCACAGAGGAAACCCTGGACCACATTTTCTTTTACGGTTGCAAAGGAGGCAAGAAAGTGTCAGCATTTTTGGTTCCTTCCCTGCTCTGTAGGATCATCCAATCAACACCAGCTTAACTGAAATTCTAGGTGGTGGAGGCCGGGGCGGGAGGCGGGAGTGAGGGACAGGGTGGTGGGGAAGGATTGCCATCTGAAGTCTGACCTCGTTCAGGTGGAGGTGAAGATGACTCTGAATTTTTCAAACTTTGGAATGTGACCCATTAGGGTTGTGATTAAGTTTAGTGGGTTGTAAGCTGCACTAAAAACAAAAAGAAGGAAATAATCAAAATAGAAAAAAAATCTGAGCGCATCACGCAACATAAGGGTAAACTTACTTTGGTGAACAATGTTTCACATAACTATTTCTTATGCTTCCACGTATATCTTACATGGGACATGATCCCAAAAGTCTTAAAGCCAGCGCTATTGGAGACTGAGGTTGAACCTTGGTCTCCTGTTTACAATGAAGAGCTCTACCATCCACCATCCATACGTCCCAGATGCCTTTTTAGGTTAAGGACTCAATCTTGACAATTTCACCTTTTAAATCCCTTCACTCTCTGCAAATACTTAGATCCCCATTGACACTCCCACAGTGCAAGTCACCACCATCTCCTGCCCTGATCAAAGCAAAGTCTAGAGGGAATGTCAACAGTGGCTGTTCCTGGGGTGGCCAGTGGTTTGGGTTGGACTGGGTCCCCCAAAAGATATGTTGAAATCCTTACCCTTGGTACCTGAGAATGTGGCCTTATCTGGAAATATGATATTCACAGATGTAATCAAGTTAAGATGAGGTCATTAGGGTGGGTCCTAATCCAACATGACTGGTGTCCTTGTAAGAAGAAAATGTCACGTGAAGACAGAGACACACAGGGACAACAGTGTGTGATGACAGAGGCTTTGGAGACTGTAGCGATGCAGCCACAAGCCAAGGAGTGCCAAGAATCACCAGCCACAACCAGAAGCTGGGACGAGGCAAGGAAAGATTCTACCCAAGTCTCATAGGGAGCTTGGCCCTGTGACACCTTGATTTCTGACTTTTAGCCTCCGGAACTGTGAGGGAATAAATTTTTGTTGTTTAAAGCCATCCAGTGTATGGCACTTTGAAATGAACATAGTGAGATAAAAACAATCTTCATTTTATGATACTTTTTAATATTTTAGAGATTATCTGTAGTGGATACATAAGACTTTTATAATCAGGAAATAAAGTTATTCTTAAAAAGAAATGCTTACTTAGCAAGAATCCTTATCGCCCTATTGGATTTGTCCCTCAGAATGGAAACCATCTCTACCACACAGTTTCCTATCCATATCAACACAGCTTTATTACTGCACCATCTTCATCGTCACGACTTCAGTATTGCAGGAAACTCTCGTCCAGGAAGGTAAAAGTGACAAATTATTTTATTATTCCTTTCAGGAACTTTACAAACATTTAAACAAATAGCAGACTGCACAACTTTTTAATAGATAGCATCTAATGACTGGTCTATTCTCCAAGGCTCTTCAGAACTCTTGCCTTGCCATGTCTACCCACCCTAAACTCTCACGTCATGGTCTTTTCCAATCTTAAGCAAGCCCCTGTAGGAAAGACCCAGAAAACTCAGACATGTCCCCCACCTTTGCACTTGCCTTTCTGAGATGCTTCTAAGACTCTGTCAAGTGTCTTCTCCCTTACCATGGTAGCAGGAAGCCCAGCTATGCCTTATCATGGGTTGATTGGCTGGTATTTTTAGGCATTTGACATCTAATATATTCAAAATACTACATTCATTGAAGGCAACCCCAACAGGCTAGAATTTATCATTGAATTGTAGCTGGGGAAACAGATTCCTGGAAGTTAAGTAGCCTGCCCAAGGCTCCACCATTAGTAGTCAGCAGAGCATGGGTCCAGCTGCCTGCAAAGCCTGCACTCTTGTCACCCTTCTACCTTCTCAAATTTAGTGAGACTGTCGTAACAAATATATACATTCCAGTGTCTATTTTCGGGAACTGATGGTATTCTGCTCCCAATTACCCAGATGATTGCTTCAAGTGGACAGACTACACCCCTCTGGAAGACCTCACCCAGAGAGGCTCCTGAGGGGAGTCGCCATAGAGATCATTTTCATCACAGGCAGCAGTAGTCGGAGCCTCCAGGACTTCTGTTTCTCTGCCCTGGGCCTGGAGAATGTTAACCATGAAAGGCGAATGGACTTCAGTGGAAAACAAGTTATTATTTCAGGCAGTCACATTTTCCAAAAGGCACTGGTGCAACAAGTTAGTGGGGAAGAAAGAACTGGACCCTTCATACAGTAGGGCTGGAACACAAAGCTTATTTTTATGTTTGTGCCTCTATTCAGATACCAGGTGGTACGAACTCCATGCCAACCTGCAGACCCAATTCTTCTCTTCCTTCTCAGTAGCAAATGTACATATTCGCTTTAAAGTGGGAAGAGTTCATCCATGGTTGATCGTTGATCTTTGATTTGGAAGATATCAACCTCAAAGTGGTGACACAAAAAAAAGGTGGCTTGACTCATTCAGTGTTCTGGGAAGAGGATGTGTGTGCAAAATTCACTCACCCAGAAGAAGAAGTTGAAGACAAAGAGTAGGTACTTCAAGTAGACGATCAGCCAGTCGTCCTGCTCAGTCTTATAGTGGGCCATGGCTGCTGGGCCTGCAGAGAAGACACATATGCTGGGCCAGGGAATCACCAAGAACCACCTTGTCCTTCCCAGTGCCAGAGGATCTTGGCAAGGTTCCCTTCGAAGAGCTCATTAACCTATCTGCCGGGGGACTTTGAGGCTATGCATGGGTAGCATGGAGCAAAGATCTGGGAATTGCTAAGGACATCAAATAGAGGTGAGGTGGGGCAGAATCTTCCAGAACTTTAGATGTCAGTTTTGTCCTCCTGACAAAGTTCTAACCTACAATTCTCCCACAGACTTTGCGCTGGTCTTACTGTATTCTTAATCTCTTGTCCTGTCTCATCAGGGTTGCAGGACACAAGTTTACCTGTCTTACACACACACACACACACACACACACACACACACACACACACACACACACACACACATATTCAGCATCACTACTTTGCATAGGAAACTTGCACTCTGCATCATTTGAAAAGGACTCTGAATCCACAGGTGCGGCATGAACCCCAGAGCAGAGCACCTGTGCTGGAAAGGGCCCCAGTGATCACCCAGTCCACCCAACCTGGCTGCTGCAGCTTGACTTTCCAGATGAGGAAGCAGGCCCAGACAGGCCTGGTGGTTTGGCAGGAAGAAGTACAAGAGCCCCTGGAGTCTGACTCCCTGGGTTCACACCCTGATCTGTCACAAGATGTGTGATACTTTGGGCAAGTTATGTGACCTCCCATCCCTCAGCATTCTCATCTGTAAGTGGGGATAATGACACATATATCATAGGGTTGTTTTGAGGATTAAATGAAATAATCTATGTGAAGTGTTTAACATAGTCCTTGGCATGTAGTAAGTGTTCAATCAATGTTACCCATTATTACATGTCATAGAACTGGGGTGACGGCCTAAGACTCCAGTCCTAAAACTCCCGTCTTTACCCCAGCACCATGCTCTCTCTTGTCCTGACACCCACTGATGGACTCTCTGGGAAGTATGACATCGACGGTGGTGATAAAGGCAGAGAGGGCCTACTGTGCCTGGTAATCTTGTTTGCTTCTCTGTCTGAACCTCAGAAAGTCTGAAGCCTTTGTAGTTTCCCCTTCTTGAGCTACATTTGCCCCGGGAACGTGCACACCCACACTCACAGAGTAGTTGGTCTTTAAGAAATTACCCCCATTTTGGGAACCTCTTTTATTTCAGAACCATAAGCAATGAGGCACAGCTTATGCTTATTCAGGCAGACGATCAGCCAGTCATCCTGTTCAGTCTTATAATGGACCATGGCTGCTGGGCCTGCAGAGAAGACATATGGGCTGGGCCAGGGGGATTTAGCATTTCCATCTCTTCCTCCATTATTTCCAACCCCCAGTTGGGCCCTCCTTTCATCCTGTTCTTGCCTCCTGGACTGGTGCTTGGCCACGCCCCAGTTATTTCCTCTGAGCCACTGTTCTGCCTCTTATTTCAAGCTCATGGGCTCACTGAGACAGGAAGAGAGGAAGAGAGAAAAGACAATGTGGCTGACTTATTTGTGATTTCTATTTGCAGACTTTGAAGAAGGCAATTTAAGACTGCTAGTCTTCTCGTTAAAAAAAGACAAAACTCATTTTTCTCCAATTTAGTTTTCGAGGTAGGGTGGTAGAATAAATACAGAAGGAGAAAAAAAAGAAAGCCTATAAGATATGGCCGTGGATGGTGTCGGCCAGGGGATGTAACGGGAGCGATTTCACGGTCATGCAGTCAGTCCTGACAAGAGAGCAGGTGCAGCGTCTCCTGGGCCACCGCAGGCCCTTAGCGAGTGGCATAGTTTGTGGGGCCTGGCCACTCCTGTCTGCAGTCTCTCCCCCTGCGCACACCCCTCCCCTCCCAGGCAGGGCCACTGGACTTCTGCCCCAGAACCTTCTCTCTACTTGCGGCAAAGGGGCCTGATTCACTTACTCAAACCACAGAGTCAGGACCCTGCCCTCTAAAGGAAAATTGTATCTTTTAAAAAGAACTTCAGGCAGAAGACAAGGCTTAAGGAAAAGAAACCATTCTAATGGTAAAATTTCGGTCATTAGTGGTAGGGAAGATAGAACCACAAAATGTCAGGGTCAGGGGAAACCTTTGGGCTCACTTAATTCAATCTTCTGCAGAAAGAATGAGGAACTTTACATATTTAAGATGTGTATTTAAAAATGACTTTTCTAAGGTCACATGGCTAATCTGTAGTTGAGTTTCCTATTCTCCACCATTCAGTGCTCCTTTCCCCAACACCACATGTGGGGCACTGTGCTGGGGGTGGCAGAGGCCCCAAAGAAGTGTCAGTACCAGCCTGCAGCCAGATGACTGGATCTGAAAGCTAGCTTTGTCATTTTACTGGCTGTGTGACCTTGGGCAAGTTATTTAACCTCTCTATGTAGCTAATATTTATGGAACACTTACTATGTGCCAGGCACAGAACTAAGTGCTTTACACTCATGATTTCAGTCCATCTTCCCAATACCCCTATGAAATAGGGTTATTCCCATTTCATAATATAATCAGGTTTAGACAGGTTAAATAATTAAACTAAAGTCACATAACAAGTAAATGACAAAGTCAGAGCTGAATAAAGAATCTCTGCTTCTGGGCTCAAGCTTTTACCCACTGTGCAGTACTCACAGGACGAGATCTACCAGGGCAAAGGAGGAAGGGGAGGGACCAGAGACTGCTGGTCCCCCTAGTATTTGTTAGAATAGAACCTCTCAATTTTAGTTAGATACTTAGTCACCTGGAACAGACAACATTTCCCAGACTCCCGTCCTGCTAGAAGGAGGATTCACTGCTGGCCGGTAAATGGTATATAAGAAGTGGTATAGGCAACTTCTTACAAGGATCATTTTTTGACATATGTTTCACAGGCATTTGAAAAGAATGAGAATCCTGTCATTATAGGGTACAAATTCTGTATGTGTCAGTTAGATCAAATTTGTTAATTGTACTTTTCACATCTTCTATATCCTTACTGATACGTTCTATTGGCTATTGAAAAAGGTATATTCCAGACTCCCACTATGATTGTGAATTTATCTATCCCTTGCTTAATACTGTTAATTTTTGCTTCATATATTTTGTAGATATTTTATAGAGTGCAAAGAAATTTGGAGTTGTGATATCCTTCTGGTGGATCAAACTCTTCATCATTAATAAATGTCATTCTTTATCGCTAATAATCAGAGGTATCCTTAATGTGTGTGTGGGGGGGATGTCTCTCTTCACCCTTTCTTTCTGTTGGTTGGAATGCTGATGTTATGGCTGGAGCTCAAGCAGCCATCCTGGGCCATGAGCTGGAAACCATGGGTTCAAGGAGTCTGGGCACAGATGAGTTTAGAGCTGCCATACCATCCCTGAGCTGCTTACCTCCAGACTGAGTTTACATGAGACAAAGACAAACTTGTAGCTTCTTTCGGCTACATGTTTGAATATGCTATTGCTCGCAGCTAATATCACCCTGACACAGCAGAGGAAGCAGTGGGTACTAAGGTGTATAGGAGCATCCCATGCTGGGGCATGGCAGGTCTTACACAGCAAGACCAGAGATAATGCCGTGCAGTGGTTGCCAAGCAATTCTGACTGTACAACTGCCTCCACTAATTTATTGATAAATATTATTCATGTACTATTATCAATCTATATGCAGATATTCAAAGTTTAATTCTGCACTGTTTAAAGGTAAAAATAATTAGGGATACAGATTCTAGTAAGTCCTCCCTGCACCCCAGTGTACTGTCTGTCTCCACTTTGGAGGCCACTGGTACAGAGTATGAGTGGAGGGAGTGAGAGCTGAAGGATATGTAGGGGGTCAAAAGTGACCTTACGTGCCAAGCTCTGAGACTTGGATTTGCATCCTGAAGATAAGGCTGACCCCAGGATGGTGGCGCTTAAGTCCAAGAAAGAGAAGGGGGTGGGGGATGGAGAGCAGGGCACAGACTCCTCAAGAGCACAGAGAGGAGGTTCCATCAGGCAGGCAGTGTGTGTAAGAGGCAGGGGAGGAAAGATTCTGAGGAGGAGCCCTGCTGTCTAAAAAGAGAGCCAGTGGAGGAAGAAGAAACCAGGCAGCAAAATGGTATGCGAGGGAGAGGATAGAAGGAGAACCAGGGGAGTGCAGGGTCCTGGAAGCCAGGGAAGACAGGGTGGTCCACAGTGCCACATGCTGCCAAGAGGTCTCAGTCAAATGAGGACTAGCAAGGGCTCACCTTCATCCATGGAGGACAGGTGGGGGGTTAGGGCTGCACCATGAGGTGGGAGGAAATGAGACCGGGAGGTGGATATTTTCAAATGACAAGGCCAGGAGGGAAGCAGCTAGGCGGCCTGGGAAAGGAAGCTGATATGGTTTGGCTATGTCCCCACCCAAATCTCAACTTGCACTGTATCTCCTAGAATTCCCATGTGTTGTGGGAGGGACCCAGGGGGAGGTAATTGAATCATGGAGGCCAGTCTTTCGCGTACTATTCTCACGATAGTGAATCAGTCTCACAAGATCTGATGGGTTTATCAGGAGTTTCCACTGTTGCATCTTTCTCGTTTTCTTTTGCTGCCACCATGTAAGAAGTGCTTTTTGCCTCCCACCATGATTTTGAGGCCTCCCCAGTCATGTGGATCTGTAAGTCCAATTAAATCTCTTTTTCCTCCCAGTCTTGGATACATCTTTATCAGCAGTGTGAAAATGGACTAATATTAGTAAATTGGTACCAGTGAGTGGGGTATTGCTGAAAAGATACCAGAAAATGTGAAAGCAACTTTGGAACTGGGTAACAGGCAGAGGTTGGAATATTTTGAAAGGCTCAGAAGACAGGAAAATGTGAGAAAGTTTGGAACTTCCTAGACACTTGTTGAATGGCTTTGACAAAAATGCTGATGGTGATATGAACAATAAGGTCCAGGCTGAGGTGGTCTCAGATGGAGATAAGGAACTTGCTGGGAACTGCAGCAAAGGTGACTCTTGTTATGTTTTACCAAAGAGACTGCCGGCATTTTGTTCTTGCCCTAGAGATCTGTGAAACTTTGAACTCGAGGGTATCTGGCGGAAGAAAGTTCTAAGCAGCAAAGCATTCAAGAGGTGACTTGGGTGCTATTAAAGGCATTCAGTTTTATAAGGGAAGAAGAGCATAAGACTTTGGAAAATTTGTAGCCTGACAATGCAGTAGAAAATTTCATTTTCTGAGGAGAAATCCAAGCCAGCTGCAGAAATTTGCATAAGTAATGAGGAGCCAAATGTTAATCCCCAAGACAATGGGGAAAATATCTCCAGGGCATGTCAGAGGTCTTCATGGCAGCCCTGCCCATCACAGGCCCAGAAGTCTAGAAGGAAAACAGTGGTTTTGTGGGACGGGTCCAGGGTCCCTCTGCTATGTGCAGTCTAGGGACTTGGTGTCCTATATCCCAGCTGCTCCAGCTGTAACTGAAAGGGGCCAACGTAAAGCTCAGGCTGTGGCTTCAGAGGGTGGAAGCCCCAAGCCTTGGCAGCTTCCACATGGTGATGAGCCTGTGGGTGCACAGAAGTCAAGAATTGAGGTTTGGGAACCTCTGCCTAGATTTCACAGGATATATAGAAACACCTGGATGCCCAGGCAAAAGTTTGCTGCAGGGGCAGGGCCCTCATGGAGAACCTCTGCTAGGGCAGTGTGGAAGGGAAATGTGGGGTTAGAGCCCCCACATAGAGTGCCTACTGGGGAGCTGCCTAGTGGAGCTGTAAGAAGAGGGCCACTGTCCTCCAGACCCCAGAATGGTAGATCCACCGACAGCTTGTGCCTGGACCATGTGCCTGGAAAAGCTGCAGACACTCAATGCCAGACTGTGAAAGCAGCTGCACCCTGCAAAGCCACAGGACTGGTGCTGCCCAAGACCATGGGAACCACCTCTTACATCAACGTGACCTGGATGTGAGACCTGGAGTCAAAGGGGATGATTTTGGAGCTTTAAAATTTGACTGCCCTGCTGGATTTTGAACTTGCATGGGCCCTGTAACCCCTTTGTTTTGGCCAATTTCTCCCATTTGGAATGGCTGTATTTACCCAATACCTGTACAACCATTGTACCTAGGAAGTAACTAGCTCACTTTTGATTTTATAGGCTCATAGGTGAAAGGGACTTGCCTTGTCTCAGATGAGACTTTGGACCGTGGACCTTTGGGTTAATGCTGAAGTAAGACTTTGAGGGACTGTTGGGACAGCATGATTGGTTTTGAAATGTGAGGACATGAGATTTGGAGGGGCTGGGGCAGAATGATAAGGTTTGGCTGTGTCCCTATCCAAATCTCAACTGAATGGTATCTCCCAGAATTCCCATGTATTGTGGGAATGACCCCGGGGGAGGCAACTGAATCATGGGGACCAACCTTTCGTGTACCATTCTTGTGATAGTAAGTCTCACGAGATCTGATGGGCTTATCAGGGATTTCTGCTTTTGCTTCTCTCTCATTGTCTCTTGCCACCACCATGTAGGAAGTGCCTTTTGCCTCCTGCCATGATTCTGAGGCCTCCCCAGTCATGTGGAACTGTAAGTCCAATTAAATCTCTTTTTCTTCCCAGTCTCAGGTAAGTCTTTATCAGCAGTATGAAAACGGACTAATACAGAAGCGCTTTTGTGTTGTCAGGAAGGGAGGCTGGAGCATGCCTAGAGCACTGGGAAAGGCTCCAAAGCCCACTTAGCTCTGCTACCTCTAGGGAAAGGGGACAGGGCTGAAGGAGGGAGAGAGGAGGAGCTACTATTGCTAGCAACCACTTCCAGCCCTCCTCCTGGCTGCCCAATGAACTCCCCTGTCTAGGACCTTGTTGTACCCCACAATTTTTCTTTGCCTAGAGAGTGATACACGAGGTGGGCATGGTAATGGCTGCAGTAGCCCCTGGAGAGAAGCAAACATATGCCACTTGAGGTGGGTTCATCTGCCCCCACCAGTGAACGGAAGGACCTGGACTTTGGATAATCCCCTGAAATTGTTTTCGCTGAGCTTTGAGGAGTGTCTTCTGATTTCTGGGAAGCAGACTGGCCTTCCTAAGTGGGTTATTTCTGTTCACAGGAATTGGGCTTCTTGAACCAATGGGAGGAGGTGTCCCTAAGGGGCAAGAGCCAGAGAGCGGGGGGCAGGCAAGGCAGAGACTCCCACCCAGGGGTGGTAATCAACACTGGACACAGAATCACGGACAGGCCCAGGAGGACAAAGGAGAGGGACCATACCCCCAGACCCCCCACCTCTGTGAAGCTGGTCTTTTCTTTGGCCTCTGAAAGGCCCTGCTGCATCCCTGCTCCAGGTCATTCACGCTGTGATCTGAATCAGAAACACTTGCTCCTCTCTGCCTGTCCAAATGCTCAGGGCTCAGAGGGATCCCATCCTCTCTGAAGGTGGCTGTCCCCACCTTCCCAGATCCCCAGAGTGGCACCCAGTGCCCGTGGACCACAGCAAGTGGTTTGGGTCCTTTTCAGTACCATATTTACTTAGCAGGCTGATGGAGTTTGTGGGGTAACTCTCCGAGCCTGTTGGCTTGAGCTGGGGCAGCTGAACCTCACAGTGCAGTCAGGACCCTTTCTCTGGGTCTGCCCTTCTTTGCTGCCTGTGCTTCGTGAGGTATGTTACTGTCTTCTCAGGGTGTTTGTTTTCCCAGCTATCAGCAGAGTGGTTCTCCTGAGCAAGTCTCAGAACTATCTAGAGGGCTTGTTAAAACACAAATTGCTGGGTCCACCCCCAAAGTTTCTGATTCATTAGGTTTAGGGTGAGACCCTGGAGAATTTGCTCTCAGAAGGGCGACTAATGATCCCCATTTGCCCAGGACAGAGGGATTTCTTGGAATATGGTAATGCTGTTCAGTGTTAAACCTGGGTAATACCGGAAAACCAGGATGGCTGGCCACTGCTCCCAGATGCTGCTGGTCTCGGGACCACACTTTGATTCAATGTTCTTCAAGGCCCTTTCCAGTTCTGAAAGTTCACGACCTTGCAGTGTAAGTATCCTTCACATCTGAAACAAACTGAGTGGGGCGGAGCACAAGGGTGGCCGTGTTCTCTCATGCTAACTCACATTTAGGACACAGTTCCTGTTGAAATGTCAAGGATTTCCCAGATGTCCTGGTAACGGGCCTCAGTGGGCCTTCTTCCAGGCTGAGGTTCTGACTGCAGAACAAAGCTGGGATTCAGGGGGAGCCAGCAGGCCCTGGGGGCCGTTAATGTCATAGGCAGGACCCAGGCCATAGGACATCTCAGAAAAGCAACCGCAGATGCCTTGATGGTGAGGTGATGGATTTTGGCGACTTTCTTCAGGGCCGGATGTGTAATGTCATGGGCTGTGAGACTTGGGGATCATTGTGTCTCCGGCTGGATCCCCCCTTCCCTAAGTGAATGAGGGTCAAAGCACAGAGAAGACAAGGGACAAGTAGAAAGGGCCCAGCTGGCTGGCCAGATGTGCTGGGAGTCCCAGTGAACAGGGCAAGGCTCCGGCCAGGGCCAGTGACCAGAAGCAGAGGGACCACAACTACTGGCTGAGCGGGAGAGCTGAGTCCTTTAATGGTGATGGTTGGCAGGGAGTTGAGGAGTGCTTGGGAGCTGATTTTTATAAATCAGACATAAATACAAGGCATTTTCAGGCCCTGGGCCAGCTACATCCTTTACACACTCAAAGATGTGTGGAGTCACCAGCAGGTGCCAGGCCTGGTACTTAGAATCACTGGACTTAACTCCTTCAGGAGCTGACAGAGCCATGCAGGGTGGGCCACAGGCATATAAACAACTTCCAGACACGGGAGCACTTTTGAGATGCTGGCCTGTGTTGATAATGGGAACACAGAGGGAGGGGTGTTCATTCTGCCAGACAGGGATGGTGGGGGCAGGGGGATGGCAAAAGGAAGGGGCATTTAATCTGGTCCTTGAGGACAGGCAGGGTTTCTGAGGGCAGAAAAGGAGCAGGGGCTGCCCAGGCGGAGGGGACAGTGTGAGCAAAGGCCTCGGGGAACGGCCGGGCAGCATGGGCCAGTGCAACAGGAAGCACTGGGAAGTCGGGTTCGGGTTAGGGCCTGGAACAGTCTGGCTGGCCTCACTTAGTTGTGACTTGCCTCCCTTTCTCCACATCCTCTACTCCTGGGATCTCATCAGCTTTTTAGCAAAAGCTCCCATTAGCAAAAGCTCAGGTTGGGGGACTCTGACTCTCTATTCCCTAAGCGGGGAGCATCCCATATCCAGGGGAGGGCTTCTGGGGAACTTGGTGCTTCTAAAATAAAAACAAAGCTGGCATATTTCACTTTAAATAAAGTCTTCCAGGTTCAACCATATTGTCACAAGCAACAGGATTTTCTTCTTTTAAAAGACCAAACAGTCTTCCATTGTGTATATACACACATTCCGTTCATCCATTCATCTGTTGATGGACACTTAGGTGGATTCCATATCTTGGCTATTGTGAACAGTGCTGACGTGGACATGGGAGTGCAGATATCTCTTTCACATACTGACTTCACTTCCTTTGGATGTAGACACAGAAGTGGCTTATGTTAAGCGAAATAAGCCAGGCACAGAAGGACAAACAACATATGATCTTACATGTGAAATCTAAAATCATTGATCCCATAGAAACAGAATGGTTGTTCCCAGGGGCTGGGGTGGTTGTGAGGGGGATTAGGGAGATGATAGTCAAAGGGTACAGAATTTTTAGACAAGCGAAGTTCAAGAGATCCATTGTACAACAAGATTATTATAGTGAATAATATATTGTATTCCTGAAAAACACTAAGAGAGTGAATGTTACATGCTCTCACCACAAAACGATAATTCTATGAAGTACCACCTATGTTAATTAGACTTAGTCATTCCACAATGTATATATGCTTCAAAAATCCTGTTGTACATGGTAAATACATACAGTTTTATCTGTCATTAAAAAAAAAAAAGGAAAACTCCCCACAAAACTAGTGTGTTTGCCATAGGGGATAAGCTAGACCCCACTCTGCATCCCTTCGGTTAAATAAGTGCCAGTTTCTACCTCTGAGTTCTTGGCCAACAAAAGGTCATGCCTGCTCGATGACCAAAGACAGCTGGAAAGGAAAAAACAGTCTAAATGATTTAATTTATAACTTAATTTAGGCCTCAGATGAAACTTGGTTACAGTCCCTGCATGTGGATTTCCACACCCCATGCCAACAGCCTTGTCCTTCTGTACCCGTTTCCCTCTTATTTAATTTTCACTTTCCTGCTCCATTCCCGATGAGTGGACACTGTGACTGTCCATATTCCTGAAGCTGTCATAGAAGTGAGACTTCTTCAGACTCTTGGAATGGGGTAGCTGGAAGAAGCCAAAAGGATCCTGAGCTCAGCTCCTTTGTGTGAGAATCAAGGAAGCTGAGCCTGTTTGGTGGAGCTTGGGGTCGGGGAACAGGAGGTCACACTGTGGCCAAAGTCACACTGCAGATTAGTGGCAGGGCAGGATCTGGTTTCCTGTCTCCCAGGCCAGTGTTCTTTCCACAGCTACCAACAACATTTTCATTGGCAGATACACTAATTATAAACATAAACATTTACTAAATGCTAACCACATGCTAGGCATGCCGCAAACCAAGTGATGTATGTGCATTAATTAATTTAATCCTTAAAATAATCCCATGATGGATTATCATCCCTTCTTGTAGAGGAGAAAACTGAGGCACAGAACAGTAAGTGGAGACCCAGACACATGAGAGCAGATGTTTGAGACCCAGCAAGTGAGACCCGGACACCCAGAGCAGATGTTTGACTTTTCCTTGCGCAGATCTAGTTTGGGTTTCTTGTAGTTTCTTTTAGCTTGGTGGTCTCTGGTGGAAGTTAAGAATGAGGGGATCTGCCCTGGGCAGAGACCCCAGTCGGGGTTGTGGGAGGCAGCAGGGACAGTGTTCTCTGACCCTTAAGGGAACCTGAGTCAGCAGGGCCATGATGGCTGTCACTGCAAAGAAACAAACTGCTTGGAGAACCCTCTGGAGGGAATCACAACTTCTCCCTGGTCCTCTGTCTCCTTGACTTAGGCCAAGAGATCCAGTGGCTGCCAGTGCCACAGTGAGGCACAGGCTGGGCGGGGGTCTCTGAGCAACCGCTGGCCTTTTCTATCACCATGTTCATTGTGTGCAGGTAAATGAATTCAGGCAACTCTTTTGGACTAAACCTGGGGTCAGATTGCTAAGTACAGAGTCACGTGGATGGTGCTGTAAGCAGAACTTGAATTAAAACCCTAGCACTAAGAATTCTTTGTCTCTATGCCCTGAGAGACATGTTTTCCTAAGTACATGACTATTTTTTTTTTACTTCATTTGCAAGTAACAAATTGCATTCCATGTCTTAGTCAGGACTCTGCTCCTATCATTAGGCAAGTGGTTTGACTTGTCCTTGTTCTCTAGATGCAGACATACAGACAGAGTCCCTGGATGGTTTGCTATGTGTGTTTCTCTTTCTTTTTTGGTAAATATTCCAATGCCACACACATGCCATGCTTTTCCTAGATCCTTTTTTCTTTTTTAAAAAAGCTGCAGTCTGAAACCAGAACTTCTTCAGTGCTTGTGACAAAAATCAGTGATGAAGCAAACAGAAAATAGCCACTAGTTGGCAAGTTTGAAGATCTGGGTGTGAGTACCAGCTGCCACCTACAGCAGTGTGAACCCCAGAAAAATTCCATGACCTCCAGAGCCTCTCTTCCTCCTCTGTAAGATGGAGACGATGCTGGGCCAGCTTTGTCTCGCTTGCATGGTGACTGTGAGGACCAACTGGGATGGAGAATTTGTGAGAACAGTGTGTACTTCAATTTTATGGCACCAGTGCCAGACAAGGGTAAAGGAATTATTAGACCCAAGTTTCTAAGAGCTTTCCGATGAAAGACAATGGGAAAAGGTTGGGTAACCCTAAAAATACATCATTCAGAGCCTGAATCTGATGGCTGGGATGCAGTCTCAGCACCTCTGCCCCTCAGCCCACCGGCCTGCTAGTGCACTCTATTCAGATGGTTGTGAGGGGAGACCCTGTCCCCAGGTGGCCATGAAAAATCTACTTGGAGAAAACCAAGACCTGAGTTTAACAAAGCAAATTGCTTCCGACAGGAAAGTCATTTAAAAGAAGTAGGAAGAAGGCAACAGCTACAGTGATAAGCGCTGTAGAATGAGAGAAGTCCCTCATCTCTGTTTTCAACATAGCAGCAAGGCACAGCAAAAAGAGCACCCTTGGTGGGGTTGGAAGAGGTGCCCCCAGACGGGGCTGCAGCTGCGGTGCTCTGTGGGTGGGGTTCCAGGAGGCAGCACCGGCAGGGCCTCTGCCATCCCAGCAGGGCCAGTGAGGTCATCAAGTCCAGAAGGTGACAGCTGTCTTGGTGCTTGGGTCACCTCTACACATTCCTTCCCTTCTCAATAGGCCCCCAAACACTACTGCAACTTAAGAGGGGCTAGGCCTACACCCAGGCACCTGGGTTCTAGTCCAAGTTCTATTTCTAACTTGCTCCTTGCCTTTGGGCCTCAGTTCTTCTCACCTATAATACTGGAGTGACCACCTTCCTTACTGGGTTGGGTAAAAATGAGGCCTGATTCCAAGACTTACTGCTGGCACAGTAGTTTCGGACCATTTCTGCATCACCCAATGCTCTGTGCATTTTGTGTGCCTAGGAATAACCGTGGCTAGTGTTTATCATGTACCATGCATCAGGCACGGTACTAAGAGCAGTTGTCCCGCAGTATACGCAGGGGATTGGTTCCAAGATCCCCAAGTATAGCAAAATCCACGCATACTCAAGGTTGTCAGTTGGTCTCACAGAACCCTTGCATGTGAAAAGTCAGCTCTCTGTATATATGGGTTTTGCATCCTGCAAGTACTGTATTTTTTATCTGTTTTGGTTGAAAAATATGCAGGTGACCTGCACAGTTTAAACATATGCCATTCAAGGATCAACTGTACCTTGTAACAGCGGTCCCCAACCTTTTTGGCACCAGGGACTGGTTTCATGGAAGACAATTTTTCCACGGATGGTGGAGGTAGGGGGAGGAAGGTTTTGGGATGAAACTGTTTCAACTCTGATCATCAGGCATTAGATTCTCATAAGGAGTGTGCAACTGAGATCTCTCACATGTGAATTCATAATAGGGTTCGTGCTCCTATGAGAATCTAATGCCGCTGTTTATCTGACCGGAGGTGGAGCTCAGGCGGTAATGCTCGTTCACCTGCCACTCACCTCTTGCTTTGAGGCTGGTTCCTACTGGGGCATGGTCTGGGGGTCAGGGACTCCTGCCTTGTAAGCATTATTTCTTTTAATCCTCGCCACCCCATGAGGTAGGCACGCACATCATCCGCATGTTACAGAAGAGGAAAGGGAGACAGGTTAACTCTGGTTTACACCTGTTGTGGACATAATTATGAGCAGTGCTTCTATTCACTTAAAAAACATCCCAGGTTGGCTCTTGACCACCATGTTATGCTGCTTGTCAACAATATTCAACACTCCTCAAGCTTCCAAACCTGTCAGATTCCCTCCACACTCTATGTCTTTCTCCAAGCCACTTCTTGCTCTTACATCCCAGGGTCAACAATCCCCACTAATGAAGCCTGAGGCATGCCCCTTAGCTATATTATCTGATAAAATCTGAGTTGAGTTCTGGGCCCTGAACACCCAACAGAGTACCTGATGTATGAGTGTCGGATGCTGAATGAAGGAAGGAAGGAATGCACTAAGGAGCCATGTGAATGCTCATGAACTCTTTGAGAATCACATAAGTATTTCTTATCCCACTCAGGCTCTCACCTGGTTCCCCAGGAACCTAAGTCAAAGGTATTTGAAAGGAGAGAATCGAAACTCAGGCCATCGCTTCTATGGCGTGCGCCTGTGGGAACGTGCAGGATGCATTTCTGTGTAGATGGCTTTAGTGCAGGCACCAGCCAGTTCTCCCAACAGGGCCCTTTGGGAGTCTTTCACAAGCCAGTCCGGGGATTGCCCCCGTCTTTTTCTCCCTAAGCTTTCTGTGCACTCTCCACAGTGTCTTCTCTTTTCCCTCGTTTTCCAATTTCAGCCTCAGATGAGAGACACAGACCTATGTCCATTGTATATCAAAGTAAAAAATCCTTTTGAAAATAATCCAAACAAGGCACCAATGTGAACAGGACAGTTCCACTGATGGGAAACACCTGAGGGCATAATCAGGCCCTTTAGAGGAGTGAGACCTCAGAAGAAACCCACAGGAGGGGGCAGCTCTGACAGGGATTGAAAATGAATATGCAGTCTCCTCACTTCTCCTAACCCTTTGCCCACACTCTTTTTTTTTTTTTTTTTTTTGAGACGGAGTCTTGCTCTGTCACCCAGGCTGGAGTGCAGTGGCTCTATCTCAGCTCACTGTAAGCTCCGCCTCCCGGGTTTACGCCATTCTCCTGCCTCAGCCTCCCAAGTAGCTGGGACTACAGGCGCCCGCCACCTCGCCCGGCTAGTTTTTTTTGTATTTTTTAGTAGAGATGGGGTTTCACCGTGTTAGCCAGGATGGTCTCAATCTTCTGACCTCGTGATCCGCCCGTCTCGGCCTCCCAAAGTGCTGGGATTACAGGCTTCAGCCACCGCGCCCAGCCCACTTTTTCTTGCCTTTGCTCCAGCCCTTAAAAACGGACCCACAGCAGAGGCCGGGAAAGCCCAGAGCCCCTAAGGCCCACCACAAGTGTGACTTCAGTGTCGACAAACACAAGTGGCTCCCTTCTCCTGCTGTAGACCTCAGCGTCACAAGCGGCAGAGCTGTTAGAGATGGAGCGCGTGCATGTGGCTGAATTTGAAGGTAGATCATTACATAAACGAATGCCAGATCTAAGGAAGGTGCATCATCCTGCCTCTGTTTCAGAAATTATGATTTCCTAGTTATGAAGACAGGTGTTTTATGGCCTTGAGAAACCATCTCTCCCAGACTCTGGCCAGTAGTCGAAAACCCAGCCCCCTGCAGCTTCAGCATAGTGGTCGGGCCCTCATCTGGTCCAAGTTTCTTGTCTCAATAACTCAGTGAGGCAGGTGCCATTCCTTCGGGATTTACTTTTTATTTTTTTGATGGAGTCTCGCTCTGTTGCCCAGGCTGAAGTGCAGTGAAGCAATCTTGGCTCAATAGAACCTTCGCCTCCCAGGTTCAAGCAGTTCTGCCTCAGCCTCCCGAGTAGCTGGGACTACAGGCATGCGCCACCATGCTCACTACACCCGGCTAATTTTTGTATTTTTAGTAGAGACAGGAGTCACCATGTTGGCCAGGCTGGTCTCGAACTCCCAGCGTCAAGTGATCCACCCACCTTGGTCTCCCAAAGTGCTGGGATTACAGGTGTGAGCCACTGTACCCGGCCCACTTCTGTTTTATAAACAAGGAGGCTGAGGCTCCTTTGGCAGACCTGGGAATCAAGCCCAGGTGTTGCTGATGCCAAAGTCAAGGTCTCTCAGGTTTGGGCTTTTAGTAGGCTTTGAGGAGGGAAGATAAGCTGTCCCCATCCAGAATTGATTTCTCTGTCCAGGCTTGGTCCTTGGAGCACTGAGATGCTTCCTGAGAAGCTGCTCAGAGCAAGGATGGAAGCTTCAGGGGTGACCCATTGAGGGTGAGCTCAGGATCTGTAAGGCAAAGAGCAGCAGCAGCAGAAGGCCCAACATCCCAGGCTGCTGGGGTTCCCCTGAGGGTGGGACATGGTTGAGACACATGAGAATGGCTGTCCCTGGAATTGTGCAAGGCACAGTCTGTGCAGGTGTGCACAGCTGCCCTGCAAGTGCCCAGCTGCTCACTGGACAAGCTGCTCATCTTTCTAGCTCTGATTTTTAATAAACCAGCACCCCTTCTAACTACATATCCTTCCCTGCCCAGCCTGGGTGCCTTCCTTTTGATGGGGTCAGCTGGGGAAATCCTGATGTTTATTGGAAGTTACCAACCAGGGACTGGGCAGCACAGTATATAGTGGGTGAGCAGTTGAGGCAGGTGTCTAAGGGCTGGGTTGCTCACGTCCAGTGAGGGTGGACAGACATTTGGGGGGTGGTACACCCAATAAAAGACCCCCATGGATCTCTTTAAACAGATAAGCTGTAGTGATCTGTAGGTAGATATTTTCTTTTCCTTCTAGAGGATGGGATGTGGCATTAAACTTAAGTTTGATTCATAAGGGAGCCAAGACTACTAATGGTCTCCCGGAAGATTTTTCTCCCCTTCTTCCATTAAAATGGAGTCGTAGCTGGGTATGTGGCCACCTAACAAGTGACTGCATTCCCCAGCCGGTCTAGCAGCTAGCTCTGGCCATATAGTATTCTTGAGAATGGATGAGTGGAAGTAGCACTCCACCCCTGGACCTTAAAATACTGCCCATGCATACTGCCACAATCTTTCCCCTTCCAGTCTTTCCCTTGCCACAGATGTGTCTGAAATCAGCTTCAACCATGCAGACAAGGACAGCACCTCAGAGTGGTGGTTCTCAAAAATCAAGGGTACATTAGAATCACCTGGAGGGCTTTCAAAACTACAGTGCTCCCCTACTAGAGATTCTGAGTAAGTCTGGGGTGATGCCTGAGACTCTGCATTTCTAACAAGTTTCCAGGTGAGGCTGATGCTGCTGGTCTAGGTACCACACTTTGAGACCACGCACTACCCTTAGGGATGGCAGAGAAACAAGGGCAGGAACCTGGCTCCCTGTGTGACTGTGTGGAGCAGAACAGCTTGCCTAGCCTGGACTGTTATATGAGAGAAAAAGAAGCTTCTTTGTTCTTTAAGCCGCAGTCCTGTTGGGTTTCTGACATGCAGCTCAGCCTTTGTTTTAATTGACTTTTATAGCTGGGGGTCAGAGTCTTCGTACAAATGTCCCTGCTCCACTACCCCCGTCCCCTCAAAAAAATACTGCTCTAGCTCCACTTCTAGAAGCAACAAATTAGTCCTGAATAAGACTAGTATAGTGAGCCAGGACACAATCTCAGCTGTTAAGATGCAACAGTTCAACCTAATGACCATGCATACTTTGACCAGACTTTCTCAAGTCACACTTCCCTAGATCCTCTTTCCCTCTTAAGTTATTGCCAGAGCTTTCTTCCTCTGAAGACTCACTTCTTCATCCATTCATCCTGCACCCCACCACTGTCTGACCTCCTCCACTACCCACTCATCCCAAAGTCACTTCTAATTGCCAGAGCCAAAGGTGGCTTTTCCTATCTCCTCCTGCTTCATCTCTGCTGAATTTGAAAAGTTGGTCACACCTTCTTTTGAAGCCTTCTTCCCCCACTGCTGGTTTCATGTTACCATTCTCATTGTATTCTTCTCCAAGTTTCCAATTTGCCTTGATCTGAACATCATAACCAAGTCTCCGAAACTGTCCACTCTTCCTTGGCCTCATCGACTGGTCCTCTTCCTGGTTTACAGCTTTAAGGCTGGCATTCCCTCCAGGGTGAGATGGGAACATTTTGTGCTTTGCCTCTTGTCTCCTCTTTGCTACCCCCATTCATGCCAAACTCCACCCATCTCCAACAAGCTGATGACTCTCAAAGCCTGCTGGGCTCCAGGCTCATGCCCATGACCACAGGCCCCCTAACATCCAGCATGCCCAGAACTAAGTCAGTATCTTCCCACTGCAACCCATCCATCTTGTATTCCTAATCTGTGACACTCCATCCACCTACGCAGTGCTCACTCCTTTTTCTCAGTGTTACCACTTCCCACCCCAACACCAAGCCATTCCTTTCTGCAGCTCTTCTCAATGAACATCTTGCGAACCCACCACTCCACTCTTCTCCCTGATGCTGCCCTGCCTGAGGCTGCCCTCCTCATTTATCATTGTAGGGGTGTGCTTGGTGGTTCAGGTATCTGTTTTCTCCCTTGAAATTAACCAGTTAATTATTAATTCATTGAACATCTGAGGCCTCGTATGTGGCACACGATGTGCCAGATGCTGGAGATTCCCAAAGACAAAGAATGAAGAAAAGAGAATGAATGAAGCTGTCCCTGACCTCAAAGAGCTCACAGCTGGGGAAATGGACACATCAACATCACTGTAGCACAATGTATGCAGTTCAGGGAGAAAAATGTGTACAGGAGTGCTGAGGAGGGAGCTGTGGGCAAGGGTTTTGAAGGAAGAGCAGGAATTAAGCAAAGAAGGTAACAGAGAAGGTATGTGCCAGGCTCAAGATTTCAGGATTTTATTTTGTAAGCAATAGGGCACCACTGGGCTTTCTGATCCAGGGAATGAGACTTAAGAGTCACCCACCACTTATGAGGTTAAATTAAAGAAACCTAAATGGTTCAGCAGGTTATAAACCAGAGCTGGCGTTAGGGAACAAGCATCCATTTAGATGAGTTCTAAAACGACTTCTCTGTAGGGATAATTGGGCATCTGTTAATTGATTTCCCGTGATTCTGCAAGACCATGGCAGAGACTATGTCACCTAGGACAGTCAAGGGCTGTCCAGCCTGGCCTATGGTCAGTCCATGGCAGCTGACCCAGGCTGCCTAACTGCACCAATGGATCCAGCTAGGGGAGTGGAGGAGGCTGCTGGTGACCCTAAGCCCATGCAGGAAAATCACTGCCTCTTGGCACTAAGAGCACAGGGTTTTAACTTTCACATAACGGGTTGCAAAAATACTTTCCCAAAAGAACAACGCAGTCAGGTGTGGTGGCTCATGCCTATAATCCCAGCACTTTGGAAGGCTGAGGTGGGCAGATCACCTAAGGTCAGGAGTTCAAGACCAGCCTGGCCAACATGTGAAAACCTGTCTCTACTAAAAATACAAAAATTAGCCAGGCATGTTGGCGGGTGCCTGTAATCCCAGCTACTTGGGAGGCTGAGGCAGGAGAATCGCTTGAACCCAGTAGGTGGAGGTTGCAGTGAGCTAAGATCACGCCATTGCACTCCAGCCTGGGAGACAAGAGTGAAACTCCACCTCCCAAACAAAAAAAAAAAAAGAGAGGGAGAGAGAGAGAACAATGCATTGGCTAATATACTTACTACTCCCTTGAAGCTGAGCTTAATTATAGTGAAGGATACAGTCTATACTTTTTCCCACACTCAGAGAATGATCTCTGTGATAATTTCCCCAGTCTTCTTGACTGAATGCATGTATGATTTCTGTGGAGAAGAGCTGCTCTTTTCTTCACCCCATGGAGACATGTTGTATGACGCCCTGTCTGCGTGGGAGCTGCTTGCTCACCTCCCTGCAGGGAAGACCAGTGCTTGGCACAAGGGGAATTTGGCTGGGGAGAGTGTATGCTCTCGGATCATAGGAGAGGGACAGGGGCTGAGGGAGTCCTTGCTTCCCATGATGACCAAAGAAAGGGGAGTTGCCAAAGTGATGTGAGGGGAATCTGTTGACAGCTGTGTTGTGTTTATAAAGGCAATGGCACACAGATGGGGGTGGGGACAGGCAGAGGCCTAGGTTTCAGAGGCAGAGGTCTTAGGTTTAGGAGGTCCCTCTCTACTTGCCAGCACCTCAGGCAAGTCACTGACCCTCTCTGTGACTTGAGTTTCTTTACTTGTATTCTGAGAAAGTTATGGTAGTAGTAGATTCTTTCAAATAAATTTTTATGTAGAGCAGGGGTATCCAATGCTTTGGCTTCCCTGGGCCACATTGGAAGAAGAATAATTGTCTTGGGCCATGCATAAAATACCCTAACACTAATGATAGCTAACGAGCTAAAAGAAAAAAATTGCAAAAAAACCTCTCATAATATTTTAAGTTTCCTAATTTGTGTTGGGCTGCATTCAAAGCTGTCCTGGGCCACGTGCAGGCCGTAGGTTTGACAAGCTTGATGTAGAACCTCAGTATATAAGGCAGATAAAGCAGGATCTCTTTTGTTGAAGGGGTGTGTTAAGCCTCCCCAGCCATATGGAACTATAAGTCCAATTAAACCTCTTTTCCTTCCCAGTCTCAGGTATGTCTTTATCAGCAGTGTGAAAATGGACTAAGATGCCAGAGAAGCTGAGCCTGGATGGATTCTCTGGAGCCTGTACCCAGGCCTTGGGATCTGAGTCCATGTGACCACAACAAGGCACACATGGCTGCAATTCCAGCAGGTGCAGAGCAGGAGTCCTCTGTGGTTGGCTCTGCTCTGCCCCTCAGGCATGAAGCCAAGACAGAAACATCTGAAGTGCATCTTCCCAGTCACCCCCGTCCACCTGGGCCTGGCCCACCCAACAGCTGGGGGCTAGTGCCTTGCAGAAATTTGAGGCGGCCAGGGAGCTGGGTAATCATGACTCTGAGAGCCCGCATCCACAGTCCCCCAGAGAGCCGGGCCAAAGTGAATGACACCTCCAGGTTCTGGGGACTCCCAGGTTTGGATTTAGGACTGAGATTGGCGCTAAAGGTCCATAGGCATCTCTATTCATGGGGGCCCTGGTGTGTGTTCACTGCTGTGTGTAGGTGTGAAGGGAAGGAGTATAGGACATGGCCCCTCATGGCTGTCTAGAGGACATGGGAGGCATTCCAGGCCCCAAATCAACAATGATCTCAACTCAATCTGAATCAAGAGCTCACCATCAGGCTTGACACAGGGGACCCAGAGTCTAAGACACAGTGGCCTCAACAACACTGCTGTGTCTTCCACTGGAGAAGGTCCCCAGAGCAGCCTGTCCCAGGTCCACAGCTGCAGCCACTACAGCTGCAGCCACTGTTTGCTTGACCCGACAATTTCTGAGAACTGGATGGGCAATGACTGGTTGGATGCTGCAAAGGACACCCATGAGCTTCAGGGAGAGGTCAGTGCAGAGGCTCCTGCACTATCCCGGACAGAGGTAGCGGGCAGCTTTCCTCCCTTCTCCCATCCCCAGTGCTGAGAGGAGGGAGCTGGAAAGGGGAACATAAACATGAGCCTGGTTCTCGATGTTTGGTTTACGGGTTGGGCTGTCACATACATGGAGAGAAGATGAATGTCTTACTGGCTACAGGACCTTGGGCAGGTCACCTAACCTACCTGAGCCAGTGTCCTCCTGATTTGGGGGTTGGGCTGTCACATACATGGAGGGAAGATTAATGTCACTCTTACTGGCTGGGGGACCCTGGGCAGGTCACCTAACCTATCTGAGCCAGTGTCCTCCTCTGCCCGGTGAAATTAGAGGGCAAGGATCACCCAGAGAGTGACCGTGATGCCCCAGCCTGTGCCTGAATTCCGTCAGTGTTGGTTGGATGTGCAGCTGCCTCTCCCCACTAGAGCAGCAGCTGCAGCCCAGCAACAGGATGGTGGCAGTTTGTCATCCTGCGGCTCTGGCCGGGGTCAGCCAGGCCGGAGGAGAGTCCAGCCTGTGGGGCGGAAAGAGAAGCTCTCTCACAAAAGCCTTCATCGTGGACCACGTCATTTCACGCTTAAGGACATTTACAACCTGTCCACTGGGAATCAGAAAGGCAGTGTCATTCCCTTCTAGGCATCAGGAATTGAATTTCAAAAGCCAAATGACATCTCATCTCCTTTCCCAGACAGAAGGATTTGAACAATTTCTCATTTGCTTTCAAAATAGTCCCTATCTTGTCTCTGGAACAGGATACCACAGCGTAGCAGTAAGCCTAAAAGACAATTCCTTCCATGGAGTTATAACTTGGGGGCTCCTGAAATTGTATAAAACATTTTTACCATCTATGTGCTGCGGTTCCATAGGTTTTAGTAGATCTCCAAAGGAGTTTGTGACACTCTCACGCAAACAGGGTATGAACCACTGATGTCCAACCCTTCCTCCTTTTTTGGGTAGGCACAGACAAGGCCTGAATTATCAACTCTCAAGAGAAGGACCATATGCCCAGCACAGTCGCAGAGACCTAGTGAGCCCCAGGGATGCTGCTAGAGGAATAAAAACAGTTGAGTTAGCGATGCTGAGTGCATTGATGAGTAGTTGAGAGCAGCAATGCCACTGCTCCGGTAAGAACAAAATGCATGTGCATGTATGAGCTATGAAATCGGAATTGTGTAGTTTGATGATTCTACACGCGTTATATGCTCAGTCTTTTAAAGTGGCATTGCACAATATTAAGGATGAACAGGAAAATTCATGCTAATAATTTAAAAATTTAATTTTTCTTTACTTAAAATATCATTAAATAGTAAATAAAAATACCACATGACAAGTTGAGAGAAAGACCACGGAAAAAAGGAAAAGGCTTATATTTATAAAGGTATAAATATACCTTTAATGGTATCTTTTCCTGCATTTGAGCTAGGGTTCCATGTTTTCATTTGGCACTGGGTCCCACAAATTACCTATCTGGCTCTGGTTGAGGAACGTCTCCCTGAGGCACAGTCTCGGTGATGACTGATAAGCACCTTCCTAAAATGTCCATTCAATGAACGTTTATTGAATTCTTACTGTTTGCCAAGCTTTGCACTAGTTGCTAGGGATAAAAAGTTAATAAACATAATTTTATTCTCAAGTAGGATAGGATGAGGACTCTAATTTTTTTTTTTTTTTAGAAAGAGTCTCACTCTGTCGCCTAGGCTGGAGTGCAGTGGCACGATCTTGGCTCACTGCAACCTCCATCTCCCAGGTTCAAACGATTTTCCTTCCTCAGCTTCCCGAGTACCTGGGATTACAGGCACCTACCACCACATACAGCTAATTTTTGTATTTTTAATAGAGATGGGGTTTCACCATGTTGGCCAGGCTGGTCTTGAACTCCTGACGTCAGGTGATCTGACCACCTTGACCTCCCAAAGCACTGGGATTACAGGCATGAGCCTAGGACTCCAATTCTAAAAGCACAGCATAGGACCGTGGTTTCCAACTATCAAAACCCTAGTGCTTATCTACAAAAGGCAGCTCTGGGAGAGAAATCTCTTTACTGCATTTCAAGAACGCTCATAGAAACTTGAATTTCTACCTGACAAAAAGGCTTCAGTCAAGCTACCACACCAGCTATGTGATTAAATGTTTGCTAACTGTGCCAGACCTCGGACAAACCAGACAACACCAGTCTGCTTCTGTCCTTTGTCCTTTTTTCTTCTGGGCTTTTTAAACACACTAGAATCTGCTAGCAAATGACCTAAACTGATATATATCAAGCAGAAAGGAATCAAACTATCAGTTATACGGTCTTTGATTATTAATCTTTTTAAGATAGAGAAATATATTCTCATTTATATTGAAGTTTGGCTGACAAACCCTTTCAAAACACGAAGTACATATTAAAAAAAAAAAAAAAAAGAATGCCTAAGCCAGGACAGGGCTGAGAACCGCTGGGGGATTTATCCCATACCACCATCAAGGAGGGTCCTCTACTCCCTTTCAAAACAGACCAGGGAACCATCAGAGCAATTCTCATTTCCTGAACCTCTGTAACATCCTCAATTCTTGATATTTTACAGCAAAAATCCTTAAGCCTCTAAGCAGGGCCACGTGCTTGTACGAGTGCTTGTACATTGTGCAGGGCAGTGAGAGAGGGACGCAGCTACTTCCCTCTCCATAGTTGTGAGTGGAAGTCGCATGGCCAGTTGGAAAAGCATCCCAGGGAGAAAGGGAGTGCTTGACTGGCCTGGGGCCTACCGAGCACGATGCCACTACATTGTGACTACTACAGGGGAGACCAGCATTAGACAAGGTCCCACAGTCGTCACCACCCTTCAACGCCCCTCCTCGCCATGAGCCCTTTTTCAAACTCCTTCATTGTGGTCATCAGACACCTGGGTGCTCTGTACCTCTCTTCTGAGCTCAGCTTAGGCAGGCATCCATGCACCCTGCTAGGAGTTGAGGTCATTTCCTCGATTTACAGATGAGGAAATTGAAGCTTAACATAACACACAGAAGTTCACACGGAGAGGAAGGGGCAGAGCCAGGATCTGTGCCTGAACCATCTGGCCCTAGAGCTGGGCTCTCCTGCCACCCTTGCTGCTGGCTGCCTCTGCCTGCCCTCTCTGCACACCTTTCCTTCTCGGAGCTCCAGCTGGGGCTTGGGTGAGTGCCACTTAGTCTGCACTCAGCTGTTTTCTCATCCCTTCCTGGGAATGAGTTTAATGTCCTCAACAACGAGTGCTCTGAGGTCAGCGGCTAGGTCCTTATTGCATGTCTCAGGGCCTGGAAGTTCAAAGCTCACAGCAGGCACTTGGAAAACATACACGTATAGCGTATATCTGCTGCCCCCTCCCCAATTTCCTCTACCCTGTGGAGTGCCATCTTGCGAGTATAAACCTTTGAACCCAGAAACCCACCAGAGTCAGCCGGAGCAGGGCATCATCAAAAGGGAAGCAAAGACAGCATCAAAAGGAATGAACAGAGGGTCTAGTTCTCTACTCCCGACCCTTCTCTCCACTTCTCTCCACAGTCTCCCTCCTCAACAACCCACCTAAACCAACCAAACTGAACACCACCACCTCCTCTATCACGGGCACGGTCATTAATGCTCCTCCTATGGGGCTTAGAAAAGGGTGGTAAATCTAGATTCTGTGCCCTGAACCCAGGCACGGTGTTGGACACAGCAGCTGTGCTGCCACTTCCAAGTGTATTTCTAGGAAAAGGCAACACAAGAGACTGTTTTACATGGAGGAGAGCTTGGAAAGCCCAGGAAGCATGGCTGCTGTAAATACAGGCCAGGGTCATCACGTGTAAATATAGCCAGGTTTCGTGACGTGGCTGTCCTCTACGCTCAGTAATCACTCAGAGACCAGAGTTCCTCAGCACTGTCAACTACTCAAGAAAAACAATGCTGAGTGGGCATCTACTGGGGGTGAGGCACGTCTGGGCAAGTATGCCTGGGAATACCCCCGATAGAGGATGATGACAGACAGAGTCACCCTAGATAGGTAGCTCTCAAATATCTGTGCACAGCTTGTCCACCTTGCAGATGTTTGGTGTCCTCCGTCTAGTGCCTGTCTCAGATATAGATGGGTTAGAGTTCTCACATAGCCCTTGCTGCTGTGTTGTAAGCAAAATCATTTCCATATTAACTCTGACCAAAATTCAGGAAATTAAACCAGTAGTATAAAAATAGCCATAGGATGAATTCCATGGCTAAGCAGAAATGGTATGTGGAACAAGCACTTTGTACCTCTGAATCCTGCCTATAATCCTCGTTGAGGGTCAAGTGCAGATTTCTTCCAGTTGCGGTACTATTATTTCTACTTGGAGTTGAAAAGACTCCTCTAAGTCTTCTGGTGCAACAGTTTTTTAGTTTTATTTTAGCGAGAGAGCCTTTACTTCAAAGGAGATCCTATCTGGAAGCTGACATGTAACTTAGATGGACCCCGAGCTGCTGGTGTGAGGGAACTGGGGCCCTGCCAATGGAGCCTGCTCTTCCCTTCCAAAGCTCCCAGGAGTACAAGTTGAAAAACACACATGCACAGCCCCTTCCTAATTGATTCACTCACTCGTTCACAAACAATAATATCTCTTGAGCACCTACTGTGTTCCAGGTGGAGCCAGCAGGTAACAGCACAAAGGCAGCCCCGCTTTTGGTGAGCTCACATGGAGTAGGATGTGGCAAAGCTAAGTTCAGACAGGTTGCAAGTGCTAGGAAGGAACAATGATGTGATCATGGCTGGGAGGTGGCTACTTTGGATGGGGGATCAGAAAGGTCTCTCTGAGGAAGCAAAACACAGTTGAAATCAGAATGATAATCTGGAAAGATGCCCTGATTTGGACCAAAGAGGAAGCAGAACCAGAGAGCTGATGTGACCTTCCCCAGGCAGGGAGCTGAGCCAGGACCTGACCTGGGTTGCCGGCATCTCCCACCCAAGGATCTTTCCTTTTACAAACACTACTAAACAGCAACCACATGCAAAAAAGTCTCAGTGACAGGTGACATTCGAGGCTGGACAAACCACCCAACTACATCCTGGAATTCGCTGCCGTCTGTGCATGACTTTTGATGCCTCCCTCCTTCCTCAGCCCAGTCCAGGGTTGGCCTTGGGTCTGAAAGCACTATAACCCAAGAGACAGAACTCGGTGGTGGACACTCCAGACCTGTGACCTTAGCTGGGAAAGCTTCTTCATCTCCTATCTCCCTGGCTGCAAACTGTGAAGGGTGCTCCTTACCGCTTCATTTGGTGGCATAAAGAGAAAAGCAAGTTGGTGGTTATAAACGTCCTGGGCTCATCTGAAAGAGGGCTCTCTGGAAAGTCAAGGTGCTCTAGGGAGACCTAAAGATATCAAAGCCAGTTTGCCTCTTGTTCTGTAGCAGGCACTCACACAAGAACTACGGGGAATCACACAGGCCTGTACATATTTTACACACGAGTCCAAAGGTGGGTGTAAAATTCCTATTATGCTGAATATCGTGGGAAGGAGCACACAAATGCCTCCCTCTGGTACCCACAAACCAAACGGCTCTGGACCACCTAAGCACTTGCCAGACCACCAACTTGGCCCCTGTGGGCCAGTAGTGCCCCCTCACCCTAGGAGTCTTAAAGCATTTCCAGGCATTAATTGGAGCCTCCAGTCCCTTGGGAGACAGGTGGGGCCAGCGGTTATTAGTCCCATTTTGCGCACAAAGCAACTGAGCCCCAGATGACCTATCTGTCCAGGGAACAATGCTACTGACACAGTGACAACCATTAAGTTCTGATTCAAACCTGTCTCCAGCCTCTAACTGCTGCTTTCCACTACAATCCAGCTGCCCACAAATCGAACACAGATCATCCACTTTTGACTAACACCACCATCATTCTCTTCTTCACGCTCTCCTGCACACACCCTATGCTCCACAGTGCACTTAGGAGTTTTTCCATAAGCCGCCTCTTCTCTTCACCCCCCATCCCCACACTCACCTCACAATACTTGCTAGGAACTGGAAACCTCTGGAACACTTATTCCTCCTGCACACACAGCAGCTTAGACTCAAGTTAAGATGCTGTCCCACCAACCCCAACTGAGCTGCCTCCCTTTCATACTTTCCAGCCCGTTCACACATGTGCACACTGCACATAACGCTGGTGAAAAGGATACACCCCAGAACCTTCCATGCCTTCTTTCCACATGGAGTCGCCCAACTGCACGTGCAAGGACGGGCACGAAAACACAAGTGACAGGGCCTACACAGCCATGTTGTCACAAATACACAGACGGGCCCAGAACACGGGGACATCCCTGCACAGGCCCTCTGAAAGCAATGTGTACCAGATACAGCAGCTGCCAGCACTTAGCAACCCCTGCGTTGCATGGGGTATGCTGCCAAGGCCTGTCTGCATCTTGCTAAGGCGACTCTGGGTCTGTCATCTTGGTGTACGCACAAGAGGCAGCTACTCGAACTCAGGGTGGACAAAGAATGACATTTTCAAGAGGAACAGACATGCCCCGGGCACGCTGGACAGCACGAGGCCCTCAGAGGCCCAGAGTTCTCTCCCGCAGACTCAGGCGCGTAGTTATGGACGCCGTGCTGCGTGCTCCGTGCAGACACCAATACCTGCTCACATGCCCCGCGAGTGTCCCAGGCATTCCTGCCTCCTCCACTCCTCACCGCCAGCCGGCTTCCCTCTGCCCGCCCGGGGGAAGCTTGGAACAGTCTAGCTCGGGACTGCGGGCGGGGCTGGCAGCGGAGGTGGAGGCGCCTCTCCCAGACCCCCAGCCTCTCCCTTGGCGCCCCCACTTCCCAGGCGCGCTTCTGCACTTACCCGGTCAGGGGCTCCGGACGCGGCGACGGGAGCTGCGCCTAGAGAGGCGGAGAGCGGTGGCTCCCGGGGCCGCCCAGCCGCCCACCACCCGCAGCCAACGCTCTTCCCTCCCAGCCCGGGAAGGTCAGCTTGCGGGCAGCACGGCCCGCGCCCCCGCGCCCACGGAGGCTTCCTGCCGGCTTTAGCGTCTCCCCCTCGCCGCCCCGCCCCGCGCTCCGCCGCGACGCCCCGGCGCCGGCTCTCCCAGCCCAGCCGGCAGGACGCGCCCAGGAGCCCCGCACGCTAGCTGCCGGCTCTTTGTTTGGGAGTTTGCCTCTCTGCGATTCAGAGCACGCGGAGGGAATTAAGTCAGAGTCCGAGGCAGCTGTGCGGTTGCCGGGGGTATCCCTGCGGGGGGCGGGGCAAAAGAATCGACTAGGGGGCGGTGGAGCGACTTTCAAACTCCCGCCCTCCGCAGCTCCCCGCTTATGTCCCCCTGCCCTCTACGTTTGTCGGCCCCTGGGAGAGGTTGGCCTTTGGGGGTTTCCAGGGACTCTACGGACAAGCTTGTCTGATAAGAGAGAGCCTATCCATCCCCCTTCCTCACCATCCCCCTTCCTCACCACCCCCCATCACTGCCCTGTCCCTGTCAGAGTCCTGTGGAGCATCAGCTTTACATTTCCTGGGCCCCGGGGAGAATCAAGGTCTCTCTAATCAGAAGCAAAAAGGAAGAGCAGAGAGTAGAGTCCATCTGTTCCCGCTGAGCTCTTGTGAAGGTGCAAAGCTGGCCCTAACGGGACCGGCCCTAACAGTGGGGCATGGATTATGTATTTCCCAAAGTAACCAGGGCCTTGTGCTTATCCAACCGTGTTCTTTTGAAACTTAGCTGCAGTGAGGAAGATTACCCATTTACCAGGTTGCTAGGCCAGGGAAGCCACTGGAGGCAGGGAACGCTGACAAAGCCACTGCACCGGGAGCACCAGCGTTCTAAATACCCCAGCTGACTGCTGAGAGGGGCTTCGCAGAGGGGCCACCCGGGAAGGAGATGATTCCAATAGTCCGGTGAGATAAGACTTTAACTGGGGGATGAATGCGGAAGCTGCAGCAAAGGAGAGTCTACAGAGTGTGTGGTGCAGGAGGCGCACACTGGGGCTGTAACATTGTGGAAGTCTGGAGGAGCACCTGGAGTGATGTGACTGGGTTTAGTGTGGGGCAAGTTGGATTGGAGAAGCAGGCCACCTTCTTCCAGGGGCAGATATCCAGCAAATGCAATTGGAAAGGTGATTCTGGAGTTCACAGGAGAGGCTGTGAATTTTGGAATCATCTGGAAAGAAGTTGGAGGTGGAGGGAGAGGGTAGAAAAGGTAGAGAGAACAGGGCTGAAGACAGAACCTAGGTCTACCTAGAAGGAGCCCATGAGAGGAACGGAAACCATCAGGAGAAACCATGAGGGAGGGTCAGGACTGTGCAGGGTGACAGGACTCAGGAGAAGAGGGACGTTCAGTGGGGGCCCGGGTTGCAGGGACACCAAGGAGGAGGGCGCCCCAAAAAAACTGGTTTAGATTTAGAAATTAGGAGATCGCTGGGTTAGTTCAAGATACCTATTTGAGTGGTGGGTTTTATAAACCGGGTTGCCACTCCTTGGGGGTGCATCTGTATCTCGGATCCAATTGGTTGATGGGGAGATACAAAGGTTCACCTCTTTGCTTCCATTATGGAGGGCCCTGAAGGGCCACCCCAGCTCCATAACTTCCCAAAGGATCCGCCGAGGCCTCTGTGGAAAGCGGCACAGTTCAAGTTCATTCTCTGCCGAATCCTGTTTCCCTCACTCTCTCAAGGTGTTGTTCCCAAGAGTACCTCCCAGGAGACCTCCCGCATACCACCTCCATCTCTGTGCAGAGTCTGTTTCCTAGAAATCCATTCGGAGGTACAGGGACACTGAGAAAGGGCGTGGGAAACAAAGAAAAGGTGGGACTGAGAGGTCAAGCAGCGACAATGGGAGGGAGGCCTGAATGAGCACAGGCCCCGACGCCGCTCCCTTTGGCCTCTGAGGGAGCCGTTTAAACAGACAGGGATGGTCAGAAAAACTCAGAGAAGGTGGTGTGAAGGAAAGAGCCTGGGGAATGGGGAGTGAAGGGGAAGCTTATTCGTAGTAGAAGATGGATTTTCAAAAGCCAGAAGTAAGAAAGAAGAGTGGAGTAGGCCCAAGGAGGGGAGGAATGCTGGAAGAGGGTAAGGGTGAGGGGAAGTCAGTATTCACCAAAGTTAATAACATTGAAACAGCAATGAGGAAAGAGAGGGTTGGAAAACGCCTAGAGTGACTTTTTTAGCAGTAGGAGAGGGTGAGTGATGAATGAAGCTCTGGGCTAGGGTATTCCCTCTCTAGTAGTATCCCCAGTAACATTAAACGTCTACAGTGGAGAACCGATGGAAATATAATATGTCGTTAAAAATTTTCCGTGAGCCACGTTTAAAAATGAATATAAAGAAACAGGTGGAAGTAATTGTAATGATATATTTTATTTAACACAGTATATCTAAAATATCATTTCAACGTGTGTCAATATGAAAAATCAATGATAAGATATTTTACATTTTTTCCTACTAAGTCTTCCAACTCTGGTTATATTTTATGTGTATTGCACATTTACATTCAGACACTACATTTTCATTGGAAATATTCAATGTGTATTTAGATTTCATAACATTTATGGTTGAGGAAATAGATTTACAAGCCTACGTTGCCACATACATAATTATGCTTTCCAACAATAGAATCAAATGATCGATTTTTAAATTTATGTTAATTAAAATTAAATGAAATAGAGAATCCAGCCCTTCAGTTGCATGTGGCACATCTCGAGTGCTCAGTAACCGCACGGGGGTAGCGGCTACCATATCAGAACACACGGGCCTAGAATTCTAATTCCTAGACTTTTGATTTTGGCTTTCTTTTGTCCTCACCTTTTTTGAACGAATGGACCTCTTCTCCTACCAGCATTGCACCGCTAACAAGATCCTAACCTATTCCATCTTATTTCACAAAACATACTTGAAGAAGGCGAGGGGGAAGATTGAGAATCTACCATCTAGGAAAACAGAGATGGGAATTCAGCTTGGACTGGAAAAGATATGAGGAAGATGAGATAGGAGTTGGAAGTATTCCATTTTGATTCTTATTCTGTGGTTGTATGAGGAGGGAGGATTCTCTACCAGGCTGGGTACTCCAGAGATAGAATGGATGGTGCTGTGAGAATGAACAGGACAACTCCTGTTTGTGCAGGCTCCCATTTTAGCAGCTTCCCATGAGCATGGAGCGTTGGTTGAGTCACAAACACTAGGATGTGGCTAAGTCTGGGTCCTGTATTTCCTGCATTAGCAAAATGGGGAGGGTAATCCCTTATTTGGAAAAAAAAAAAATGGAAGGGGCTAAGTGAAATCCCCCAAAGGAGAGTTTGGATCCCAGATCTGGAGACCTATGCCTCCACTATCGTTTGGATATGGTTTGTTTGTCCCCTCCAAGTCTCATGTTGAAATTTACTCCCCAGTGTTGGAGGTGGGGCCTGGTAGGAGGTGTTCGAGTCATGGGGGTGGATCCCTCATGAATGGCTTGGTGCCATTCTTGCAAGAGTGAGTTATTGCTGTTAGTTCCTGTGATAACTGGTTGTTGAAAAGAGCCTGGCACCTCCTCCACACTCTCTGCCACCTCTCCCAACTTGTGATCTGCATATGCGGCTCCCCTTCACCAACCCCCATGAGTGGAAGCTTCCTGAGGCCCTTGTCAGAAGCAGATGTTATCACCATGCTTCCTGTACAGCCAGTAGAACCATGAGCCAAAGAAAGTCCTTTTCTTTATAAACTACCCAGCCTCAGATATTCCTTTATAGCAACACAAATTGACTAAGACGGCCCCATATTCAGGCCTGTAGCTTATCTTCTGTCCCCAGCGGGGTGCTGGCAGCTTCTGCTTTTAGGCCATGCTCTGGCACCATTTCCCTGCCTTTGTGTCTGATAGGGAGATCTGTCAATGGATGCAGTAGTAATGGAGTTTGTAGAGACTCCTTTAGAAATTTAGGAAAAAAACCCCCAAAAAACCAACTTAGACTTCCTTGTTTGTGATCTGAAATGACCTACATCTGTTGTAACTGGGTGATATAGTGTAGATCTTGTGAGACCCTGCTCCATGCCAGCACAGGGCCTGATAGCCTCTCTACCCAACAACAGTATCTATATCCATTCCTAGAAATGGAGTCATAGAAAATACCATCTTTTGTTTTGTGGGTGGCTACACACACACGCGCACGCACACACACACACACACACACACGACAGTGAGGAGAATGTTCTGTTATTGTTGGCATCCCTAGAATATATGGCACGTTAACCTGGCATTCAGGTTGTACAGTAAACCCTCATAGGTCAGGAAGTGTAAAACTTGCTTTTCTCCGTCCTCTGAGCGTACGCTTATCTTTCAAAAGAAGTTCTAGTCACTGCCTAGGAGGGTTGCAAGGAAATGAAGCTACTTCTGCCTCCCTGACGTCCATGCTTGGTTAAGCTGCTGTCCTGATATGGCCCTAATGTGTACTCTTTGTATAAACTCCTGACTGGGCCATTCTGAGGAAGATCAGCTAGGTTCTTGGAGATATTAATAGAAAACATTCCCTTCAGGATACACATCAGAGACAGCTGGTCTGACTCAGCCTGCTTCTCTATCTTTAAAATGGGGAGAAACTCCTCCTAAGATTCTTTCTACTCTCTTAGAAAGTTAAAACTCGCCTTAGTTTTTTAATCCATGTGAAAAATAGAGCTAAAAAGCCTTTTGTTAGCATCTGTCTTTCTTCTAGAAGGACTGAGGAATGACCAGATGTTAAATATTGATCAGTTAGGCTTAGCTTTAATTCCGCCTGCATTTGGCTGTGAACTTGATGACTGACCCTGACGATTTTTGCAATAATATCTGGTGCTTAATAGGTAAAGAAATGACTGCGGAATTGAACCTCACAGCCTCAGGTATAATTCCCATGAGAAAGATGTTACAAGTAGGAATTTTTCAACTGTTTTCAGGCATACTTCCAATCACACCAAGAACATTAGTTGCACTAATTAGTGCTTGAAATATTGATCTTCATTAGCAGTGTCAAAAGCATTGTTCAAATATCCGTGCTCTCTTGGCATTCTACATGAAGGAGCTTACAGCTTGGTTCTCTCCCGGGAGAACATTAGTGAGGGCAAAACAGAAAAACGTATGTAGTATACAGGAAACATAAGTAGAGACAGCCGAGCAAATATAGAAATAACATACAAAATGACAATTACTTACAGCTGGATTTTTTTTTCTACATGTAGCACACTGCTAATCCTCTCTCGTCTTCTCCAGGAAGCTTTCTAAAGCCTGCTTCTGTAAGGACACAGGTTTTCTGGACCCAAAGTCACATACTGGGAAGGAAGAGAAGCTTTTGGGTAAACATCATGAATTTCCCTGGAGCAACTATTCTATTTAAGATTTTATCTAAGATTTTTTAGAAAGAAGGGAATAGGTTTAAAAAAATAATTTCAAAAGTGTAACATCTATCTATGCTCATTTTAGACAATTTGATCAGTATAAAATATTAAATAAGAAAGTAAAAACCACTTGGACTCTTACCTATCAGAAATAACCACTATATTACTGGATTTTGGTGAGTATCTTTTAATTGTGTGTGTTTGTGAGTATGTGTTTGTAATCCAATTTTTTTAAAATTTGAGACTATATTCTAGTCAGCTTTTTATGTCAATGGATTTAAGAATATGTTACATCATTTAAAATGTAATGTATGGATATACCACACTTTATTTAACCAATACCCTATTAATGAATATTTAGTATATTTTCTTTTCTTTCCTTTTTTTTTTTTTGAGACAAAGTCTCACTCTGTTGCCCAGGCTGGAGTACAGTGGCTTGATCTCGGCTCACTGCAACATCCACCTCCCGAGTTCACGTTGATTCTCCTGCTCAGCCTCCCGAGTAGCTGGGATTACAGACATGCACCACCATGCCCAGCTAATTTTTGTATTTTTAGTAGAGATGGGGTTTCACCATGTTGGCCAGGCTGGGCTTGAACTCCTGACCTCAGGTAGTGCACTCACCTCGGCCTCCCAAAGTGCTGGGATTACAGGCGTGAGCCACACTCCTGGCCAGGATGTTTTCAATTAAAAAAAAAATTTTGATGATGTTGTTATGAAACATTCTTTCGTATATGTACTTGCCTACTTATTCAATTATTCTTTATGGCAAATTCTTAAAAAATGTATCACAGAAAGTATTTCTTTTGGTAGCTGAACACACACACACACTAGTATAGATATATTCACACATACACATACACATGTATACATACATATGTGTGTATATATAGGCATATTCACACGTACACACATGTATACATACATGTGTATGTATGTATATATACACACATAAAAAGTCAAAAATGTTTTAAACTTAAATATAGTTGTTACTTCTTGAGAAGAGACTGGGATTGGGGATGCTGTCAGAGGAATTTGACCAAACCTATGATGTCTTAGTTTTTTCACAGGGAGAAAATATATGTGTAACTTAAAATTAGTTAAAATTAAGGATAACGATAACCAAAAATGGATAAGATAAAGTAGTCATCAAGTGGCAATCACACATCATTGCAAATAAAATGATCTGCTTCCTTCTCCTGAAAAAACTTAACGGTAACTACTGGAAGAATAGAAATAGGATGTGTAAATGTTAAACTGCTAACATTAAAAAAAAAAGAGGAACCAGGACAGCTAAAACCTTGATTAATCCAACAAAAGTAAGAAATGAAAAAATTAAAAGAAACAACAAGAAAGCACAGTAACTAAAAGTACAAGCATATGGACAAATAAGTCCAAATATGCCACTATTTAGAATTAATGATTAGGTTAATGTGTCTATTAAAAGATGGCAACTCTCTGGATAACAAAACCACATGCAGTTATATGTTGCTTAAAAGGGACCCACGTGAAAAAACGACACAGAAAGTTTCAAAATAAAGGAGTGGAAAAGATTATTAACTAAGGAAATGATGGCACCAAGAAGTAGATGTGCCAATATTAATATAAGATAAAATGACTCCAAAGCCCAAAGAATGAATGGTCAAAGAAGACTATTTTTTTGTTTATTTATTTATTTATTTAGAGATGGAGTCTTGCTCTGTCACCCAGGCTGGAGTACAGTGGCATGATCTTGGCTCACTGCAACCTCCATCTCCCAGGTTCAAGCAATTCTCCTGCCTCAGCCTCCTGAGTAGCTGGGATTATAGGTGCATGCCACCATGCCTGGCTAATTTTTTTTTTTTTTTGAGATGGAGTCTCGCTCTGTTGCGCAGGCTGGAATGTAGTGGCATGATCTCGGGTCACTGCAAGCCTTACCTCCAGGGTTCATTCCATTCTCTTGCCTCAGCCCCCCGAGTAGCTGGGACTATAGGCGCACGCCACCATGCCTGGCTAATTTTTTGTATTTTTAGTAGAGACAGAGTTTCACCATGTTAGCCAGGCTGGCCTCAAACTCCTGACCTCAAGTGATCTGCTCACCTTGGCCTCCCAAATGCTAGGACTACAGGCCTGAGTCACCATACCTGGCCACAAAAGACTTTTTTGATTTTGTTCATGTCCACCAATGAACCTTTGTGCATAGCTCCAAATGTATAAAGCAAAAATGATAGGACAAGTAGACAAAAAATAACCAAGGATTGAGAGGTGCATTTTCCAATACAGTAGCCACTAGCCACACAGTATAGCCAATCGTCACTAGGTTATTTAATACTTCAAATATGGCTAATCCACGTTGAAATGTGCTATAAAGTATAAAACGTATATTGGATTTCAAAGACTTGGTATGAAAAAATAAAGTAAAATAGCTCTAATATTTTAAAGTAAAATAGCTCTGTATATTTTGAAAAGATCATACTTTAGATATGAGTTAAATAAAACCTATTAAAATTATGAGAACTTATGAACACAAAGAAGAACACAAAGAAGGAAACAACAGACACTGGGGTCTTCTTGAGGGTGGAGGTTGGGAGGAGGGAGAAGAGCAGAAAAGATGAATATTGGGTACTGATCTTAATTCTTGGATGATCTGTACAAAAAACCCCTGTGACATGAGTTTACATATGTAACACACCTTCACATGTACCCTCAAACCTACAATAAAAGTTAAAAAAGATTGCAACCTAAAATAAATGGATAAATAAAATCTACCAAAATTAATCTCATCAGTTTATTTTTGCTTATTTTAAAGTGGTGACTAGAAAATTTAAAATATCATATGTGTTTCTCATTGTATTTTTATTGAACAGCACTGAAGAGGATTTAAATGAACACAAATAACAAATATGGTATAATAATTATAGAAAAGAAACATTTTGACATCACATTTTATGTTCTTTTCAGTCATGCAATATTTGTAAATTGATCAATCACCTGACCATAGGAACATCTCAAAAATATGTGAAAACTAGCTACGGGCAGAGGCTGTGATATCCAAAGACAATGCCTTTCCCAACTCAAATGGAAATCACTATTGCCTATACCAATTTCTGTTGCCTTTCCCAGCGATTATGGGGAGGTGTCTATGCAGGTGGGGTCTGCAGATAGCATGACCCACATGGCAGGGATTCTCTATCTCTCTCAGGAGTCCATGGCACCAGAGGTCCTACTCTGTCTGTTGGCCCCAGCTCACAAGATTTATTGAGTCAGAACTCCCCTTTCGGAGCACAGTGACAACAGCTTGAGCCTAGGAGGAAACACCCTGTCTACAAATTGCTCCATGTTAATGGAGGCCTGGAAGGGGACAGGCCTGACTGGCTCAGCTGTTCTGAAGTATTCAACTGATGTTACTGAGATCCCAGGCTCTCTTCCCTACATGGATCTCATTGCTCTTAACTTGGGGTGCTCTGGAACTATTCTTGCCTTGTGTAATTCCTCCTGCTCGTTTTGGCTTGGTGTTTTGTTTTATTTTTTCCTTTCTTTCTTTCTTTCTCTCTCTCTCTCTCTTTTTTTAAAATCAATTCAGTCCTATCTTAATAAAAAATCATACTTCAATATTTCTAGTCAGCAGGTAGCATCCTTCCTTGATTTCCAGCCACATTATAAATCTATTTTTTCAAAATATAATTTCTGTTATTTCACAGTACTTTGTGTAGGTGAAGATGTAGAAGCGGGTATGCACTCTGACCTCCTGATCCATTATGAGATACAAGTTTTTGTATATTTATCTCATAACCAGTCACCTTACTAAAAACACTTTTCATATTAATATAAACACTATGTATCATTATAAAGAATTCATGCAAAATATTTTTCAGTGACATAAGAACTCAAATTATATGGTTGTGGAGGGTTGCTATACTGCACGGTCCTTCTTGTTACTAGGGATACTTTGAGGACAAAATTTTGGAAGCTCAATTAAAATAAAGGATTTTGACTGCCTTTAATTAGCATCTCAATCTCTCTTTCTCTTTGTCTCTCCCTCTTCCTCTCTTTCTCTCTATCTCCCCACCACCCAACCCTTTCTTTCTTCCTTTTTCCTGGTTGCCCTCAACTACAGACAAAAACTACTTTATGGGCATGCAATCTGTGCAGTTACACAAGGCCCCACACTTAGATGGGCCTAGCACTTCGTTAAATGCTCTGCTGTTGCTGTCTTGAAATTCTTAATAATTTTTGAAAAAGAGGCTCCACGTTTTCATTTTGTAGTAGTCCTTGGTATTTCTGCAAAACACCTATCTAGTGTTATACATTTTCTACCCAAGTTAAAAGATTAAAGCTTGTGGTATTTTGCTGAGCCCAAAGCAAAAATACATCACGTGTGTCTTGGGAAAATTCTTACCTTTACTTCAGGATTGGTGGCGGTGGTGGGAGGTTTGAATTTGGGGGAAGGATTGGGACCACAGCCACATCCGTTAGGACTCTTTTGTGAGCTGACTTCACCTTCACCTCTTGATGCTCTTTTTCATGCTTTCCTCTCCAGTCCATATCACAGCTTGCAGTTCAGTACACACAATTTGTCTTTTCTTTCACACATTTGCCCAAGTCGTTTCCATTGCTTTCAGTGCCCTTTCCCCCCATCTGCTTGCTGAATTCCTATTTAATCTTCAAATTTTGCTTAGTTATCACCTCCTTTAGGAAGTCTTCCCTGGCCTCTCTAGGTAGAATTCAGTGACTTGTTTTTATCTCCAATATCTAAGAAGAACTTAATCAAGGAACAGAATTTTTTTTATATACTTCTTTTCCACTAGAACCACTACAGTGATGGTTCCCAACTTTTGTTGTGTGTGTGTGTGCACACATCGCAGCATTAAAATACAAAAACACACTAAACAAGTCAGGAATAATTACAATATGATTACTACTGCAGTATAAATGATTTTCAAAGCAACTATAAAAGCATCCAACTATTATCACACTATCATTTGGTCTCCCTTTAATACTGTTTTCTGTTCTGTTACATTTTTTTATGTTCCAGTAAACACCAAGTTGGCCAGATTTTACATTTCTCACTTCACATCACAGCCAGCTTACCCCGCGCTCCACTGTGATATGACTTGTTTGGGTCTGTGCTCCATTTGACAGGCATTGCTAACATGTATATCCCATTAGGATGAAAATATATGTAGATGTTAGTTGAAATTTGGCAGCCCACCATGACCACCCCAGGATCAGTTGCACAGATTGTTGACTGCACCAGGGTGCTCAGTTGAGGGGAAAAATGGGGACCAATGGTCAGTTTAATGTGCTCACCTGGCTGTGTGCACCCTGGACTACATCTATCTCAAAGGCAGGCCTTTTACAAATTTAAACAAAAAGTATCATTTGGACTAATGGTGTGGGCTCTGGCTTGGACAATCCTCGGTACCACAGCAGGTTCTTTGGGAACTGCTAGAGAGCAAGGGCTGGATTCTATTCATCTTTACTTCCCTAGCACTTAGTATAATGCTGGACAATAACAGAACTGAATACATGTAGAATAGATGCCTCTAACTTTGTTATATTGGTTTATCAAGACACTCTGCTAATGGTATGCAACATGATTTGGGCCTAGTCTATAGCCTTGTTAACATAAATTTTCCAATCTGGTCTGCTGGTGCAGATTTAAGTGGCTCTTAAATGTGGTGTCCAATACACTAGTGTGACATGGTGAAAATTATAGCTGTCACCCCAATCCCTAATCCCCAGCCTCCAAGAATCATGCATAGCCCTGGATCCTTTGCATCTGTGCTGAAGTCCACAAAAATCCCTGGAAGTATGTTAAACTCTCAATTAGCCTTCATCAAGTGTGCTGTCGTGGAAAGAAAGGCCGGAGTCTGCTGACCAATGCGCTTCCTTCTTATCAGACAGGAATTCCTGCGATCTCCTTCCCTGCCCTATTTCCTACATAGCACATATGTGATGAGCGCGGTTTTAGAAATTAGCACTTAATGAGAACTTGAACATTCTAGCACTGGGCGATGGCTTAGAGGTCATCAGGAGACTGATCCCTAGAGAGGGAGATGATGTCACATGGTCAGGTGTTGGCAGAATAGCCTCTGGAGCCTCCGCCTCCCTCCTGTGGTCATGTGTGTGCCTTACTCCTTCCTTTCATTCAGGTCTGCAGCAGTTCTCTTCCCATCTACCCCGAGCTGCCCTCTGGCCATTGCCTAGTCCTACTCTAAGAGGTGGCAGAGCCGAACCCAGGAGGGTGGGGAGAGGAAACGGCAGCAAGGTCTATCTGCTCCCCAGTCGGCAGTGCTGAGAGCCAGCTTGGCCTCTGTCTGGAGATACCACATTGGCACTGCTGGATTTGTGCTAATGAAGAGTCAGAAAATCAGCCAGACTCTCATGGGATACAGGCTGAGAGTGGAGGCCAGCAGCTGAGGCAGTGGGAGACCCACTCACATCGGGCTGATTGTTGAGTACGGTGCCCAGAAGTCAAACCCACACACTCTCTTCAATCACAGAGTTCCCATCACGTTCCTCATTTTGTCTCAAGCACCTGTTTCTGAAGCCTTGGGGGAGGGGCCAGCACACAGGCTTTGCAAATGTGTCTTCTTGGAAGCCTGTGTGTGGGGTCTGGCCCAACCCCAGGCTCAGGACCTGCAGTGGCTCTGGAGAGTTAGGGACTTGGCTACCCCAAAGACTCCAACCCTCTGACCTCAGAGACCTCCCAATTCAATTGCCTCACAAGTCGGATGAGGAAATGGAAGTCCTGAGACAGAGAGAGCAAAAGTAAGAATGAGAGCGAGAGTGAGCGAGAGAGACAGAGAGAGAGAGAGAGAGAGAGGCTAATGGCTGCAACAAGAAAAGGCAGTAGACTCAGGCCTCTTGACTTCTTGACTCTTTCCAGGGCAACAGGCTCCTGTTGGTTCTCGAGTTCTCGGATGGACTCCCCTAGTTGGTCAGCAAGCCAGGCTGGGGAGCCACCACCACCAAGTCTCCTTGTGGATTTTCATTCCTCCATTTAATAAATGTTTCAAGGGCACTTACTATGGGCCTGGCACTGTTGTCAGCACTGGAAGTGCAGCAAAGAACAACGTAGATAGTGCCACAGCTCTCACTGAGCTTGAAGTCTAGTGGAGCACACAGATAATGAGTGACTAAACATAGAGAAACAAGGACATATCAGATAGTGATGAGTTCTATGGAGAGAAGAAACACAAAGATGTCATGGAGGGTGACTGAGGAGTGCAGGTCAGAATCAGAGTCAGGGAAGAGCTCTCCTGGGGATGAGATCTGAGTGATGAGAAGCAAATAGCCAGTTGATATGGTTTGACTTTGTGTCCTCACCCAAATCTCATCTTGAATTGTAATCCTCACGTGTAAAGGGAGGGACCTGGTGGGAAGTGATTAGGTCATGGGGGCAGTTTCCCCCATGATGTTCTTGTTATAGTGAGTTCTCATGGGATCAGATGGTTTAAGTGTGTGATGGTTCACCCCCATCTCACTCTTTATCTTCTGCTACCATGTAAGATGTGCCTTGCTTCTTCTTTGCCTTCTACCATGACTGTAAGTTTCCTGAGGCCTCCCCAGGCATGCGGAACTCTGAGTCAATTAAACCTTTTTTCTTGATAAATTACCCAGTCTCAGGTAGTTCTTTTATAGCAGTGTGAAAGCAGACTAATACACCAATGAAGATTGGTCAAAGGTAGGAAGCCAGGTAGGAGAGCAAGTTCAGGAAGAAGGCACACAGGTGCAAAGCCCCTGAATCAGGTATGAACTTGGCTAACCGAGAACCTGAGTTCAGCGAGCAAAGGAGAAAGGCGAGGTAAGCAACAGGCAGGAGATACAGGTGAAGGGCAGATACTATGTGACCCGAGGGCCAGGGAGAGGGGTTTTGTTTTTGTTTTCAATACAATGAGGGGTCACTGGAGAATTTCAAGGAGACAAATCCCATGCTCTCACCTAAATTTTGAAAAGATCATTCTGGATGTCATGGGAAGAACAAAAAGGGGCAAGTGTAAAAACAGGGAGATGAGCTGTCATGCCTGGATTTTCACAAGGCTGCTCCTGCAAGGCTGTGCAGGCTGCACACTGCCCAACTCCAGGGGTGCCTTTCACCTGAACAGCAGTAGGAACGGTACCCTCTGAGGCTGTGTGTAGTGAGCCGGGGGATTTTTGGTCCCTTATGAGGCTCAAAGATACCTTCTGCCCTATGTTCTCATATCAAAGGAGCAAAATAAAAATCCCTTTAATATTGTTTTCTATACAAAAGTAAGACAGACTACAAACCATTATGTGCCAGACTTGATCATTACACCGTGAAGTAAATATGTGAAATAATAAGATCAGAAATAATCTTTTAATTAACTCATGTCTATTGGAAAATATATTAATCTTAATTTTTTTTTTTTTTTTTTTTGTAGAAACAAGGTCTTGCCATGTTGCCCAGGCTGGTCTCAAACTCCTGAGCTCAAGTGATCCTCCTGCCTTAGGCTTCCGAAGTGCTGAGATTGCAGGCATGAGCCACAATACCCAGCCTGATCTTTTATTATCTGCCTCAGCACTAAAAAAATCACAGATAAACAAAAGAGTATTTTTATAATAAATTACATTTGTTTTAAACTTGTATCTAATGGTGATTACTCACAGACACAAGTTGCAGCTATTCAATGGTCACGTATTTTGGTTCATATCAATGTCCAAGCTGAATCAGGAATGTTAAAAAAAAAAAACAAACCAAAAAACCATTTTCTCATTATGTATTTGTTGAGCATTTACTATATGCCAGGCACTGCTGGGTCCTGGGCAAATGGACAGCCAATGTCTTTCCTGCCTTTATGGACTCTAGAGCCTAGTGGCCTGGACAGACATGAAAAAGAAAAGACACACAAAGAAATAGGCAGTCAAAAATGGTAATGAGTGCTATAATGGAAAAGAACAGAGGAAATAATGAAGTAGAGGGCTCATTTAGATCATGAGGGTCAGGGTAGGCCTCCCTGATGAAGTCTCAAAAATGGCCAAGGACCATGGCTATTTGCACACTTCCACCGCTTCCCCACTTCACTCCCTTCTCCTGCTGCTCTTTAAACAAATACTTGCCCAGGGACTCACTGTCTTACCTCAGAATCTCTCCCTCCCAACCCATCCCTTCCAAGCCCAGCCCTGCTCTCTGTGACCCTGAGAAGTCTGAGAGCTGGTATCTCGAATCAAGGACAAAACAGGAGCCAGTGCAGCCCTGGGCCCCAGAGAGAGGGCAGCATGAAGCCCTTGGTCTGGTCCTCACACAGGTTCTCACTCCTGTTATGACCTTGGGCATTGCCTCCTCTTTGCAGAAGTCGCAGTGTCTCCCATCTATGGAGTAGAAGGAAGCACACAGTCCCTGGAGTTCCTAGATGAGCCCCCAGGGATTGACTCTGCTGCCCAGATGTCTTTAGAGAGTCTCAAGGAGGCTAGCAGACCCCCAGGCCTGCCTGGGAGCAGAGGGGCAGAGAAAACCCTAAAGTGCCTCCACTTTCTATCATCACTATGACAACCCTTCCATGGGATCCTGATGTTGGGGAGATGCCTGACTTTTTTGGCCTAAAACAGAGTTAAACAGAAAGCAATCCCTCAGTGGGGCAAGGAGACATCAAGGAAGGGTACCGGCACCAGAACGACCTCAGTTTGTCTTAGCTCCTCACTTACCAATTGGATGACCTCAAACATGTTCCTAATTTCTCTGAGATGCAGTTTTGGCAAATAGAAATGCTTATCCCCTGCTCACAGATTTGAAGTGAGGATGGCTCACAGATGCCAGCTTGTAAATGCTTCCCACTGAGACCAAGCAGGGCCTGTAGGGCTGTGGCTGCCGCAGAGCTGAAGTGAGAGCCTCAGCTTGGTGGATGGAAACCAAAAATCCCTCACGTGTGAGAAAAGCAAAACAGTTTGTTTATTTATTTTGTGCCAGAATCTTCTGGTGCATGAGCCTACTGAAACGGCTCTGCAGAATTGGAAAGGATAGAAGTGTGTTTATCACTCTTTCTTGGGTAAGCCTCATTTGCATTCCTATAGAGTGGTGATTGTAGTGTTTCAAGAAATGAAGTTGTTTGGTGGGCTGGCTTCCCTCATCTCCAAAAGAAATCAGGTGTGTGTGTGTGTGTGTGTGTGTGTGTGTGTGTGTGTGTGTAGAAGGTACAGGATTTCTCTGTCTTGAGCATCTGCTACATGGCAGATACTTGTCCTAGGTACTTTAAATACAGTGGCAGATACAATAGGTGGGCTCACTCAGTACCCAAGCAAGCACCTACTTCCTCCCTTGCCTTCCTCTTTTAGAGAGCCTGGAAATCTAAACATTCAACTTCCCAGAACTCTGTAGTTGGCCATGTGACATAGTTCTGCCCAATAATATGTAAGTGAAAGTTGGTAGAGAGGGCATCTCTTTCTAACTAAAAGAAAAAAGACGTCAAGGAAAGAAAACCTTTCGTCTTCTTCCCACTTCTCTCTCCCTCCTGCCTGTAACATGGATGTGATTCTTGGAGATGCAGCAGCTATGTTGCAACCAAGAGGCAAGGCATGAGGTTTTGAGGATGCAGGAAGGCATCCACAGACTAAGAATGGAGGAGATAAACACTAGAAAGAGTCTAGCCCCGATATTGTCTTCATTGGATACGTAAGCAATATTATAAGACACAGCAGTATTTAAGTATCATTAGGAAAGATTAAATACTGTTAATTAAACTACAACTTGACAGGTTTTTAAGATACAACCAGATTCCCAAAGATGTTCAAATGTGAAAAAATGTGGGTTTTAGAATAAATAAGAATCGCACAGGTATTTGAGCCCTGGAATATCTACCTTTGGACTTCTTATGTGAGAGCAACAAACTCCTAATTTGTTTAGATGTAGTTGTTGGACTTTCTGTTACTTGCAGCAGAACACATTCCTAACACTGACTCCTCACAATCATTTCCTGAGATGGGTATTAACATTTGAATCCTACCAATGAGGAAACTGAGGCACAGAAGGACAATGGGCTTGCCCTAGTATATAATCACATAGCTGAGCCCACAGCGAGAACCTCCAACTTGAGTGTTCTTGGCCTCACACCTCATCTCCTCCATGGCTTTTCCTGTCTTGCATGTGACCTTCACAGTATGGCGATGAGGGGTGATGAGCAGCCACACCACTGCCCCGTTCACCTGCTCAGGAAGACACTCCCCCCAACTCACTGGGACGTGAGATTGGCTCCTGTGAGCTGGGAGCCAGGACTTCAGAATTCAGCAACCGTTCTGGTAGGAGGTTTCTGTCATTTGGGCAGTTTGCTTTCTTGATCCTGTTTTGTGCTTTCCTTCTCTCTGCACCCTTCCCCATTCCCCGTTGAAGAAAAAGATAGGAAATGAGAAAGATCAATTTACATGTGGAAGACGTGCATATTCATACTCTCCCTATAATTCTATGGACTTCCACTTTTGGGGGCTGGAGAGGCCACAGATGAGTTAGGAATCCCTGGTCAAGAGCCTCTTGCCAAATTAGTCAGTCAACTTTCCTTTGCCCCTGGCCTTTGAGGACAGCCCTTTGGAGGCTGAGGCATGAGGGCTTAGGACTCCTGATCAAAGGCCACAGACAGAGGCAGTGTTTGTGTCTACGGTTTAAGGAAAGGTTCCCTTCAAACTCCGAGTTTTATTTCCTGCAGCAGAAGGAGGAGATGAAATTGTTAAAAGGGTGCTAGTGTTGAGTAAGAAAGAATGAGCTTTTCCAGATCCTTGTGTTTGGTAGAACAAATTGAGAGCAGTAGGGGCATATTTGATGGGATATTAGTCAAATTAATACATGAGAACATTGCTTTTTTTAGTATGTGGTTTACAGAATCACTTGAAATGCCTAAGGAGCACACTGGGAAGAGAATTGTTCCTTTGGGAGTGACTCATGTAAAATGGGCCCTGTGCAAAAGCCAGGGTGAGCAGGGTGCAGCAGCTCTCCAAGGGGCTGGGAGTGTAGCGGGATTTTTTAAGGAATTAGAGAGACCGATGTGGTTGAGGAGGATATTTATTATTTAGCTGTACTGGCCCAGTCAGAGGAGGGGCTGTGGCTTTGCTTAACATAGGACCCAGCGTGATAGCATTTCTCAGGGCTGGACTGGGAGAATTGGGGTTGAAGGGCGGGTGTTGGCTTTGTGCCACTTCCTCTTTCTTCCATCAGATACAGAAGCAAAGTGGAAAAGTCCTGTGGGATTTTTCTGCTCTGGTACAAGGAAACATCTTTTTATGAGAAAACCCATTGAGAACAGTTTCCCCACCCACTGTCAAGGTCCACACAGTCCAGCCTGCTGGCTAGAGAACTGACCTTTAAAACTCTTGTTTACATCCAACCACGTCTTCAACTCCAGTCTGGCCTGGCATCCAAAACCAGAAAGTTCTCGTAAAAAATGTTATTATGGCTCTGTGTACCTCACAGGAAGCCCTTAGATTGCAAACATATGTCCAAACTGCTGACTTGGAGTAAATGGATCAAATTACTCAGTGTGAGCCTGATTTCTGTACCAGGCAGACTTGCTATCTGAATGTGTGCCAGGTTGAATGGAATCTCTGGCTTCAGATGGATTCAGGCTGAAAGAAGAGTCTTTTGTAAATCAACTCATATGGTGATTTCCTTCCTTTTTTCTTTCTGCAAATGTAATATCAACGAACATTTATCTTGATCCCGTGTGGGGCGGTTGGCTTCTTCCCTCTTGCTCACCCACAGGGCCTGTTTTGGTCTTTGTTTCTAAGTCCATGCCACACAGCTCTGGGCTTCATGGCTCCACGGACTTGTGGATTGTGGTGCGGAGTTTTTTTTCAATTAAACTTTTGATTTTGAAATAATTGTAGATTCACATGCAGTTGTAAGAACTAATACAGAGAGATTCCACATACCCTTTACCCAGTTTCCCTCAATGGTAATGTCTTATAAAACCATAGTACAGTATCACAACTGTATCGACATTGATGCATTCAAGATAGCGAACATTTCCATCGCTGTTGCCCTATTATAGCCACACCCACTTCCCTTCTTCCTACAAGCCCCCTTCTTTACCCTTGGCAACCACGAATCAGTTTTCCATTTCTATAATTTTGTCATTTCAAGAAAGCTATATAAATGGAATCATGCAGTATGTAACCTTTTGTGATTAACTTTCTTTGTTTCATTCAGTATAATTCTCTGGAGATTCAAGAAGTTGTTGCATGTATCAACAGTATTTCAGTGTATGGCTGTACCATAGATTGTTTAACCATTCACTCATTGAAGGACATCAGGTCTGTCTCCAGTTTTTGGCTTTTATGCATAAAGGTGCTATGAAAAATTGTGTGCAGGGTTTTTTGGTTTGTTTGTCTGTTTGCTTGAGACAGGGTTTTGCTCTGTCACCTAGGGTTTTACTCTGTCACCAGTTAAAGTGCAGTGGCAAGATCACGGTTCACTGCAGCCTCGGCCTCCTGGGCTCAAGTGATCCTCCCACCTCAGTCTCTCGAGTAGCTGGGACTACTGGCATGCACCACAACACTTGGCTAATTAAAAAAATTTTTTTGGTAGAGATGGGGATCTCACTCTGTTGTCCAGTTCTGGCCTTGAATCCTGGGCTCAAGCAATCCTTCCACCTCAGCCTCCCAAAGTGCTGGGATTACAGGTGTGAGCCACCATGCCTGGCCTGTGTACAGGTTTTTGTGTAAACATAAGTTTTCATTTCTCTGGGATAAATGCCCAGGAGTACAATTGCTGGGTCATATGGTAGCTGCACATTTAGTTTTTAGAGAGTGGCTATACCATTTTAATTTGCATTAGCAATGCATGAGAGATCCAGTTTCTCTGCGTCCTCAGCTGCATTCATTGGCACTACCTTTCATTTCAGTCATTCTGATAAGTGTGTATGATAGCTTAATGGTTTACATTTGCATTTCCCTAATCGCTAGTGATGTTGAGCGTCTTTTCGTGTTCTTATTTATCATCTGTATAGCCTCTTCGGTGAAATATTTGTTCATATCCTTTGTCTATTTTCTAATTTTTTTTAACTGTTGAGTTTTAAGAATTCTTATATATTACAAATACTCATTCTTTGTCAGATATGTGGTTTACAAGTAACTTCTTTCTGTTTGTGGGTTGTTTTTCATCCTCTTGACAGGGTTTTTCAGGGACTAAAAGTTCTAAATTTTGATGAAGTCCAATTTTTCAAATTTTCCTTTTATGGATCATGCTTTTGATGTCAAGTCTAACAACTCTTTGCCTAACCCTATATAATGAAGATTTTCTCCTGTGCTTTTTTCTAGAAGTTTTATAGCTGTTCATAAGTCCATGATACATTTTGAGTTAATTTTTGTGTACCAAATAGTAGTTAGGGCAAGGTATTTTTTCCCCTGTAAATGTCCAATTCCTCTAGTACCATTTGTTGAAAAGGTTCTTTTTTCTCCATCAAATTACTTCTGTGCCTTTTCTAAAACTCACTCATGCATGTTAGTGCAAATCTATTTCTGGGTTCTTTATTCTGTTCCAGTGAGCTCTGTGTCTATCTCTCCATCAATACCATCCAGTTTTGGTCACTGTAGCTATATATTTCAAAATAACAAGTCTGGAAATTGAGTAGACTAATTCCACTCACGTTATTCTTCTATTTCAAATTTGTTTTAGCTATTCTAGTTCCTTTGCCTTCCCATGTAAATTTTAAAATAAGCTATATTTATAAAAACCTTGCTCAGATTTTGATAGAGATTGTGTTAAACCTGTATATACATTTGAGGAGCAACATCTTTCCTCTGTTGAGTATTTAGCTTTTAGCATGCAAGTCAGCTATGGGCTGAATATTTGTGTTCCCTCAAAATTCATATGTGTTGGTATCCTCAATGTGGTGGCATTAAGAACTGATTAGGTGATGAGGGCAGCACCCTAATTAATGAGATTAGAGCTATCATCATATGATTTTTTCCCCCTTTCACCTTCTTTAGGCCAAACAATATACTATTCAGAATGCATCAGGCTGCAAATAATAGATTAAATCAGATTAAAATTTGATTATATTAAAAGAAATGAATTTTTTTGCCCTGCAAGACACCTGGAGGTAGGTAGTTCCAAAACTGACTAATATGGCATCTCAGGAATGTCAGGGCTCTGGGTGTTCTCTGTGTCTCTGGGCTTTCCCCTCATGGTGGCAAGTCAGCCACGGAGGCCCCAAGTTCCCCTAGTGAGGGATACGCTTTTATTTTAATCACAGGAAAAGGTTTTCTCAGAATCTCAACAGGCTTTTATGTCTTGTTGGCCAAAATAGGCCCATGTCCAAGCCTGAAGCAATCTGGCCAGGGGAATGGAAATGGGAATGGAATCCCATGGAGAGTTTAATCCACGATTTCTCATTAGGGGTGCTTCTGGTGTTTTAGATGACAATTTCTTGTTGTGCAGGATTCTCCTGCTCACTGGAGGACATTTATCATCCCTGGCCCTCACCTATTTAGCACCAGTGGAGTTTTCTAGTCACTGTGACAACTTCTTTGAAACTTCCCCTGGGGGCAGTACCACTTCCCATTGACAGCCATTGGTTTAAAAAAATTTTGATTCACTCCAGTGTTAGCCAGTGGAGTGACCAAGCCATGACTGGTTCAATTGAACACTATATATCAAATTCCCAATTATCTGCTTTTATTTTTCATCATCTCTCAGCGATAGTTAATATTTATTGTGTATTTATTATGAGTTACAGTGCTAATTTATTGGCACATAAGTTTATTATGACTACTAATGATTTGCATCCTCTATAATTTTAATCTTTATAACAACTTTATGAGATGGATACTCACATTCTCCCCATTTTACAGATTAGGAAATTGAGGCCTAGGAAGATTAAGGATGTTGCCCATAGACTGATTCCCAAGTCAGCACAATTAGCTGCTACACTGCACCATTTCCCCAGTAAAATAAGCCTCTGTTGTCTTTTGTTGTTATTATTATAATTACTATTATTATTGAGATGGAGTCTCACTGTGTCTCCAGGACTGGAGTGCAGTGGTGCAATCTTGGCTCCCTGCAACCTCCTCCTCCTCCTGGGTTCAAGAGATTCTCCTACCTCAGCCTCCCAAGTAGGTGGGACTAGAGGTGCCCACCACCACACCTGGCTAATTTTTGTATTTTTTTAGTAGAGACGGTGTTTCCCCATGTTGGCCAGGCTGGCCCTGAAATTCTGGGGCTCAAGCAATTTGCCTGCCTCAGCCTCCCAAAGGGCTGGCGACAACGCCCAGCTCATTGTCTTTTACTGTCATTTATTCTGGAGGGTAGTAAGACATTCTCCAAAAGCCAGGTAATTTCTCCTAGGCTGTACCCACAATTTCAGTTCCTCCCTACCAGCTAGAGGAATCAGAGAGGGAAGATGAATACATTTACTCCAGTTCTATATGACAGAGAAGGGGTAAGAGATGAAAAGCATGATTCGGCCATATTATTTTGCTTTTTCTAAAAAGAAAACTTCTTATTAGATCAACAGTGAAATGATTAGGCTATATCTTCATTATAACCTAGGCTTTACAGTTCTTAAGAAAATATATAATTAGGGCAAAATAAAATTATGGCAATGGGTATAAATTGTCTTACTCAAGTACTGTTTTCAATTATCCTTTTCTAAGTTTTGACTTTCTTTACTCTTTTGCATTTTCTAAGTGATTTCAGGCATTTTAAAAACTCTTTTGTCTATGTAAGCCTTCCAGGAACCCAAACCAGTCCCTGGCAGCTTAGGTATAGACAAATTATTCAGGAGGCATTTCCCTGGGCGTTTCTATTTTGCCTGTATTTAGAGTTATTTGATCAACTTTTCCATTCTTCTGTCTGCTTGTCCATCCATCCACCCATCCATCCATCCATCCATCCATCCATCCATCCATCCATCCATGCATTCACTCAGCCATTCTTTCATTCAACAGTGATCTGCTGAATTCCTGCTTACTCTGACCCTACTATGTTTTACATGCCACCCAATGTTCAGCAAAGACTTTTACTTAAGAACTAGTTTTAAGTTTGACTGCTTGTCTCTTGTCCTTTAACTTTTACTTTTGTGGACCAGTACAGAAAGATCTATAGAAAAAATCTTGCTACCAAGCCATGGGACTCTCTGGCCTATGGTAGTGTCTGACTGTCTTTGTATCATCAGACTGAGAAATGGTTTCAACATGGTGCATGTTCAATAATTCTCACGGAACAAAACTGTGTTGTTCCTCTTCCAGAAAGTGCTATCATCCTCTCTTTTGATTCAGAATAGGTTTACCTAGGTGACTACATCATTAACATTGTATTCCTCTGATTTCTTTCTCCCAGTAGGACAGATTTGATTGAAAAGTAAAAAATTATTCCTTACGTTATGCTGTTCCCCTAAGATGGTTTTCATTCCAAATGAAATTATCCTGGTCCTTCAACATCCACTTCAAATATCAGTAAACCAGTGGCTTTCCACCAGCCTCCTAAAGCTTCATATGGAATTAGTTATTCTTTCTGGTGGTTCTCATATCATTCTCTCCATTCTATTGTCCTCCTGTTTGTCCATGAATCCATCCATCCATCCATCCAGTCTTCTTTCATTTAACAGTGATTTAGTGAATACCTACTTACTATGAACCTACTGTTTTACATGACACAATGTTTGGCAAAGAGTTCATATGGCTTATCTAATTTCTTGATTATGTGTTTTTTTTTTCTTTAATAGGTCATGAGGCCTTCAAGCAACAGCAGAAAATCATCTTATTGCTCTTTTTGCATCCCAAGTGGCTGACACAGAGGAAGGTATTCAATCAATGTTCATGGAATTGTGTTACTCATGCCGTAGGGCCTGCCTTCTCTTTGAGTTTTCTTAAACAGGCATTGCTTTTCCTCTTTTAAGCTTCATAGCACATTTTAAAAGCACAGAGTGATAGTAACTTTATCATAGTATGAAAAAAGATGCAAAAAGAAAAAAAAAATACACCAGGGTAGAGTTCATTTGAATAATCAGAGGGTGTTCCCATCATAATTACAGTAACATGGATTCATGTATCCCAACCCTAGAGAGGAATTTGATTTTCTCATTATGTGTGTAATCTTTATTATCCTCTCAGTATTTGTTTCTTTTTGGTGTTCCACATGTGGCTCTGATGTCTTCCTGCTTTCTAGATGGGAAAACTGAACCTTGGAATGGGTTACTGGCTTGAGCCATCTCACATAGCAAGTCAGAAACAGATGTGGAGATAAAATAAACATTTTGAAATTTTAATAGCTTCAATCAAGTCGAGATATCATCACCAGCATATCATATTTGTTACACATTATGTACCATGAACTTTACGTGCATTATTTTTTCTGCCTAATCCTTATTTTGAAAACGTTTAAAACATGCAAAAATTTGGAAGAATATGCACTGAAACATCTAGCTTTATTAATTGCTCCCTCTCTCTACTCAGGAAAGTTAACATTAAAACAATTCCATTATTTATTATATAATCTTTGTTCAAATTTCCCCTATTTCTCAATAATTCCTCCCTGCTTGCCTTCCTCCCTCCCTTCCTTCCTTCCTCTCTTCTTTTTCTCAATTTAGGATCTAATCAAGGATCACACATTGCATTTACTTTTCCTATTTCTTTAGTCTCCTTTAATTAGAGTAGTTTCTCACCGCCCCCCCACCCTTGTGCATCCCCCTTTCATGACATTGACAGTTTCGAAGAGTCTAAACAGTAGTCTGGAGTGATATTTTGAGGTCATGTGACTAACCCCGTAAGTCTTTTGTCTAGTGGTTTTAGCTCCCACTGATGATAATTGTGCATTATCGTTTAAACTCTCACAATAACCCTGGGAGGCAAACATTATTTTTATCCATATATTTACATGAGAAGACTGAGTCTCAGAGAGGTGAAGAGACCTGCTCAAAGTCCCACAGCTACTAAGGGGCAGAGCTGAGATTTCAACTCACATCTGGCTGTCTTTAAACCCTGCACTCTTACTGCTTACTACCCTGTACTAGCTGGGGATAGCATTTCTAATCTCTCTTAATCCAGGCAAGATAAGAAAAAAGTGATATTTAAGATCATACAAGACAATTTATCTCCCGTCTCAGGTCTCTTCCTTCTTATTCCCTAAGCACTTTGTGTGTGTGTGCTGATGCCTGATGCCTCTCAATTCACTCTTCTCTGACTATACTACCTGAAATGTGGTGAATAAATTATGCTTTTGTACAATGGACCCTAGATTATGGACCTCCACTTTGATTTGACCCCAGCGTGCCCAAGACCTCAACTGCTTGCCAGCACCACACTGTGAGTGAGGCAATTACATTCTGGAATCATCCATTCAAGTGTGAGAAAGACCACACTAGATAAATCCATAGAGAGCATTACAGTGACCAGAACGGTTTCTGGGTTCTTTCATAAAGGGGGATGTATTAGTTTGTTTTCATGCTGCTGATAAAGACATACCTGAGACTAGGAAGAAAAAGAGGGTTAGTGGATTTATAGTTCCACATGGCTGGGAAGGTCTCACAATCATGGCAGAAGGCAAAAAGGAGCAAGTCATGTCTTACATGGCTGGCAGCAGGCAAAGAGAGAGTTTGTGCAGGGAAGCTCCCATTCTTAAAACCATCAGATCTCGTGGGACTTATTCAGTATTATGAGAACAGCATGGGAAAGACCTGCCTCCATGATTCAATCACTTCTCACCAGGTCCCTCCCACAACACATGGAAATTCAAGACATAATTTGGGTGGGGATATAGCCAAACATATCAGGGGACTTGAGGAAACCTGCAGATGGGAGTGGGGAATATACTTTTCTATTTGTTTCAAAGGAAGAGATCACGTAGCCCAACATAGCTTCCTTTGTTGATGAAGAAATGGAGCCACAGACTGGTAAGTGAAATGTCTGGGGTCAGAGTTGGTAACTGACAGACCTAGGGCTGGAACTATAGATTCCATGCTTATTATGCTGCAAAATCCCAAAGGATAGGCTCTTGTGTAGCCCTTGCTGGGGCCAAGCACTTGATCCTTGACAGTCCTTGATCCTGCACTGTCCTTTCCCATCCTTCCCTTCTCTGTCTTGTTTTTTGGAAGGCATTTGCTCATTCCTTTCTTTCTTCCCTGTTCATTCTTAACCAACATTTATTATCCTCCCACTGTATGCCAGATCCCATGCTAGGTACAGGAGGTATGAAGCAAAAGAAACAGTGTTGGCCAGGCACAGTGGCTCATAACTGTAATCCCAGTACCCTGAAGCCAGGAGTTCAAAACCAGCCTGGACAACAAAGTGAGACCCTGTCTCTATTAAAACAAAGGAAAAGAAAGGAAAGAAAGAGAGAAAGATGGAAAGAAAGAAAGTAAAGAAAGAAGGAAGGAAGGAAGAAAGGAAGGAAAGAAAGAAGGAAGGAAAAGGAAAGAAAGAAAGGAAAAGAAAAGAAAAAAAAGAAAGGAAAAGAAAAGAAAGAAGAAAGAAAGAAAGAAAAAATTTAGAAAAAGAAACAATGTTAGCCTTGAAGGAGGTCACTGTTTAAGTGGAGAGGGGAATATAACCTGACACCATGATCCAATGTGCTCAGTACTAGAGTAACACTCATCTACTTCTCTGCAGACACAGAAAAAGCAAGGGTGCTTTGAAATTATGTGGCCACTTGAGAGTTTTCTGGGGAAGGTGGGACCTCTAAAAGAAAGGGAAGAAAAGTAGGGGAAGCAAAGGAAATGCAGAACAGGGCTGTGATGTGTGTCGAGGGGATTCTGGAAGGGATCCAGGAATATACCCAGTTCTAGTCTCAGGACTAATTGGTGCAGCGGGGGTGGCTGCAACTGCTGGTGGTCATTAAAAACTGAAGACTGGTCAGTTCAAAGAGCTTGAGCCTCCTCCATAGCTTCCCAGTGTCCAGAGTCACTTGTGCTTGTGGGCATGGTGGAGGGGCCAGAAGTGGTGAGGACACTGAGAAGCCAGCACACAAATGCCCTAGGGCACTAATGGCAGCTCCAGCTACAGGAGGCCCTGTGATCTTCCCATTTGCTGCTCAGTACACAGCATAATGGACACTTAGTTATGGGATCTAAAGTAAGCCAAAACTTATTCTGAGCAAGAGAATAATCACATCACAAGCTGGGAGGAAGGAGTAGCTTTGTCTGTTAGACCAACACAGTGAAAAGTTCTGGCTGCTTTTTTCTGTTTCTGCCACTAACTGTTGACACAATTCACGTCAGTCAGAAAACATGTGCTTACCTATCAGTGAGCTGATGTGATGTTGAGTCCTTCTTCTCCTAACATTGGTGACAACTGGATGATATTTTACTGTTTCAGTCTCTTTATGGATTATCTATTTAATCCTCACAGTATCCCAATCATTAGGTACTAGTAATGTAACTGCCCAACTGGTACTTCTTGACTGCTACGCAGAAAAGCTGATATAGACGGGGCGCGGTGGCTTATGCCTGTAATCCCACCACTTTGGGAGGTGGAAGCAGGTGGATTGCCTGAGGTCAGGAGTTCGAGACCATCCTGAACAATATGGCAAAACCACATCTCTACTAAAAATACAAAAACTAGCTGGGCATGGTAGCACATGCCTGTAATCCTAGCTACTCAGGAGGCTGAGGCATGAGAATCGCTTGAACCCAGGAGGTGGAGGTTGCAGTGAGCCGAGATTGTGCTGTTCCAGTGAGCCGAGATCATGCCACTGTACTCCAGCCTGGGAGACAGAGTGAGACCCTGCCTCAAAAGAAAAAAAAAAAGCTGATATACTGAGACAGTGGTGTTGCAGAGGAAGAGTTTATCGTTTGCTCAGCCAAGCAGGGTGGGATACAGTTCTCAAATTCACCTCCCCAAAAGCTTGGAGGCTAGGGTTTGTAAGGATAATTTGCAGACATGGGGCTAGGTAACAGGTGCTGCTGATTAGTTGGGATGAAACCACAGGTGTGTCCAAACTGTCTTTGCACGCTGAGTTAGTTTCTGGGTGGGAGTCAGTTCTTTCTATGGGTCATGGGTCCAGGTGAAATCAGCTGGTCACCAGAATACAAATGTCTGAAAAATATCTCAAAGACCAATTTTATGTTTTGACAGTAGTGATGTTATCTATATGAATAACTGAAGAAGTAACAAATCTTGTAACCTCTGGAACAATGGCTCATTATTGTTTTACTATGCCTATATTTTAGCAGAATTCAACCGCCACCACCTCCCCTTCCCCATAATCATAATCTTGTGCCTTTCATGAGTCTGACAAAAGAGGTTTTGGTTCCCTTGCAAGGAGGGGGTTAATTTCTGGAAGGAACTGTTCAAAAGTTAACAAAGCCTTGTGAGGTTAGAAGCAAGGCAGAGTCAGTTAGGTTAGATTTCTCACCATGTTACATTTTTTCAAAGATGGTTTCATTAAGATTCCTATTTTGCAAAAGAAGAAACTGAAGCTCAGAGAAGATAAGTTACTTACTCAATGTCACACAGTTAATAAATAGTGGAACTAGAACTGAATCAGGCAGTTAATTCTGAGCCCACATTTCTACCCACTAAGCAAAATTCCCTCTTAGTTCCAGGAGGATATGACTTGGGCAGGAGTTCTAGCACTTGTTACAATTTGTGTTGTTCATTCACTTTGTTTTAAATTAGCTTAGGGCAGGGAACAGCTGATCTTGTTCACCACTGAGCCCCCAGATCCTAGTACCCCTTGGCACATAGTAGATACTTCATTCATATTTGGGGTTGAATGAATAGCTGTGGATCAGGCCATGTAGCCTTTTAGTGTTTTGCTGATTATACTAGCAGGAGAAGCCAGTGATACAGGCCCTTCTTTGGATTTGCATTTCTCACTTACGTGAACTATCTGGGCTCTAGGAAGTGGACTTTGGGGGGATTTACCAGAGTTGTTCCTTCCTTTGCCCTTGCTCCTGTCTCCTATAGCATGCACTCATTCTGTGATTTATTTATTTGGCAGATCTTTAATGAGCACCTATTATGTGCCAGATGCTGTTTCAGGTTATTCATTGGAACAAGACAGATAAAGATGCCTTCTGACACGGAGCTTGCAATCTATCGGAGGAGCAAACCATGAACAATAAATGAGTAAAATACATAGTGCCTACAATGGAATAAGTACAGAGGAAGGTGGACATAAAGTGTCAAGAAGATAGGTGGCCAGTAGAGGCCTTACCGAGAAGGTGACATTTGACAAAAGACTAGAGGGAAGTGAGGGGGCCAGCCATGCAAATACCTCAGGGAGGAGCTTTACAGGCAGAAGGAACAGCAGTGCAAATGCCCTGGGGAAGACTATGCAGGGTGTGAGAGGAACAGTGGGGAGGTCAGAGGTCACTGGAGTGAAAGAGGGGAGTGATGGGAGAAGATTCCCAAGAGGTGATCAGAGCCAGGCTGTGTGAGGTCCTGTAGGTAACAGTTATGACTGGATTTCACTCCAAGTAAGGTGGGAAACCATTGAAAGATTTTGGCAGAGGACATAATTTGGATTATCCATGTTATCTTGTACTGTAGCTTTTTGCATAGCTGTCCCTGCCTCCAGACTGTGGGTTCTCCAAGCTGGGATCATGTATATATTCCAAATGCTGAGCACAGTGATGACGCATAGTAGATGTTTCAATACATGACCAACCATGGAAGGAACACATGAAAAATACAGAACAGAATGGAACAAGCTGAATTGGGATGCAGATGGGGGGCCAGAGGACAGACTAATGCTCTCTGAATTATGGAATGAGGAGTGTTTTATGGAGCAAGAGCCTTTTAATTGAGGCCTAGAAGAATGAGAAGACTTTCCACAGATAGAGGAAGAGGAAAAAGTATATTAGGCTGAGCAAGGAACACAAGCAAAGGTTTGGCAGCATCAAGGTGCAAGGCATATTAAGAACATACTGAATCTACAAATGTTTCGGGTACACAGGAGGAGAGGAAGCACACAGTGGTACTGGAGGCCAGAATCAGCCTGGAGCCAGATCTGGAATGACTTGCCAGTCATGCTAAGGAGTTTGGATTTCATACTGCAGGCAATGGGGGACCACTGCAGGATTTTACAAGTTGGGGGCAGTTTTGGGAGGGATTCAGCCTATTAGGCTTTGGCTTGAGGCCAATGAGGACAGCAGGGAGAGCCAAAAACGGGGCTGTGTATGGGAGGCAGTGCCTCACAGTGTGGCTGCAAGGCAAGGCTGTTCATTGTGTCAATTACGCATGTAGAAATACTGTCACATTCAGAAGGAAAGAGTTGATGTAATACTTCACAGCAGCCTATGGGCATTCCCCTTTGTGGAGCCCTCTGACCTTGGGCAATGAAAGATTTGGCAGTTTACTCTGATGCATTCCAATGGGCGCCTGTGTCCAACTCGGGAGCAGTGATGATTTCATTACACTGCTCATCCAGTCCATCTAGCCCTTATGTAAAATCTGCCAGTCATAAGGCTCCTGGGTTCATTTAATTTCTTCTTCTGTGCTGGAGGAGACTGGTGGATAGTCAAGACATGGCCTGCTCTGCCCTTGGGTGGCATGTAACTCAGTTATTATCTAGCCTGGAAGACAGGGATTAGTCATGACGACCTTAGGAGGCTTCCATGGCTCATCAGGCGGAGGAATGAAAAGGCAGCCATCTGATGTATCTGGCTTCTAAGTATGGGGGAGAAGTGCTGCTGCAGGTGGTGGTAGGGGAAATGGCCTTGGGAGGCCCTTTGAAAATGGAGATGGAAATCCATGTTAAAGTGAAAGCTGTCAGTCATTCCTTTGAGGGAATGGGCTTGTTCCCAGGCTGGAGCCTAAGGGTCCCACCTTCCTACCCTGACTCTGCACCGCTGAGGCTGTTCCACCCTGTCATCTTTCACTCCAACTTAGTCTAAAACTCAAAGGGTTTGTTGGCTCCCCCTGCCATACTTCTCCTGTTTCATTGTAGAACAGGCCTGAGCACAGCTTATCAGTGACTTTTCAACCCCAGGTGTGGTCTCTGTAGTGGTCCCTGGATGTACACAAGTCTCACAGACCCACAGGACACAGATGCAGATGAGCAACACTTTTCACTAGTGCATAGCTTTCACAGTTGGGGAGTCAGGGACCTGGGGCAGGGATGGGAATGGAGTGACTCAGAGAACCCCTAGTGACAAGCTTTCAGGGAGTTTAAAATAAGCAACTTGGGGAGTGGAGGAAGAAACTTCTCTCTTTGATTACCAGTTTCCTTTCAACTGCATTCGGGGCAGAAAAACTAGTATTCCTCTGCTGAGAAGTAGCAGGTTTGCCTGTAATTTACTAGAATGACATGGTGGAAGAGAGTTTGGGCCCTGACTTCATGAACTTCCCATGTTCCTTCATATAAGGAGTAGAACTCTACCTGAAATGATGTGCTTGGATGAGCCAAGGTTGTAGATTGTGTTCTCTTTCACATTGAAGTTAGGGGCAACCACCATAGCATCTCCTCCGTCATTCCCTTAGGAGATTACTTAATGGCTGAGGCTCATTATCTACGTGCCATTTGTACACTTTGAAGACTAGTTTAAGCTGGCTCACCAGTAGAACCTTCATCATGAATTCAGAGTATGAAGATTAGCTCTAAGCATTTGGGGAAGGACACAGGCTAGAGTGGGCATGTGAGTCTGGTGGAGAGTGGATCTCTGACTACACCCCAAGGCCAGATAGAAAAGAGGGTTTTGGTTTCCGGGGTTAATAAATAACAGTGTTATGACAATTGGCATTGAACCATTCTGACTTCTAAGTATTGGGGAGGAGGGCTGGTGGTGATGGTAGGGGAAATATTGATTAAAGACTTTAAATATGCTCTTAATAATCCCACATCTAGAAATATCTCTTAAGAAATAACAGAATAGGAACAGCTCTGGTCTCCAGCTCCCAGCGTGATTGTTGCAGAAGATGGGTGATTTCTACATTTCCAGCTGAGGTACCTGGTTCATCTCATTGGGACTGGTTGGACAGTGAGTACAGCCCATGGAAGGCAAGCTGAAGCAGGGCAGGGTATTGCCTCACCTGGGAAGCACAAGGGGTCAGAGGATTTCCCTTTCCTAGCCGAAAGAAGCCATGACAGACCATACCTGGAAAAATGGGACACTGTCGTCCAAATACTGCACTTTTCCAATTGTCTTAGCGACCAGCAGATGAGGAGATTCTCTCCTGTGCCTTGTTCGATGGGTTCAACACCCACAGAGCCTTGCTCACTGCTAGCGCAGCAGTCTGAGATTGACCTGTGAGGCTACAGCATGGCGAGGGGAGGGGCTTCCGCCATTGCTGAGGCTTAAGTAGGTAAACAAAGCAGCTGGGAAGCTCCAACTGGGTGGAGGCCACCGCAGCTCAGCAAGACCTACTATAGACTCCTTCTCTGGGGGCAGGGCATAGCTGAACAAAAGGCAGCAGAAACTTCTGCAGACTTAAACCTCCCTGTCTGACAGCTCTGAAGAGAGCAGTGGTTCTCCCACCATGGTGTTTGAGCTCTGAGAACAGACAGACTGCCTCCTCTAAAGGGTCCCTGACCCCTGTGTAGCCTAACTGGGAGAAACCTCCCAGTAGGGGCCGACTGACACCTCATGCAGGCAGGTGCCCCTCTGGGACAAAGCTTCCAGAGGAAGGATCCGGCATCTATATTTGCTGTTCTGCAATATTTGCTGTTTTGCAGCTTCCACTGGTGATACCCAGGCAAACAGGGTCTGGAGTGGACCTCCAGCAAACTCCAACAGGCCTGCAGCTGAGGGACCTGACTGTTAGAAGGAAAACTAACAAACAGAAAGGAATAGTATCAACATCAACAAAAAAGACATCCACACCAAAACCCCATCTGTAGGTCACCAACATCAAAGACCAAAGGTAGATGAAACCACAAAGATAGGGAGAAACCAGAGCAGAAAAACTGAAAATTTTAAAAACCAGAGCACCACTTCTCCTCCAAAGGATCTCAGCTCCTCGCCAGCGACAGAACAAAGCTGGATGGAGAATGACTTTGATGAGTTGACAGAAGTAGTCTTCAGGGGGTCAGTAATAACAAACTTCTCTGAGCTAAAGGAGCATGTTCTAACCCATCGCAAGGAAGCTAAAAACCTTGAAAAAAGGTTAGACAAATGGCTAACTAGAATAAACAGTGTAGGGAAGACCTTAAATGACCTGATGGAGCTGAAAACCATGGCATGAGAACTTCATGGCACATGCACAAGCTTCAACAGCTGATTTGATCAAGTGGAAGAAAGGATATCAGTGATTGAAGATCAAATTAATGAAATAAAGTGAGAAGACAATATTAGAGAAAAAAGAGTAAAAAGAAATGAACAAAACCTCCAAGAAATATGGGACTATGTGAAAAGACCAAATCTACGTTTGATTGGTGTACCTGAAAGTGACAGGGAGAATGGAACCAAGCTGGAAAACACACTTCAGGATATTATCCAGGAGAACTTCCCCAACCCAGCAAAGCAGGCCAACATTCAAATTCAGGAAACACAGAGAACGCCACAAGGATACTCCTCGAGAAGAACAACCCCAAGACACATAATTGTCAGATTCACCAAGGTTGAAATGAAGGAAAAAAATGTTAAGGGCAGCCAGAGAGAAAGGTCGAGTTACCCACAAAGGGAAGCCCATCAGACTAAAAGCACATCTCTCAGCAGAAACCCTACAAGCCAGAAGAGAGTGAGGGCCAATATTCAACATTCTTAAAGAAAAGAATTTTCAACCCAGAATTTCATATCCAGCCAAACTAAGCTTCATAAGTGAAAGAGAAATAAAATCCTTTACAGACAAGCAAATGCTGAGAGATTGTGTCACCACCAGGCCTACCTTACAAGAGCTTCTGAAGGAAGCACTAAATATGGAAAGGAACAACCAGTACCAGTCACTGCAAAAACATGCCAAATTGTAAAGACCATTGATGCTATGAAGAAACTGCATCAATTAATGGGCAAAATAACCAGCTAACATCATAATGACAGGATCAAATTCACACATAACAATGTTAACCTTAAATGTAAATGGGCTAAATGCCCCAATTAAAAGACACAGACTGGCAAATTGGATAAAGGGTCAAGACCCATCAGTGTGCTGTATTCAGGAGACCCATCTCATGTGCAGAGACACACATAGGCTCAAAATAAAGGGATGGAGGAAGATCTACCAAGCAAATGGAAAGCAAAAAAAAGCAGGGTTTGCAATCCTAGTCTCTGATAAAACAGACTTTATAACAACAAAGATCAAAAGAGACAAAAAAGGCCATTAAATAATGGTAAAGGGATCAATTCAACAAGAAGAGCTAACTATCCTAAATATATATGTACCCAATACAGGAGCACCCAGATTTATAAAGCAAGTCCTTAGAGACCTACAGAGAGACTTAGACTCCCACACAACAGTAATGGGAGACTTTAACACCCCACTGTCCATATTAGACAGATCAATGAGACAGAAGGTTAACAAGGATATCCAGGACTTGAACTTAGCTCTGCACCAAGTGGACCTAATAGACATCTACAGAACTCTCCACCCCAAATCAACAGAACATACATTCTTCTCAGCACCACATCACACTTATTCTAAAGTTGACCACATACTTGGAAGTAAAGCACTCCTCAGCAAATGTAAAAGAGCAGAAATTATAACAAAATGTCTCTCAGACCACAGTGCAATCAAATTAGAACCCAGGATTAAGAAACTCACTCAAAACCCACAACTACGTGGAAACTGAACAACCTGCTCCTGAATGACTACTGGGTAAATAATGAAATGAAGGCAGAAATAAAGATGTTCTTTGAAACCAATGAGAACAAAGACACAACATACCAGAATCTCTGGGACACATTTAAACAATGTGTAGAGGGAAATTTATAGCACTAAATGCCCACAAGAGAAAGGAGGAAAGATCTAAAATTGATACCCTAACATCACAATTAAAAGAACTAGAGAAGCAAAAGCAAACAAATTCAAAAGCTAGTGGAATGCAATCTTTTTTTTTTTTTTTTAAAAAGATCAACAAAATTGACAGACTGCTAGCAAGACTAATAAAGAAGAAAAGAAAGAAGAATCAAATAGATGCAATAAAAAATGAAAAAGGGGATATCTTCACCGATCCCACAGAAATACAAACTATCATCAGAGAATACTATAAACACCTCTATGCAAAAAACTAGAAAATCTAGAAGAAATGGATAAATTCCTGGACACATACACCCTCCCAAGACTAAACCAGGAAGAAGTTGAACCTCTGAATAGACCAATAACAGGCTCTGAAATTGAGGCAATAATTAATAGTGTACCGACCAAGAGAAGTCCAGGACCAGATGGATTCACAGCCGAATTCTCACAGAGGTACAAAGAGGAGCTGGTACCATTCCTTCTGAAACTATGCCAATCAATAGAAAAAGAGGGAATCCTCCCTAACTTATTTTATGAGCCCATCATCATACTGATACCAAAGCCTGGCAGAGACCAACAGAAAAAGAGAATTTTAGACTAATGTCCCTGATGAACATCAATGCGAAAATCCTCAGTAAAACACTGGCAAACCGAATCCAGCAGCACATCAAAAGGCTTATCTACCATGATCAAGTCGGCTTCATCTAACCAAGGCTGGTTCAACGTATACAAATCAGTAAATGTAACCCATCACATAAACAGAACCAATGACTAAAACCACATGATTATCTCAATAGATGCAGAGGCACATGTATACATATGTAACAAACCTGCATGTTGTGCACATGTACCCTAGAAATTAAAGTATAATTAAAAAAAAGAAAAAGAAAACGGCTTTGACAAAATTCAACAGTCCTTCATGCTAAAAACTCTCAATAAACTAGGTACTGATGGAACGTATCTCAAAATAATAAGAGCCATTTATGACATACCCACAGCCAATATCATACTAAATGGGCAAAAACTGGAAGCATTCCCTTACCGGCATAAGACACGGATGTCCTCTCACCACTCGTATTCAGCATAGTGTTGGAAGTTCTGGCCAGGGCAATCAGGGAAGAGAAAGAAAGAAAGGGTATTCAATTAGGAAAAGAGGAAGTCAAATCATACCTGTTTGCAGATGACATGATTGTATATTTAGAAAACCCCATTGTCTCAGTCCAAAATCTCCTTAAGCTGATAAGCAACTTCAGCAAAGTCTCAGGATACAAAATCAATGTGCAAAAATCCCACAAGCATTCCTATACACCAATAACAGACAGAGAGCTAAATCATGAGTAAACTCCCATTCACAATTGCTACAAAGAGAATAAAATACCTAGGCATCCAACTTAGAAGGGATGTGAAGGACCTTTTCAAGGAGAACTACAAACCACTGCTCAACGAAATGAAAGAGGATGCAAACAAATGGAAGAACATTCCATGCTCATGGATAAGAAGAATCAATGTTGTGAAAATGGCCATACTGCCCAAGGTAATTTATAGATCCAATGCTATCCCTATCAATCTACCACTGACTTTCTTCACAGAATTGGAAAAACTACTTTAAAGTTCATATAGAACCAAAAAAAAGAACCTGCATTGCAAAGACAATCCTAAGCAAAAAGAACAAAGCTGGAGGCATCACACTACCTGACTTCAAACTATACTACAAGGCTACAGTAACCAAAAGAGCATGGTACTGGTACCAAAATAGATATATAGACCAATGGAACAGAACAGAGGCCTCAGAAATAATACCACATATCTACAACCATGTGATCTTCAACAGACCTAACAAAAACAAGAAATGGGGAAAGGATTCCCTATTTAATAAATGGTGCTGGGGAAACTGGCTAGCCATATGTAGAAAGCTGATATTGGATCCTTTCTTTACACCTTATACAAAAATTAATTCAAGATGGATTAAAGACTTAAATGTTAGACCTAAAACCATAACAACCATGGAAGAAAACCTAGGCAATACCATTCAGGACATAGGCATGGGCAAGAGCTTCATGACTAAAACAGTGAAAGCAATGGCTACGAAAGCCAAAATAGACATATGGGATCTAACTAAACTAAAGAGCTTCTGCATGGCAAAAGAAAGTACCATCAGAGTGAAAAGGCAACATACAGAATGGGAAAGAAGTTTTGCAATCTACCCATTTGACAAAGGGCTAATATCCAGAATCTACAAATAACTCAAACAAATTTACAAGAAAAAAACAAACAACCCCATCAAAAAGTGGGCAAAGAATATGAACAGACATTTCTCAAAAGAAGACATTTATGCAGCCAACAGACACGTGAAAAAATGCTCATCATCCCTGGTCATCAGAGAAATGCAAATCAAAACCACAATGAGATATCATCTCATGCCGGTTAGAATGGCAGTCATTAAAAAGTCAGGAAGGCAGGGTGTGGTGGCTCATGCCTGTAATCCCAGCACTTTGGGAGGCCAAGGCGGGTGGATCACGAGGTCAGGAGATTGAGACCATCCTGGCTAACACAGTGAAGCTCCATCTCTACTAAAAATACAAAAAAATTAGTTGTGGTGGCAGGCACCTGTAGTTCCAGCTACTTGGGAGGCTGAGGCAGGAGAATGGTGTGAACCTGGGAGGTGGAGCTTGCAGTGAGCCGAGATCACACCACTGCACTTCAGCCTGGGCAACAGAGTGAGACTCCATCTCAAAAAAAAAAAAAAAAAAAAAAAAAAAAGGTCAGGAAACAACAGATTCTGGAGAGGATGTGGAGAAATAGAAACGCTTTTACACTGTTGGTGGGAGTGTAAATTAGTTCGACCATTGTGGAAGACACTGTGGCAATTCCTCAAGAATCTAGAACTAGAAATACCATTTGACTCAGCAATCCCATTACTGGGTACATACCCAAAGGATTATAAATCATGCTACTATAAAGACCCATGCACACATATGTTTATTGTGGCACTACTCACAATAGCAAAGACTTGGAACCAACCCAAATGTGCATCAATGATAGACTAGATTAAGAAAATGTGGCACATACACACCATGGAATACTTTTCAGCCATAAAAACAGATGAGTTCATGTCCTTTGCAGGGACACGGATGAAGCTGGAAACCATCATTCTCAGCAAACTACTGCAAGTACAGAAAACCAAACACTGCATGTTCTCACTCATAGGTGGGAATTGAACAATGGGAACACTTGGACACAGGGCGGGGAACATCACACACCGGGGCCTGTCATGGAGTAGGGGGCTGGGGGAGGGATAGCATTAGGAGAAATACCAATGTAAATGTTGAGTTGATGGGTGCAGTAAACCAACATGGCACATGTATACCTGTGTAACAAACCTGCACGTTGTACACGTGTACCCTAGAACTTAAAGTATAACAATAAAAAAAAGAAATTACAAATACAGTACATATTTAAGATAAGGATGTTTATTATAGTAATATTTATAATAGTAAAAATAAGTCTTTAAAATTTGCTATTTCAGAATATCTTATGACATGAGAAAATATTTGCAGCATTAAAAACAAGTAATTATGAAATCTTTTATATAGAAAATTACAGCAAATATAACAAACATCCATATACCCTCCAGCCAAATTTAACAAATGTTGACAGTTTGCCATATTTACTTAAGAATGTTTTAAGAAATAAAAGGTTGCATATATAATTGAGTCCTCTTTCATAGTCTCCCCTTCCCTGCTGCTCCATAGATAACTATGGAAGTTATCTGAAATTGGTACATACTCTTCTTATTCAGAAGTTATACTTTTACGACATATATTTATGTATATAAAAATATATAGCATTTAAAAAAAATTTACAAAATTTTTAACTTCTATCTATGTGTTTTCATTCAACACAATATCCAAGATTTACTCAGTTTGATATGTTGACAAAATTGTTTTTTATTGCTGTGTGTAGTGTTCGAACTACACAAATATATTTAATATGCATTTGAAATTGAATTATACCAGTTCAATGATTATCTCTAAATGAACATACTCATCTAAGTACAACCTGGCTGAAGGAATAGAACTTTACAGAATGTTGCCTGAACCCCAAAAACTCACCTTTATATCCATTTCCAACAACTACGTTTTTTTTTCCCTCCTGAAAAGCAGCCACTGGCATGATTTCTAATGACATCATTTTGCCAGTTTTTGAACATTATATAAAAGAAATTATGTGGTGCTGTACATTTGCCAATTATGTGTTTTTGTTCTTCTCATTCCTTGCTGATTTTATTGGGTCCATTATCGGCTATGGAGAGAGATTTATTGAACTCTTTCTGCTAGGAGTGTGAATTTGTCATCTTTCCTTCTAATTCTGTAAATTTTTGCTTTTTAAAATAAATATTTTAAAACTATGTTGTTGCATGCATATAGATTTAGAATTGTGATAGTTTCTGGTGAATTAACCTTTGTGATTATGAAATACTCTTCTTTAACTTTAGTAACTTTTTGCTTTGAGGTCTATTTTTCTGCTACTAGGATGGCCATTTCAGTTTTCATTTGGTTAGACTTTGGATATCTTTTCCACTCAGATTTTCTTTCTATGTCTTTTCTACTCTTTGATTTATGAAGGGCAGACTTACTTGATATAGTATTCTTGGCTGACAGTTTTTTTTTTTCTTTCAGCACTTTGAATATCTCATCCCATTCTCATGTCATTCTCTCCTGGCTTGCAAGGTTTCTCTTGAGAAATCTATTGATAGCCTAGTAGTGATTCTCTTATATGTGACTTGATGCTTTTCCCTTGCTGCTTTCAAAATGCTCACTTTATTACTTTTGACAGTTTAGTTATAATATGTCTTGAGGAGGACCTCTTTTGGTTGAGTCTCTTTGAGCTTCATGGATCTGGATGTCTATATCTCTCCCAAGACTAGGGAAGTTTTCAGCAATTATTTAATTAAAGAAGTTTTTATCCTTTTCTCTGTCTCTTCTTCTGGAACATAACTAATGCAAGAGTTAGTTTGCTTAATGGCATCCAATAAGTCATGTAGGCTGTCTTACTTTTTTATTTTCTTTCCTTTTCCCCCACCCTGAGTAATTTCAAAAAACCTATGATCAAGTCCACAGATTCTTCTGCATGATGTAGTCTGCTATTGAAATTCTCTACTGTATTTTTTGTTTCATTTATTGAATTCTTCAGCTACATGATTTCTGTTTGGTTCTCTTTTATAATATCTATCTCTTGGTTGAATTTCTCAGTCAGATCATGAATTGTTTCCTTGAGTTTTTTGAGTTGTCCATCTGTATCCTGAATCTTATATCTTGCTGAGTTTTCTTGAAAATATTATTTTGAGCTCCTTTTCAGGCAATGGATAAATTTTCTTTTCTTTGAGGTCAGTCACTAGAGAATTACTGTGTTCCTTTGGTGGTGTCATGTTTTCTTGCTTTTTCATGCTTCTTTTATCCTTGTATTGGTGTCTGTGCATCTGGTGGAACAGTCACCCCTTCCAAAATTTACAGAGTGTCATTTGTAGGTAAAGACTTTCACCTGCAGGTGGGTCTTAAGATGCTGTTCGGGCAGGGTGTGGTGGCCCTGATTCCAAGTGGATGCAGTGGTATAGTCTCTGTGCATCTTCTTCAGCTGCAGTCAAGGTCAAGGATGACTATGGGCACCTCACTGGCCTAGGCTGCTGGAGTTTCTGACAGCAGTGGCAGAAGTGTGTGCTGTTAGAGTTCTCAGTAGCAAGAGCTTTTAGGATCCTCCCATTCTCATTTTCTCCACAAGAGGAGTCTTAGGTGAGGGCGTCTCTCCTCATGTTGGGTCTGGCATGGCCCACAAGTGGTTGCAGTGGTGCTGAGTCCCAGGGACAGGTGTTTAGAGTAGCTGTAAAACCTGAGTTTGGGCTCAGGATCTCACAAACCTACTGTGGCAGCTGGGACTTGGAGTGAAGGTTTACTCTCTGAGGCATAGGTAGATTAAGATGGCCAATAAATCTGGGGTCTGTGGCTTTGAGGTATACTCCAGCAGCTCAGACTCAGTGGGCTGGATGGTAGCTCTGACTCTGACCCTGGAGGGCAGGGCACAGCACTGGCTCAGCTCCAGGGAAGAAGGGGTGCTCTGGAGGTTCAGGTCCATGAGCAGAGAACAGCTATAATTTGGGAACTGGAGCCAATAGGGCACAACAGTAACTCAGGTTCTGGAGGATAAGGCACTGTGTAGTGGTGACTCTGGACCCAGGGATGATGAGATAACATGGCAGTGTCCCTGGCTCCATGAGACAGCAAGGACCAGGAATGGCAGAGTTCAGCTATGGCTTGGGCCCCAGGGGACATGGAGCAACACAGCAATGACTCCACTTTCCAAGGATGCAGGGTGACTCAGCAGCTCAGAATCTTCTGGTGGCAAGGGTGAGGGGTAGTCCACTTCCAAGAAGACAGGGTTCTATAGTTGTTTGGCCTGGAGGGTGGGGTGTCTCAGCTCACTCAATGCTGTTTTCTTGGGATGCAGGGTGCCATGTCAATTCAGCCCTGGGAGGTAGAGCTGCTAGGCTCATCCAAGGCACTGATTCCCTGGGAGGTAGGGCACCACTTCAGCTCAGGTGCTAGAGGTGTGACTACCCTGAGTAGCCAAGGCAAGAATTCCCTCGAAGATACGGTGCCACTTCAGCTCCAGCACTAGCGAGTGTGACTGCTCTGGGTAGCCAAGGCATTGATGCCCTGGGAGAGGGGTGCTGCTTCAGCTCAGGGCCTGAGAGGCAGGGTGTAGCAGCAACTGGGAGGGTGGATGGAGTCGTTCTAGTTCCAGTGCAGCTTGTTGCCTCTGGTTAGCTCCTGATCCTGGGGCATAGACCTCCAGGGATTCTAATTGAATCTCTGAAATGTTTACTGAGACATGTTTCCCGGGCAGCCCCTAAATTCTAATATTTCTCTCCTCAACACCATAAAACTGCCCAAAATTCTCTGCTTGAAATTTTAGCCATATTCCTTGCACAGTTACAGAATTTAGTCAACTTATTGAGGCAAAACAAACCATATTTTTGAGAGTCCTCAAGTCTCCAATTTTAATCAATTAACCTCATGAGACTTCTGAAGTTCTGATGGTTTCTTTTTTTTTTTTTTTTTGAGACGGAGTCTCGCTCTGTCGCCCAGGCTGGAGTGCAATGGCCTGATCTCAGCTCACTGCAAGCTCCGCCTCCCGGGTTCACGCCATTCTCCTGCCTCAGCCTCCCGAGTAGCTGGGACTACAGGCGCCCGCCACCTCGCCCGGCTAGTTTTTTGTAGTTTTAGTAGAGACGGGGTTTCACTGTGTTCACCAGGATGGTCTCGATCTCCTGACCTCGTGATCCACCCGTCTCGGCCTCCCAAAGTGCTGGGATTACAGGCTTGAGCCACCGCGCCCGGCCAGTTCTGATGGTTTCTCAATCCCCTGGGAGTGACTCACTGCCTGGGCAAAGTTTCTCAGCTTTTTACCTGTTCACAGAATTGACAGAGATCCCCGGCTTCCTCTCCGCAGATTCTCCTCCCCAGAACCTGATCCTGTATAGTCCTCATTGGCTCCTAGGCTCTCTGGTGCCCTTAACTATGGCTCTTGCATATGGATCTGCTTTTCCAATTACATTCTATGGTGCAATGATCTGCCACAGCTACTTCTCCAGTAAAGACAGCTCTCTAGGCTTCCCTATTATATACCTTTTTGAGGGTCAAACATTGTGTTTGAAAAATACAGGGATAATATGAGGTTTTAGCTGATGTTTTCTTCCATCAGAGGAAGGTTTGCTTTTCTGGCTGTTAGCTAGTCAAAGGTTAGATCGAATTGACCTGATTTGAGGCTTGGCTTCATTCTTTGTGAGGGTGGATTTACTCTTATAACTACAGCACAGGCCTTTGGGGTCCCAGCAGAATTCCTGGGGTGTTACCAGGATCCCTCTTCCGAAGTGAATCCTGACCTCCATTTTGGTTACATTACCTCACTAGACTGCTGAAGGCTCATTCATTCATCAGTCCCCGGTCACTCTTCTTGCTTATGGAATCTACCTGTAGCTTTGAGGGGCAGAGAGGCCCCAAATTCCAGGTTCATTTCTCTTGATTTCCGTCCTCTTTCAGATTGTGACACCACAAAGTTTCACTGCTTTGACCATTTTTCAGAAGCCCTCAAACAGATTTTGTTATACGTCATCCAGCTTTTCTAGTTCTCAGGGAGGGTTGGTCAAAAACCAACCTAGTCTGTCCATACAGGAAGTGGAATTGTCAACAATATATAATTTATGTGCTGTATGGTACTAACTTGGCTAAAACTAAATGCATGTGCTATGGTTTCAATGTTTTGGAAACTTTAATCACCAAATTCATATGTTGATGGTATTTAGAGGTGGGCCTTTGGGAGGTAACTAGGATGAGATAAGGTAATCAGGGTGGGCCCCGTGATGGGACTGGTGGCTTTATAAGAGGAGAAGGGAGCCCTGAGCTGGCACGCTCATGCTTTTGCCTTCTTGCCACATAACGCCTTCTGTCATTATAATGCAGGAAGTAGGCTCTCACCAGATGCTGGCACCTTCGTGTGAGACTCCCCTGCCTCCAGAACTTAAGAAATAAATGTCTTTTCTTGATAAATTACCTGGTATCAGATATTCAGTTATAGCAACAGAAAATGGAGTAAGACAGTATGCATGTACAGTCGGCCCTCTGTATCCATGGGTTCTGCATCCATGGATTCAACCAACTGAGGATGGAATATACAGTCATGCATTACTTAACAACAGGGATACATTCTGAGAAATGCATTGTTAGATGATTTCATCATTGTGCAAACATCAGAGTGCCCTTACACAAACCTAGATGGTAGAACCTACTCCACACCTAGGCTGTATGGGATAGCCTATTGCTCCGAGGCTACAAACCTGCAAAGTATGTGACTGGACTAAACATTGTAGGCAGTTGTAATACCATGGTAAGTATTTGTGTATCTAAATGTAGAAAAGGTGAAATAAAAATACGATATAAAAGATACAAAGTGGTACATGTGTATAGGGTACTTTTCATGAATGGAGTCTGCAGGACTGAAATTGCTCTCGGTGAGTCAGTGAGTGAGTGGTGAGTGAATGTGATGGCCTAGGACATTGTAAACTTTGTAAACCCTGTAGACTTAGGCTACACTGTTTAGTTCCAAAAATTATCCTTCCTTCAATAAGAAGTTAACCTTAGCCTACTGTAACTTTTTTACTTTATGAACTTTAAAATTTTAAAAAACTTTTTGACTTTTTTGTAATAACACTTAGCTTGAAACAGACATATTTTACAGCTGTATAAAATATTTTCTTTGTTTCTTATTCTATTAATATAAGCTTTTTCTATTCTTTAATTCTTTTATTTTAATTTTGGCTTCTTAAACCTCATTATTAAAAACAAAGATACAAACCACACATTAGCTTAGGCTTACACCAGCTCAGGATAATCAACACCACTGTCTTCCACCTCCACATCTTGTCCCACTGGAAAGTCTTTTGAAGCAATAACATGCATTGAGCTGCCATCTCCTATGATAACAATGCCTCCTTCTGGAATACCTCTGAAAGGACCACCACAAACACATGAGTAATGTATTGCACTACAATGTTATGAGAGCTATGATGTTACTAGGCGACTGGAAATTTTCTGCTGCATTATAATCTTATGGAACCATCATTACATATGCAGTTCGTCATTGACCAAAATGTCATTAAGCAGTGCATGACTATTCAGAAAAAAACACAATAATAAAAAACAATATAAATAAAATTACATTATAACTATTTACATAGCATTTACATTATATTGTAATCTAGAGATGATTTAAAGTATACAGGAGGGCATGTGTACGTTATATGCAAATAGCACACCATTTTATATAAGGGACTTGAGCATCCACAGTTTTTGGCATGCACAGGGGTCATGGAACCAGTTCCTCAGGCTACTGAGGGACCACTGTCTATGAGAAAGATATACGTCAAATAGTTAATGGTGGTTGTCTTTGAATGATTGAATTATAGATGATTTCCATAGTGTCTCTGTGCTTTCTGTATTTTCCAAATTTTCTATAATAAATATGAATCTTTTCATATTTAAAAAATGCAAATTTTGAAAAAGATGACAGCCAGGAAATAGCAGGAAGAGGAAGAAAGCTGGCAAAAAGGACAATACCTTCAGAGCATACAGGAATAACAAGCCCAGTTTTTTCCTACTGCATTCTCCCAACACAGTCACACAGTACTTCTGACACCAGACATGTGTTTGCAGGGTAGAGTTTCCTCCCACCAGCCAGCAAGCAATCCTCTAGCAGTGGACACCAGCTGGGTGTCCTCCACTGTAGTTCAATTCCAACACTATCTACCTGGAGATAGCATCAGAGCCCACAGGTTGACGACTCAGTCCTATGAGAATATCCCCCACTTCTAATGCCAATCACAAGTTCCAGGTTGTTTTACCTGTGCTTCTGGCCCACTGGCTATAGATCAGGGTTCCCACAGCTCCCTCCTTGCGCCCAGTTAGTTTGCCAGAGTGGCTCACAGAGCTCAGGGAAATACTGAGTTTATTGTAAAGGCTATTTCAAAGGGTACGGATGAAGAAATGCATAGGGAAAGGCAGGTGGGCAGGGCTTCGATGCCCTCCTTGGGTGCCACCCTCCAGGAATCTTCATATGTTCAGCTATCTGGAAGCTCTTCAAACCCTGTTGGGGTTGGTATGGAAGTCCTTTTGGGTGTTTATAGAGGCTTTATTATGTAGGCATGACTGATTAAATCATTGGTCATTGGTGATCAACTTAGCCCTCCGCTCCTCTCCTTTCTCTGGAGGCCAGGGAATGGGGTTAAAAGTGCCAATCCTCTCATCCAGCCTGGGTCTTTATGACCAGCCCCCATTCTGAAGCCACTTAGGGGCTGTCAGCCACCAGTCAACTCCTTGGCATACAAAAAGACATCACTATGGAGATTTGGAGTTGTATGCCAGGAAACTGGACAAAGACCAAATATATATACTTCACCATATCACAATACCCCAGGAACTGAAAAATAAGATCTCCCGTGAGACCCATTGAATAATGGATGATGGAAGGTGGGCTACAGAAATGATTGAAAATAACACCTAAGAGCTAAAAGGGCTTAGTACATCTTCTCCAAACCCCAATGTCAATGACAATTGTCATTGTACACATGCAGACATGGAGGCTCACGAGGCTGTGTGGCTTGCCATCTAGTTAGTGAAAGTGCTGGGTCAGGAACCAGGTCCCCTGATTCCCAGGCTGGTGCTCTGTCCAGGGGAATTTGTGGAGTAAGTGCGGGCTGGGGGAAGTCACAGGGCTCTCCCTCCCAGGAGGGGGACGATAGCTTTGGGCTAGAACTACCAGTGAAGGAGCCCCTGGTCTAGCTGGACCTTCCCAGGCAGAAGCACCACCAGGGCCATGCCTGTTGGTGGGAAGTCCTGCCCCTCTACCTCTTATTTTATTTCCGTTTTCTTGGAGAGAGGTTAGCTTCAACAAGGGATGGCAGTGTCTATGAGGCACCTTTCCAGTGTACCACTCAAAAACTTCCTCAGAGCTGGGCGTGGTGGCTCACACCTGTAATCCCAGTGCTTTGAGAGGCTGAGGCAGTTGGATCACTTGAGGTTAGGAGTTCGAGACCAGCCTGGGCAACATGGTGAAACCCTATCTCTACTAAAAATACAAAAATTAGCCGCGTGTAGTGCACGTGACTATAGTTCTAGCTACTCAGGAGGCTGAGGCACGAGAACCACTTGAACCCGGTGGTGGGAGGGTGCAGTGAGATGGTACCTCTGCACTCCAGCCTGGACGATGGAGCAAGATCCTGTCTCAAAAAAAAAAAAAAAAAATATATATATATATATATATATATATATATATATATATATATATATATATATATATAAAAGGAAGTCTCCTCAGCCTGCCCAGGTCATGGACTTACTGCCCCCAAATATGTTTGTGTCTTTGCTCACTTGATCTCCTGTGAAGAGCATCTTTCCCCCTCTCTCTCTCCTACCCCTCAAGGTTTAATTCTAATCTTCAACTTCTTCAGCTAGTAGAGCCTGTGCCTCTCATTTGGAAAGCGTTCTCCAGGCTTTGCATTTTCTTTGGCTGATATCGTGTTTCCTTGCAGAGGCCATGAGGTCTGGAAGGCAGGAATCAATTCTCCTACAGGGAGGCATGTCTCGCATGAGGCAGGCACTAAGTAAACACTCATGGTGTGACTGATGGGCTGTTTGAAAGAAATGTGCTCGTGAGAGTCTGGGGCACATCTAGAAAGAGCCGAGAGAGGATTTTCAAGAGGAGCTGGCAGCACAGAACTTGTTACAGGAGCCTGTCAAAGGCTTTGTGCTGCCTGGGTTTTCCTCCCTTGATCCTGGTGTCAGTTTCAGAAAGACTTCAGAGGATCCTGAGTCAGGAGGGAGCAGACCCTGGAAAAAGAGAAACAAGTTGTGCTGTTTGAGCTAAAGAGAATGTCAGGAGGAAGCGCCGTAATGGGAACCCAGGTCTGCGGAGACTGGAAATGGCCTGGAGAGAGATTGGGCCCTGCAGGTTTCAGCCGCTTTTCCCAGGTGCAGGGTGGGCTGGCCTTGATAACAAATAACTGGAATATGAATTTGGGCAGAGAACAAACAGTATGTGAGATTTCTGATGGCAAATAATAATGATAAGCCAGCGGGCTGGGTATGGAGAAGGGGATACTGCCAGTTCTTCAGCAGAAGGAGCCTTTTCAAGGGAACTACTACATGGATCTGAAGCCAGTTTTTCAGGTTTTCAGTGGCTTCCATTAGGTACCTGGGCAGAGGCATGTAATGGAGTGGGGAGGTCTAGGAGATTTACAAACCAAGGATGTTTGAATGAGAGACGTGGAGTACATAGATCTTGGAGTCTCGCTTGCAGCACAGAGGTTTATTGGGGGGAAAGGATTTCAAGTCTATCCTATTAGAATTAGCTGGTGTAACAATCAAATATCAAAGAGCAACATAGGGATGGGGCGAGAGAACGAGTCTTGTCTTCACCTTGGCTGGGAGATTTTTGGCAGATTCTCAGAGGTTAAGCTCAAGGAATTAACTTCCATAAAAGATAGTCACTCAACATGAGCTAATTCAAGAAATTGCTGGGAATGCAGGGATGTGTGCAGTTCTCATGTTATTCACAAAAGAATAAAAACACTCAGGTTTTGGAAGTAGTTTTCTTTTTTTTTGTGACGGGGTCTTGCTCTGTTACCCAGGCTGGAGTGCAGTGGTGCAATCTCAGCTCAGTGCAGTCTCTGCTCCCCTAGTTCAAAGGATTCTCGTGCCTTAGCGTCTCAAGTAGCTGGGACTACAGGCATGTGCCACCACATGCAGCTAATATTTGTATTTTTAGTAGAGACAGGGTTTCGCCATGTTGGCCAGACTGGTCCTGAACTCCTCAGCTTAAGTGATCTGTGCGCCTTTGCCTCCCAAAGTGTTAGGATCACAGGCGTGAGCCAGCGCACCTGGCTGGAAGTAGCTTTTAAAGGGCTTCCAGAGCATCTCATTTTGATGATATAAATGTCTAGGGAGGGTGAGGAAGAGGAGCTGGGCAGGGTAGGAGGAACTTTATGTATCATTGAAGTAGCATGACATAATTTAAAGGGGGTTGGTAATTTGATCTCAGCTTAAGATATGAACCACTCTTAGGAACTAGTTTCTGAAACTTCACAATCGTTCCACATTGTCACTCACACATCTCTCTGGTGAGGCTTCGAGAATTATTCTCATCACTGAAGGGACTTAGAACGGCACCTGGGAAGAGAAGAATAAGAGACAAAAATCTCACCTACTCAACTTGCTTTCCTTGTGTAACTTTGGATGTACTTTATCTTCAGAGAGGCCTTATTTGAAGCCACCTGCCTGGTTTCACATCCCAGCTCTGTTGCTTGCCAGCTGGGGAACTTGGGGCTGGTTAATTAGCCTCTTTGTACTTGGATTTCCCCATCTGTAAAATGCAGGCAAATAATGGTTGCTACTTCATGCAGTTGTTATGAGGAGTAAATGAGTTAATGCATGTGGATGCTTAGAACAGTTCCTGGCACATAGTAAGTGCTCAATAAATACTTTCTATCATTCTTATTAGCTTTCACGACGGTGGCACCTGTTGCTCTGAAAGAAGTTCTCATCTAGCCCCAGTCAGCTGCAGAAGAGCCCACAGCCAAGGCTGCCCAAGGAGGCAAACATTTCTGAGTTTTCCATTTCTCAAGTGCAAATACTTTGAAAGGCTCTTCAGCCCTTTCTTAAGCAACCTTCGCAGCTTATTGTAAGCCCTGCATTTAAGGGAATTGCTGGTATTTCAGAGGCAATTTTTGCTTTTTTTTTTTTTCCCAAGCCAAACTGTATCCAGCTTTATTAAAGACACTTTCCATAAACAATGATGGTATTTCAGGCAGGACATGGGCAGACAATCGTTAACAGTATACAACAACTTTCAAACTCCCTTCTTCAATGGACTACCAAAAATCAGAAAGCCACTCTAAAACCCAATGAAGTCTTCATCTGATGCTCTGAACAGGGAAAGTTTAGAGTGAGGGTTGACATTTCACATTTAGCATGTTGTTTAACAACTTTTCACAAGCCGACCCTGACTTTCAGGAAGTGAAATGAAAATGGCAGAATTTATCTGAAGATCCACAATCTAGAAATGGAACCAATGCTGTTTTGACAGGTGCCATCTCAGTGGCATCACTGGAAAGTCCAGATTGCCTGACACACTGGTAACCAATGACTACGGGTCAGGTCCCAACAGATGTCTGGGCTTAAGGGAGTTAAGTCTATGCTGAAAGATGGAAAGGGAGAAGAGGACATAAAAACAAATTTGTTTTTCCATACCACAAGGCTTTTGTGCCAAGGTGGCCATGTGTGTCAAAGTCAGGGAGTCCCTCCTCCTGGGAACCAAGAGGAAGTCTCCCAAAACTAGAAGGGAAAGGTGTTTTCCCCACATCAATCCAGCTGTGGAGACATTCTATTAGTGACATACGCCCCTTCCCCAAAAACAACAATGAAGTGTTCTGTGTGCTAACAACATAGCTTAAAAAAAAAAAGTAAAACAAAATTCTGTATTTTTATAAAACTTGATAAATAGTATTTCAAACTGTACAGTCACCAGAAGTACACAGTTATCAAAAATGCACACACTTCACTTGGCATCTCCAGCACCTTCAGCTTTCTGTGCCTGGTCTGTTTTGGCATCTCCGTTTTCTGCAGGGTTATTCCCCTCCTTGCCAGCATCAGCTTTTCCCTTTTTCCCTTTGGGTACCTTCTCTCCCTTCTTTGCAGGGGCCTTTTTAGGCTTGGGCTCTGGCTTTGGAGGAGCAGGTTTAGTAGACAACCTCGCGGATCTTCTCTGTGGTTCGTCCTTCACCTTGGCTTTATCTCCTTTAGCATCCCCTTCAGCCTTTCTCTTGGGCATGGTGGCGACGGCGGCGGGACATAGGTGCTGGACGCGGGATGCAGCGCGCGCGGGCTTTGGTCCGTCCGGGGGTCGTTCTCGCCTCTTCTTCTTCACACTGCTCCTGATTTTTTTTTTTTTTTTTTTTAAAGGTGACCGTGAACTGAGAGTGGCTAAGGACAATGCTTCTGGCAGGACAGGGCCAGCCTTGGTTCTACTCATTCCTTGAGCAGATAATGGTCCATATGAGTGATAGAATGGGCTAGGACTCCGGGCTGGTCCACCTGATGGCTGCTGATGCCAGTGAACAGAAAGTCTTAAAATGGATGCTGCAGTTGGCATCCTGCGGCAATCTTCCCCCATCCTGTGCCTTCAAGGCTGCCATGTGTGTAGGTGGAAATTATTTTAATTGCCAACCTTAACTCTAGCCACCCTGCACCTATTCACTGACTGCTAACTGCCCCTCTCTCCTGCTCCCCTGCCCTGCTTTCCCTGCCCCTGCCTGAGATGCTCTGCCATTTTTCCTTTAGGACATGGCTGGAGCAGATCCAGCAAGGCAGAGTCTCCAGTGCCTTTTGTCTTCTCTGGAGGAAGCGAAGCGTGGGTGTGGCTGGGCTTGTTGCTTCAAGAGGAAAAGGACGCGGGTGTGCTGGGTAACAGGTGTGCAGAAATGGTGACGTGGCATTTAAACGATGGAGTATTTAAAGGGTAAGGGGTGGGTAGAAAATGTACCAAGATATTTTGAGGGCTAAATTTGTTCTGGAAGTTAAATGCATAGAAAGTGATGAATCAGAAGAACAAGAGTCACTTAAGATTTTTAAAGCTGTTGGGTTGCCCAGGTGATTCACAGGTGTTTTGTGGATGGTTGGTTATTAGCAGTAAACATTTACATAGCAGCACACCTCCTCACATTTCATTCATAAACCCCTGGAATGTTAGTGATGGCCAGGAAACCAAGACCCAGATTTGCTCAAGGCCACAGAATTAGTTTGCAGCTGAACCAATGGGAGAGCCCAGGTCTCCTGGCTTTGTGCTGCTACCTGCCAGGCGCTTCCGCCTTGCTCAGTTAACTTGCCTCGTAACACCTGGTGATGAAGTCAGAAACTGGCCACAGTGTTCAGCTGGAGGAGTAGAGAGGCAGGAAGGGGAGTGATCCACACTGACCAAGCAAGAGGCTGTATTTGACCTTTCCATTTCCAGACGTCCTTTCTGAGCCCTCAACCCCGGAAACATCACACTTTCTTTTACCTGTTTATCTACTAGGGTTGTCTCTTTTAGAGCTCTCAGCTGTCCAAGCAACTTGACTTTTCCCCTTTGCCCCCTCCCTACCCACCTTGTGTCTAATCAATCACCGAGACCTTGAATTCCACCTGTTTAGTATTTGACTCACTTTTCTCCATCTGCCCTATGACCTCCGTCTACCATAAGTCTATTAATAAGCCTCTTCACGTCCACTCTTTATTCCCTCCTATCCATTCTCCCACTTCCTAAAACCTAATCAGGTCACTCTCTTGCTGAAAATCCTTCCAAGCTCCCAGCGGCCTCTGGTTACATGAAGCCCCCTCACCTTAGCACAAGGCTCCTGCCCCTCTCCCGACTTGTCCATTGCTCGGCCTCATACAGCTCCGCAGTCAGAAGGATGCTCAGTTCCCTGACCTCATCGTGCGGTGGATACTTTGGTGATGGGGCCAGAGGGAGCCAGAGAAAGATCACAGGAATGGGGAGAGAGGGGGAAAGGCTGAGCCTGGCTATACCGAACCCTCTGCCAGCATGCAAACACCTGCTTTGTACGGGATATTCTCAACCTAGAGGGCGCTGTCTTCAGATTCAGAGATGGGCAGCACCTATCCAAGCCAGGCTGCAGACGAAGCTGTCTCTCCACATAGCTTGTCCTGATTTGATGAGCAAAGCACAGCGACCCATAAGAGGCATGACATTTCTTAGTGGCTGTATGACACTGAGCTAGTCACTTAACGTAATGAAGCTGTGGGCCTCAGTCTCCTCATCTGTAAAATGGGGATAACAGTTGACCTACTGTGTGGCTGTCTTTTTGTTTGTTTTGGCTGCACAGCCTATGAACCCCCTTCCGTGTTGGTGATCCACTACTGTGTGAGCTTCCGTGACAGGAGCTGTCTCTCACTGGGAAGCTGAAAAAGCCAGATGCTGTGACTGACTCCTGGCAGAGAGGGAGTGAGGTGCTCATGCCTAGGTCTTCATGTCTTATGAATAATGCAAAGATGCAGGCTCAGTTGAGAGTGAGTAGATTCCAGTAGAGGTGGTGGGTGGGGGGTTGCACTGACAGTGACAGTAGTGGTGGTCACTGTGCTGTCCAGATCCCTTCCCATGGCATGACCTTGCTTGATTTCTTCCATGCCTTCTTGTCAGGTCTGGGAGCAGCCGGATTTCCTCCAGTGCATTCCATTGATGCTCATAAGGGGACGAGAGTCAGTTTCTGTGGATGGGACCACGAGTCTCAGCTCATCTGCTTGGTCCTCAGCTACTTCACAGGGTGCTTAGGATGGGCTTGCTCCAGTGCTGTTGGAGTGCAGCTCAGTAGGGAGTGGGGAAGCCCCGGGGCTGGGAGTGTAGCATCTGCTGCACACACTTATTAATAAAGCTGCAATAATAATGCTCAAAATGACTGATTCAAAATTATATTGAATAGCAGTTATTCCATTGTGAGGATGAGATATTGTGACTATGTTTTGGAAAGGACTGGGAAAATGGAAGACATTCTCCTTATCTTACCAACAGAGAGCCTTTCCACTCCTCCTCCTCCATGTCTTAAGTTTAGCTTAAAAATATATATTTGAAAACAAATGGGGTAAGGCACATGTCCATCTCCATAGACTGCCAGCACCTAGGAGCAGACACTTCTTTCTGCACTGAGTCTGTCAGGTCTCGAGGCTGGCTTTGGCGGCCTCCCTGATCAGGAAGGACAGAAAGACACTCCTGCTAGCCATGGCCCAGGCTTCCCTCTAGCAGTGGACACCTTCCAAGCTGAGTTTGGGCCTCACTTGGCTGCAGCAGCAGCGGCAGCAGCAGATTAACGTGATCTCCAGCCCTCCCTGCCCTGCTCAGGAGGATCCATGAGCTCACCTCTGTTTGCTTAGATCCCTGGTCCTCAGGAAGCAGGCGCCAGGGCCCGCAGGAGGGCAGCCTCCCGCTAATTTGTCACGTTAACTGGTCTGGGCTGGATATAAAAGATATGGAGTTTTCCTACCCCATTGCCCAGGTTCTGTTGTTTTGGCCTCTTTGGAAAACATTGAGGCACAAGAGCCTGAAATGTGCCCCTGGGGACAAAAAGGACTTGCGTTTGAGCTTTCATCCTGGCTCCCCTCCGGCTTAACTGCTATCTCTGGGAAAGAGGCACCTTGAAGACAGTTACTTAATTACAGCGTTTTTTGTTTGTTTTCTTTTAATGTTTCAAAGAGCAGGTTGTCAGGCTGACTTATGTGAAAGCAGAATCATTAACCTCATGAATAACTCAGTGCAATGACCAAGGAGATGGAGGTCAATGTGGCTGCTGAGGTGGGGTTGCAAGGTCCCTGTGTGCCTCTGCAGGGAAACACACAGCCACACTGCCGGCCTGCCATGGGGGTCGGCTCCAGCTTAGGGCTGCATGACCTCCCTCCTCAGTGCTTTTCCTGGGGCAGCCCACACGAAGCCCAGCTGCTGGGGGCCGTGAGTGGGTTGGGGCTGTGGGGAGAGGACTCTGATCTGGGGCTTTGGAAGGGGTGCATGTTCACCTGGAGGTATGGAGCAGCCCAGCAGCCCACATTTCCTTCAGCTCTTTGGACCTCAGTTTCCTCACCTGTGAAATGATCCCCAAGCTCGTTTCTAAGTCTAGCTTTTCTTTGGTGCTTCTGTATTTCCCACAAGCCTCTTAGGTGTCAGGTGGCTGGGCTATGGGTTTGGGGTCCCAGCTACTGCCATTCTCTCTTTATCAACCATTTCAGCTGGCAAAAGCTGCGGCCCCACACAGGCCACTGGATAAATGTCCCACTGTTATCCCCTGAAGGGGAGCAAAGCCATGGCAGATTTACCTCTTTCTTTTCTTTTCTTTTCTTTTTTTTTTTGGTGGCAGGATCTCACTCTGTCACCCAGGCTGGAGTGCAGTGATGCGATCTTGGCTCACTGCAACTTCTGCCTCCCAGGTTCGTGCGATTCTCCTGCCTCAGCCTCCCAAGTAGCTGTATTAGAGACGCCTGCCACCACGCCCAGCTAATTTTTATATTTTTAGTAGAGACAGGGTTTCACCATGTTGGCCAGGCTGGTCTCAAATTCCTGACCTCAAGTGATCCACCCGCCTCAGCCTCCCAGAGTGCTGGGATTACAGGCATGAGCCACGACACCCAGCCTGTAAATCTTTTAAATCCACCCTCTCAAACCACTCTTTAAAAACCCCATTCTTGTCACCTTGAGAAAAAGCTAAAGAAAAAGCATTGCTTTTGCTACTCATTCAATACTATTTGAGTGAATCAGAGCCACGGGCTTGAAGGCCATGCCTGAGAAGGCCTATCTGCTCTATCACTTACCTTCTGGAAGCCTACTCCCTGCTGTCCACTGTCCCAGCTGAGGTGTGATGAATTGGTTCTGTCTCCCTCTACTTCTGCAGGTATCCCTTTATTCTGACCAGAAAGTCCTTCTTGTAGAGAGCAGAAATCTGACTCCCTATAACATCCCTGCAGAGTGCATGGAAAACAGAAAGCATACTTGGAGTTAGTATAAATGGTAGCTACCTTCCTCTTGCTTAATCTAAGTGCTCTTGTAGGAGCTATTTGCTCAGCTAATTCAGCACCTGTGCCTGGGGAGAGACGTTATTTAGAGTGGCGACCGCTTATCCTGCCTTAGGTCCTTCTTGCTTTACCAGCTGTTTGTTGGCTAAGGGCTCCCCCTAGAGGACAGTAATCCTGACACATTATGTGAAGTGTAAACAGTTAAATTATTTCCTAGGGTTAACTTGGAGCTTTTCTGACTAGTAGAGTTATAATGACTTGGAAGCATGTGTAAATAGGTCCTCCTAACTACAACTATGGTTGAGAAAAATATTGGATTCGAGTTTTTCCTGAGACATCCCCTTATGGTCATACTATGGGAAGAGGAGAGGCCTGGATTAGAGAGGAGAAAAGGGAGAGACGGGCTCTAAGGTTTAGAAGGAGGTCTACTTTCCTTCCTTTAATTTCCAGAATTAGCCAGGGCTCCTGTGCTATAGTGGCAGTCTGAGCCGCTGAAGCCAGCGTTTGAGCCCCAGGACCCATCAGTCCTGTGGGAACATCTGTGAGACTCGTCCTGAACCCAGTGACCTCCATCTCTGGGGGCAGTTCCATCTTCAGTGGTCTGTGCCACAAGCTGGACAGGGTTGAGGTGGCTTTGTCTTGCTTCCTGGGGATTCCTTTTTAAAATACCCTGGCCTGCCGCACCAATAGCAACTAGCGTATGCACCTTGGGGATCCTGGATTTTGCAAATCTGCAAAGCAGCCGCTACAGCCTCTGTCCTTCTCTTGAGATTTCTCTCATTCTTTTGGGTCTCCTCCTCGTTCCTATTACAAAAGACCAAAGTGGCCACCTTCAGGAGGTTCTCTAAGGTGCTATCTGGCCTTATAGCCTGCTTTTGTAGTTTCCTTTTAATATCGGGAGCTGCCTGTGTAATAAACGTGTCCTTTGGAATGAGCCCTTGACTGAATCAGGGTATAAAGAGGTGTACTTTATTAGTGCCTCTCTTAGCCTTTCCCTAAAAGCTACAGGATTTTCATCTGGCTTTTGGTTTATCCTAGACAGTTCAGAGTAACTGAGAGGTTTGGCCCTGGTCTTCCACAGGCCCTTTAATATGCATCTTAAAATGTGCCTCCTTTTCCATTCATCTCTCGAGTTATTGGGGTCCCCATCAGGGTTGTTTACCGGAACTGCTTCCCTTCCTAGTGGGAATGGAGTTTCCACGTTTTTTTTTGCTTTCCATATCTGCGTTCTTCCCTTTTGGTATATTATAGGAGATCTATTGCTCATCTCCGAAATCTCTGCTGCTTGCAGAGCTGCCTGCTTTTCAGCTGCTGTGAGGGTATGGTTTAGGAGGAGCATAACAACCCTTCATGTGAGCTGAAACACCTGAGTTAAATTTTGGAATGCTTCTGTATACCTATCAGGGTCGTTAGAAAAGCAGCCTAAGTTTCACTTTATTTGCTTAAGGTCCTGTAGTGAGAAGGGAACTTGAAGGTGCCCAAAATAAGGGGGATCCTCAGATGGCTCCCCTGGAAGTTGCTTTTCTAATTGTGGGGAGCTATTCTCCCTGGGCCTGCCCGATATGATTGCTGAAAGACCTGGGTTGATCTTACAACGCTGCGCAGGTGTAGTAAAAACACCACACCCTTGTGTAAAATAAAATGAGTCACTTTTTCCTTCAAAGTCCTGAGGTAAAGGTAGTTCCAGTGTTTCAGAGTGCACTCCAGAGGGGTGCAAGCCAAAGAGAATCTGTTTCCCATCTAGAAAAACAAGTAAGAATAAAAGCGTCCTCTTAGTCTCCTTCCTTTCCGTATGACTGTACATACACAGGGTGGAGGAGGAGGCAGGGAGCGTCCTCCCACTGTTTTCCCTCCCTGCTTCCTGGGTCCAGGCACCATGTTAAATGTGCCACCCGTGGCTGTAGGCGTGGTCCTCCAAGCCATGGAACCGGATGAACTAAGTGATGGGACTAACCACACTTTACCCATGCAGCTTCAGCTTATCCACCTTGTGTGATTCGCCTTTGACTTCCTAAATCTCTATGATCCCCCTGGCTCCCCGAAAAATGGATATTGGGAGAGACTGTGTCGCCTTAGGGCAAGGCTCCTTTAATGGAGGCAGTGTGCTGGATTGCCCGCTACTATGGCCCGTGCTAAAGCAATTACCCTTAGAAAAATGGTTCCAGTTAACCTTCGGACTTAAAAATCCCCTTACTAATTAAGTACCATTTTAATCAGAGACAGAATAGGTTCCTTAAAAGAACGTAAGAACTAAATAGCCATTTTTCTGCTGGTGGGTCAATATTGAGAATAAAACTTGGCTACGGAAGACATCTTACTCCTAACTGCAAAAGGCAGAACTTTCCCATTTACAGAAGTAGCTTAGATCCTAGTTTCCAGTAGAAAAGGCACAAAAAGGAAAAGTTGGAAAGCTTAATATACTGCAGAGAACCAGCAATGTGTCTTATGGAGAGGATTTTTTTTTTTCTTTTTTTTTTTGAGATGGAGTTTCGCTCTTGTTGCCCAGGCTGGAGTGCAATGGCGTGATCTCGACTCACCACAACCTCCACCTCCCGGATTCAAGCGATTCTCCTGCCTCAGCCTCCTGAGTAGCTGAGATTACAGGTATGTGCCACCACGGCTGGTTAATTTTGTATTTTTAGTAGAGATGGGGTTTCTCCATGTTGGTCAGGCTGGTCTCCAACTCCGTACCTCATGTATCCGCCCACCAAGGTCTCCCAAAATGCTGGGATTACAGGTGTGAGCCACCGCACCCGGCCAGGATTTCTATTTCCACTAGGTGGCGCTGTTGTCTTAGGACTACCATGTGCTTGCCAGAGCAAGTAACCTCACCACGTGGTGGAGGGGAGGCGGCATTGTGGGGGGTGGCCTGGAGGGGTGGGAATCTCTGTTCCTAGAAGATTGCAAGGGCATTTTCGTGAGCTATATACCCAAGACTACAGCATTTCCTGATCTTGCCTAATAGGATTACTTCCTTAGGCTGTAAAAATTCCTGCACATTCTACACACACAGAGAGTAAGAGACCACAGATAGAAAGAGAAACAAAGTTTGGCGGCAGAATAGCAGGAAGAAAGCCTTGAGATTGAAGGACAGATTTGAGTTTGAGATTTGCTCCACTGTGTACTCACCAATCCGCTGAATGAATTCCTGGCCAATGCAGCAAAATGATATGGCTCTGATGATTGGAGGAACACCAGAGTCCTTGGTCTCATGCTGATTTAGACGCGCCAACATGGTCACAAGTCTGGAGTGGTTTTAAGGAGCAGAGAATTTAATAGGCAAGAAAGAGGAAAGGAAGAAGAAAACAGCTGCCCCACACAGAGACGGCGCGGGGGGGATCCAAGCAAAGAGAAACTCTATGTGGCAGAAAAGTGATTGGTTATATGGGAGGCTGGAGGAGGCAGTGTCTGATTTGTGTAGGGCCCAAGGGATTGGTTTGAACAGGTGTGTCATTCATGTAGCTGGCAAAAAACCTGGCCGTCCCAGCTTAGCCCTTTGTTATGCAAAGGCGGGCCTGCCATGATGTCCTGAACATGTGGAGTTATCTGGAGGTGCCTATGACACTTGACACACCTGGTGACAAGAAGAAGGTGGGAATCGCCATATTGGGTGAACCCAGCTTCTAATGGTGTGCATTTGCATATCAAAGCTTGCTGGCCTGGCCCTCTTTAAGCGTCTTTCTGTTAGAAAAGAAATGGTATTGGGGTTGCTCTCGTTTTAAAAGAAAAACCCTTACTGAGAACTCCTTTTACCTTCTCTATCTGCCTAAAAATTATTTCTTAATAACTCCTGTATTAGCCCCACCATCCATCCAGAGTCACTCAGGTCAAAACCCTGGAGGTCCATCCTTGATTGCCTTCTCCCCTTTAACTCACATCCAATCCACCATAAAGTCTTGTCGAGACGACCTGTAAAGCATTTGCCAAATGGATACAGCTTCCTCCGTCTCCACTATGTCCAGCCTGGTGAAAGCTCCCATCATTTCCTGCCTGGAGTACTACAGCAGCCTCTTGCTTGGCCTTCATGTTTGTACTCTCTTCCCCTTCAGGTGTTCTCCATCGACCATCTGGAGTTATCTTTTTAATGTAAGTCGATCACATCACCCTTCTGGTTAAAACCTTCCAAGGACTGTCCGTCAGATTTGCAATGAAATCCAGATGACTCTCCCTAGAAACTGCACAGGGCCTGAGTCCTGCGGACCTTGTCAGTGCCTGCCCTTGCCTCCCTCACCCCTCTTGGCAGTAGGCTTCAGCCATGGTTGCCTTTGTGTCTGTCCCCCAAGTTTGTTCCTGCCTTAGAGACTTGTATAAGCTTCCTCTTCTGCAATGCATGCCCCTCAAAGACAGTTAATTTCTTTTAATTGCCTGAGTTTAGCCTAAACATCATATCATTAGGCCCAAACTAGAGGCTTCCATCATTCACCTATCACAACTCCTTGTTATATTTTCAATATGTTATGTACAGGGTGATCTAAAAGTCTTCATGCATTTCTGTACTTGTATAGGAATGGCCAGTGATGACAGGTTCACCTTGATCAGTGATGAGAGGTTCTATTTCTTCTTAGGAACCCAGGTAAGGATTTGGGTTCATTTCCTTTCTTATCAAGATGTGCCATGGAACTTTTTCCCAGTCATTTTGGATCAAGCGAAGTCCTATTCCCAGAAGCTTAGTAAACATTCCTGTCCTGCATGCAATACCATCCTGGCCCTCATGCCTCTAAACCAGGCATTGTCTCCATCTGACTCTGCCATCTTGCTTTTTGTACTGTTTTGGCCTGTAGACCTCTACGGGGATGGGCACCAAGATGAAGGTCACTTGGCTTAGGTAATATCCTTGGGACCACTCTCCTTAGTAGCCCTGGAACTAGCCTTGCTAGGGTAAAATCCTAGGAGGGGCATGTAGTTGTCCTCCAAAGCCACCCACTTTTATTCTTTTTGCAAAACCTTCTTTTCTAGTCATATTCTCGATTTCTTCTAGACACGTTTTGTGATCAGTAAGTGTTCAGTGAAGGTCTTGGTCAAAGGGGAAAATTTAGAGGTCAAGTCTATATAAGAGGGAAAGGGAAAGGCATCAAGAATATGCCCAGTTAACACAATTTCTATTTAAGGAGCTAGGATGGTACATTTAGGAGAAACAGCACAGGTTTCTAAACATGGAAGGATGAGAGAGTCAAACAAGAAGAGAAAACCCAGGCTATTCAGCGGTGGGTTTGTCTTTGTCCAATACTAAGATTGAGAGCTTCTGACCAAGCTGAGGAAAAGCTAGATTGAGCTGCCTGACATGTTCTCCTCTGGGTGGCCTGGCAGCAGACACCCCCTGTGCTATGGCATTGCAAGGAAAAGACAGTGGGGAATCAAAGTCCATGGTCCCCTGGAGCTCAGCCACCTTGTGGTTCCCCTGATTCCCTTCGGGGAAGGCTGGGGAATGTGGGGGAGGGAGACCTTTGTGCCATAGAAAGGAATGGCTGGTAGGAAGGGGAGATTTTGAGTGAAGCATAAAAAGTTATTTGGAGCCTGGGTTGGAGACAGCCTCTAAGCATGGGGACCTCCTGCTCCTGCTTTTAATCAGACCAAGAGGGTAAGGAGTAGATCCAGAGTTACATCCACATTGTCTCATGTGGCCTCCTCATTGTCATTGCTGCTTAAACAAAATGGGCATGGGGAGAGGGAATGGTTCATCCTCCTTGTGCCTCAGGGAGGGTGTCTGGGGTGGAGTGACCTTGGCAGCCTGCCTCCCATGGGAGGACCGGGCCTGCTCAGAGCACAGAATAGTAGTGGGCTGATACCATACCTTTTTTGTTTTATTTTTAGTTGCCAAACACAGGTAACTCACTTTGATTTAAGTTGCTTATAAAATGCTGTATCAGCTACTACTAGTTAAATGAGTTACTATTTGTCAAGAGCTTAGAACAGCACCTGGCACTGTTACCTATTAATTTAATAGCAATCGTTACCGTGATTGCAGCTGTGGTGTTTCAGCTACTGGCTTCTGGCAGCCTGTACAGATAATCAGCTCTCAGTGTTTCTCCAGGGGAATCAGGGCAATGCTCATCAGCTCAATTTGCCTGATGGACTTAAAAGACATGAAAGGGAAAAGGTTGAGGGAACCGCTCCACATGCAGTTATTTGTTCTGACCAAATATGTGGCATTGGTGCCTTCTGAAAATGAAATATGCTCCAATGGCCTCACATACACATGCATGTGCCGCACGATGTGTGCAAAGTGTACCTCTGTTACTGAAACAGGAACCTACTTACTGACAATGGCGAAAGAAACATGAAGGCGGTATTTATTGAGTTGGCTGTGACGTCATCAGACCACTTAGAGCCATCTCTGAGCCACCTACTACCTGGCCCCATTGATGGGGGGGGTCCCATATGATTCCACTTGGATTCAGACACTAGGCTGATAAGCCTTCACAGTCAGGCCTCCTACTGAAATAGAATACTTGTTTCCTAGTCACAACCCTGCTAACTGAAACAGGATCCAGTCCAAACGGGATAAAGTTAAAAAAAAACAACAGGCCGGGCGCGGTGGCTTAAGCCTGTAATCCCAGCACTTTGGGAGGCCGAGACGGGCGGATCACGAGGTCAGAAGATCGAGACCATCCTGGCTAACACGGTGAAACCCCGTCTCTACTAAAAAATACAAAAAACTAGCAGGGCGAGGTGGCGGGCGCCTGTAGTCCCAGCTACTCGGGAGGCTGAGGCAGGAGAATGGCGTGAACCCGGGAGGCGGAGCTTGCAGTGAGCTGAGATCTGGCCACTGCACTCCAGCCTGGGCGACAGAGCGAGACTCCGTCTCAAAACAAAACAAAACAAAACAAAACAAAACAAAAAACAACAAAACCAGCAGTTGGCGACAAAACAATCGCTAGCCGACCTCATTGCTTATTTGCATTAGACACGCCCACCAAGCGCCATGACAGTTTACAAATGCCATGGCGACAACTCGGAAATTACCACTCCTTTCCGTGGCAACAAACTGGAAGTTACTGCTCTTTTCCTAGAAAAGTCTCAACAACCTGCCCCCTCAATTTGCATTAACCCATCCTTTAACTTGCATATTATTAAAAGTGGGCTTTTGAGAGTATGAATATAGTTGCCGAGAGTCCACACACTGCCAACTCTAGGTGCACTGCTTATGAGTTAGCCCTACTCTGCTAGGAGCAGTACCAGTTAATAAAAGATTGCTAACCCCATCAGCTCACCCTTAAATTCTTTCCTAGGCAAAGCAAAAATCTCTCCAGGGCTCAGCCCCAGTTTTGGAGCTTGCCTGTCCTGCATCACAACCATCATCCTGGAACACGAGGAAAGGAAAGCCAAGGCCCTCCTGGGGACATGTGGCTCCCTCCGCACACCCACCCTCACACCTCCTCGGGCACAATCACTGTCTGCCTGTTCCTTGGCCCATAGATGTTTGTGAACCCCATGAGTGAAACTAGACCACTGGATTACTAGCAAGAGGGATTTAAGCCCAGGTCCCTGAGAGTAAGGTTCTGTATGTTAGGTTGCCTGTCTCTGAACCACTTCACTTGTAAGGACAGGCTGGCTTTCTCTCTCTCTACTCAAACCTTCACTCCTTTACTGTTTGTCCCCATTCTGCTCTGAGAGTCTCATATCAATCTGCTCCTGGGGCCTGTTACTTCTCTTGATAGTTTTCTTCCCTGTTTGCAGAATCTCCTCCACCTGCAGACCACTGTGAGCTGGCTCTCTCCCTGCACTGCCTTAGCCCCCCAGCCTGACTGCCAGCAGAGTCTCACTCAGGTTGCACTGCCTCAGCTGCCTGCTGTTCTGGGCAGACATTTGCCCAGGTTGCTGCCAGCCTGCCTTGGTGCTCTGAGGGGTTCTAGGACCCAGGTCCGCTGTCTGGAGACTTGTCTAACCCTCTTTAATTCCAGGGGTTTCAGTCAGGCTTCTACTGGAAGCAGAGTCCCAGCTGGATGTCAAGGAGGCTTCTTCTGCCACCTACCAGTGCCTGTTGGAAAGGTCAGATTTCCCCCAGGGACCCCTGGGTAAATGCCAGAGCATCTTTTGGGTCATTTCAACCTTTGATGAAGTCTGCTGGTGGGGGGATAGGTGGGCATGGATTACTATCAGAAGATGTTCTCTTTCTCTCCCCTCTCCTCTTTTATTTGACGTGACTAGCAGGGTTTTCCCCCGCCCCCATGTGATTTAGAACAGCATACTCACTTTTCAGAATGGCATTGATCCGCCGCTTCTGAAATAAACATTGAGCCATCCTGACCAGCTCCTTTGGCGGGAAAAACAATTTCACATGCGTAGCATGACCTAGTCACACAATCCCTTTCTGAACCACGTGGAGTGAAGTCCTGGGGTTCATGTTGATGAACCCTGAGGGGGTGAACGTTCCTCCTCCTGTGGCCCACAATGGCCTATAATGGCCGCTCTGGGCATTCCTTGGGGGCCAGAGACAGAATCTGCACAAAGACAGAAAAGCACCTGGAAGGCAAAGGGGTGACAGGAGCATTTCACTTTGTATCAAGATGTGAGAGCAGTTTCATTTTTGTTTTCCAAAACAGGTGCTTTGTCTTCATACACCTAACTTATGAACTAGCCTATTCTCTTCTAAAAGTAGAATAGATACTTGATGTTATCAGAACTGCTAAGTCTCGATTTTTTAAAAATCTTAATTTTATTGAGGGACATTACATTAATTTTGTTGGGGGGGGCCATTCTAGTCTGCTTTCGTTTTCTCTGCCCGCTTTCATACCTTCTCGAACCATGCGGGTTCATACCTCTGGGCCCAGGCTCATGCTGTTACCAGTGCTGGGGTACCCTCTTCGTCCGAAGCTCCTCTCCCACTCAGTAACCAAATTCCCACTCATCGTCCAAGACTCAGCACAGACATACCTTTCTCAGGAAGTCCCCCTTCTCCCCTTTCCAAAGGGACAAGTCCCCTCCCCACTGACCTCCTATATCCCACGCATACATTTCCCTTCTCCCTACCCATGTATCAATCAAAATTTCAGCTGTGTCTCTCTTTCCTTCTACTCAGTAAGCTTTTTTGGAATAGTTGGTGAATTTTAATCATGGTTGCATTGCTCTCAGCCATCACAAACCCTGACATGTCGTTGATGCTTAAATTGGCATTGTTTACCCCTGTGCTGTCCTCTCTACATTATCTCATTCTAGACACTTTCCTTGCTTGAGAAGAAACTACATGTCCTTGGGCACACCCGCATGATATTTTCTTACTGTTTTAAAATTTTTTATTTTTGAGACAGGGTCTCACTCTGTCACCCAGGCTGGAGTGCAGTGGCAGGATCATAGTTCATGACAACCTTGACTTCCTGGGCTCAAGTGATCCTCCTGTCTTAGCCTCCCAAGTAGCTAGGGCTACAGGCACATGCCACCACACCTGGCTATTAAAAAAAAAATTGTAGAGGTGGGGTCTTGCTATGTTGCCCAGGCTGGTCTCCAACTTTTTGGCTCAGGCAGTCCCCCCACCTCAGATTTCCTTACTTTTATAGTGGTTACTGTGTGAGGCTGCTCAACACATTTAGTTTTGTAATGTCTTTGCTCTAATGTCTGCATCAGCAGTTAAACTTTTTGGTCTCAGACCCCCTTAATAATCTGTTTTATTTTGAGACAGGGTTTTGCTCTGTTGCCCAGGCTGGAGTGTAGTGGTGCACTCATAGTGATCATAGCTCACTGCAGCCTTGAACTCCTGGGCTCAAGTGATCCTCCCACCTCGGCCTCCCAAGTAACTGGAACTACAGGTGCACGCCACTATGTTTGGCTAATTTTTAAATGTTTTGTAGAGACAGGGTCTCGCTGTGTTACCCAGGCTGATCTCAAACTCCTGGGTTCAAGCAATCCTCCTGCCTCAGCTCCCAAAGTGCTGAGATTAGAGATATGAGCCACCACAATGTGGCCCATAGGTGGAGCTACCCAAGGAGAAGGATTAGGAGAATGAAGAGTCCATACAGCGCCCCTGCCCTCGGCTGCCCCTGCCCTCTTCTCAGACTAACACTTCCATCACAGTCATCTATACTCTGGCAGACGCTATGTTTCCCCTCTGCCACCAAGAGGCTCCTTGGGGGCAGTGTGTGAAGATATGCTTTGTCTCGTAGTTGGATGATGATCATTTCTGGGCTGTGGGACCCTAGAGCCATTCAGACCAAGGTATACATCTCCTCCAGTTCTCCATGTGGCCTCTGAACAAAGAGTGATTAACTGTTCTGTTACAAATAAAGTTTCGGTACCACAAAAGAAATAGCACTTGAATATAAAATTTTTCTTTTTAATTCTCAGCAAGGCAATGTACTTCTATAGAAGGGTGCGCCCTTACAGATGGAGCAATGGTGAGCGCACACTTGGACAAGGGAGGGGAAGGGGTCCTTATTCCTGACACACATGGCCCCTGCTGCTGTGTCGTTCCTCTGTTGGCTAGGGTGAGACGGCACAGGCTAAACAAATTCCGATTGGCTAATTTAAAGAGAGTGACGGGGTGAGTGGTTTGGTGGGAAAAATGGTTATGCAGGGTGGAGAATGAGTTACGGCGGAGCAGGTGGCAGGTAATCAGAATGAGTCAGGGTGGAGCAGTGATTGAAATGAGTCAGGGTGGAGCAGGTGATCGAAAAAGGTTGCTTTATGAGGAAGTTAAGTTTAAAAGTAGAAGGCAAAGAATTGAACATACCAACATATTGATTCTTTGGAAGGAAATTTAGAACTCGTATCTAACAGTTCCATGGCTCATTCCCAAAACAAATCTCCAGGCTTCTGAGATTCAACTTTGGTCATTAAGTGATTCTCTTCTACCAAGAGGGCAGAAACTCACCTCAGCCTCCATCCCCATCCAACATGCACCTTCCCAGTGATGGAGGGGAAGAGCTCCCTAGAGTGGGCAAGGCACACTCTACAAGGACAAGGCAAGAAGGGATGAGTTCTTAGTCTGCAAAGTCTCTGGCTTGCATGTTGGGGTGGAGTTTCCAGACCGCAGAGTTTCCCCTGCAGCTATGAGTGAACCATAGGAAGGTGGGCGGAAGTTGTGGAAGCAACTTTGGAAAGTTCCTGGCGGGTCACAGGTCTGGATCAGAAGACAAGTGCACCAAGGGAAGGCAGAGAAACTGGGAGAGACACCTCATACGCAGCAGTTAACCAAGAAAATAGCAGATTAACCCAGTGTCAGGAAGGTAAGTACAAAAGTGTGTGGATAGATAGGCAGATGGCATGGATATTTGTCTAAAGGTGGACTAGCAGACAGCTGGGTGTGTTTAAATAGGTCAGCCAATTGACTAGGATGATGAGTTGCGTTGCAATAACAAAGGTGACTGCCTAAGCTATCCCAGAAGGAGGTTTAGGACACTGTCTGAGGACCAGGTCAGACTTTGGGACCAGTAGCCCCAATCCTTCCCCATTTTCATCTCATTTTTCCTGCCTTGCCCCTTTACCCCAACACTATAACTTCAACTCTGCCCAGGTCACAATTTGTAAGATGTGCTCAGGGTACAAGAAATGGGTTCTAGCAAACTGTTTAGAAACTTGAGGTACTCATATCCCAAGTCACACTTAGTTTCCAAATGTCATCATTCCCCCAAAAGAGAACTCCTGGGCTATGACCTGAAATCCTTCTTTCCCCATTCCCCAACCTGAAGCATGGGCGCCTCACCATTGTCCTCTGGTAATTGGTGATGATATTTGTCAACTTCTAGCACAGTGGAGTTGACATCTTGTTCTTTAAGTTGTCTTTGTTTTGACCTCTAGTAACTTGAAGGTTCCTCCAAAATTGCTTTCCAACAAATATAGAAGAGAGGGGATTCAAGAAGAAAGGAAAGCTAAAGGGGAGAGAATAAAAAGAATGATGATCCCCGGTGGAGAGAAGAAGAGGAGCTGATCTAGGGAGAGGATTAAAGCTGGACCATGGCTTCAGGGGAGCAGAAGGTATGGGTCAGCCTAGGGCCAGATGACCAGACCTGGAGCTGGGAATGCACTGGACCAAATGTGCTCTGCTGACCGGACTTCCTCCTGGGTATGTGCCCAGCCAGCTACCTTGATGGAGCTGGTCTACCTGTTACCAGTAGAAGGTGTCTGAGTTATTGGCGGTGAATCCATGTGGGTCTGCAGCAACTTCAATTCTTGCCTCCTCAGAAGAAAGAATTTGATGGAGGGGCATACAGCAGAAATAGAGATCATGGAAAATTTCAGAGAAGGAGTGGACGTTTATTAAAAAGTCTTTAGATCAGTAAAGAAAGGAAAGAACACTTGGAATAGATCCAAGTGGGCAATTTGGAGAACAAGTGCAAGAGCAGTGATTAACCATGAGCCTAGGACTTCACAGGCTCACCTCTTTCCCATGATTCTTCCCTTGGGGTGGGCTCCCGCATGCGCAGTGAAATCCTTACCCTTTGGAATTGAGCATGCGCAGTGTGTTTAGGAAGTCGTATGCATGCCCGTCTGAGGCTTTCCTTTTCCCAGTGGAGTGTACCCAGGAGGTCGTACTTCACCATTTTGTCTCTTAACTTGCATGCCTAGGAAGTTGCTTTTCTCAGGGTCTGCATTCAATTAACACTTTAAGGTTAACAGCTGTGGATCCTCAGGAGGTTGTCTCTCCCTGGCCACCTGGCCCTGCTGCTGCTAATGTAATACCTAACCTTGTTTTTAGACTCTCCCTTAATCACCTAGCTTTGTTTCCACGTGAATAGGCTCTCCCTTAGCTGAGAAAGCCCGATGAACTCCATTTGGCTCCTTCATTTACAAGACATCAAGGACTCCTTACCCACCCCCTTCCTCAAGGAGTTAACTTGTGTAAGCTGACTCTCAACATATCAAAGAGTCCAGTTAACTGACAAGGTACTGAAGCAAGCAATATACGAAGTTCCCAGGATTTCGCTCAAGAGATAACACCATAAAGCCTTGAGTTTGTGTCCGGCAGATCCCCCATACCTATCGCCTTATGATAGATTTAGATCCTCTGCACCTGGAACTGTTTGTTTCCCTGTAACCATTTGTCTTTTTAATTTTTTTGCACGTTTTTACTTCTGTAGAACTCCTGTAACTAAGCTCACCCTTCCCTTTCCAAACCAAACTATAAAGGAAAATCAAGCCCCTTCCTCGGGGCCGAGAGAATTTTGAGCACTAGCAGTCTCTCGGTTGCCAGCTAATAAAGGACTCTTAAATTTGTCTACAAGTGTGGCGTTTCTCTAGCTTGCTCAGATACAACATTTGGAGGCCCCAGCGAGATTATATTCGCCACTGGGCAAGAGCTGGGCTCACTCCAGGCGCCCCTAGATGGATGGCTGGCTTATAGGGGAGCCCACCTGGAAAAAAAAATTTCCACGTCTCTGAAAGGTGACTGTCTTCCAGAGGAGAGCAGATCGACTACCGTGTGTGTGCCCACAAAATTCAGCCTCTGAGTCCTCAACTTCTGACCCCGGGGTCAGGTAAGTCAGATTTGACTTTGGTTTGGTGAGAGGGAGGCAGCCCTGATGAGGGTGTCCCTCTCTTTGACTCGGCCCACTTTTCCAGGATGCTGGAGGACACAGCCCTGGTTTTTCTGTTAGGCGCCTTTTGGTTCTGGTTTGGTGAGAGGGAGGCAGCCCTGACAAGGGCGTCCGTCTCTTTGACTCAATCCATACTACAGGACACTGGAGGATAGAGTACTGGTTTCTGGCAGGCCGGCCTCTCCATTAAGACTAGTCTCTCTCTCCTCTCTTTCTTTCTCGCTCTCTCTCCCCCTTTCCCTATCTCTTCTCCTTCTCTCGTTCAGGTCTCCCGGGACCTTCGTTTAGAATGAGAAATAAGAAAAATTGTTATGAACTCTGCGTGAATGTGTGCACGACTGAGGAATCCAGGGGCCTCTGGATCTGTGGGGTTTGAGTGGGCCCTCACCTGCGGTTCCGTGGCGACCTCATGAGGCTTAAGGCAGCATCCAACACAGCTTGATCTGAGCCATGGGTTTATACTGGCCTGCCAATGCTAAGAGGAGCCCAAGTCCCCTCGGGGGAGCGGCCAGGAGGGCATCTGACTGATCCCATCATGGGACCCCCCTCCCCTTGTCTGTCTAATAAAAACTGCTGTAATTGTTTGTATACCCTAGGATCTATTGTTTGCTTTATGTTCATTGTCTTGCGTGGTGTCTGTAGTCGTGTTTAGTGGTTGTCAAAGTTTCGTATGTCAGGTTGTTGATATTTCCCAAGATGTCTGGGCAAGAACTTCTTCAAGGTCCTTAGTGTTGATTTTTTATCACAGAAGGTTAAATTTCTTATCAATTGTTTAGGCTGGCCATCCCAGTCCTGCCTTTTCTGTCAGAAACAAATCAGGTGTTGTTACGGGAATGAGTGTGAAGAACATACGCCTGTTTGGGATTTCTGGCACCATGAAGGTTGCTGACTTTTAAATTGTCATACCCCATGTCCAAGTGACTGGGCCACCTCTAGACTAAACCGGTGATGGGTTCAAAATAGCCACCCCAAGGCCGGGTGCAGTGGCTCACGCCTGTAATCCCAGCACTTTGGGAGACCGAGGCGGGCGGATCACAAGGTCAGGAGATCGAGACCACGGTGAAACCCCGTCTCTACTAAAAATACAAAAAATTAGCCGGGCGCGGTGGCAGGCGCCTGTAGTCCCAGCTACTCAGGAAGCTGAGGCAGGAGAATGGCGTGAACCCGGGAGGTGGAGCTTGCAGTGAGCTGAGATCGCGCCACTGCACTCCAGCCTGGGCGACAGCGCGAGACTCCGTCTCAAAATAAAAAACAACAAAATAGCCACCCCGCAGACCTCCTTGCTCACCTCTTTTGTCATCCCATAACTTTTCCCGTGCCCTTAAATAGGGCACTGTGCAGAGAAACCTATGCCCATACCGCTTTACTTCATTTAGACTTTTATTCTATTCCTCTGTGGCTACTCTCCTACCTTAGGAAAGAGCTGAGTGGCCCTTTTCCTCCTCTCATCCCTACCCCTTACCCCATACACCTCGTTTTCTGGTGTCTCAGCAAGTTCAGTGTCTCCAGGACTTCGTTCTGCTCTCACTCCTCAAACCCTTAAAAGAAAAGGCTGAGTTTGAGCTATTTGCCTTTGAGTTGTGGAGACACCAAAAGTATTTAGGCTACAGATCCAGGGAAAGAGGGAGGACACCTAGGTCCATCCGGCCAAGGAGACCTCGGGTCGGCCTCTAGTCCTCCTCTCTCAATCTTAAAGCTAAAATGTAACCGTCATGTGGCAAGTGGTGTTAGCTATTGTCTTTCTGCTCCTTCTGGTTAAGTTAATTTTGTTCTTCCAATACTCCAGTCCCCAGGAAGTGAGTTTCTCTGTTGGTGTTGTGGACAGATATCCCTGCTCAAACCTTGTTAAACTGCCTCCAAAAATGGGAAATTCCTCTTCCCAGCCCTGTAAGGATTGGAGCCTCCTCCAAAGTACGTTGCAGAATTTTTCTCTAGGCTTCTCAGAGGATTATGGAGTCCGCCTTAAAAAAGGCAAACTCCGGACATTCTGCCAAGTAGAACGGCCAAAGTTCGGAGTCGGGTGGCCCCCAGTAGGGTCACTGAACCTCGCAGTTGTTCAGGCTGTGTGGCGGGTTGTTGCTGAAACTCCTGGCCATCCCGATCAGTTTCCCTACATTGATCAATGGCTGAGTTTGGTCAGAAGCCCCCCTCCATGGCTCCGCTCATGCGCCCTTCATAATTCTGCCTCCAAGGTCCTGTTGGGCTAGACCACACTTTCGGCTGGACCCTCAGCCGGTTTAGCTCCCCCTGTACTGCCTCCCTCTGAAGAAGAAGAGAGTCTCCCCAACCCAGTTCCACCACCTTATAACCGTCCTGCTCCCTTAGAATCTTCCCTCGTCTCCGCCTGTTGCCTCTGGATTGCAGCTGTGGCAGGAGGAAGTAGCCCTCGCTTCTACCACTGAGAGAAGCACAAGTCCCTCCGGGTGGTGAGTGCCCAGCCCATTCTTGGTTTATGTCCCTTTTTCTACTTCTGACCTGTATAACTGGAAGGCTCATAATCCTCCCTTCTCTGAAAATCCCCAGGTCTTGACCTCACTGATGGTGTCCGTGCTCCGGACCCATTGGCCCACCTGGGATGACTGTCAGCAGCTCCTTTGACCCTTTTGACCTCTGAAGAAAGGGGACATATCTGAAGAGAGGCCGGAAAGTATTTCCTCATCAGCCAATAGTCCTGAGGAGGAAGCTAGAGACCTTCTTGAGGAGGGTCTTTCCCTCTACCCGGCCTGATTGGGACCCGAATTCCTTGGGTGGGAAGAGAGCTTTGGACGATTTTCACTGGTATCTCCTTGCAGGTGTCAAGGGAGCTGCTGGGAAACCCATAAACTTGTCTAAGATGACTAAACTCGTACAGGGGCCTGATGAATCACCGGGAGCGTTTTTAACGCCTCCAGGAGGTCTATGGGACTTACACCCCTTTTGACCCCGCAGCTCCCGAAAATAGCCATGCTCTTAATTTGGCATTTGTGGCTCAGGCAGTCCCTGATATTAAAAGAAAACTCCAAAAACTGGAGGAATTTGCTTTTAGAGATAGCCAGCTTTTAGAGTCAGCTTTTAGAGATAGCCCAAAAAGTTTTTGACAATCGAGAGTTTGAAAAACAAAAACAATCTGCACAGGCAGCTGAAAAGGCCGCTGATAAAGTATCCAAAAGAAAAGCAAAAATCTTCGTTTTTGCTAAGCCTCCTGGTGGCTATCCAGAAGGTCAAGAAGGGAAGGCCCCCATCACAGAGGAATGGCCAGGAAACCTCGGGTCCCTACCAGAAGGGCAAAAGAGGTGAAGAGACTCCCCTAGAAAAGGACCAATGTACTTATCGCAAGCAGACTGGGCACTGGAAAAAGGAACGCCCACTAAGGCCAGAGGAGAAATTAGAAAAGAAAAAGGTCCTCATCCTCCTTGCAACGGAAGAGTCAGATGACTGACGGGGCCAGGGCTCCCTCGCTCTTGGCCCCCAGGAGCCCATGGTGGGGGGCCAGCCTGTATGCTTCCTAGTAGATACTGGGGCAGAGCACTCGGTACTGCACACCCCCTTGGGCAGTGTCTCTAATAAAAGAGTGGCTGTACAAGGGGCTACTGGAGCTATTTAGGAATATCCTGTCACACACTGATGAGAAGTGAGCTTGGGACAGAAAAGAGTGACATACTCATTTCTTGTGGTTCCAGAGTGTCCTTTTCCTCTCCTCAGATAAGACCTGCTCCATAAGTTACAGACCTCTATCTCTTTCTCAGCCCAGGAGGCTCACTTCATGCTAGGAAATACAGCACCCTGCACTGCCCAACTCCTGCTAACTACCCCTCTGTCGGAGGAATATCTTTTAGTTTCACCATCATAACCACTGGAACTTAATACTAATCCTCTCCTGTTGGACTTACAGACACTCTTTCCCCGAGTTTGGGCCGAGTCAAACCCTCCAGGACTGGCTAAACAACATCCGCCAGTGGTTGTACAACTCCTGGCCACTGCCTTGCTGGTCCAGGTAAAGCAATATCCTATGAATCACTGGGCTAGACAGGGGATTAATCCCCATATTCAATGACTATTACAAGCTGGCATACTCACACCATGTCAGTCCGCCTGGAATACTCCATTTTTCCCAGTCCAGAAACCCAGAATGAATGATTACCAGCTGGTACAGGACTTAAGGGAAGTTAACAAACAGACCATTACTGTCCATCCAACCATCCCTCATCCTTATACACTACTTAGCCTGCTCCCACCAGAACATATAGTATACACTGTCCTTGACCTAAAGGATGCCTTCTTTGCTATTCCTCTGGCCCCTAAGAGCCAACCAATCTTTGCTTTTGGATGGACAGATCCTAGCTCAGGAGACAATACCCAATTGACTTGGACTCGGTTACCTCAAGGTTTTAAAAATTCCCCCACCCTTTTTGGAGAGGCTTTCCAGCAGGATCTTATACCATTCCAAGCTAGTCACCCTAACTGTACTCTTCTTCAGTACGTGGACAACGTTTTATTAGCTGCTGGAACTATAGACAGTTCCCTGCAACATACTAGGGACTTACTTTATCTCCTTCAGGAGCTCGGGTATCGAGTCTCAGCCAAGAAGGCCCAGCTTTGTCTTCCCAGAGTGTCCTACCTGGGATACGAGATAAACCAAGGAAAAAGGGCACTCACCAGTGCCTGGAAAGAAGCCATCCTACGAATCCCCACTCCCACCACCAAGAGACAGGTACGTGAATTCCTAGGGGCCGGGGGATACTGTCGCCTATGGATATTGGGGTTCGTGGAGATTGCCAAGCCCCTGTACACTGCTACAGGAGGGAATGGCCCGCTAGTTTGGACAGACACAGAAGAACAGGCTTTTCAAAATCTGAAAAAGGCATTAACTGAAGTCCCTGCTTTAGCCCTCCCAAATATCCCAAAGCTGTTTCACCTGTTTGTCCACGAAAGCCAGGGAGTTGCTAAGGGGGTGCTTACTCAGACTTTAGGACCCTGGAGATGCCCAGTGGCCTATTCGTCTAAGGGGCTGGATCCTGTGGCCTCTGGATGGTCAAGTTGTCTGTGAGCCATAGCGGCAACAGCAAGCCTAGACCAAGAGGCTGATAAGTTAACTCTGGGCCAGAATTTAACCCTTACAGCTCCTCATGCCGTAGAGACTTTGCTATGAAGTGCTTTTGGCAAATGGATGTCAAATGCTTGCATCCTGCAGTATCAGAGTTTACTGTTAGATCAGCCTCGTTTGACTTTCTCTCCCACAAGCTGTTTAAATCCAGCTACTTTACTTCCTGATCCAGACTTCGCCACACCTGTCCCTGACTGTCAGGAACTATTAGAAACTCCAGAAACTGGCTGACCTGATCTCCAAGATGTGCCTCTGAAAAAGGCGGACACCACCATGTTTACAGACAGTAGCAGCTTCCTCAAACAGGGAGTACGAAAGGCTGGTGCAGCCGTTACTATGGAGACAGATGTGCTATGGGCCCAGGCTTTACCAGCAAATACCCTGGCATAAAAAGCTGAATTGATCGCCCTCACTCAGGCTCTCCAGTGGGGTAAGGATAAACGTATTAACATTTACACTGACAGCAGGTATGCTTTTTTTGCTGTACATGTACATGGAGCCATCTATCAGGAGTGCGGGCTACTCAGGAAAGACTATCAAAAACAAAGAAGAAATTCTAGCCCTGCTTGAAGCCGTATGGCTCCCTCAGCAGGTGGCTGTAATCCACTGCAAAGGACATCAAAGAGAAAACACAGCCGTTGCCTGTGGTAACCAGAAAGCTGACTCAGAGACCCGGGATGCAGCGTGACTTCTAGTCAGGCCTCTAAACTTGTTACCCACAGTCTCCTTTCCACAGCCAGATCTGACCGACAATGCCAAGTACTCAACAGAAGAAAAATTGGCTTCAGATCTCGGGGCCAATAAAAATCAGGAAGGTTGGTGGAATCTTCCTGACTTCAGAATCTTCATACCCCAAGCTCTCCAGGAAACTTTAATCGGTCGCTTGCATTCTACCACCCATTTAGGAGGAGCAAAATTGGCCCAGCTCCTCCGGAGCCGTTTTAAGATACCCTGTCTTCAAAGCTTAGCAGATCAAGCGGCTCTCCGGTGTATAACTTGTGCCCAGGTAAATGCCAAGCAAGGTCCTAAACCCAGCCCAGGTCACTGTCTCCGAGGACACTCACCAGGAGAAAGGTGGGAAGTTGACTTTACAGAAATAAAACCACACCGGGCTGGGTAAAAATACCTTCTAATACTAGTAGACAACTTCTCCGGATGGACTGAGGCATTTGCCACCAAGAACGAGACTGCCATCACGGTAGTTAGGTTTTTACTCAATGAAATCATCCCTCGATGTGGGCTGCCTGCTGCCATAGGATCTGATAATGGACCGGCCTTCACCTCGTCCATAGCTCAGTCAGTCAGTAAGGCATTAAACATTCAATGAAAGCTCCATTGTGTCTATTGATCCCAGAGCTCTGGGCAGGTAGAACGCATGAACCACACCCTGAAAAGCACTCTTACAAAGTTAATCTTAGAGACCAGTGAGAATCAGGTAAGACTCCTTCCTTTAGCCCTTCTTAGAGTAAGGTGCACTCCTTACTGGGCTGGGTTTTCACCTTTTGAAATCGTGTATGGGAGGGCGCTGCCTATCTTGCCTAAGCTAAGGGACACCCATTTGGCAGAAATATCACAAGCTAATTTGTTACAGTATCTACAGTCTCTCCAACAGGCACAAGATATCATCCAGCCACTTGTCCGAGGAGCCCATCCCAATCCAGTTCCTGACCAGACGGGGCCCTGCCACTCATTCCAGCCTGGTGACCTGGTGTTTGTTAAAAAGTTCCAGAGAGAAGGACTCATTCCTGCTTGGAAAGGACCTCATACTGTCATCCTCACCATGCCAATGGCTCTGAAGGTGGACGGCATTCCTGCTTGGATTCATCACTCCCGCATCAAAAAGATCAACAAAGCCCAGCAAGAAACATGGATCCCCAAGCCTGGGTCAGGCCCCTTAAAACTGTGCCTAAGTCAGGTGAAGCCATTAGATTAATTCTTTTTATTTACTTCTCTTGTTTGTTTTTGCCTGTCACGTCCTCTGTGCCTTCCTATTCCATTCTCCTCACCTCTTTCACGACAGGACATGTATTCGCAAACACTACTTGGAGGGCAGGAACTTCCGAAGAAGTCTCCTTTGCAGTTGATTTATGTGCGCTGTTCCCAGAACCAGCCGGTACCCACGGAGAGCAACGCAATCTGCCGGTCATGGGGGCAAGAAGCGTCAACTTTGCAGCAGGATTTGACACTCCGGGAGCCAGACTGGATGTGGGAGCTCCAAAGGTGCAGAAAAGGGACTCCAAAATGTTGACTTTTACCTCTGTCCTGGGAATCACCCTGATTCTAGCTGCTGAGATACTTACTAGTTTTTCTGCCCTGATTGGACATGTGTTACTTTAGCCACTTACTCTGAGGGATTAACCTGATCTTCAACTATTTCCATAAGTTGTGCTTCCCGTCCTAAGTTGTGTACTAGAAAAAATTGTAATCTTCTTACTATAACTGTCCATGACCCTAATTCAGCTCATTGGTATTATGGCATGTCATGGGGATTAAGACTTTATATCCCAGGATTTGATGTTGGGACTATGTTCACCGTACAGAAAATCCTGGTCTCATGGAGCCCACCCAAGCCCATCGGGCCTTTAACTGATCTAGGCGACCCTATGTCCAAAAACACCCTGACAAGGTCCATTTAACTGTTCCGCCACCATTCCTAGTTCCTAAACCCCAGCTACAACAACAACATCTTCAACCCGTCACCTCCTTAACCTCACCCAGGGTAAACTAGCCCAAGATTGTTGGCTATGTCTAAAGGCAAAACCTCCTTATTATGTAGGATTAGGAGTAGAAGCCATACTTAAAAGTGGCCCTCTGTGCTGTCTTGCACAACCCCGTGCCCTCACACTAGGGGGGATGTGTCTGGAAACGCTTCTTGTCTAATTAGTACCGGGTATAACTTATCTGCTTCTCCCTTTCAGGCTACTTGTAATCAGTTCCTGCTTACTTCCATAAGCACCTCAGTCTCTTACCAAGTGCCTAACAATAACTAGTTGGCCTGCACTTCAGGTCTCACTCGCTGCCTTAATGGGACTGAACCAGGACCTCTCCTGTGCGTGTTAGTTCATGTACTTCCCCAGGTATACGTGTACAGTGGACCGGAAGGACAACTTCTCATTGCTCCCCCTAAGTTACATCCCAGGTTTCGCCGAGCCGCCCTGCTCCTAGATCCCCCCTTAGCCGGCCTTAGCATACCTGGATCAGCAGCCATCAGTACGGCTGCCCTAGTTCAAGGAGAAACTGGACTAATGTCCCTATCTCAACAGGTAGATGCTGATTTAAGGAACCTCCAGTCAGCCATAGATATACTACATTCCCAGGTAGAGTCTCTAGCTGAAGTAGTTCTTCAAAACCGCTGAGGCTTAGATCTAATATTCCTCTCTCAAGGAGGTTTAGGCGCAGCTCTAGGAGAAAGTTGTTGCTTCTGTGCCAATCAGTCTGGAGTCATAAAAGATACTCTCCAAAAGGTTTGAGAAAATCTACATAGATGCCAACAAGAATGAGAAAATAACATCCTCTGGTATCAAAACATGTTTAACTGGAATCCATGGCTAACTACTCTAGTCACTGGATTAGCTGGACCCCTTCTCATCCTGCTATTAAGCTTAATTTTTTGACTGTGTATATTAAATTGGGTTCTTAACTTTGTAAAGCAACGCATAGCTTCTGTCAAACTTATGTATCTTAAAACTCAATATGACCCCCTTATTGTAACTGAGGAATCAACGATTTGATTCCCCAAATACACAAGTGGGGAATGTAATACCCAGCCTTGTTTTTAGACTCTTCCTTAATCACCTAGCCTTGTTTCCTCATGAATAGGCTCTCCCTTAGCTGAGAAAGCCAGATGAACTCCATTTGGCTCCTTCATTTACAAGACATCAAGGACTCCTTACCCACCCCCTTCCTCAAGGAGTTAACTTGTGTAAGCTGACTCTCAACATATCAAAGAGTTCAATTAACTGATAAGGTACTGAAGCAAGCAATGTACAAAGTTCCCAGGATTTCGCTCAAGAGATAACACCATAAAGCCTTGAGTTTGTGTCCGGCAGATCCCCCATACCTATCGCCTTATGATAGATTTAGATCCCCTGCACCTGGAACTGTTTGTTTCCCTGTAACCATTTGTCTTTTTAATTTTTTTGCCTGTTTTTACTTCTGCAGAACTCCTGTAACTAAGCTCACCCTCCCCTTTCCAAACCAAAGTATAAGGGAAAATCAAGCCCCTTCCTCGGGGCCGAGAGAATTTCGAGCGTTAGCCATCTCTCAGTCGCCGGCTAATAAGGGACTCTTAAATTTGTCTCCAAGTGTGGCGTTTCTCTAACGCACTCGGGTACAACACTGAATTATCGTTTTTAGAGAGGCAGTATGATAATTGTCGAACCATCACATTCCTAGTGAGTGGCGAAGAACCCTCTTCTGCTCTGCTCATGCCTCTCTAACTACCTGTAACACACCCTGGCTGGAGCCAGGAAGGTGTCTGAGATGCCCTCATTTTAGCTGCAACTTGGAGTGCCTCCATAAAGTTGCTGATGTTCCTTCTGGAGAGATATCCTTTTCATTGTCTTCTAAGGAAACTAGAAGAACTGTAAATTTCCCTGTAAGGAATAAAGAGGGAGGGGAGTGTTTCTCTCCTGCTGGAGGTGGGAGTTTCATTGGAGGTGTTTCATCATGGTGTGGTGAAAACATCAGAAGACTTCAGCTTGGCTTCTGACATAAACTATGCCCCTCACTAGCAACTATCCCCTGGGGAACTTGCTTAACTCTTGGGGCCTCTATTTCTTCACATGCAAAATAAGCTCAATAAAAATTAACATGAGAATCAAGAGATGAAATCTGCGCTAATAGATGTCAACTTTCAGGATCTCAGCCTGTTGTTTGGGCTACATCTTTTCACTTGAGGTCATAAGTGCATCTTATGGGTAGTAGAAAGTTGTAGGGGTGAGGGGTACTTGTCCACAGGTCTATGAATAATTGATTACTACTAACTGCAAACTCATATCACAGTCACATGTACCTTTTGTTTAGTTAATAGTGATAGAAAAGAAAAAAAAACCCAGCAAATTGATTTAGGCAGGGCTCTGTTTACCACCAGCCACATTTTTCTCCCACTTTACCATCAGATAGGTCTGAGAGTGGTCTATCTCTCTGAGCGGTCTCCTCAGAAATTGCCCTGGGGATTTCCTATCCAGGGGAAGAAGCTGGGATAGGTGGTCTCTTCTGGTCTCCTCCAGCCCTCCAAGGTAAGTTAACGCTGCACCTCTTAGTAAAACAGGAGACTTCCCTGATCCCCTGCAATCCTTTGCAGGATATGCCACAGGGGTGCAGCTTGTCTGGCCGCCACTCAAACCCCTTACAGGAGGGGGAGCACACAGACGGGCAGGTGCAGGAGCTGAGGTGAGTGCTTTTGGGCTTTGGCCCCATGGTGGCATCTAGGGGTGTGTGCCTATGACTCTCAGAGTCCCAGTGGGCATGCTACAGTGCTCTTTTAGCTCTACTGTCCGTAGACGGCTTAAGTGTTAACCAGCTCAGTGCCCTCTTGATACCTGGGTTCTTGTCTGCCATCCAGGAAGAATCAGGTCACACACAGACTTGAAGGATGGTGAATGCGGGAATTTTATTGGGTGATGGATGTGGCTCTTAGAGGGAAGGATGGGGAGCTGAAAAGGGGATGGAGTGGGAAGAGGATCTTTTTCTGGAGTTTGGCTGTCCCATGGCAGATCTCTCTGACTGTCCCCAGCTGAACTCCTCTCAACATTCAGATGCTCCTTCTTTTCTCTCCTTCTCCACCATGCCACTCTTCTGCTCCTCTGCTCTTTTGTTCATCTGCTTGTTTGCTTGTGAAGCCTGGGGTTTGGGGTTTATATGGGTACAGGATAGAGGGGTGTGGTGAGCCAAAAGGCAACATTTGGCTTGAAAACAGGAATGCTTGTTCCCATTCAGGGCTGTGGGTTTCCAGGCTTGGGGGTGGGGCCTTTGCTGGGGAACTGCCCTCTTCTACCCAGTATTTCCCTGTCACCTGTCTGTATCATTAGGACTATAATGTGCAGGGCAGCTGTATGGCCTGGAAGCACCTTGTTTCACAATCCTAGGAGCAAGGTCTGCTGTCTTCTGGGCCGCTTCCCAGGACCTCTGCCTCTCCAGGTTTGGCTTCCCAGTCCCTCACCAAAGCATTAGGTTCATTAACTCCCTGTTGTGGCTTCAGTTGGAGGTGGAGGATGGAGGTGAGGGAAGGCGCCTTCTAGCCTGGGTGTGGGGGCAGAAGGCACAAGGGGATGAGAACCCTCAGGACAGAAGAAGGGGTGAGCCAGTTGAGAGGTGGGTGCTGCCCTCACTTCTGCTCTGTACCCTACCTCCCTAAAGTGAATGGACTTACCCACTTTACCCTTGCCAACCTGAACAAAGAAAATGCCATTCACCTAGCTGTGAGGTGGGCTTTTTGTGTATGCATGAGAATGGACTGCCCGGCCACCACCCCAGGGTGCACAGAGGAGGTGTGGCATAGCCTGCTCTCTGGGCTCTGTCCTGAGGACAGACCTGGACAAGGGCCTTCACTTCTGACCCCTCCCAGCAGGGGAGGGGAGGGTGTAGAGCTAGATAAAACCAGTGTTTGCTATTTTAATTACCTCCCTCTAAGGGCATTTTCATATGAAACTTTGTCCTATGTTACATTAAGGGAGAGTGATTTTTAGAGGAGCTGGGGGAGGAGGCCCCAGGGGTTTTCTTCTCCCCACAGATACATCTATCAGTGAAATAAAACACAGCAAAGCATTCAGCACAATGCCCGGCACATCGTAAGTGCTCATTGAACATCATTAACACTCTCTTCCATTGCAGTTGGTGAAAACAACACTCAGGATGCTTCAGCTTGGTGAAGAAGAAAAATAAAGCCCAAGTTCTACCTCTGGGGCCTTGTCCTCCATGTGGTAGCTCAAGGCTAAGGGCAGCTCTGGCTCCAGGATTGCTTTTGCTCAGAATGGGCCAGCATGTCAGAAGTGGTGTTGCCTGCCCTCTGCCATTCTGCATATTCAGCTCCGCCCACTGTGCCTTTCCAAAGCATAGGCCATATTCCTATCATCCTGCTCCACCTGGAGGTCCCATAGCTTATCTGTCCTTCCAACTCTGGGGTGGTGATATAGTTTGGATCTGCCTCCCCGCCCAAATCTCATGTCCAATTGTAATCCCTGGTATTGGAGGTGTGGCCTGATGGGAGGTGACTGGATCATGGGGGTGGATTACTCATGAAGGTTTAGCACTATCCCCTTGGTACTGTCCTTGTGATAGTGGGTGACTTCTTGCAAGATCTGGCTGTTTAAAACTATGTGGCATGTCACTCTTTCTCTCTTGCTTCTGCTCTAGCCATGTGACATGTCTGCTCTCCCTTCACCTACTATCATGATTGTAAGTTTCCTGAGGCCTCCCTGGAAGCCAAGCAGATGTCAGCATCATGCTTCCTGTACAGTCTGCAGAACTATGAGCCAATTAAACCTCTCTTCTTTATAAATTACCCAGTCTCAGGTATCCCTTTATAGCAATACAAGGACAGACAAATATAGGTGGGCAGCCCTGAGAGAGCTCTGCCCCTCCCCTGTCTGAGTGGCTCAAAGCCAGGATCTTTTCCTGGTGCCCTCAGGGGCCTGAGGATAAAGTGGGCCCCAGCATGCAGGCTCTATAGGAAGAAAGATGGAGGGAGGCACTGCTAGGAAAAGGAAGAACACTTAGCTCACACCTCAAGAAGGTGTGACTAGATGAGCAGAAGCCCCTGTCCTAGGGGGGAAAATGTTCTATCCCAAGGCACATCCTGGCGTAGGAAGATTTGGAGCTCAGGTGGGATTCAGGCTCAGCAGGGCCTCAGGCTCACTATCCTTTGCTCAAAGATACTATCAAAATAAGATGTCAGGAACTTCTCAGCTGTGCCAAACAAAGGCCCAAAGGCCCAGCTGTCTACCATGAAGAGGAGGGACAGCCTTCTCTCTAGGGCCACACTGCCCTATATCGTACAGCCCGGGACCTTTCTTTCAAAGTTGGTTCTTTGCACCCTCAAAGCATCATCTCATCTGTTACTTTATTTGTGACTCAGGGGAAGCTTCTGAGTCAGGCAGGGCATGGGTTATCACAATTTCATAGAAAGGGAAACTGAGGCACAGGGTGGGCTAAGTGACTCGGGCTAGAGTGGAGGACAGCACTCAGATCTTCTTGGATCCAAACCAGACATCCTTCTCCCACATAAAACCCTCACCCTAATCTTAACACTTCTGTGGCTCCATGGGTTCCTCAGTGATTTTAGGAGGAAAAGTCCACAGCAATTGTGTTGGTGTGTGTTGCGTGAAGTCAGGGACCCCGAACGGAGGGACCGGCTGAAGCTGCGGCAGAAGAATATAAATTGTGAAGATTTCATGGACATTTATTAGTTCCCCAAATTAATACTTTTATAATTTCTTGCGCCTGTCTTTACTGCAGTCTCTGAACATAAGTTGTGAAGATTTCATGGACATTTATCACTTTCCCAATCAATACCCTTGTGATTTCCTATGCCTGTCTTTACCTTAATCTCTTAATCCCTTCATCTTCATAAGCTGAGGAGGATGAATGTCACCTCAGGACCTTGTGATGATTGCGTTAACTGCACATATTGTTTGTGGAGCATGTGTGTTTGAACAATATGAAATCTGGGCACCTTGAAAAAAAGAACAGGATAACAGCAATCTTCAGGGAACAAGGGAGATAAGACTTGGAGCCTGACTGTGCTGGTGAGCCAGGCGGAACAGAGCCATATTTCTCTTCTTTCAAAAGCAAATAGGAGAAATATCGCTGAATTCTTTTTCTCAGCAAGGAACATCCCTGAGAAAGAATGCACCCTGAGGGTAGGTCTATAGACGGCCCCCTTAAGGCAACCGCCTTTTAGGGTCAAAGCTGAAGGGATGAAATAAGCCCGGGTCTCCTGTAGTGCTCCCAGGTTTATTAGGATGAGGAAATTCCTGCCTAATAAATTTTGGTCAGACAGGTTGTCTGCTCTCAAACCCTGTCTCTTGATAAGATGTTATCAATGACAATGCATGCCCGAAACTTCATTAGCAATTTTAATTTTGTCCCATCCTGTGGTCCTGTGATCTCGCTCTGCCTCCACTTGCTTTGTGATATTTCATTACCTTGTAAAGTATGTGATCTCTGTGACCCACCCCCTATTCGTGCACTCCCTCCCCTTTTGAAAATCGCTAATAAAACTTGCTGGTTTTATGGCTCGGGGAGCATCACAGAACCTGCCGACATGTGACGTTTCCCCTGGACACCCAGCTTTAAATTTCTCTCTCTTGTACTCTTTCCCTTTACTTCTCAAGCCAGCTGAGATGCTTAGGAAATAGAAAAGAACCCATGATAAATATCGGGGGTGGGGTTTTCCTGCGATAGGTGTGCACGTGTGCCTGTGTGCGCATGTGCATGCCTGCATATGTGTGTGATGCCTTACTTGCTGAGGGAAGGGCAGGAGGGTTGGCAGTCTCTGATTTTTTGTCTCCATTTTGGATATTTTAGGTGCCACTCCTGAGAGAGCCAGAGAGCTGTAGTGTGTTAAGACAAGGGGTCTGAGGAGGAGACCTATGAAGTAAAGGTGATTGAAGACCCTGAGTCCCACAGGAAACCCAGCCTGTTCCCCACAGAGATGTGAGCTCTGCCCAGGCCAGTCACAGTGCTGGGAAGGGTCTGGGGGAGGCAGGGGAAGGTCCATGGAATTTCTCCTCTGGACATGATTTTGGGGAGAAGAAGAGATCAAATATTATAAAACATCTGCACGGCATGTGGCATCTCATTAGGGGGATGGGACCACCCCCATTACACACACACACAGACTCCCCTTCTTAGCTTGGTCTTTCCTCACCAGGAAAACTTTCAAGCATTCTTTTTAGGCTGTAACCAATAGTCATCAATATATTTTCCAGTAAGACTCAGTGCACACATACATATATTAACAATTAACAAATTTTTCATGCAACATCTTATAATAAAGTCCCAGAAAAGGGTATTGTTGGCAAATTTAGGGCTGAGATTTTTGTCCTTGCTGGAACTTTTGGAGTAGAGTGTTTAAACTGCAGACCTAGATCCATTAGAAGGTTGTGACATCAATTTGGTCAGCCCTTTAAAAGAATAGCATAGCATAGCACAATAGGAAATATCAGAGTGCATCAAAAGTCACAAATGTTAGTATTATGCGGTGAAACATTTGCCAAACATTCATTGCCAATATGTGTGTGTATCTAGAGAGTCTCCTTGTAAAATGCCTTGATGACAGTGGGTTACATTAAAAAACATTAAAGACACACTGTTTTCAGAAGCTTTCCTGAAAGTACTTTATATTGAGGAAGGACTAGCTTTTTAGGCTTGTGAAGAAAGGAAAGGTGTGGCTGGAGGTGATGGGAGGGAGGCCCTGGACCCCCCAGGGGGATGTGGGGAAAGGCTCCAGCCAAGCTAGGGCAGCATGTGACTTCCTGGGGTCCAGAGCTTTCTGCTCCAGAACTGGGTTGGAGGAGTAGCAGAGGTGTCTCCTGTCCCCCTGATGAAGAAAGAAGAATCTAGTGAATAAGGAAAAGCATGGAAATAGTAGAGATCAGGAGTTCTTGACAAATCCATCAACCACCCTGTGCCTTCATGTCCCCATCAACAAAATAGGATGGTGGGGGTGATAGACCTTCATGTTCCTGATGAAATGAAACGTAGTCAACATAAAACCAAAAGAAACATTGGAAGCTTCTTAAGAGATAACATTCTCTAAATTGATTTTTGGGGAATATTAATTCATATACAACCACCTATCCTGGAAGTCAGGAAAAGTGTACGCTTTAACCCATTTTGGCTGCTAGGTTGTGAATAAACCAGTCCCCATACTCAAGGAGGTTTTCCATACTCAAGGAGTTAGGAAGCTAACAGGGTCTCAGAAGACGAAGATAACATGGAGAGCTCTAACTAATTGCCCACAGGGTGGTACAAACCCCGAGGAGTACAGGCATTCAGAGAAGGTGGAGGGCAGGATAAGCTTAACATGTGTGATGCACAAGGTCAAACAGCTGGATGGGCAAGAGTAGGGGTGACATGTCTAAGAGGAAATATAATAGGGAGGGCTTGACTAATTGAGAATGAGAGCAAGGCAGGGAGGCATAAGAATGCGAGGTCTCACTCAACAAAGGCTGTTGCACATCTGTAAAGACTCAAAGTTACTGTGCTGTGCCAGGAACAGGGGTGGATTCACAGAAGATGAAGGCAGCAGTGTCTCCCCTCAGAAGTGGGGGCTGCACCAGGGACCAGCAAGTTGGTGGCTTCACCTGCAAAAGGAGGTTAAAAGGCAACTGTGCCTCTCAGACTGCAGGCCGACATACTAGGGATTGTGAAATCAAAATTTTAATGAATGAGAACAGATTAAAGTAGATTAGAACTTATCAGTGTGCAACGTAGTCACACTGGAAATTTAGCTACACAACAATCCATCCACCGACATAGAGAAATGGTCCAAGAAACTGCCAGCAACATGGTCAAGAGTAGGGAATGGCATCCAAGGAAAACATGTCAGGGAGATTCCCTGGATGGAATCCCTCTTGGCCTGGCTGGCTCCAGCTGAGACAGTGAAGCACAAGATTCCATTAGGTGCATCTGTGCATGATGGGAATGTGTCAAATATATTCTCACTGTGATGGTGACTGTGAGTCACCATCAAAAGACCCGGATGCCATTGACTTAATACCTCCCAAGCTTCCTTACAGTGCGTCTAGTTGCCGACTGAATGATTGTATGCTTGTTGTAGGCAGCTGCTTATGTGCCTTTGGTGATGAAAGGGTTGGCAGGGCAGGGAGAAATGGGGGGTGGCTGGTAAGTCTGGGTTAAAGTTGAGAGTAGTTGTGGCACATAGCAGCAGCACATGCAAACACAGGAGCTGAGGCCTTTCCTTGAAAGAACCTAATGGGCCTAGAATGTTTTCAACTCTCTTGATGCCTTTGACCTGAGACTGCCTTCACTGCCCCAAATCTGAAATGCAAGTTCATAGGACAAGCTGTGAGTGAGGAGCTGGAAACTCCCAATCAGCAGGTCTGGAGACATCTGTGATGCCGGGGACATGGCGGAATTTCCTGGGAAGGAAATGCATCAACCTGTGTGTAAGCACAATATGGCGGGGCAGGGGGAGGGTCTCTTCACTAAGGAAAAGAGCAAGCTGCTTTCTGGGGGTGGCAGCTGTCCCTTCGCAGTGGCATTTCTCAGCCTCCCAGAATGAGCCCCAAGAGTTCTCTGTTCCAGGCTCTCCTACTGGGGTGACAAAAATCAACAATTGACACACCCAGAAGAGGACAAGAGAAACATCCAGCAATCCCCGAAGATGGGCTCCCTCTGCTCTGCCTCACTATTAAACACACACCTTGCTTTCCAGATGTGGCCGGTGGTCCCCTCTAAGGGGACATTGGTCAGTGCTGAGGGATGATTGAGAGACCATGGAAACCTGACTCAAACAACCTCCCCAAAGTGAGTTGGGCAGATTTCCAAAGTGGTGAAACAGAATCCCAAAGGCAGGGTGTAGCCAGATGGGCCTTGGACATATGCTGCACAGTATGTCTCAGAGATAAGGTGACAGGGTGGGGAAAGGAGGTGTGTCTGGGGCCACAGACATTGCTTCTCGCACCCCAGCTGGGTGTGAGCCGTTTCAGGCTAGCATGCTCTTTCCCTGCCCTGTTCCTGGTTCTCTGGCTGGCTTTGCAGGTCAAAGGACCTCCTTCTACCTGGAATGTCTGAAGTGACAGAAGAATTTAGGGGGACACATCTCCCAGAAGATAGTCCTGCCCTGCATCTGCTTGACCCTCTGGTGGCTCATACATTTGGACAGGCTGCCAGCCACCACCCAGCAGGCTGGATAGTCCCCAAGATAAGGCACAAATCCCCGAGAGATCAGTCAGTCTTCCCTGTCTCTGAATGCTGGTACACCTCCTACCCCTGGCCCTAACAGCCCCTCGCTAGGGCTGCTCATTCTTCCTGTGCAGGCAAGAGCTTTAGCAAAGTGGTAATGTCACAGGGTGGATCTAGGAAATACTGCTCAGTAGGAACTCTTCCCAGGATCCCGAAGAATCAGCAACTGCAGGATCTGCCTGAGCTATCTTCTTGTGGTGCCATAGATGTCCCCTCATCAAACAGGCTTAAGCTGCAGGGCACCCATGCAGACAGAGTTTGAACATACTGGAAATTTAGCTGCACAACAATCCATCCACCGACACAGAGAAATGATCCAAGAACCTGCCAGCAACATGGTCAAGAGTAGGGAGTGGCATCCAAGGAAAACATGTCAGGGAGATTCCCTGGATGGAATCCCTCTCGGCCTGGCTGGCTCCAGGTGAGATAGTGAAATGCAAGATGCGAGTACCAAACATATTCTTGGTATTTAGGACTAACTCACTTAAAGAGTTATCTAAGATCATTCTATTAATTAACCCCAAGCAAGATGGGGTTAATAGAAGTCTAAAACCGAGGTCTAAACCTCAGTTTAGGCAGAGAGAACGGGAAGGCATTCAGCTGCTAATCAAAGCTCATAATCAGCATAAGATGACCAGTGTGACCCAATTGACTTCAAAGAAATGCACTGTTTTGCTTAGTCCAGGTGACACTGCCTAAAAAAGTATGATTTCCACTGGACTTTCCAAAATATTGAACATACCTTGAACATTTCCTAGATTTCCAGGGACCCAGGAGCCCCACGTTGGGACCATGATGAGCTGGGCTAGGGAGGTGGCAAACTATGGGGACACTGTGTGTGTTATTCTAAAAGATTTCTTTCTTTCTTTTATTATTATTTTTTACTTATTTTACTTTAAGTTCTGGGATACATGTCCAGAACGTGCAGGTTTGTTACATTGGTACATGTGTGCCATGGTGGTTTGCTGTACTCTAAAAGATTTCTAACAGTTGGTTTCCCCCATCTGTTCTCAGCCTGCTGGTAGGCAAGAAAGTCATCTTTATTTTGTACTCCTCTTTATCCCTTTCTCCTCCCTCCCACATAGGCGGTGATCTTCCCGTTCTCTCTGCCTCTCAGAGCTGGGCTTTCCCCACACAGTGTTGCTCTCTCCAGGGAGCACATCTCATCAGAGCAGCTGCCGCTGGGGAACCTCTGCCAAGGTAGGTCGTCAAGGCAAGCAAGCCTGGTCCCTGCCCTCATGATGCTCAAGAACATGCTGGGACAGAGGACACGATATGTAAATAGTTTGATTAAAATATAGTGTGAGACTTAAACTATGGGTCAATGACAACCTGAGCTAGAGGTTGGTGGGGCATTGTTAATGGCCCGATTAATTGTAAAAATTAAAGCAGCGAATACTAGTTTGGTCTAGCTCTGTGCGATGTGCACTATACTTCTTCACAGACCTTATTTTGCTTGAACCTCACACCAACCCTGTAAGATAGATTGATATAGAGGGTATTTGTGTTCTGGTTTATAGAAGATACAGGCATCACGATTCTCTATTATACTGATGAGAAGACCAAGAGTGAGAGAATTCACAGCTGCTAGGTGACAGGGCCAGGGCTGAAATGCAGATTATCTTAATTCCACTCAACCACAGCTTTCTGAAGTTAGAGGAGAAGCAGGCCACATCAGATTGACATAAACATAAAATATATTTTGAGATGGTTGAAATTCATGCCAGGTCTGATGAGGTAGGATTGAGATGGGTGAAAATGATGGCATGTGAATCCCAGGTGGGTGGAACTAGCTGGAAACAACAGCTGCAAAGCAGTGGTTGCTCAGAAGCAGGGCCCTGCCTTGCTTGGCACCAACCACTCCCAACAACTCACACTATTTGTGTGTCCACAGGCATTTTCAGCGGTAGCCTCAGCCCTTCAGAGAAGCCATCCCCCTGCCTCATTCCCAGGTCATTCTCCACCAACCCCTGCCACAGCCCCCAGCCCAGGCAGGCCTGGCAGCTGGTTCCCACCCTGTGCTGGAGGTAACTGAGTCTAGCAAGAACCTCACCAGCAGTGTCCTGTCCAACCACTGCAGCTCCTGTGCTGAGGAGACCACCCCCTGGCATAGGGATGGCAGCACAAAGCAGAGAGCCTGGCCTGTGTTCCCCATGGTGGGTAGCCAGGCTGGGACCCTAGGAGGCAGTTCCACAGCAGTGCCAGCAGCCTGGTGCGGTGGTACATGACTCCTTATCACACAGCAGACAGGGAAGGGGGAGGCCATGGGCAGCAAGGGGACTTGGCATGGGGAGCAGAGAGGGAGAACCTGGCTCTTTCCAAACTGAGTGTATGTCAAGCCTCTGAGCCAGAAAGACCCTCCCTTCCCTCTCAGGGCTACAGAAGGACAGCTGGCGCTGGAAAACAGGACCACACAAGATGTTACTGGCTCCCTTAAGGCTGGGCCTAATACAGACAGAGAAAAAAGCTACTGAGAAAAGTATCCCTGCCATAGGCCAGTAAACCTCAAGAAAGGCCTTGGGGCTCCATCGTATGAGCCAGCCATGTGCTGTGATTGCACAAAATGCAAACGTGAGTTTGGACTGGATCTATGCAAACAGAGGGTCAGCATCTGTGGTGCTCAACCCTGACTGCTCATAAGAATCACTTGTGGCACTTTGGAAACCCATGACAAGTGAAACTGACATTTTTAAAAGCCCTTTGATGATTCTGATGCACAGCCAGCTTGAGAGCCGCTCGTCTAGAACAAGAGAGCTTTCAGTTCCACTGTACTCTGCCTGGTGAGAGCATCTAGAGCATCCTGGCACCACATTTTAAGGGACCTTCCACAAACTGGAACAAACCCAAAGAAGGATGATCAGGATGGCAAGGTCCCTAGGAACCATTTCACAGGAGAACTGGGTGAAGGAATTAGGTAAACCAGGAAAGGAGATGACTTCAGAGGCTGTGCTGGGCATCTCCCACCTGCAATGGGAGGCATGGGGAAAGGGTCACAGTCCTGGAGCAACTAGCTCAATGGACAGGCGGGGACATTTCAAGTCACATGAGGAAGACATTCCCAACTGAACTCTCCCAAAACGAGGGGGCATTTCCTAAAAAGTAGCGAGCCTCCCATCACTAGACATATGCAAGCAGAGATGGTGCCCATCAGTCATTAGGCTGTCATGCAGGAGATGGGAACTTAAACGAGATGGCTTCGAAGGTCCCTTGAAACTCCAAAACTCTGATGCTTCACGTGGCCTTGTTACTGTCATGCGCGTCCATGTGACGAGACCACCAAACAGGCTTTGTGTGAGCAACATGGCTGTTTATTTCACCTGAGTGCAGGCAGGGTGAGTCTGAAAAGAGAGTCAGCGAAGGGAGATAAAGGTGGGGCCGTTTATAGGATTTGGGTAGGTAAAGGAAAATTACAGTCAAAGGGCGTTGTTCTCTGGCAGGCAGGAGTGGGGGTCACAAGGTGCTCAGTGGGGGAGCTTTTTGAGCCAGGATGAATCAGGAAAAGGAATTTCACAAGATAATATCATCGCTTAAGGCAAGGACCGGCCATTTTCACTTCTTTTGTGGTGGAATGTCATCGGTTAAGGCAAGGCAGGGCATTTGCACTTCTTTTGTGATTCTTCAGTTACTTCAGGTCATCTGTGCGTATGTACGTATGTACGTGCCAGTCACAGGGGATGCATGCAAATCACAGGGGATGCGATGGCTTGGCTTGGGCTCAGAGGCCTGACAGTTACCCTTTATTCATTTCACAGACCTCTCCTGAGCACCTACCAGGTGCAGGCGCTGTTCTAGGTGCAGGGACACAGCTGAGAAACAGGCCTCTGCTCTAGTGACTCACATTGTGGTGAGGAGGGACAGATAATAAATAAACACGTACGCAACAGGTCAGGAAGGGGCAGGAGCTCCAAAGTAAAATTAGGCAGCATCAGGAGAGAGTGATATGGGTTGGGAGCAAGACGAACAGACACCTGGGAGGAGCTGTGCCAGGTGCGCTCTGTGGCTTCCTCCCTTCCTTTGTCTCGGGAGCTTGTTTTCCCGTAGCCAGGCATAAAGCGGCCAGCAGGGAGGATGGAGACGTTTTAGGGGTCGCCTGCTGGCCTTTCCGAGCAGATGCATGCATGGTGTTTGCATGCATACTTCTGGATCCTCACCCCAGGAAACACAGCCAACGGGCTATGGGCAGTGGGCTCGGGGCTGCAGTTTCAGCAGGGAGAATGAAGGTTTCTTGGGAAGAATAATATGAAAGGCATCAGAGAGGAGAAGAGAAGCGCAGGCTGGGATAGGCCTAGGAAGCAGCAGGGCAGGCTCCCCCGTCCCTCTGTGAGGCAAGTCTTTATTTGATGACGGCTTTCAATACCCAAGGCAAAACTCTTCTCTGGCCTACACATCCCTAATTCTTCGGTTGATGCTCCCTCTCTGCTCATTTCCTACAAGCACCCCTCACAACCCCTCACACGTGCGCGCGCACACACATGCACTGGCCCGCGAAGTTCCGCGTCAGAAGCCCCTTGCTGCCACCCTCTAGAGGAGTCAAGCTCCAGTGACAATGTTCCTTTGATTCTTCATGGCCTCCAACCCCGCCCCCTAGGTTTTGATTTCAAGACTGGGGCAATTTGCTCAAGACCCCGAGTTCACAGGAGTTCAACACAGAAGCTGGCCTCCGCCTGTGATGTTATGCCCAGACCGTTTATTCCCCGAAGAAGACCACCAGAGTCCAGAGTCAAAGCTAAGCAGCAAGGATCTTTATTACAGGTTGGAACCTGGAACTCTCCCTCGCTGGTGAAACGAGACGGGCAGGAGAGCTCCCCCACTCAGCTCCGAGCAGTGTTATATAGTCTAAGAAAAGTGGGCATAGAGTTATTATACAAATCAGATATATGATTGGCTAGTGTTTGAACAAGGCGATTTGGCTAACTATGATTGGTTCCCGCCATTTCTGATATTTTGGTTCAAACTTTGAGGCGGGAGAACAGGTTTATGGCAGCAAGAGTTTATCTTACTTAAACACGTCTTGTGACCTTGCCTCAGAACTTACAAAATCTCTGGTATGTGCAAAACAAAATCTCTGGTACGTGCAGAAAACCAGGTACTCACAGAAATTACGAAATCTCTGGTATGTGCAAAGATTAGAGAGCAGAACAAGGGTGTAGCGGGTGGGGGGCGGGTACACATCTATCTTTGTGTCCTTTCAGTGACAGGACAGGAGACGAGGTAGAGTGCGAGGCCCACAAAGTCCTCAGCGGGGCGCCCCGCAGAGCCCTGCAGACGCCCTCTTGCCTTTCGTGAACTGCCGGGACCTGGCCAATGCCGGCAGGGGCCGGCGCAGAAGAGCCTGGGAGCTGCGGCCCAGGGCGGCGAGTGCGGGGGAGCTGCGGGACTGCAGGGTCCGCTCGGCAGCCTGTAGTCAGGGCGCCGGGGCGTTAAGCTTCAGATTTACTTCAGTGTTCCTAATCGGCTTGTTTCAGAAGTGCTCACTGTTCTCGCCACCTGAAGAACCGCATTTTCATGTATTTGTATTGGGACAAGAGGTAGAGTCCGATGTGTAAAGGGCCTGCTTTGAGGGAAGAAAGGCCGCAGCCCGGGATGAGTCCGCAGAGACGGCGGGTGACTAGGAGGCAGGAGATCAGGGACGGAGGGGAGGGCAGAGGCGCCTGCCGGTTACTGGCACTGCAGGCCCTGCGCCGCGAGCCTGCGGCTGCCTCTGGGGACCGAGGAGCCCGGCTTCCTGCGGCGCTCAGCAAAAGGACCGGAGAGCAAACGGGTATCTTTCAACTCGGCTTGTAATAAAAGCATTTGCACATATCCTGTATGAGCCTCCCTGTCTCCAGAGAGCCAGGGCCTGTGGATTTGGAGAAGGGAGCGGGGCAGAGCTTCTCGCGAGGACCCCAACCCAGCCCACAGAGGGAGGAAGAAGCAGCCGAAGCCGCGGAGCTCCGGGAGAGAGTCGTGAGGGCTGGGGCCCAGGGTAGCAGTGCAACTCACCCCAGACCCGGGCACAGCGGCGGCTGCCCGGCCACCTCCGCCCGCCCGCGACGGGATCACTTGACCTACACCCAGCACGCGGAGCTCCAGCCCAACAGCTGGGCAGGCAGCGGAGAAAGGAGCTGGCGCCGCCCACAGGGAAAGGGCGCCAGCGCCCACAAATGAACATGTGCTGAGCTTCTGTGGAGCGTTCTTTTGTTTTGTGGTTTGACACTTTCCTTGCAGTTTTTGTTTTTTTATTTGTTTTGGGCTTTTTAAAATTTTATTTTAGTTTAGTTTAGTTTTTATTTTCCCAGGGGGCAAGAGAGGAAGAAGAGTGTTTACAAAGTCCTGTAGCCACCCACCTAATTTTCGCTTTTGCCAATGTAAACTGGGTTTGGTTTTCTTGTATTATTTAAATGGTTGTGGTTTCCTTTATCCAGGGAGGGTTCAATAGAAGACCGTGTTGGAGAATTACACCAAGTATTGTGTATGCCCCAAAATTTGTTATAAATCCCTTAAGTAGTAATCCGTTTTTTTTTTTTTTTTCTTTTTTTTTTCTGGCTTTGTTTGGTTTTCTAATGTAAAGGTAATTGGCAATGCACTTGATATATCTTGCACGATATGGGTAACTGAGTTGGGTTCCTTTTTATCCTGCGTGTATAGGTGGGTGTGGGAGGGAGGAGCATGGGTGAATCTTTGTGTGTGTTACATATGTGTGTATGTAGTAGGTTGTGTACCTATATCCAAATGTATATGCACCCATATCGTGTGCCCACGGCACCTGTGAGTACACAATCCCCGTTTTCTGGTTTAATTGTGTGGAGATCTAAATCTGGGACCGTTTGAATACAAAAACAGACCACTGCCTCTACTTCTAAGGTGGTAATCTGTAACTCTTTGCATTTCTGTCCCACAAGATAATGCAAAAACAATGCGATAATATTCACTTAAAAAATATAGTTGTGAGTTCCTTTGGCATTAAAACTATTTTAAAAAAACAGAGAAATTTAAGGGAAAAACTCAAGAAGGCATTTTGCTTCAATATATCTCATGTAATTTTTTATTACTTTTATGTTTCTGTTGAAGAAACTTAAATTCATGTCAGTTTCAGTATTTTTCACATTTGTTTTAATGGAGTTACAATTGTGCCAAGTGAATATGATTATATTTTAATTCACTTCTTGTGTATTTTGCTGCATGTAAATCATTTTGTATTTGGAGTGTGACACGGGTTACTTCTGAACACTTCAAGTGCTTTTCTCTATGTGATTGAGGGAAAGGGAATGATTTTTCTTTTAATTTGTACAATGAGCAAAGGTATTGTTGCAGTCTCACTAATGCATTTTAATGTAGCAGTTTCTCATTGTTTGAACTAGTACCCAGGGTTCTTTGTCCTACATCCAAGAAGATTAAGGAACGTGGCTACAAGGGTGAGGTTGGAGCAAAAGTTTAATAAGCTAAAGAAGAAAGCTCTCTGCAGCAGAGGGGAGTCCAAGTGGATTGCTGGGTTGCAGCTGATTGCAATAAACTTCTATATGAAACTGCTCTCCTCCCTGTAACTGTTTTAGTAACTTTTTACCAGTAAAACTGTCTGTGCAATTGCCCTTATCTTATGCAGCTGTAGGTATGGCTCTAGGCAAAGCACCACTTCTCTTGTTTATATAACTGTGGGTTTGTTTTAGGTAAGTCCCCCTCCTCCCGTGCCAGTTTCCATGGAGCCCACCGTGTATATGCCTGAAAAGGGGAATAAACTTTTTCCTGGGAGTTTGTTAATTATACAAAGAACAAAGGGCTTCTCTGCTGGACTCTGTCTGATTATCTGCGTGCAGGTGCAGCCTGAGGTTTTTCCCATGTTGTTTTATTTTTTCCTGTTGCTGTGACTTTTGAGGCAGGCTGCTTTTGCAGTCCGAGTATTCCCCAACTGATTTTTTCCTTTCCTTCTCCCTCAGTATCACCAGTGTAAGTCATTATTCTGGTATCTGCAAACAAGTTAGGACATTACTGCTTTGCGTATCTTGTGTTTGCTTCCATTTCACTCAATTTTTCTAAAATCATGTGATGGGTATATTTGTACCATGTCTCACTTTGTGAAACCAAGACCTGTTTTATTCTTTTTGTTTGTTTGTTTTTTGAGATGGAGTTTCACTCTTGTTGCCCAGGCTGGAGTGCAATGGCGCAATCTCAGCTTACTACAACCTCCACCTCCTGGTTTCAAGTGATTCTCCTGCCTCAGCCTCCCGAGCAGCTGGGATTACAGGTGCCAACCACCACGCCTGGCTAATTTTTGTATTTTTAGTAGAGACGGGGTTTCACCATGTTGACAAGGCTGATTTCAAACTCCTGACCTCAGGTGATCCGCACACCTTGGCCTCCCAAAGTGCTGGGACTACAGGCATGAGTCACCATGCCCGGCCTGACGTCTTTTATTCTTGTCTTCACTCTGTCCACTCTGCTTGGGTTCTCTGGCTTGGTACTTCTCCAAAAGCAATGCTTCACTGTGAGGTGTAGGGAGGCATTCTGACCAGCCTCTGTGTCCCTGAGCTGGCATCAGAATCCTTCACAGAAGAGGAGGCTGACCTTCTCTTCACTGCCACAGCATGGACTTCTGCCTTTGGTTTCCTGGGGAAAATGTGCCCTGACTGAGAGGATGGAAGTAGTGTCAGGCTGGCTGGAGGGAGGGGCCTCTCTATTCCAAGCCTCTGCTCTACCCAAATGCAGACAGCAGGAGCTCAAGACGGGCAACTGGGTGAAACCTTTGTTTGTCCAAAAATCAACTCTGCCATGCTCATTTCTCTATCCCTTCCTCACTCTACACCAGGCTTTCCTCTCGCTGCTATGGAGGGGACCAGGACAAGGGAGGAGGCAGCAAGCAGGAGCTCATGGTGGTGGAAACAAATTTTGTGGGGGCAACTCTTATGCTAGTTTGCATCTCCCTAGAACATTGCCCTATGGTGTTGTGTCCTTCAAATGTATTTTGACAGTGATGGTTGAAAAGCAACTGCTTTGGGGAAAATAGGACCCAACTATTCACCCTGAATTGGCTCATTGAATCTCTTCTAGTCCCAGTGTTCAGCTCTTCTTGGCACTTATATCAGCAAGCTAGAAATTAAAATAGACCACCATCCATTCCTCAATGACAGTGAGTTGTGCTTTCATGGACTGATTCATGAAAAGGTGGAGAAATGTGTCAGCAACTCCCAGATTAACTGTTTCTAGAGTCTAGAAACAAGAGTCTTTGTGGTTCTCCAAGTTCAACCCATCTAGATTTTCTTGGTTCCTTTTCATTACCATAAAGGTCTTCTAGAAATTGACTTTAGGTAACATCCTTTTTCTACTTTCCCAAGGTTTCTACCACTGTGCTGCTAAGATTCTAGTTATGATGGTGATGGGGGCCCTTTTGAACTGACAACAGGTTCTTGCTGTATATTTGGCCCCTAGATGGAAATTTGGAGTTTTGATTGACCCTACACTCTCTCTCTCTCTCTCTCTCAAAAGTTTTCTGCTGCCTTCTCTTTTGAATTTTTCATTCCCAGGTCTCACTGGACAGTGGTGTGGGCTAATGGGATGGGCTCGTGCCCACAGCTCCCAGCGTCCTGCCAAGTATGATCCCCTCACCCTCCCTACTCACACCCACGGGCTCCCTTCTTGTCTAATGTCAACACTGGCCAGAGTAGCCTTCCTCCCTGCACCCTACAAGAAAGATGTCAGCTGTGACAAGGGCACCTTGCGCAGTGCTGCTGTGAGGGAAGGAGGTACAGATGGGAGTTCCCCATCTAGGGTAGTGGATCTTTCCTAGCCTGACCTGCTGGTCGTCTAGTCCAAGACATGTATGATGCCTGTCATCAGGATAGTTCAATGAGTAGTGACATCAATGAACCACACCCACAATGTGCTTAGTGATGTCTACTCCCCACCTGAAATGGAATTTTCCCTATGACCTTGTGAAACATAATTGCCAAATCTTCTTTAGCCCTCCTGAAAACCCCTGCATGGCAGGAGAAAACAACCAGTGGCTGAGAAACCAAAGGACTTGAAGAAGCACAACTTAAGATCTTTGATTTGATCCACTTAATTTTTATTTGTCCCCTGAGCAGCCTGCCTCTTTTATTTCCACACCTTGGTCTTTTAGTAATTCTTCATGTGTGTGGCCATATGAAGCAAAAAAATCTCCAGCTGTTTGTTTTCTGCCTGTTCCTAGAAGATTTTCACGGTTTTGAGATAAAAAGAGGGGGCTTTTTCCTAGGTTTTGACTTGGATTAGTGAAAATTTCCCTGCTATTCAGAAGTTATTAGTTATAGCCCCCAGTCGACTTCCCTCTGACTGGGGAATCAGGTCAAAGAACAAGAGGATGTCTCTTAGCCTCCCGTTTCCCTGGTTCCAAATTCCAGGTGCTTCTCTGGAGTGAAGTTGCCTGTACTCCCTGACAGCCGTTCTCCACCCAGAATGTCTCCTGACCCTCCAGCCGAAGACAGCAGAGCCAGCACAGGAGAAGCAGACCTTTCCATGCCCAAGTTCAAATCTTTCTGAGAAATAAGAACACTCAGAAAATGAGAAGTTCGGAATCACCAAAAGAGTGATGGTTGCTTTACAGAGGCTGAACGACGCACACTTACCACTTCTAAAGGCAAAAATATAGAACAAGAATTTAGGTTAGGGATAGACTAGAACCCTGGCAATTGGGGTTTTCAGCACCATCACGCCATTATCATAAATGTTCCAAAGGAGGATGATGGCATCTTCATGCCTAGAGGCCTGGAATAATTGAAATGCCATTCTCTAGGAGTTAGATCAGTTTAGCATAGAGACCAAGAAAAAGGTTGTCTGGCTCCTAGAAGCCCTCTTTAAACCCCAGGACAGTCAAAAACTTGCTGATAGAGTCTGGGCCAATTCTGTTTTTGAAAGAAGACCTGGTTCTGGGGTAAAGGTCAGCACAGAGAGGACTGAAAGGGAAAATAGGGGCAAGAAAAGGCATATTTTGGCTCCTTCTGTGTCTCTTCCCATTGTTGCAGGAAAACAGCAACAACAACCAGGTTCTCATCACGCAACCAGGAAAGATGAGGCATGCAGACACTTTGAAGGGTGAGTGGTTACAGAATGTATTGGGTGAAAATAAAAAAGATTCTCAGCAAAGCACAAGGGGTTCCTGTTAACAGGCCCCCATCTCACAGATTGAATTCCAGGTCACCAAACAGCACGAACTTCCTGAGGCCCCACCCTGTCCCTCCAGTGCACAGGCCAGTCGGAAGTTCTCCAGGGACCACTTTTTACTTGGCTGTCTTACCATTTTGTGGAAAGACATTTTGAGTTCACCTAACCACAGTGACCAGTGTGGTGGAGTAGCTGATGTCCCAAGGATCTACACAGTAAGATTTTCAATCTGGTGGTGTTTTCACAGCCACATGGACCTTCCTGGCAGGTGTGAGGGTCTCTGCCACCCAGTCCCCCACTCTGCTAATGTTCTTCCTCTCATGCTATCCAGGTGCCATGTGACACAGGTCCTGTCCAAAGGCAGGTGGGGAAGCTCAAACCTGACTCACAGAGCAGCTCTCAGTCGCCAGAGTCTGGGTTCTCCAGCAGCCACGTTTTGAGGAAAGACGTGTCCTACAATTGTCACAGATGGGGCACCTTCCCCCTCCCTACACAGATCTCCCTCTTCCTGCTCCCCTCCTAGCCCCCAGCTCTCCCTTCTCTTTGTAGCTTGGTGAGAGGGACAAGTCAGAGAGAGTTCCACATACAAATGTTTGCACAGTTTTTTTTTGTGAGGCCACTTTTGGTTTTAACTATTTATTTCTATCTCAAAGCAATGAAAAGTTGATTTATTGCATCATATGTCAATGTAACAGGTAAATGCGTTTTTGCTAGATCTCCATATTGGTTTTTTGCTTTTTTGAGACAGGGTCTCACTCTGTTGCCTAGGCTGGAGTGCAGTGGCACAATCATGGCTCACTGCAGCCTTGGCCTCCTGGGCTCAAGAGATCCTGTCAACTTAGCCTCCCACATGTAGCTGGGACTAGAGAAGCATGTCACCATACCCAGCTAATTTTTGTATTTTTACAGATACTAGGTTTCACTATTTTGCTTAGGTGGGTCTCCAACTCTTGGCTCAAGTAATCCTCCCACCTTGGCCTCCCGAAGTGCTGGGATTACAGGTGTGAGTCACCACACATAACTGGTCTCCACATTGTTGGGGAGATGCTTGAACACTCCCTCTACCAAAACACACGCATACGTTAAGGCCCAAAGACTGGAGTGGAGCTCTAGATAAGGGACTTTTCCTCTTTCCAGAATAGCAAGCACTGGATAGACAGACATGGAGAGAGAACCAGAGTGACTCCTTGGATGGAAAAATTACTTTCTTGGGGGAAAGAAATCATCCCTATTAATAAGTAAGATGATTTCTACATAGAAAATTCCAAGGAATACACACACACGTCCTAAAAGTAATACAAGGGCAATACAAAACACACAACTGAATTTCTATACACTAGCAATAAATAACTAAAAACCAAAAATGTCAAAATAATTACACCTATAATATCTCTGAAACATAAAACTTTTAGGTATATGCAGGATCTGTGTGCTGAAAACGTACACAATGCTGTAAACAAAATCAAAGAAGCGCTAAATAAATCATGAGTATAGGATTCATGGATTTGAAGACTCAATGTATTAAAGATTTTAAGTCTTCCCAAATTGATCTATACTTTTAATGCAACTCCATCAAAATCCCAGCACAGGATATTTTATAGATAGAGACAAGGTGATTCTATAATTTGCATGCAAAGATAAAGGGTAAAAAGAAGAATGCAGTGAGTCTAGAAATAGATCTACACAAATACAGCCAATTGACTTCTGACAGAGGTGCAAAGGCAACTCAGTAAACAAAGACACTCTTTCAACAGATGCTATTGGAACGATTGAACTGTCATGTGCAAAACATTGAACCACAACCTAAAGCTTGAACTGTCATGTGCAAAACATTGAACCACAACCTAAAGCTCCTACCTTATATAAAAACCAATTCAAATGGACCACATATTTAAATATAAAATGTAAAACTATAAAACTTTTAGAAGAAAATATAGGATACATATTCAAGACCTAGTCCTTAGACATGCCACCAAAATAATAATTTATGGAAGAAAAGATGGATAAAATGGACTTCATCAAAATTTAGGACTTTGGCTTTGTGAAGGATTCTATTAAAAGGATGAAATGACATGCTATAGACTGAGTGAAAACATTTGCAACCGTATCTCTGACAAAGGACTTGCATCTGGAATATACAAAGAACCCTTAAAACAACACATTTTATAAAATCCCCTGAGAAAATGAGCAAAAGACACAAACAGACATCTCACCAAACAACGAATATGAGGCCAGGTGCAGTGGCTCATGCCTATAATCCCAGAACTTTGGAAGGCTAAGGCAGGAGAATCACTTGAGCCCAGGAGTTGGAGACCAGCCTGGAAGACACAGGGAGACACCATCTCTACAAAAAAATTTAAAAATTAGCCAGGTGTGATGGCATGCACCAGTAGTTCTAGCTACTTGGGAGGCTAAGGTAGGAGGATCGTTTGAGCCAGGGAGGTTGAGACTGCAATGAGCTGTGATCACACCACTGCACTTCAGCCTGGGTGACAAAGTGAGACCTTGTCTCAAAAAAAAAAAAAAAAAAAAAAAAAAAAAGGAAATGAACAGCAAATATGCACATGTAAATATGATCAGCATCATTAGCCATGAGGGGAATACAAATTAAAACCACAATGAGCTATCACTATTCCTCTTAAAATGGATAAGATGAAAAATAACAACAGATGCTAGCAAGAATGCAAAGAAACTGGACATCTCATACATTGCTAGCGTGAATAGAAAATGGTACAGCCACTCTGGAAAATAGCTTGGCAGTTTCTTATAAAACTCAACATGCACTTACCATGTGACTCAGCAACTGCAGTCTTTGGCATATATCCTAAAGAATGAAAACTTATGTTCATAAAAAGCCTGTACATGAATGTTCATGAGAACCTTATTCATAAGAGCCCCAAACTGGAAACCACCCAAATTTTGTTCAATGAGTGAAGGATTCAACAAACTCTAGCATATCCATTCAATGGACTACTACTCAGGAATAAAAAGAAATAAACTGTTGATACATACTTCAACTTGAAGGATCTTCAGAGCATGAAACTGAGTGAAAAAGGTCAATTGCATAGAAGGCTACACACTGTATAATTTCATGTAATGCCATCCTCAAAATGACAAAACTATAGAGATGGAGAACAGATTAGCAGTGGCCAGGGGAACAGGGACAGGTGGATGATGTAACTGAACAGGGGCAGCACAAGGGAGTTCCACTTGGTGGTACAACACTTCTATGTTGATGGTGGTGGTGGTGGTTACAAGATACTATACATGAGGTCAACCTGCATAGAAAACACACACACACACAAGTGCATGTAAAAATTGTGAAAACCGCATAAGGTCTGTAGTCTAACAATATTGAACCAATGCCAGTTCCCTAGTTTTGATACTGTAACTGCTGTTATGGAAGATGTCACCTTTAGGGGAAGCTGTGTGAAGCATCCAAGGGACTCTGCCTACTATTTTGCACCTCCCTGTGGATATAATCACTGCAAAGTAAAAAGAAGAAAACTAGCAGTGAAAACACTGGAAACAGCCCAATGTCCATCCATATGGGACTGATCAAATAATTAATGGCACATCGACACCACACAACTACATGGAAATTGAACAATTTCTGAATTGTAACAGAACAGCTGGGTCTACTCCCAGGGTGGTACCCACTGAGCCACATAAAAACAGGATGAGGCTTGTTGAATAGAATGGAACATTTTAAACCCATGCCTTTCCTTGCAAATCTGTGCTTCATGTTTTAAAAGCAACCTCTTACACAAATTTTAGCTGCCTAATTTGCAAGAAGATCATGCACCCTTTTGCTGTCTCATGGGATTCTGTGAAGTTTCTTTTTTTGTTGTTGTTATTGTTTTTCTGGATAGTAACTGTTACCATTGTAATGTATTTCACTTTGGTTGTTCTTTGTGTATATTTATCTACATTTTGCAAAATTGGTGTCACACTATTCATCATGAATCTTTTCCCCTTGAATTTTCCCCAGCATTTTATTGTGAAAATTTTTAAACAGAAAGGTTGAAAAATTGTACAGTGAGCAGCCATAAATCGACCACCTAGATTCTCATTACCATTCTATGATATTTGCTGATGACTTGTCTGTCCTTTTGTCAATTCCTCTATGCACCCATTAATCCATCTTTCTTTTTCAAGGCATTTCAAAGCAAGTTGTAGATATTACTACACTTAGCACTTCAGCATGCATATCATTAACTAGAGTTCAATATTTGTAGTTTTTTTAGATAACCTTTACGTACAATGAAATACATACATTTTTAATGTAACATTAGATGAATTTTACAAATATATATACCTGTGTAACCTAAACCCCTATAATATATAAAATATTATCATGACTCTAGAAAGTTTCCTCATGTCGGGGGTTGCCAGATTTAGAAGGAAAAATAATAATAAGGTGCCCAGTTACATTTGAATTTCAGATAAATGATGGCTTTGTGTGTGTGTGTAAGTATGCCCCTACTAGTGCATGAGAAATTCTTGTCCTAAAAAAATCATTTGTTGCTGACGTGGGCATGATGGCTCACACCTGTAATCTCAGCACTTTGGGAGGCCATGGCGGAAAGATTGCTTGAGGTCAGGAGTTCGAGACCAGCCTGGGCAATATAGCAAGGCTCGGTCTCTATGAAAAAAGAAAAAGAAATATTAGCCAGTTGTAGTGGTACATGCTTGTAGTGCTAGCTACTTGGGTGGTTGAAGTGGGAGGATCACAGGACCCCAGGAGTTTGAGGCTGCACTGAGCTGTGATCACACCATTGCATTCCAGAGTGAGACCTTTTCTCAAAAAAAAAAAAAAAAAAAAATACTCGGCCGGGTGCAGTGGCTCATGCCTGTAATCTCAGTGCTTTGGGAGGCCCAGGCAGGCAAATCACGAGGTCAGGAGATTGAGACTATCCTGGCTAATACAGTAAAACCCCGTCTCTACTAAAAAAAAAAAAAAAAAAAAAAAAGCCGGGTATGGTGGCGGGCACCTGTAGTCCCAGCTACTCAGGAGGCTGAAGCAGGAGAATGGTGTGAACCTGGGAGGTGGAGCTTGCAATGAGCCAAGATCGCGCCACTGCACTACAGCTTGGGGGACAGAGCAAGACTCCATCTCAAAAAACAAAACAAAACTCATTGTTTATCTGAAATTCAAGTTTAACTTGGCATCTTGTACTTTGTCTAGCAACTCCACAAATAACCCTTCCTAGTCAATCCTGGATCCTTTATCCTCTAGATGCATCCACTGTCTGATTTTGTTTTTTTTTTTTGGTCATCTGTGATGGTTAATATTAGTTGTCAACTCGATTGGATTGAAGGATGCCAAGATAACTGGTAAAGCATTGTTTATGGATATGTCTGCAAGCGGAGACATCTGAGATTGACATTTGAGTCAGTGGACTGGGAGAAGAAAATCCACCCTCAATGTGGGTGGACACCATCCAATCGGCTGCCAGGTGGCTAGAACAAAGCCAGCAGAAGAAGGTGGGATAAGCTGACTTGCTGAGTCTTCTGGCTGCCTTCTTTCTCCCGTGCTGGATGCCTCCTTCTGCTCCTCCTGCCCTTGGACATCAAACTCCAGGTTCTTTGGCTTTTGAATTCTGGGACTCACACCATTGGTTTTTCAGGGGCTTTCACGCCTTTGCCCACAGACTGAAGACTGCACCGTCAGCCTCTCTAGTTTGAGGCTTTCGGACTTGGATTGAGCCACTACCAGCTTGTCTCTTCCCCAGCTTGCAGGTAGCCTATCATGGGACTTTGCCTTGTAATCGTGTGAGCCAGTTCTCCCTAATAAACTCACACACACACACACCCCCACACATACCCTATAAGTTCTGTCCCTCTGGAAAATCCTGACTAATACAAGATCATATATTAGCTCTGCCTGTTTTACAAGGATCTAACTTCATAAATTGGAATAATAAAATATGTCTCTTTTGTGTTAGACTTCTTTCACCAAAATAGCATTTTCAAGATTTATTCATGCTATTTTATCTAATATTAGTTTGTACTACTTTATAAATATGCCACAGTTTTCCCTACTGATGTACACCTGGACTGTTTTTAGTTTGGGGCTATTATAAATAGAGCTTCTACAAACATTTTTGTACAAATCTTTTTGTGGACTGTGTTTTTTTATTTCTCTTGGGCAAATACCTAAAAATGTAATAGCTAGGTTACAGAGTATATGTATATTCAGTTTCCTAAGAAACAGGTAGACCTTTTCAAAGTAACTATACAATTTAATATTCCCACCAACAATGCATGAAAGTTCAGGTTGTTCCAAATCCTGGCCAACATTGGTTTTCAGTGTTTTTATTTTTAGTCATTCTGGTAGGTGTGTAGTGGTTTTTCATTGTGGTTTTAATTTGTATTTTCCTAACAACTAATGATGTTAAGTACTTTTTAATGTTCTTATTGGTCATTCATATATATTAATTTGTAAAATGTCTATTGAAATGTTTTTCCTATTTATAAAAGTTGGGTTGTCTTTTTATTATAGAGTTAAGGAGATTTATTTATTTATTTATTTATTTATTTATTTATGAGACGGGGTCTTGCTATGTTGCCCAGGCTAGCCTTGAACTCCTGGGCTCAAGTGATCTGCCTGCCTCAGCCTCCCAAAGTTCCAGGATTACAGGTGTAAGCCACCCCACTTGGTCAGGATTTTTAAAAAAATATATTCTGTTTATCAGTTATTTGTCATATACATGTCTTGCAAAATATTTCCCTTATGTCTTGTCTTTTTTCTTAATAGTGTGTTTGAAGAACACATTTTTTATTTTTATGAGGTTTCATTTATAATTTATTGCTTTCTATATCCTAAGAAACTTTTACCTATGTCCAGTTCACAAAAATATTCTTTTGTTTTCAACTGGAGACTTTATAACTTTTATGTTTAGGTCTATGCTCCATTTGAATTAGTTTTTATGTGTGGTGTGAGGCAAGGGTAGAGGTTCATTTATGTCTGTAGAGAGATACCTAGTTGTTCCAGAACTATTTCTTAAAGAATTTTCTTTTCCCATGGGATTGCTTTGGCACCTTGTTAAGAACAAAATGGCCATGGTATGCATCTATTTGGGGGTTCTCTATTTATTCAGTTTACTTATTTGTTGATCTTTATCCCAGTACCATCTGGTAAAGTTTTGATTACTATAACTTTAGAATAAGTCTTGAAGTCCAATAGTGTAAGTGCCCCAACTTTATTATTCTTTTCCAAGACTGTCTTGGATATTTTAAGTCCTTTGCTTTTTCATATAAAATTTAGAATCCTATGAATAAACCTTTAAAATTTGTTTAATTTTTGTTTTATTAAATATGTTTTCTGGGCCAAGCACAGTGGCTCACACGTGTAATCCTAGTACTTTGGGAGGCTGAGGCAGGCAGATCACCTGAGGTCAGAAGTTTGAGACCAGCCTGGCCAACATGCTGAAACCCTGTCTCTACTTAAAACACAAAGATTAGCCTGGTGTGGTGATGGATGCCTGTAATTCCAGCTACTCAGGAGGCTGAGGCAGGAGAATCACTTGAATCTGGTAAGTGGAGATTGCAGTGAGCCAAGATTGTGCCACCGAACTCCAGCCTGGGCAACAGAGTGAGACTGTCCCCCCAAAAAAAAAAATGTTTTCTGAATATATTGAAATGATTTTTCTCATCTTGTCATGAGATGAAAATGTTTTTCTTTGTTCTACTGATGTGGTGAATTTGCTACTATTATTGTATTGTAGTCTATCTCTACCTTCAGAGATTGTAATGTTCATTTTATATACTTGGAAGCTCCGGTGTTGAGTGCGTAGATATTTATAACTATTATATTCTCTTGCTAAATGGACCCCTATGTAGTGACCTTCTTTGTCTCTTTGCAATCTTTGATTTGTGTCTCTATAGGTGAAGTGGATTTCTTGTAGGCAGCATATAGTTGGGTCATGTTTCTTTATTCATTCAGCCACTCTATGCCTTTTAATTATAGAATTGAGCCCATTTACATTCAGTGTTATTACTGAAAAGGTGGGACTTACTAGTGCCATTTTCTTGCTTATTTTCTGATTGTTTTGTAACTCCTCTCTTTCTTCCTTTGCTTACTGTCTTTCTTTGTAGTTATTTTCTCTGGCAGTATGTTTTAATTGATCACTTGTTATTTTTAGTTAATCTATTGTTGGTTTTTGTATTGTGGTTACCATCAGCATTACAAAAAACATCTCCTAGGTGTAACACGTTAATTTAAAGAGATGACAGCTTATCTTAGGTCATGCACACAAAATAGGAGCAAACAAGGAAAGAAACCCTCTACACTTTAACTCCACTCCCCCAACACACATTTTGACTTTATATTGCCTCAATTTACTTATTTTATATTGCCTGTCTCTTATCCAGTTGTTGTAGATATTATTTTTAATAGGTTTGTCTTTTGAATTCATACTAGGGTTGTATTTATATTATAAATATATAAATACACAGTTACGGTATTAGACTATTCTGGGTTTGTCCATATACTTAATTTTACCAATGGGTTTTATATCTTCAAGTGTTTTCTTTATTCACATTAATTTTTTTTCTTTCAGAAGAAAATACCTTTAGCATTTCTTGAAAGATGAGTCTGGTGGTGGTGAATTCTCTCAGCTTTTGTTTGTCTGGAAAAGACTTTATCTCTCCTTCATATTTGAAGGATAACTTTGCTGGATACAATATTCTTGGATATCTGTTTTTTTCACTCAGCACATTGAAAGTGTCATCTCACTCCTTTTTGGCCTATACAGTTTCTGTTGAGAAATCTCTTGTCAAATGAATTAGAGCTACTTTATATGTTATTTGTTTCTTTTCTCTTGCTACTGTTAGGATCTTCTCTTAAAAGAGACAAAGGATCCTCTGTTTGTCATTGACCTTTGAGAGTTTGACTGTTATATGCCTTGGGTTGGTCTTATTTGGGTCAAAAATGTTTGGTGTTCTTTTACTTTCCTGTACCTGGGTATTATCTTTTTCTCATGTTTTGGAAAGTTTTCTATTATTTCTTTGAATAAGGTTTCTACACTTTCTCAACTCTCTTGAATACCAATAATGTTTAATTTTGTCTTTTCAGGTAATTTTCTCTATCTTGTAGGTGATCTGTTTCTTTTCTTTTTTCTTCTTTGTCCTCTAACAGTGAATATTCAAATAGCTCATCTTTAAGCTCACTGACTCTTTCGTCTGTTCAGTGCATTTGGCTGTTGAGGGCCTGTAATGAATTTTTTAGTCCAGCAAATGTATTTCTCAATTCCAAGATTTCTGTTTGGTTTTTTGAAATTACTTCAATCTCTTTGTTAAATTTCTCTGATAAATTTCTAAATTTGTTTTCTGTGTTATCTTGGAGGTCATTAAGTTTTCTTAAAACTGTTATTTTGGGCTGGGCACAGTGGCTCATGCCAATAATCCCAGCACATTGGGAGTCTGAGGCGGGAAGACCACTTGAGGCCAGGAGTTTGAGACCAACCTTGGGCAACATGGTGAAACCCCATCTCTACTAAAAATACAAAAATTAACTGGGTGTGATGGTGCATGCCTGTAATCTCGCTACTCGGGAGGCTGAGGCACAAGAATCGCTTGAACCTGAGAGATGGGGGTTGCAGTGAGCCAAGATTGCACCACTGCACTCCTCCAGCCTGTGTGACAGAGTAAGACTCTAACTAAAAAACTAATATTTTAAATTCTTAGAGAGTTCATATATTGCCGTCTTATTAAGATCAGTCACCGGTTCCTTGTTTGGTTTGTTTGAAAAAGTCATGGTTCCCTGATTGCTGTTGTTTCTTGTGGTTGTACATCTATGTCTTTCATTTAAGGATTAGCTCTTTGTTCAAGTCTTCTCTGTGTGGCTTGTTTTGGTTTTTATTGGATATGTTTGCTTACAGATTATCTGTAATTTATCTGTTGACTTCTTTTTTTATTGCTAGGTCACTGCCTTCTTTCTGTCACTAGATGGCACTTTCAGCCTATGTTTGCTACAGTTCTAGTAAATGATCAGAGTGCTTCCTAGCTCAAATGGGGAGCCGCCAAATGAAATACTGCAGTAGTGCAGGAAGGCTGCCTAGGGTGTTCTGCCCAGACCACAAACCTGTGGAATGAACCTCCTACAGCATGGTGCTGCTGAAGAGCTACTCTGATTTGTGCCTCATTTTGCTGAGTTACAGAGGTTCCAGGGCTGAGGATGGTAGTTTTACTTCCCTCCTTTGTCTCTGGCTGCCCTCAGGAATAGTTCTCCTTTCAAGGTACTCCTGATACTTCCCTTGGGTTGAGGCAGGGATGGGTCTCCTGCCAGAGAACCCAAGATGGTAGGAAAGCTGGTTGTCCACCTCAACCTCGCTTTTTCCAGTGCGGAAACTGTGAGTCAGGGAGAAGTTTTCCGTACACTTGGTGTTGAGCAGACTGGGAGGAGGGGCATTGTGGACATGAAAGTATGATTCTCTTACCATCTTCTCAAAGTTTTTCACTTCTCTGTGGCCCCAGGAACTGTCTCATCTTCATATTCAAGTTCTGACATATTGCTGGCAATAATTTCAGAGCTATATATTTGTTTTTGGTTTTCTGTGGAAGAAGTAAAGCAAGCCTGATTCTATGCTTCCATTTTGGAACCCCTGGTGAAATTTTGATTAAGAAATATTCTGCAAATGTTTTGTGTTTTACTTCCTTTTCAATTATCACCATTCTGCAGCCATGTTATTGACAAGCACTTTCACATAGCTCTGTATACCTCACCACATTGTTCTCACTCCCTTTCATAAATAGAAATTACTTCTAAGCCTCTGATTCTATGGACTCATCTTGCTTCATCTCTCCAAACATTCTTTGTATTCTATCATCTGCAACCCCCTTTCTCTTCCTTTAAATTTCACTGCACCTTTTCTTTAAAATATAAATTTAATTATTATTCCTGGATCTAATGATTCCCTACTCTGGCTTCACATAACAGGAAGAACTCCAGCCTAAGAGTTAGGAATTTCTAATTTATTTACCAAGTACACCACCTAGCTCTCTCTTTATCCTGGGCTCTGCCACTGACTGTGTAGCCTCAGGCTATTAATTTAACCATCAGAGTCTCAATTTACTTATTGTTAGGTGAAAAAGATTAGACTAGATTAGTGTTGTGGTTTTGTTATGTGATGGTGGTGGTTTGTTTTTCCTTTGTTAATACCAAAACTCTTTCAACAATCTAATGAAATTCATAAACTCTCTTTCTAAGGTAAAGCACATTCACACACACATTTTGCAAATAATATCCAAGTGTTTACAAACTTCCCAGAGCCTGTTCATGGACGTCAGCCTAACAATCCTTAGACTGGATATACCCCTTTCTTAATAGTTCTCTCTGGTTCTAATTCCTCTTAAAATTAAAAATTAAAAAAATTCAGTTTCTATTCTTTCTAAGAATTCATATCTGAGAAAAATGGTTCTGACATCTCTCAGCCATATTCTGATAATCAGGATTTTAAAAAGTCCCTATGCTAAGAAGCTAAGTGGTTTAGGCAAAAAAAAGCTCCATAAATCTCAATCTCCCGACCTCGTGATCCACCCACCTTGGCCTCCTGAAGTGCTGGGATTACAGGCATAAGCCACCTGTTTATTTGCCTCCTAGAAATAAAAGCTAATCATTGTAGAATTCGGTGGCATTCTCCCTGTGGGTAGTTGCCCCAGCCATGTGAAATGCTTGCTCCTCCTCTGCCTTCCACCATGACTGTAAGTTTCATGAGGACTTCCTAGAAGCAGAATCCACTATGCTTCCTGTACAACCTGTGGAACCTCTTTTCCTTACAAATTACCTAGTCTCCGGTATTTATAGCAATGTGACTAATACAGAAAATTGGTACTGAGTAGTGGGGTGTTGCTATAATGATACCTGAAAATGTGGAAGCATCTTTGGAATTGGGTAACTAGCAGAGGTTGGAAGAGTGGAGAGGGCTCAGAAAAAGACAGGAAGATGAGGGAAAGTTTAGAACTTCCTAGAGACTTGTTAAATTATTGTGACCAAAATGCTGATAATGAAGTCCAGGCTGAGGAGGTATCAGATGGAGATGAGCAACTTATTGAGAACTGGAGCACAGGTCAGTCGTTTTTGCTATGATTTAGCAAAGAAACTGACTGCATTGTGCCCTCGCTCTAGGGATCCATGGAACTTTAAATTTGAGAGAGATGATTTAGGGTATCTGGTGGAAGGAATTTCTAAGCAGTGAAATGTTCAAGATGTGGTCTGGCTGCTTCTTCTAACAACATATACGTATGAGCAAAGAAATGATCTGAAACTGGAACTTATATTTAAAAGGGAAGCAGAGAGTACAAGTTTGGAAAATTTGCAGCCCAGCCATGTGGTAGAAAAGCGAAGCTTATTTTCTGGGGAGGAATCAAAGAAGGCTGCAGAGATTTGCATAACTAAAAGGAAGGCAAATGTTGATAGACAAGACATGGAGAAAAGGGTTCCAAGGCATTTCAGAGACCTTTGTGGCAGCCTTTCCCATCACGGGTCCAGAGTCGTAGGAGGGAAGAATGGTTTCCTTCGCTGGGCCCAGGGCCCTGCTGCCTTATGTAGCCTTAGAACACTGCTCCCTGCATCTCAGCCACTCCACCTCCAGCCATGGCTAAAAAGGGCCCAGGTATAGCTGGGCCCTTAAATATTTAAGAAAGGATTTGGTCTGTTACATTTATGAGTTAACACATGAATCAAAGAACCAGCAAAAGTGATTGTACTTATTTTCTACAAATATTAGGAGAGTAATACATGGACTTACAAGCTTTGTCAAGTTGAATTTAAAAGCTTGAGAAAAACTAGGATTTAGATTTTGCAACTCAATTTAAGGGACTAAAAACAAAACACATTACTGTGAAAAAGTTTTCCACACACAGAAACCCCTCTTGAGATTTAGTGAATCTCAGTTGGCACATTTATTCAATAGTTTATTCAAAACATATTTTGGCCAGGCAAATGGCTCACACCTGTAATCCCAGCACTGTGGGAGGCCAAGGCAGGTGGATAACTGGAGGCCAGGAGTTTGAGACAAGCCTGACCAACATGGCAAAACCCTGTCTCTACTAAAAATACAAAAATTAGCTGGGTGTGGTGGGGCACACCTGTAATCCCAGCTACTCAGGTGGTTGAGGCATGAAAATCACTTGAACTGGAGAAGCAGAGGTTGCAGTGAGCTGAGATTGTGCCATTGAACTACAGCCTGGGTGACAGAGCAAGAGTCTGTCTCAAAAAACAAACAAACAAACAACCATATGAACCACATGTATTAATCGTCTACTGGGTATGTATTAATCTAGGCACTGGGAGTATGGTTGTCTTAGTCTGTCTTCTGTTACCTAACAGAATACTACATGCTGGGTAATTTATAAAGAAAAGAAAGCTTATTTAGTTCATGAATATGGAGGCTGAGAAGTCTAAGAACATGGCACTGGCATCTGGTGAGGGTCTCCTTGCTGTGTCACAACATGGCAAAGGGCATCACATCACAAGTGGTCAAACATATGCATGTCTTTCTTTCCCTTCTTATCTTCCTCTTCCTATAAAGCCACCAGTCCCATCATGGGGGTGGGAGCCCACGATGATGACCTTATCTAATCCTAATTACTTCCTAAATGTTCCACGTCAAATCAACATTTGAATTTGGGGATTAAGTTTCCAAGACATTAAATTTAGGGGACACATTCAAACCATAGCAATGTGGGGAAATGACTCCAGTTCCTTCCTTCATTCAGACTTTACACCAGCAGAGCACATATTGGAAAAATAAGTCAAACAAACAGCATGATTTCAGATAATGGAGACACAAATATCAGTCAATCAGAGACTAATTCCTAATCCCATCTTCCTCATTGCGAAGGGTATTCTGTCTCCTCTCCCATTTTCCAGGAATGGGATCAGTGGGCATTTCCTTTTTCCCATAGCCAAAGACACCACCAAGTGCTCCATTTCCTACCTGACTGATTCTTGATACCAATCTACTGCTTCTTTCATAATCAGTCAGTGAATCCAAAACTGTTGTTTGTCTATCAACTGTCTCCTTAAGACACTTCTTGAGGGCACTTCTGTCAGGGCAGAGAAGTGAACAGAAAAGAACAATTGCTTTGTTTGCAATAAACAAAGCAAACATTCACTGAACACCTCACACTCAGCTAAACGTGAATGTTGAGAGAGCAACACAGGAATGAGGAAGTCAGGATCCTTGCCATCGGGGGGGATCAATCTTGTAGACAAGGCAAAATTACATTTCACCCAAAGGCAACTATATTTTTTACACTTTAAGATTTCTAAAATGGGACTTCATCTCACAATCATGACACCTTTGACTGGATGAAATACAGTAACTATAACACAAAGCAGCATTTTGCCCTGAGAGATGTGCAAAGCCTACAGCAATTAGGACACTGGACCAAGGCCAGGATGCATATTAGAATCACCTGGGAAATTTTTAAAACTACCTTATGCCCAGATCCCACTCCAGACCAACTGAATCAGTATGAAAGAGTGGGGTTGAGCATTTTGGCACTGGTACTTTTTTTTTTTTTGAGACGGAGTTTTACTTGCCACCCAGACTGGAATGCAGTGGCATGATCTCAGCTCATTGCAGCCTCTTCCTCCTGGGTTTGAGTGATTCTGCTGCCTCAGTCTCCCGAGTAGCTGGGACTACAGGCACCTGCCACCACGCCTGGCTAATTTTTTTGTGTTTTTAATAGAGATGGGGTTTCACAATGTTGACTGGGCTGGTCTCGAACTCCTGACCTCAGGTAATCCACCCACCTTGGCCTCCCAAAGTGCTGGGATTACAGGCATGGGCCACCACGCCTGGCCAGCATTGGTAGTTTTTAAAGCACCCCGTGAGATCCTAATATGTAGCCATAGTAGAGAACCAGGATAGCAATTTCAAATGAGAGTACAGATTCCCTGAGGTTACCTGAAGCCTTTCCAAGGAGCATGCTGACATGAATACTTTGGCAGAGGTCAGCACACTAGGGCTTATGGATGAAATCTGCTGCCTGTTTCTGTACCCCCCAGGGAACTAAGATGGTTTTTACATTTTTTAATGGTTGGGGGAAAAATCAAAAGGGTACTAATATTTGGGGACACATGAAATTCAATTATAAGTGTCCATAATTAAAGTTTTATTGGAGCATAGCCATAATCTTTTGTTTACATATTGTCTCTGGCTGCTATAAGGTCAGAGTTAAAGAGTTGGGATAGGACCATCTGGCTGGCAAAGCCTGAAATATTTACTATCTGACACTTTACAGAAAAAATTTGCTGACCCTGGCTTGAAGAGAATGAATCTTTAGAATCTCAACATCTTATGTCCTACTCCAGAAACTGACCTGCCTGTAAAGCTACCAGCTGTTAAGGTGTCAGGTGTGGGTGGAGGCTTATCTCCTTTCCCACACTTTTTTCATAGTTGTCCTCCCACTTTCAGAAGAAAGGTAGGCCTCTCACCAACACTGGGGTATGAAAAAAAACCCTAGGCACCAGACAAAAGAATAATCCCAAATACTGGTGTCTGATGGGACTCTGACCACTGGGTAACCATATGTATCTATATATCGATATATGTGTGTGTGTGTGTATAATATATAGTAAATCAGGTAAGTTCCAAATATTGCCTTACCAAACCTGAAGGAGAACCCAATCAAGTTATCAGCTGGCATTATTGAAAGTATTTGGCTGAGTGTAGTGGTGCATGCTTGTAGTCCCAGCTACTTGGGAGACTGAGATGGGAGGACCTCTTGAGGCCAAAAGTACAAGTCCGGCTTGGGCAACCTAATGAGACCACATCCCTAAAAAAAAAAAAAAAAAAAAAAAAAAAATATTGGCGACAGACGGCTATGTGATTTTTGGCATGTAACTTAGAAAGGGTTCAAAGAATTGAGTAACATAGTGACAAAAAATTAACGTTATAATTATTTATGGAAGCAAGGTACTTGAAGGCTTACATCTAAAATACATTAAAACGCTGAGTATTGTCTCGTAGGAATAAGCAATATTTGTTCACAGATACGTGAACTAATTAGGAAGAAAAAGTCAATTAATTTCATTGAGATGAATTTCAAATAACAATTTGTTATAATGTTTAATAATTATTAGTATGTGGATTATATTTACGTTATTTTGATCGGTTATGTACTAATAATTGTAATGATGAAATGAGGATCTCAATTTCTTGCTACGGGCAAAGGCCCTTCTTCGTTCTCTGCGACTTGAGCCCCTCATAGGATGGCTCACAGTGAGGCAGGAGAATAGGGTCTGGAGGCAGAAAACCTAAGGTGATTGGCGCCGACCTCCTAGACCTGAATCAAAAGGAAAACCCCATGTCTCTGGCAGATGAAAAATGGAAAGTACCCCTGATTGGTCACCTCCCTGTGACCTCCCTGTGACCAATCAGACTGGTTACCTCCCACGACCAATCAGACTGGCTGGGGGCCAAGTCTTCATTTGCATAGGGTGCAACCAAGTAACCAATGAGAAATCTCTAGAGAGTATTTAAACCCCAGAAGATTTTGCAGCAGGTGTTTTTTTGTTTGTTTTCTGTTTTTGTTTTTGGGTGTTTTTTTTTGTTGTTTTTTTTGAGATGGAGTTTCGCTCTTGTTGCCCAGGCTGGAGTGCAATGGCACGATCTTGGCTCACCACAATCTCTGCCTCCCTGGGTTCAAGCGATTCTCCTACCTCAGCCTCCCGAGTAGCTGGGATTACAGGCATGTACCACCACGTCCGGCTAATTTTGTATTTTAGTAGAGACAGGGTTTCTTCATGTTGGTCAGGCTGGTCTCGAACTCCCAACTTCAGGTGATCCACCTGCCTCGGCCTCCCAAAGTGCTGGGATTACAGGCGTGAGCCACTGCGCCTGGCCTACAGCAGGTGTTCTTGAGCCAGTTACTAGAGTGGGCTCCTACTCTGTGGAGTGTAGTTTCATTTCAATACATCTGAGCCTTCCTTGCTTCATTCTTTCCTTGCTTTTTTTGTCCAAAATGCCAAGAACCTGGAGGACTAGTAATCAAGCCCTCCACCGATAACAACAGCATGGCTTCTCACAGAGCAAAGAACTGATAGGCTGGGCAGGAAAGAAGCCATGGCCTTTTTGGAAACTAATCTTGTAAGTGACATCCTATCATGTTTATTGCATTCTTTTATATTCGATCTATTCTATTGTTAGCCCCAAGCAGGGAGGGGGTGGGGAATTTCAGGGGGTTCTGACTACCAGGAGGTGGGATTCAGGGGCCATCTTAGAAGCTGCCTCCCACAAAAGCCAATTTTTACATAACAGTTACATCCTCTACATCTATTTAAATTTAGCATGGTTTTAGATGTCATCTTAAAAATGCATGAAAGGATGCAGAGTTTTCCAAAACTCTTTTAGAAACAAACAAGCAAAAATATTTATAGATCACTGAGCTTCAGGCCTCATTCATCCAGGTCCTATCCTTTGCGAGGGGCTCGCAGAGATCATGGCCAGGGCCCAGTCAGCAGGGGCAAAGGCCTTGAGCGTTTTGGACAGTGAGAAACCCCATCGCCCCAGATCTGGGAGATCCTCTCCCAGCAGGTGGAATATGCAAGGGAAAGGCTATGTGAGTCTAGAGTCCATGGGTGTTAAGGCCAGGCAGAGGCAGACTTTAACAGGCAAGGAAATGAAGATGATGGTGGGTTCAGGCGGAAGAGGTTAAAAAGTGCAGTTTACCTGGCCGGGCGCGGTGGCTCCACCAGCACTTTGGGAGGCCGAGGCGGGTGGATCACAAGGTCAGCAGCTCAAGACCAGCCTGACCAACATGGTGAAACCCCTTCTCTACTAAAAATACAAAAAAATTAGCTGGGCGTAGTGGCGGGTGCCTGTAATCCCCTCGACTTGGGAGACTGAGGCCGGAGAATTGCTTGAAACCGGAAGGCAGATGTTGCAGTGAGCCGAGATTGTGCCACTGCACTCTAGCCTGGGCAATAAGATCAAAACTCTGTCTCAGAAGAAAAAAAAAAAAAAAAAAAGTTTACCAAAGGCAAATGTGGCCGGAGCGTGTAGGAGGAACTAGTGGAAGGGAAGGCTCGAAGCCACGGACTGGCCATGAGGAGTGGCAGGATCCTAGAAGAGGGGAAACGCATGCCCGACTTGGTAACGTCCTGGAGGGTCCAGAGAGAAGAGGATGCAGGCAGCACACATTTTAAGGGATGAGTCGTCGGAACTGGATACTAATCAAATATAATCAGCTGACGACATTCCTTCTGCGAAGTAAGCCTCTTGGGAAGACACTCTTGGGTGCGGAGGGGACCCAGAGGGACGAGACCAGCTGCCTGCCGGTCTCCCAGGTTCGCGCTGGAAGGCTGGGAATTTCCTTGCCTCCTCCCCACCGCACCACCCTCCACCCCCGGCCCGGAGCTGTCCCTACCTGGAGAGAAAAAACGGAAAGGCCAAGAAATCAGAGCGAGAGCGAGAGTGAAAGGGGTGGGGATGGGGGAGGATACAAAGGTGCTAGGTCTAAGAAGACGGACTTCCTAGAGTCCCGACTTGGGGGCTTGACGTCAAGAAGAGAAATAAGAGAAATCTGAAACGGGGGCGAGAGCAAAGGCAGGAGGGTGGGGGAAGAGGCGATTATAATCGACTTTTATGGCTTGACAGCCAGGGCGGAAATTAAATTTGGGAGCCGGCTAAGGCTCGAGAGTAAGGTGACGGCTCGCCCCGCGGGTTTGGAGCTGTGGGCTGGGGGCAGAGGAAGCAGCTGCAGGAGCTAGTGTCTGGGGCGCACCGGCCGGGAGGGGCGGGAGGAGAGCCCAGTCCCCAGCTCAGACTCCTCTCCTAGGCAAGGTCCCCACCTGAGCCGGGGCTGGAAGCTGGAAGCGGGCTAAGTAGAGCTGACTCGGACTTAGCTGCCCAAGGGAATGCCTGCGGGCGGTCTTCGCTGCGCCCCCAGTCCGGGGCCCCGACCCCTCCTGGACACTGCTGGGACCGTGCGGGCCGGCGACGTGGGACCGTGCGGGCGCAGCGTCGCCGGCCACTAGTCGTCCCGGGGGCCCCAGCTGGGGCCGCTGCTGCTGTTCTAGAGCTTGCTGGCCCCCGCGCGCCTCTCTTGCAGCTCCTGGACTACTCGGGGGTACCACGTGGTCCCGGAAGCGCGGCCACCCAGAGGATGCTGCGGCCGCGGGCGTTTCGGGACTACTCACCCGAGCTGGGGAGGCAGGAAGTCTGTGCTGGCTAGGGGTTGGTCTCAGAGGGACTGTGGGGCTTGGACACAAAAATCGTGGCGCACTGGGGAGGACACCCGGAGCGGTGGGAACTGCAGTGTGGACCCGGGAGAAAAGGGGGTTGGAGGTGGGGGGAGATCGTGCCGCACGCTTTGCATAACCTGACCTGCCGTCCTGGGCTGGAGACAGGAGTGACACCTCCGCCTGAGCCCCTGAGCCGCAGTTCAGAGAAAGCTACCGCGGTGCTGGGTCCTGCGGGAAAGCCAGCAGGGCTGGGGTGGAATGGGAGGAGGGGAAGGAGCCCTGAGAGGAGCCAGGATGGGTCTGGACCTGGCTCCAAGTAGCATGCCTTACACATCCTCTCCGCGCTGCCCAGCGGGGCACGGCCCGACCTCGGAAGGGCCCATCCCGCCCTCGGAATCGGCCGCTCTACCAGGTGCCCATAATGCTGCCGAGGATCCTGTGCCAGTCCCGTGGCAGCCGTGCAGCAAGTGGGCGGCCCGACTGACTTCAGCCGCGCCCCCCTGCGTTCGTCGAGACTTGTGGGCGATCCGGGAGGCCTGCAGGGGCGCAGGGATCAGAGTGCTAAGACGTGGCATGATCTTTCAGGGAGAACTGCGCAGAGGGTGGCCAAGGGTCACCTCCCCAGAGGGGCGAAGTCCTGAGATGTGAGGATGATTATTAAGACAGCGCCCTTCCCGCCCCTTCCAATCCCCCAGACCACCACCCGGGTCTGGGAACAGGGTGAGCGCATGGCGAGAGGTTGTCTGGTTTTGTAGCTATCAAGTTGTACCCACGCTGCGCCCATGGGAAGTGACCCATCTGCTTGTCAGGTAGTGGCCTTGCTGTGAGCCAGGGCCATATGAAGAAAAGAAAGAAAAAAAGGAACAGCAAAACACGGTGCCCCTGCACAATGTGCTCGCCTTTCTTCTGCCCTCCCTCTCCCAGGCTGTCCTCTTCTTCCTCCACTTGTAGTTTGCTCAGCCCCCTTCTCTCCACTGCCAACCCCTACCCAGTTGAATAATGCTCAGTATCTGAGTCAGCGGATGTGAAACAAAAGGTTATTTCTCCTTATCTAATTTTGTGGAAGATTTACTAAAAGAGGGTGGAGGGTGTGTCTATTTAGCAGGAAAAAGATGTTTTTAACGTGAATAATGTTGAGAAATGTTCTGTGACTTTCACTGTTGGGCAAAGCAGGGAGACACCTGCCTAGCTGGCCCTTCCTGCAGGCTTGGTAAAAAGTCCTTTCACCTGGAGGATTGGTGGCCATTTGTCAGGTGCCTAAAGAATACAAGGTGCTAATGCTAGGAACTAGAACTGTACAGAAATATCCCAAAGGTTCTAATGTCATGGGACCTAACTCATTTAGGAGGAAGTAAGGCTTGAAGGTAGAGAACTATCTTGCAAGGCCGCCTGTAGCAAGCTCTTTGCACAATCAGTGAGTAAAGAAATCCAGGGTAAACAAAAATTACTTCCAACTGGGATATACTTCATAGAAAAGGCATCTGGGTTGGGCGCAGTGGTTTATGCCTGTAATCCCAGCACTTTGGGAGGCTGAGGGGGGTGGATCACCTGAGTTCAGGAGTTCCAGACTAGCCAGGCCAGCCTGTCTAACATGATGAAACCCTGTCTCTACTAAAAAAAACTACAAAAAATTAGCTGGGTGTGGGGGTGGGTGCCTGTAATCCCAGCAACTCAGGAGACTGAGGCAGGAGGATCGCTTGAACCCAGGAGGCGGAGGTTGCAGTGAGCCGAGATGGCGCCACTGCACTCCAGCATGGGCAACAAGAGTGAAACTCCGTCTCCAAAAAAAAAAAAAAAGAAAAGAAAAAAGAAAAAGAAAAGGCATTTGGACAGCCCTGGGGTTGGCAGAAGCCTTCCCGGTGGTAGAAGCCAAGGTCCTTGGGGGGACAGGGTAAGGTATGTGGCTAGAGTGGAGAATCTGTAGCAGGAACTTGAGAAAAGATGCCAGAAAAGGAGATAGGGACTCCTCTGTGGCATGGGAACTGGGCTTTGACTTTCCTTGCACAGTGAAGCAACCGAAAGTCATGAGCAGGGACACAGCTGGCTCCAGAGAGGGCTGGAGAGAGATGCTTGCTGGCCATATTTGTCTGCGATCTCCCACTCTACTTTTTTTTTTTTTTTTTTTTGAGACGGAATCTCGCTCTGTCGCCCAGGTTGGAGCCCAGTGGTGCGATCTAGGCTCACCACAAGCTCCGCCTCCTGGGTTCACACCATTCTCCTGCCTCAGCCTCCCGAGTAGCTGGGACTACAGGCGCCTACCACCACGCCCAGCTAATTTTTTTGTATTTTTTTTTAAGTAGAGATGGGGTTTCACCGTGTTGGTCAGGATGGTCTTGATCTCTTGACCTCCTGATCCGCCCGCCTCTGCCTCCTAAACTGCTGGGATTACAGGCATAAGCCACTGCACCTGGCCTCACTCTACTCTTTGTAAACCTGGCTCACAGACAACTCATCTCCATGGACAAACAGCTCTGTCCCAGTGACTGGTCCTTTTCAAGAGAAAGAAACCCTGGGCTCTCTCTCTCTTCCTGGTGTTGTAGTGATATAGTGAGGGGCGTACAGATGTGGCTTCAGAAGACCTAGATTCGCATACTGACTTTGCTGCTTACTATCTCTGCAACCTCGGACAGTTGCTGCCTGGGTCTGGGTTTCCTGAATTCTACCATGAAGGCACTGGGTGAGCCTTCTTAAAGTGAGCCTGCACCAACTTCTAGATTATAAATGTCTATTGAAAGCCCAGTTAGATTTAGCCCTCCATGACTCTATTCTGAGACAGAGAGGAGGCTTTTGCAGGCCTGTTCTATTGCTGACTCAAGGCTGCAAGCACAGCACGTGGGGCTTAATAAATAAGTGTTGAATGAAAGAACAAAAGAATGCAATGCATGAATAAAGGAATGAATGGTTAGCTCTGCTTGGAAAGCATTGATAAGCTGAGACCAGCCCCAGCCCCGGTTCTGGCTGCCTGGGGTTAGCACCTCAAAACTCAGGTAACTCTGATGTCCCCACAGAAATCAATACTGGAGAAACCATCAGTAATTGCATTTCCCTGGGCAGTCTTTTGGCTCAGCCTTTCCCTACCTGGTCTTTCTTGCCATTTCCCATGACTGTCATCCAGAGGAATCTCCGTAGGGAAAAACAACAACAATTTGGAGATGGTCACTGTGAATGTTTACACACAATTTTATAGACAGAATGTGTTTCATCACAAATTCTTTTTTCCTGAGCACTTTTTATTTTGACCTGTAGTGTTAGAACAACTCTTTGGTTTAACCATTTTATCTTCTGGTTGCCAGAAGCTACTTTCAGCCCAACAACTCTTCCAGAGTGTACAAAGCTGTGTTCTTTGTGCCAGGCACTGTGCCAGTGGTTCACATTTCATCCCATGCTCACAAGAGCCTATGGGGTCAGCATGATTAACCTGTTTATGAGAGGCTGGGTGATTGGCCCGAGATCAGCAGCTAGTGCAGGTTAGGGCAGCGCTATGCATGTAACATCAAAGCCTACTTTTCTTTATCAGGCATTCGGTAATGTTCACTGAATGCACAGAATTGAATATAATCTTTCATTTCTCTTTTTAACCTTTCCACTGTGGATAGCGAATAGTGGCCTACCTTTTGGAAGTGTCCCATTTTTATTATTTAGAGAGGCAGCATAGCAGCAATTAAGAGCATGGGTTCTGGAGCAAAACGTGTGGTACAAGTGTTTGCTTTGTGGGACCTTGGGCCACTTAGCTCACCTCCCTGGGCCTTGGTGCTTTCATCAGTACAAATGGCATAAGGGTACTTAGCTCATAGGATTGTTGTCAAGATTAAATGAGATACGTGTATAAAGTGCTTAGTGTGATGCCTGGTGCAGAAGAGGAGAAATAAATATTAGCTGCTCTCACTATCATCTTCATTGTCATGAATATTCTCTTCTGATTTTTACAAGATCCTTCATGTAATGCCATTCACAAACAGGAAGCTCATAAATAGTATTCTTATCCTACTATTTTTAAAGAATGGGTAGTTGGCAGTTCAAAGTGAAGAAATTAGGGATGACTGTTGGAGAGGAATTTGTTGGACAGAATAAGATGGGCCTTCGTATCTAAAGAAGATTCTTAATGAATTTTTAACATTATTAAAATGTTAGGTTAGTGTAAATTCTATATTGGAATTAAATTATTAGGAAGATGTCCACAATTACTTCCCTAAACAAATGAATATCTTTTGACTTACAAATAGGCATAATATCTTTTGACTTATAATAGGTGAAAATTACATTACTATTATAGAACCAAACTTGGGTCTGCTCTCCTGGCACAGTAAAACCAGATATCTACACTGAAGTTTTGCAGCAATAGAAGGAAAAGCATTTATTTGTAGGGTGCCAAACAAGAACAACCAGGCAGCTAAAAGCCTGTGTGGCTAGAACTGCTAGTAAGAGGGAGAATGATATAAAAACAGAATTAGAGAAGAAAGCAAGGGGCCAGATTACTAAGGGCACTGGGGTGAGATGGAGCAGGAACCCCCTTTCTAGAGGACTGAAAACCTCAAGCATGGAAATAAAGAAAAATCTGGAGTTCCTTTAAGGAAAATTCCAGGAACCTAGCTAGCCCCAGAAGTAAAAAGAAATTTGTCAAACAAGAAGGTAATAGTAGTCTAAAGCAGTAGCCAAGGAAGTTAAAGTTCCAGAGATGTTTGCTTTCCTTATGGAAACTAAAGATAACATCTTAACATATGTCCCAGAGTTGTCTTTCAGAGATTTGGACCCCACTGAGGGCCCTCACTGAATGGATCTGCTGGCCTGTAGACCTCAGATAAGCGGGAATTGAAAACTGAACTCTGACCACATTCTTTGTCCTAAAATTTTTCCAGAGGGGCTTAGAGAATGTCATAGTACCCTAGGGGCTCTGGGGACACAGCCAAACTATATCATTCTGATTGACATTTTTCTGCCAATCCCAATTTTTTTTTTTTTTAAAGATTTTCTTCCTAAACCAATTGCAAAGGAGAAAATCTTTGAATCTACCTATGACATGTAAGCCTGCTTCACGATATCCCACCCTTTTAGGCCTAAGCCAACATGTAACCTCCATGTATTGATTTACAGGTTTGCCTGTAGCTTTTGCCTGTGTTACAGGCAAAATCATAAAACAACACGTGGAGGTTACATCTACCCCTGCCTTTAAAAATCCTTGCCTGCAAGCCATCGGGGAGTTCAGGTCTTAAGCTTCAGCTGCCCTGATTCTGCTTGCTTGGCGCCCTGCAGTCAGTGCCTCACTTTCTCTCACTGCTATCCCAGTGTCAGTGATTGGCTTTGCTGAGCCAGGTGAGCAGATAAAATTCAGTTCTGTAACATCTCTCTCTTTTGTCTTAAAATAACCCAAGTTTATTTTTGGCTTAAGAGCTTTTGAACTTTCTATTCTTGAAACGCTCTTACTCAGATATTCATGAAGTTGGTCTATTTAGGGGAGAAGGCATTGAGAAAAAGATAATTAAAAATGATTTTCTTTTTTTAGGTTTTTGGTTTGATCAACTTGGATACATGGTGGTTTTCCATTTACTGAGGTGTGAATAGTGGGGGAGGAGATGTGGAATTCGAGATGTCTGTTACTAGCTTACATTTATAGAATGCTTAAGTATTGTATAACAAATTATCCTGAAACTTAGTGGCATAAAGCAGCATTTATTACCTCATTGTTTCTGGAGATTAGAAACCTAGTTGTGTATTAGCTGGGCCCTGTAGCTCTGGGACTCTTGCAGGGCTGCAGTTCTAGGACTCAACTGGGAAGGACTGTCTTCCTAGCTCCCTTGGGTAGTTGCTAGCAGAATTCACGTTCTTGCAGGTTGTTGGACTAAGGCTTTATTTACTCACAAACTGTCAGCCAGAGGTCTCCCTCAGTTCCTTGCCACATGGACCTCTCCACAGAGCAGCTCACAACATGGCAGCTGACTTCATCAGAGAAGGAGAGATACAGTGCTAGCAAGATGGAAGTCACAGTCTTTAGTAACCTAATCACAGAAACCATGTTAAATCTGTATTAGTTGGGGTCCTCCAGAGAAACTGAACCAATGGGATACATACGTGTATGTGTGTGTGTATCTGTATCTATATCTATATCTATATCTATATCTATATCTATATCTATATCTATAGAAAGATGTATTATGAGGGATTAGCTCATGTGATACAGAGGCTGTGTGCAAGCTGGAGGGCCAGGAAAGCCAGTAGTGTAGTTCCACCATAAACTTGAAGACCTGAGAACCAGAAGCAAAGATGTTCAAGGGCAGGAGAAAATGGATGTCTTGGCTGAAACAGAGAGTAAATTTGTCCTTTTTTTGAGAGAGAGTCTCGCTTTGTCACCCAGGCTGGAATGCAGTGGTGCAATCTCAGCTCACTGCAACCTCCACCTCCCGGGTTCAAGCGATTCTCCTGCCTCAGCCTCCTGACTAGCTGGGGTTACAGGCACCTGCCACCAGGCCCAGCTAATTTTTGTATTTTTAGTAGAGACAGGATTTTGCCATGTTGGTCAGGCTGGTCTTGAACTCCTGACCTTGAGTGATTTGCCCGGGTCAGCCTCCCAAAGTGCTGGGATTACAAGTGTGAGCCACAGCGCCTGGCCAATTTGTCCTTTCACTATCTTTTTATTCTATCTGGGTCCTCAATGGATTGGATGATGCCCACTTACGTTGGTGAGTGCAATATTCTTTACTCAGTCTACTGATTCAAATGCCGATCTCTTATGGGAATACCCTCAAAGATACACTGAGAAATAATGTTATACCCAGTATGTGGGCATCCCTCAGCCTCATGAAGTTGACATTAAAAAAATTAACTGTCATACCCTCACTTTTGCCAAATTCCGTGTATTATAAGTAAGTTATTAGGTTCAGCCCACACTCAAGGGGAAGGGATTATACAAGGGCTGATCACCAAGACGTGGAGACCATTGGGAGCTATGTCTGAAGCCGTCTATCACAGGTATGTGGGCACTATCCCAAATGCTTTACATGTCTTAAGTCACATAATCCTTCCGGTACAACTTAAGATAGCTATGCTATTATTGTCTCAATTTCACAAATGAGATATCAATAAGTAAAGTAACTTGCCTGAGGTCAAACAGCTAAAGTCAGTCGGGTATGGAGATTTGAACCTAACCTGTCTTGGTTCAGCATCTGTATTCTTAACCTGTTGGCTGCATTATTTGAAATGGTGGTGTCCAGTAAGAGCTGGAATCTGGACTTCTTGGGAGAGGATTGGACTGGCAAAAGAGATCTGGAGGATGAAATTAACGAATCCTAAAAGAATCACAACTGATTTTCAATTTGTTTCTCTTTTGCACCCAGACTTCTCTCCAGTGCCAAGGAGATAAGCTTTTCTCCTAGCATCTTTGTAACAGTGAAAAGGAGGCCTAGCTTAACAAAATCCATTTTGCTCCTAACACCCCTCTTTCCCCTCCAGGTGGTACCTTGTAGATTAATTTTGCTTATCTCTGCATGTAGGCCAAGATAATGATACGATGGAAGGAATTTAGTTTGTAGTTTAACTTTAAAGCAAGGGTAATAGGATGCTAGTTCCTTCCCAAAACTAACCTCCAAGGAGATAAGGAGTGTGTACATACAAGTAACAATGTTATATTAAAGATTTATGGGATCCTAGCTTTCACTCAGTATCCGAAAAAATAAAATAATAAGAAGAAACATATAATTAAAGATTTATAGGAGCATTGTGACCTGACCAAGGACAAAGAAGTTTTCCAACTCCCTGTCAGACCCTCTCTGCTGCCCAGATGCCTGTAACTGTCAGTCACCTCTTGACGTCAATCTCCTTCTACCCACTTCCCTTAACATTAAAGGGACCGGAAATGCACATTGCCTTGAGACAGTTCTTTAGGACATTAGTCTGCCATCTTCTTGGTTTGCTGGCTCTCTGAGCAATAATTCACTGAGTTATTGCCCTCTTGCCCCAACACCTTGTCTCTTGACTTATTGGCTGTCGTGCAGTGAGCAGTACCAGCTTAGACTCCACTACATTATCCTGTAGTATTCATCTATTCCCTTACTTTTGACAAGTGTTTACTGACTACCAACTATGTGTAAGGAAAGTACTAGATCCTAGGGAATGTATTTTTAGCTCTCTGGATACAAAAGATGAAATTTCGTTTGAGAAGTTTTTGAACAACTTGTTCAAAACATCTACTTAACTGTCATCTATTTCAACTTGAACTGTCTTTCTATTAAATGTACCACTATTAAATGTTGTGATGGTACTAGAAAATCAGCAATTTGTAAAGCATTTGCACAAATTCTAACAAGGCTTACCACTTCGGCTTTTTCTATTATCTACTTAGCAATCAAAGCAATGCCTTAATTTAACGTATGATATTGAAAATAATTTTACAATATTTCCAATTAAGTTAATTTTCACATTGCTTTTGTGCTCTTTGTCATCACATAGAGAATGACGAATTCTATTTTACATTTTATTAGTGAACATAGGGTGTGTTTTTCCATTTGGGTCACTATTAGCTCTCTATTATCTAATTTTAAAAATACTGTGTTCAGTACCCAATCTACAAATTATACAGTAACTTCTCTAAATGAACCACAATTTAGAGGTAAGCTTACAAGCCATTTCTTCATTTGTGCATATATGTAACAAGCCAAAGCTTAATGGTTCATTTCAGTTAAGTAGGTTGCACAAAATTTAGAAGTTCGTTAGTAAGAAATGTGACCTAGAACCATTACGGAAATGAAGAAAAGATGAAATTACACAGTTTAGACCTATATTATCCAATTCCTAATTTAGTCAGAGATTATTGAAGTGACAACCCTCCTTTTTATTAAATAAAATACTTAAAAAAAAATAAGAACATTGTTCTGCTCTTAATCTCTGCTAAATAGTTACCAGGAGAAATATGTTATAAAAACCAGCCTATAAAGAATATCAGGAAAGGAAGTAATGTTACCTGGAAAATCAAACCTACTAAATTTTGATAAGCATATGAGCCACCAATCTAGTCACATTGCCAAGAAATTCTGATAAAAGGCAACTATTAATTTCTAAAGGATAAATCTGACACAATCTCAGGATAATTGCATTTGAGCTCCTTATTTTATTATTATTATTATTTTTGAGATGGAGTCTCGCTCTGTTGCCCAGGCTGTAGTGCAGGGCGCAATCTCAGCTCACTGCAAGCTCCGCCTCCCCGGTTCACACCATTCTCCTGCCTCAGACTCCTGAGTAGCTGAGACTCCAGGTGCCTGCCGCCATGCCTGGCTAATTTTTTTGTATTTTTAATAGCGACGGGGTTTCACCGTGTTAGCCAGGAGGGTCTCCATCTCCTGACCTCATGATCCGCCTGCCTCGGCCTCCCAAAGTGGGAATCCTTTTTTTTTTTAAGTTTTTGCGCTATTGCTATGGAAATATTCTGATGATTTACATGGTTGTGCCAGAGTTTTTAATTTGTCTATTAGAATTGTAAGAACTTCCTTTACAAAAGTGCTCATTTTTATGTAGCTAAGAGACCAGTACAGATCTTCTCCAAAGAATATCATCATCACAAATTAAATAAAAAATTAGCATACAAAAGGATTCACATTTTACTGCTGAAAGCGCCTCCGGATCTAAGTCAGCCCATCAATCAAGGCTTTCTTAGACACTGACTAAATGTTTAGCATAATCCTGAGTACTCTGGGGCTGTGGAACTCCACATCTGCTGAACACCAGGATCTAATGGGGGGATTTATCAAATAAACAGGTTCCCAGTGGCTCCACTTCTGAAGATTCAAATTGGTGGCTTCTGGCATGAGGCTCTTGGGAATCTCTTTTTTGTTTGTGTGTTTGTTTTTCTTTTGTTTTGTTTTTAACAATACAGGTGATTCTGATGATTAGTCAGGATTGGGAACCATACCTGCAGTGGTTCCCAAAAACTGGTCCCTGGACCCACATTATCTGCATCACCTAGGAACTTATTAGAAATGAAAATTGTTAGGGCTGTGAATGGAAAATAAAAGTCTTGGGACCCCAAACTCACTATGCCAAAGGGAAAGTGAAGCTTGGGAACTGAGTCACACAAAAACAAACAAAAAAACTGCCTTCCTTTTTGTTCCCAACCAAATAGCTACAAAATAGAAGGTCACATATCTTCCCAGGGGTGCTCTCTTACAAATTGCTCACAAGGAAATTCCTTATGGGGCCCCCAAATCTTTCAGAATACATACCCCTCTTATAAACTTGCCCTAAAATAGAGTGCTGTTGAATCTTACCCTGACAATGCAAATTAACAGCTTATTTTCACAGGTAAGGGACAAAGATAAGACTAGAAATTCCTCCATCCACCCCAAACAAATGCATAATTGACTTCCTCCTCTACTCTATGCTTGCTTTATCTTATGTAAAATGTAGATATACCCAGCATGAGAAGATTGCATAATTGACTTTAACCCCATCACTCTCTTTTCACATGTAAAATGTGGATTCAGTGAGTACCAATAAGTGCTAATAGAAGCCTCACAAAAATGTAAACATGTTACTGCCTACACCCAGCCTCTTTTTTTTCTCCTTGCCCTTCTACCAGCTCTTTCCTCTATAAATGTTGAAGTCTTTAAAACTCTCTTTGGTAAAAATACAGGCCACAGATTCTACTGTAACTTGTGTTTCTTTTTCCCTGGCCACATCCTCAACCTTGGCAAAACAAACCTCTAACTCGATTGAGATCTGCCTCAGCCAATTTTTGGTTCACAGGCTCTATTCAGACCCACTAAATCATAGACTCTTGAAGTAGGGATTAACAATCTGTGTTTTATAAAGCCCTCCAGGTGATTCTGATGCTTGATACAGTTAGAGAATCATTTCAGATTTTTAATCTACTGAGCTTAATGACCTTTTCTTCATATGAAGATTGATGTCAAAGTTCTTTCTTTCTTTGCTGCAGAGCTAAAGAAATAGGACTTACTTTTTTCTCTTTGATTACCTAGCCAGCCACTATACCTTTGGGGTTTCTCTTACTCTTAATATGCCTGAAAAAGTGTGGAGGGGAAATAGCTTTCTCAACTTGCCACTTCCTTGCTGCTTGGGGAGACAAGAATATATGTAGTCAGGCCCTTCTACTTCCAAGGAAAATAGGAAGGAGATAACGAATGATAACCAGTATGAAGATGTGTCAGAAGTTCTGGGATTTTATAAAGCTTTTCTGCTCTGGTCTTGTACCCTCTGTTTTTATTCCTGATTATGGAGCTCACATCCTCCCCACTTTCTCACTCCTCCTTTAGCAAACCCTATGACTCTTCACACCAATTCAAGGTCTAAAAAGAAAATATAGTCCAGCCAGAGATGGCCTCTTTCAGCATAAATTTTATTTTTTCTTGTTAATGGAAATCTCCCTAAAACAAAATTGTAAGAGTTAAAGAAACAGGAAAGAGACACGAAATGTGGTTTGACAGTAAAGACAGGTTTACTTCAGATAACACCTGAGAGGGGCTTCTGGAAGACATTTGTTAGGAGCACTTTCTCTTACAGACTAAGAGTATATATTGGTTTTAGGGTGAGGAGGCTTATTACAAGCTTGGAATGTTTCTGTGTGAGGGACAAGTTTTATGGCAGAGTTGGAATGTCTCTGGGAGGAGGAGGGGAATTTATCCTGGGGCAGACATCTTTCTGGCTGGAGTGGGGTTATCTTAAGGCTGGCATCTTCCTGGCCAGAGGGGAGTTATCTCGGGGCTAGCGTGTCTCTGGTCAGGGAGGAGTTTGGAATGTTTCTGGTTGGAGATGTTATTTGTGGTTATTGTGGTTTATGCTTACCTTAGCCCTTAGGCTGATGCCCTTTGGATTTAGGCAGTTTTTTATTAAGGGGAACTCTAGAATGAGGGGCTTGTCCAAGATGACGATGCTCCTGCTCTGTTAAAAATTTGTTTACTGTCATGTGGATTTTTCTTGATGGATCATTTAGTATTATTACAATGAACATTAACTGCTATATGCTGCAACAAATAATGACGTCATGGACTTTAAAGACTGAAGATGTGTTTAGCCATTAAATGATCTAAGATGTCTAGGATTTTAATTCTTATATTTATTTCTGTTTTTCTTTTCACCACCAAGTGATCAGAAAATCTGCCTAAATACCTTTTCCAATGTTAGTTTTTACTGCTTTGAATATTTTGCTTTTTATTTGGGAGGGCTGGGAAACCAGAAAATAAGTTTGTTAAAATTGTGTTTTAAATGAGCATAGCAGATTAAGTTGTGTGATACTCAATGCTGATGAGGTTGTATTAAAGTTAGAACTTCCTGATTATTGTTCGAAAGAGTTAATGTAATCCTTTGAGAAAGCAATTTGGCAACGTATAACAAGATCCTTAAAATACTTATATTCTTTAATATAATATTCTTTTTTCTAGAACTATGTAAGAAAATAATTTATTGCCAAAGTATTTATCCACAATGAAATTTTAACATAATTTATAATAAGGGAAAAGTATAAATGATCAAAATATTTAATAGAAAAGTTCTCAGGTAAATTATGGAACATTTAATGAAACTGTATATAGTCATTAAAACTGATTATACAAAGATTATGAAATAACTTTATCTTATGATACATGAATATGATTGAATATTAAATGAGAAGGTAATTCCCACATCCACTTGAGAGCTTAGAAATAATGAATATTTTATATGTTTTCTCATTTAAACCTCATAAAAAACCTCTAAAGTGAACACTATTATTGTCTACATTTAATAGATGAGAAAACTGTCACCAAGAGCTTAAGTAACTGGCAAATAATTGGCAGAGCTGAGATTCCAACCCCAGCAAAAGAGCCTGTGCTTATAACCACGGGGCTTTAAGCAGAGGCATCTCAGTTTATGCTTGGTGTCCTAGCATGATTATTTATAGTGTCCCATTTCATTCTTAGAAGTCACAATTTGAATGATAAATCGTATGGTTACACTAGCTCTACGTGAATACACAGCCATGCTAAAAAAAATCAGTAAATTATCAATAGATAAGAAACTATGGGGATTTTTTGAGACTAAATCCATGTAGAATCAGAGGAAAGAAGAAACTGGTAACCCAAACCAGCTGAGGAAAAGAAGAGCATGATCACAAAGAATCAGTGACCAAGTGGGCCTCATGCCTGGAGGCTGTCAAAGCCAGGATGGCATCCAGGAGCAACTTGTGTGGGAAGTAGCGGGTTACTATAGCAGGAATAGAGTTCAGTTGTAGTAGATTGCAAAAATGCTCATAATACATCTCTAAACAAGAGTGTTGGGAGATGTGTTCCCACACCTTTGAATCTGGGTTGGCCTTGTGGCTCTCTTTGACTGAAAGAATGTGTTAGAAGTGACACTGTGTGAGTTCTGGACACTACCGCCAAGTGAACAAGCTTGGGCTAGCCTGGTGGAAGATGAAACCACATGGAGAAGGACCAAGTGCCCCAGCTGACAGCTGGCCACCTGCCAGACATCCAAGTGAGGCTACTTAGGATTCCTCCAACCCCTGCCTGCCCAGTGGATCAGCCAACTGCCAACTGACCGCATATCTTGCAGCTGACTGCAAATGCATGAATAAGACCATAGAAAAACTGCCAGGTTGAGCCTAGGCCAAATTGCTGACCTGCAGAATTGTGAGTTGAAGAACATTGTTATTTTAAGCCTCTGAGTTTTAGGGTAGTTCAGGATGCAGCAAAAGTGAACTAATATACCAAGAAGCCCTTGCAAGTATCTCCAACTTCCACCCCTCAAAAGTCCAGGTAGTGTTTATTTGGAGGTGTCTGTGACAGGCAGGAGCAGTGCTTGGGATAGAAGAGCAGTGACTATATGTCTAAAGTCATTTGGGAAAAATTAAGATCAACTGAGCCTGGAAAAACAAGCTACGATATATCACAGCCAATAAGACCCGTAGTTCCTTCTAGAAATAAATCATGTATATCATGAGATGAGATAAGAACATGGCAAATTTTGCCAAATATCTAAGTGAACTCTGTCTCTATCCAGGAATTATTATTACTGTTATTTAATGTTGCTGTTATACCCACAGGTATAACAGGTATTTCTATAACCCCTTGGTTATACCCACAGGTTTGGCTGTAAATTGCAGGAAAAGATCCTCTTTCACTGCCAAGGTAATAAGATCTGGCTGTGTGTGGTGGCTCATGCCTGTAATCCCAGCACTTTGGGAGGCTGAGGCAGGTGGATCACCTGAGGTCAGGAGTTCGAGACCAGCCTGGCCAATATGGCAAAACCCCGTCTCTACTAAAAATAAAAAAAATTAGCCAGGTATGGTGGAGTGCGCCTGTAATCCCAGCTACTCAGGAGACTGAGGTGGGAGAATTGCTTGAATCTATGAGGTGGAGGTTGCAGTGAGCCGAGATCATGCCACTGTACTCCAGCCTGGGCAACAGAGTGAGACTCCATCTCAATTCCAAAAACAAACAAACAAACAAACAGACAAACAAACAAACAAAAAAACATAAGAAGATCAGAACTGCTTACCAGTTTGCGAAAATTAATCCATCTTACTAGCAGAGGGTGATTTTATTTCTTATTGAGGTGAAATTAATATAACATGCAGTTAGCTACTTTAAAGTATACAATTTAGTGGTACTTAGTATATCTGCAATGTTGTACAACTACTTCTTTGGAGTTACATAACTTTTTATCACCCCCTAAAACATCCGTACCATTAAATACTCACTCTCCATTGTCCCCTCCCCTCATTCCCAGTTTATCACTAATCTGCTTTTTGTTTTTATTATAGGATTTGCCTATTCTGGATACGTCATACAAAAGGAATCATTCAATATGTGACCTTTTGTGTCTGGCTTCTTTCACTTAGTGCAATGTTTTTGAGGTTCATCCAAGTCGTAGGATGTATCAGTACTTCATTCTTTTTAGTGGCTAAATTATATTCCACTGTATGTATATGCCATGGTTTGTTTATCCATGCATTTGTTGATGGACATTTTTTGTTTCTAACTTTAGGCTATCATGAGTAATGCTCTTATAAACATTTGTGTACAAGTGTCTGTGTGGATGCATGTTTTCATTTCTCTTGAGGTACATACCTAGGAGTAGAAATGTTGGGTCATAAGATAGTTGCATTTTTAACATTTTGAGGAACCTCTAGCATTGGTTAAGATAATTGAAAATAAAGGGAAGAACAAATACTCTGAGTGGTTCTTTCTCTTGGTACCCCAACATTTTGGTGCCTTAAAATTTTCTTCCTCGGCCGGGCACGATGGCTCACGCTTGTAATCCCAGCACTTTGGGAGGCTGAGGCGGGCGGATCACGAGGTCAGGAGACAGAGACCATCCTGGCAAACATGGTGAAACCCCGTCTCTACTAAAAATACAAAAAAATTAACCAGGCGTGGTGGCAGGCGCCTGTAGTCCCAGCTTCTTGGGAGGCTGAGGCAGGAGAATGACGTGAACCTGGGAGGTGGCGGAGCTTGCAGTGAGTGGAAATCGCGCCACTGCACTCCAGCCTAGGCAATAGAACGAGACTCCGTTTCAAAAAAAAAAAATTTTTTTTCTTCCTCATAGTTCATTATAAAGGATTAACAATAGGTCTAAAACGGAAAATATTAAGCCATTTTCTAATGATGCCCAAAGGTGAGATAAAAGATATATTTTAAAAAACAAATATCAAGCAAGTAATAACAGATGTGATAATAACAGATGTAGTAATACGGATGTAATAATAACAGATGTAGTACTACAGATGAAAAAGACTAAAAGAGATAAAGAAAAACATTTTGTAATGGTAAAAGAAATATTTATCCAAAAAGACATAACAGTTAAGATCTTACATGGAACCAACCACAGATTTTCAATATACATAAATCAAATACAGGTGGAACTATAAGGAGAAATAGACAAATTTATAATTATAGTAAGATTTAAAATATATACTGTCTTTTAGAGACTGACAATATTTACCAAAAATAAGATTTATGTATTTAATTTTTAGAATTCATATAACATATTTAACAGGCTGCATCTAGTATCAAGCACATTTCTTTCTAACCGGTAGCTTTCAAGTGGTTGTTTGGGACACATGCAGCTAAGGCCAGGTGGCTCAGCTACAGTGACAAGTCACACCCTATAGGTGATGATAGATCCCATGGGTTTGGATAGTGTCTTAGGTCTTTCCCTTCTACATCTGAAAATATGTCAAAAGGACAGAGGGAGACAGGAACCTATTGTTCCAAAAGTAACCTGTACTTTGTCCTCCAAACTTCCCTCATTGATGCAGAAGGCAGGAGGAGCATCTTCTGAGAAGCATGTTCGCCTTTGTAGGGAAACCAGCACCCATCATCAGGGCCTTAAGAGGCATTTTGAAGCATAATCAGGGGCACAGTCAGGCATAGAACCGTGCTAGACTTCCTCTATTGGAGGTTCACCTCAGCAATTTCTAAATTACCAAGTCGTCCAAAGCCAATTAATTGTAAGAAGGTGCCAAACTACATCCTTGGAGCTTGCCTCTGGTGGCGCCCAGGCAGAAGGTACATCCCTGTGCTGGGGTAGCGTCCAAGACCCTCAGGGAACCGATAGGCAAGGCTGGGAGCCTGGAGTGGTTTTCAGGTTGGGAACGTGCAGAGGTGTGGGGCCGGCTCCATCTGAGCCCCTGGCTGCCAACCTGGAGTGAGGACCTGCAGCTGCAACAACAGCAGAGCAGGAAAGGATGTTGAGAAAGTCCAGGAAAAGAAAGTCAGAGGGGCTGCAGTGGCCCCATTCTCCCTGCTGTCTGATTTCCCCCACATCTTCACCTTACTCCAGGCTGTAACGGAGCCCGGTGCAGGACACTGTGCTCTTCAGATTTCTTTTGCCAAATGGACTTTTTGTACTTGTAATTGTTGTTGCCTCCTCTCTGGTACTCTAAGCCTCATAGTCCTGTTTTTCTTGAATATAACTTGCTCCATATGGTCCCTTTAGATTCCTAGAAGAAATTTCTGCTGCATCATGTTAGGTGTCCTGGAGACAAATGAATTCAGCTTCTCAGAAAAGAGTTAAGTTCTAAAGTACACATCTTATCCTAGTGGTTAAGTGTTGTCTGGAGAATATTTAACCCAATAATATATTATGTTCCATATAGGATATTTTTTGCTATATCTGTTAGAACTGCTTTTGCTACTGTAAATGTGATATCTGTTGATGGGAGATTCTCCTTCCCTTCTTTGAACTGGGATAAAGAAAACAGTTGACCATATAGAGTTGTAAACCGAAAATAAAATTTGAAGGCCCTGGCAACCATCTGAATGGATACCCTCCTCTCCCAGGGCACTCTAAAATTTAACCTGAAAAACTGGTTCAGGCCAAGATGGGAAGTGGAGGTTGGCATGCCTCATTATACCCCTCCAGCATTAACATCAACACAGACCATAATTCTAAGAAGAAAAATTTAAAGTCTATTCTTTCTAAAGCCTGCTACTTGGCATACATACATGTATTGATTGATGCCTTATATCTCCCTAAAATGTACAAGTTTTATCATGCAGGCAAAGATTTCAAGTAGCATGATAAAACCTTGGTCTCCACAATCCCTTATTGTAACCCAGATACCTTTCTACTGATAATAACTCTTTCAACCAGTTGCCATTGTACGATCATGCCACTTATATGATTACTGAGCACTCTAATGGTAAGAAGAAACTAAGACTAGCTGGTTGTTAGTCTTAACTTTAGCCAAGACCAACCCCAACTCAGTTACTTACCTAGGGATAGGTCTCAGGCTGTAGACTGCTCTCTACCATCCCAGAAGCAGGAGAAAGACCTCATTTTCCCTGTTAGAAGTGAGCTCAAACTCCACAAAGAAGTTACCTGCCTTGGATCGTCATGGAAGCAGGAAAACTTGCCTTCCTTGTTGGGAGCAAGTAGAACTCCAAAAAAAAGCGGAGGGGGGGATTTGTAAGGAAAAATAAACTTTAGATCTTGGGCCACATTTGGGGAGATCAGGGATTCTCTGGAGGGGATGCTCTCACACCTCAGCAAATTGTCCTGTTGGTTTGAGCCATAAAGTTAGCTCATGCTGGTACCAAGCACCAGGAGGAGATTTGTTAAAGGTCAGGGGCATCTCCACTCAGAATCCCTCCGTGGTTACCAAATGTGAACCCCCAAAATTTGAGACAGGTCTCAGTTAATTTAGAAAGTTTATTTTGCCAAGGTTGAAGATGCATGCCCATGACACAGCCTCAGGAGTTCCTGATGACATGTGCCCAAGGTGGCCAGAGCACAACTTGGTTTTATACATTTTAGGGAGATATGAGACCTCAATCAGCATAGGTAAGATGAACATTAGTTCAGTCTGGAAAGGCAGCACAACTCAAAGTAAAAGCAGGGCATCTTGAAGCAGGGAGGGGGTTCCCAGGTCACAGGTAGGTGAGAGACAAGTGGTTGCATTCTTCTGAGTTTTTGATTAGCCTCTCCAAAGGACTCAATCAGATACACATTTACTCAGTGAGCAGAGGGATGACTTTGAATAGAATGGGAGGCAAGTTTGCCTTAAGTGATTCCCAGCTTGAATTTTCCTTTTAGCTTAGTGATTTTGGGGCTCCAAGAAATTTTCCTTTCACAATTATATACAGTTAACAATACTGAAGGAAAGGTGGCAGGCAAACATACTTGCTTCTGGATGCAGATGTTTACATTTCTTATACCTAAGATGCTTATGAATTGGAATTGAAGAGTGAACGTTGAGCAAAATTTGTACCTGGTTTAGCCTTGCCACAGGGCTGCGTAGGGCAAACAGCCCCGGCCCCTTCACTTAGGATACATTTAGAGTTGCCCTCTGCACCTTCTCCCATCTTCCCATTGAGTACCTTCCAAGCAACAGATACTGTGGTGGTTGCTGAGATCTGACAAAGAAAAAGACTACTACTCAATATCTGAAACAAAAAGCTGAATCTAATGCTGCCTGAAGTACAGTCTCCTCCAGTAAAGCAAGGAGCTGATTGTCTATAGAAGTTTGGGGAGCATGAAGTTGAGGGATTGGTAGACTTTCAGAGGTGGGGTGGGTTGGTTGTTGCCAGCTAGGGAAACTCAGTTGTTTAGATGAGATTGTTGTGGACTGGCTGGCTTTCAAAAGCATAGGGTTGTTTCTGGCTAGATTTCAGAACTGTGTTCAGTTAGGTAAGTTGCCATCAATCCAGTAGACCAGATTATTTTATTTTATTCCTTTCTGGTTTATTTTTTGAGACAGGGTCTTACTCTGTTGCCCAGGCTAGAGTACAGTGTACAATTATAGCTCACTGCATCCGTGAACCCCTGGGCTCAAGTGAACCTACTACTTCAGTCTCTCAAAATGCTGGGATTACAGGTGCGAGCCACCATGCTCAGCCCATTAAACCAGTTTGGAACTAGTTCTGGTGGTTACTTGCTGCCATAACTACAGCACATTTAATCTTTTCCCAAGAGCGTCAGAATTTTTTTTTATTTTCAAGTCTCTGCCTTCAAGAAAATCATAATCTATGTGGGGAATAGTCATGCAAGCTATACATAGAGGCAGCATAACGGAGAAGTTAAAAGCACAGGTTTCTTGCTAAACATGAAAGACTGGAGACTCGCATTTCCTTTTGCTCCTTCCTGAATTTTCACCTAGATGACACTAAAGGGATTTTAAAAGGCACAAATCTAAGAGAAAGAACATGAAGGGGGACAACAGGAGGAGGTAGAAGAACAGTTGAGAGATGCCAATTAAATTTTGGAAGCCCCCAAATCAGTTTGCAATTGCTAACTGATCTAGCAGACCAGAGAAAGCAGAAACAATACTGCCTGCAGAGAGGGGAGCCAAAAAAGAAAAACCCTGCCTTCAAACCCTGGAAAATCTCAGGAATAGGTAGTATTAGTCATCTCTGAAGGTAGGGGTGAGAAGTGAGGCTGAAAACAGAAGGATGGATTGAATATCTGTGAATGAAGCAGTTAGACCCTTATATCCCTTTCCATACCATAGGCAGACAAGTAACCCAGCCCAGCAGAAAATGGAAAGGTATTGAATTGAGAAACTCAAACTCAGGCATAGGTGAAAGGCAGGAAGCTCTGCAGAAAGTAGGGGAAATAAGTGGAAATTGATATATCTCAAAGTAAGACTATAAAGCCTCCTTCCTTACCGTGGCTCTTAGAATGCTGGCATCTATAATATCCACCAAAGTATGAAACTGGAAGGAGAATTTCTCCTGGGGAAAATGGCCATGCCTAGAAAAAAGATTTAGAGATGCTGACACATTTCTGGGGAGGTTTTCCCTAGGGAATAGCTTGGGCCCTACCGAATCATTCTGCAATAAGTCTATAATTCAGTACATTGCACTTCTCCACAAAGGTTTTGTTTTTAGGTTTTAGTGCCTCACTCTTAGATATAAATGAATAGGTAAGAATCAGACATTTGAGGAAAGTTTCCAGCATGAAGAAATAGAGATAAAACAAACAGAAAAGAATTTGGAGGAAACTGAGACAATAGAGGAATTAGAAAAGTTAAGACCTACAAGTTATGGTCTCAGAGAGATAAAAGAAGCTATTGCATTCATGAAGAAAAAATGAGATGTTTTTTAAAAGCCATAGGTAAGCAAGCCAGGTTCAGTGTTATGCACTTGTAGTCCTGGCTACTTGGGAGGATTGCTTGAGCCAGGAGTGCGAGTCCAGCCTGGCAACATAGTGAGACCCTGTCTCTTTAAAAAAAAAAAAAAAAAAAAAAAAGCATATGGAGAGGATAAAAGATCTCTTGAAAATAAAAATCATGATTAAAAAATTGATAGAAGTAAAAAAATTGCAAAATATTAAATCCAGCTTCTCTGTGTTTTAACTTCCTTCCCCAACCCCTTATCCCCGCCTTGAGACTGGGTCTTGCTATGTTAGCCTGGCTGGTCTCAAACTCCTGGGCTCGAGTAATCCTCCTGCCTTAGTCTCCTGAGTAGCTGGGATCACAGGTGCATGCCATTGCCTCCAGTTAATTTCCTTTTCTATAAAATGGGGATGACAGCAGCCACTAATTTATAGTGTGTCACGTGTATTAAATAATTTAGTACATGCAATGAGCACGTAGTTCTTGCTACATTATTTTTTCACTTGCTATTTCACCATTTAGAGCAGAATAGGTATCAGTTTTCTGTTCAGTTTTAGCATATACATAAGGCTCTGTGAGTAATTTATTGGCTTCTTAGGAAAAATTAGTCTATGTAAACAACATAGAAAAGCATGTTATATTAGCTAAAAGTACTTTTAGGCCAGGCGCAGTGGCTCGAGCCTGTAATCCAAGCACTTTGTGAGGCCGAGGTGGGCGGATCACGAGGTCAGGAGTTTGAGACCTGCCTGGCCAATATGGTGAAACCCCGTCTCCACTGAAAATACAAAAATTAGCCAGGTGTGGTGTCATGCACCTATAGTCCCAGCTACTTGGGAGTCTGAGGCAGAATCGCTTGAACCCCGGAGGCGGAGGTTGCAGTGAGCTGAGATCGCGCCACTGTACTCCAGCCTGGGTGACACAGCAAGGCTCCATCTCAAAAAAAAAAAAAAAAAAAAAAAAGTACTTTTAAAACTGAACTAGTAGTAATTATTTCTAAGCACAAAAAGGCAATAGAAAATTAATGAGGCCTGTTGTCAGCTGTTTTGATCTCTAAAGTTAGAATGGCAGGTTGGGGATTGAAGTCCATTTGTTTTTTCAAAAATTGTGCACTAAGCACTTATTCCCACATGTCAGGCGTTGTACTACGTGCTGGCATTTGGTATTTTCATGATTGCGCTTTAAGAAATATAAAAATGACTGAAAAGCTTTTAAAAATGTAGGGTTAAAAATTAATGATGAGGAAATATCTCTCAGAAAGTATCTTTATCACAAAAAGATAAAGAGATGGAAAATAGAAGGGCAATATAAGAAAATGAGAAAATCAGCATTCAGCTCAGGAGATATAAAATCTGAATAACAGGAGTTATGTATATATAAAAAACACTATATATAATTCAATACCATATATAAAGTATTTTAATATAATATATATTAAGTATTTATATATTATATATATTAAGTCTATATATAGAGAGAGAGACAGATGAGAGACAGAGACGAGAAGAGCGAGAGAGAGTGAAAGAAATAGAGGATAAGAAGTTACCAGAGAAATAATTTTTAAAAAATTCTCAGAATTGAGTTTCTGATTGATAGGGCCCACTGAGTGCACCAAGGTACCTCATCTTGAAATTTCAGAATCCTGGGGACAAAAAGAAGATCATAAAGGCTTCCCGAGGATTTAGAATCATAATGGCATTGGCTACTCAAAGGTGACACTGGAAACTGTGAGACGATAGAACAATGTCTTTAAAATTGTCAGAGGAAAAAAAATGATTTCTAACTTGGAATTATAAACAAATCACATGTGAGGATAGGGCAAGTTTTAATCTCTAATATTTTACCTCAATCTTCCTTTTTTCAGAAAGCTACAAAAAAAGAAACTCAAAGGATTAACTTAAGATCTAGAAAGTGGGAAATTTATTACAAAAAAAAGAGACAACGGGAACCCCCAGGATGAGGGTGAAGGTAGATCTCAGACAATGGCTAGGCAGCAGCGCTAGAGAGCCAGCAGTCCAGATTGGTGCAGGTTAGAAAGCTTTGGGAGAGGTAGGTCCAGGAAAATGATATTCCTACTATACCTGAAGAACTTAAATGTACTGAGATATAGACAACTGGGCTAGAGTTTAGGGATGATAGAGTGATTCAAAATTAAATGTTGTCTCCAGAGAAAAAAGTGACACTGATGTATTTCATTTGTTTGCCTAGAAAACAAGATTAGATGAGATTTTGTTTGCCTAGAAAACTAGGCGAACTTCCTAGTAAGTGCTTAACGAATTGTAGCTATGTAATATGGATTAATACCATAGAGAAATATATAAAGCTGCATAAGAAGACTTGTGAAAGTAGAACTTAACCCTGTCAGGAGGAGATAGGAAATGTGTCATAGTAGTAGAAAGCCACAACGGGGTATAAGTGGATGAATAGAGTTTGACAGGTGATGAGTGGAAAGAACATTCCAGTGTAGAAAGGTATAAGCTGTAACATAAAAGTCTGAAAGATATGTGTTAGCAATGATAATATGAGCCAAGAAATTATATATTGTGCTTAGTTGACTTTCAAGCCTGAAGTCTACAGATAAATTGTTATAGACATTTAGGATCTCAGGGAATATTGCTCCCACGAACTCTTCCTGAGGAATGAAGTAGAAAATTAGCCTCAGATAAGCAAAATGACTAGAGAGGCATTGACATAAAGACTGGTGGCACTGGTCCTTAATAGGTCTAACATCACAAAAAGAGAGATAACCATACATTGTATACGTCCTGCAAGAGCATGGCAAGAGCACAGCTGTGAAGAAGCAGTGTCAAGAAAATTAAGCTTAAGTCTAATCATGATGGAAACCTAAGATGGGTGGAGACTAAACTGAGAGAAAATTTGGAAGCCCCCAGGCCCTCAGTTCCATAAGGACGCGAGGGAAGGGTAGGAGTGAAGAATGATGTTAGACTCCCAGTGCAGGTCATGTTCCAGTATTTAATCCAACTTTTTTTAATCTTTAAGCCGATGACACCTTTGGATATTGCCTATGATCTCTGAATCACACAATGTTGCTTTGCCTTAATTTTGGCTCTCTGATGAAAATATTGAATTAATCACACAGCTCGATTCCTAGCACATTATCATCATTAGACTAAGCAAGGTCCTTCTCTTGTTTTAGTTATTCCCTATTAATCCCATTTCCCACTTGCGTCTCCTTCCTCTCCTATAGGCAAACATTCTAGTCTTTTTAATGTGGTTTTTTGCTTGTTTCTTTATATAGTTCTTACAAAACAGGTATCTTTGTATGCATGTGGATTTTTGTTTTACAAAAATGTGCACCATATACATCTTAGTCTTGGGCATTATGCTTTAAGTTCAGCCATGCTGCAATGTGCAAATCTGATCTATTGCTAATCTACTCTTCCAGTGATGGACACCAAGATTATCTTCTATTTACTGTACCATAAATATTGTTACAATGCACATCTTTGCATATGTCCCCTTGGGACATATGTGACCTGAGACTATGGACCTGAGACTATTTGAGCACGGGAAGGAGCTTAAATACTGCCCAATATTCATTCAGTGATAATTAACAAGTATTTATTGAATGTTACTATAGTACCAGCTACTATTTTAGCTTCTAGGCACATAGTAGGAAACAAGATAGACAAGGTCCTTGCTCTCAAATAGCTCACTTTCTTTTTTTTTTTTTTTTTTTTTTTTTTTTTTTTTTTTTTTGAGGCGGAGTCTCGCTCTGTCGCCCAGGCTGGAGTGCAGTGGCGCGATCTCGGCTCACTGCAAGCTCCGCCTCCCGGGTTCCCGCCATTCTCCTGCCTCAGCCTCCCGAGTAGCTGGGACTACAGGCGCCCGCCACCTCGCCCGGCTAATTTTTTGTATTTTTAGTAGAGACGGGGTTTCATTGTGTTAGCCAGGATGGTCTCGATCTCCTGACCTCGTGATCCGCCCGTCTCGGCCTCCCAAAGTGCTGGGATTACAGGCTTGAGCCACCGCGCCCGGCCTCAAATAGCTCACTTTCTAAAGAAACAGAACAAAGACTTTTTTTGGGGGTAATTGTCCTATGCAGAGAACGAAAACATTGTGATGTGCCAGTGTCAGAATGGCTATTTAGATTAGTTAGATAAGAATAAACACTAGAGCTAAGATCTTGAATGACAAGAAAAGGTCAGCTAGGTAAAGAGCTGGGTTAAAAGCCTCCTAGGCAGAGGACACGGTAAGTGCAATGACCCTGAGGAGGGAATAGCCTTGACACATGGGAGAGCAGCAAGAAGGTCCAGTGTAGGGATGAGAAGGAGTGTAATGGAAGAGAAGTGCATTGGTTATCTGTTGTTATATAACAATATTACCACAAATGTAGCAGCCTGGCACAGTTTAGCTGGGTCCTCTGCAAAGCTGCAATCAGGGTATTGGCCAAGGTAGGGTTCTCATGGGAGGCTCATCTGTGAATCTGCTTCCAAGCTCAAGCAGTTTTTGGCAGAATTCAATTTTTTGCAGGCTCTTGGCTGGAGGGCCTCAACCTCTTGCTGGCTGTTGGCTGGAAGCTGCCCTCAGTTCCTTGCTGTGGGGGCCTTCCCCTCATGGCTGCTTGCTTCCTCAACACCAGCGAGAGAGAGAGAGTTTCCCAGCAAGAGAGGTTATAGTCTTGTGTAAGGTTATCACAGAGGTGATGGCCCATCACCCTGGCTGTATTCTGTTGGTTAAAAACATGTCCAGGTCCTGCCCACTCAAGGGAAAGGAATTATCCTGGGATGAATACCTGGAGGTGGGGATCATGGGAACCACGTTACGGGCTGTCAGCCACAATGAGGAAACAGAGGTGGAGGTTGGGGGAGGGTTTATATCATGAACATCATCTTAAGCACTATAGTATGAACTTGTTTTTTCTAAGTGAGGTAGAGAATCATTAGGAGACCTGAGCAGGAGATTATATAATATTTTAAATTCTTAACTATCCCTCTGCTTCAGTGTCTAAGAGAAATTGTAGTGAGGTCAGCAGGGAAGCAAGAAATCCATAGGAGGCTGTTGCTGTAGAGAGGAAACAGTGGCCTGGCTTTGATGGAGAGAGAAGTGGACAGAATTGGGATATGCTTTCGAGGTAGAGTTGATAGCACTTGCTGACAGTTTACTGGGGGACTGTTCACAGACAAATTTTAGTAGTTTGCCCAAGTTCACAAACTGTCACTGGAAGAGCTAGAATTAGAACCCTGCCTGCCTGGTTCTTTGTCCTGTTCTTTTTCTACTATGCCATTATAGACACCATGATATGTCCAGTACATCCTCTCTATACCAACTCTCATTGCCTGCCCTCTACCTCCTACCTGCAAATCTTGCTTTAAACAAATAAACAACTATTGCACAGGCTGCTCTGAAGAAGAGGCATTGTTGCTGCAACTCTAAATCATGTTTTTAGAATTGGTAACATTAATAGTTACAGTGTCAGGCAGGCATAGCAAAAGCAATGATCTTAGAGAAAATGTGTCTACTCTAGCATTTGCATTAAGCCAGACTACCCTTCTATGTAGTAACTTCTGTGATGCCCCCTGTACACGTTTATAGAAGTCTGGGTAGCCCAAACAATGCAAAGCATGGGGAAAGAGATTATGCTGTCTTCTTGATTTGTGCCATCCTGAGATGTGGGGGTTTTGTCTTATGAATCCTTTATGTAGTGCCCTACTTCCTTTCCCTAGGCTGTCCTAATCCTTCCATGCGATGTATTCTTCCCTGGCTACTTTTAGAGTAGATAATGGCACATGAGTGGAAACTGTTTTTGTAAGAATAAGGACCAATTACTGAGTATTATGACAGGCAATGTGCTAAGTACTTTACATCTATTAGCTCATTTAATCATCAAAACACTCCTATGAATTATAGTCTCATTTCAGAGGAAATAAAACTAAAGCTCTAAGAAGCTGACTTATTAGCTAGTGGTTTTGCTTATCTGCATCTGAAGGTAACTGTCTCTCCTAGAAAAAAATAATTTGCCTCAATAGTGAAACATTTAACATTTAAGTGAAGTTCCATTTAGTCTTTTTCCCCCCTGTTGTTTTACTTATTGTTAGACATTTTGAAAGAAACATTACGAAGCCTTTAAAAGTATACATCTTTTAAAATTCCCTATGAAAATCAACATGTTGTTTATTTTCCTTTCTTCTCCATGGCCCCAAGATAATTTCAGTGCCAACCTACATGAATAATATGCATGCTCTCAGGATTCCTGCTGAGATTAAGGGAAAAATTCTTATTTTAAAAGTAATTTGCTGAATTTTTTCTGGCACAGACATCTGCTTTAAAGCTTTAATTAATGTTGCATGGTTTTAAAGAGACTAGTTTCCAATAGCCCGAAAAATATCAACATTATGAAGAAGATGAAACAGATGTAGGAACACTCAGATCAAATAAGGAGCTCAATTATCTTTGGAAGGTAAACGTTGCTGACCTCTACTTTTGCTGCCTGATACTAATCACAAATAAAAAGAATCCTAGGAGGGCAATTCAGATGGGGCAGCTGGGAGGGGATACTGGAAAGAGAAGTAGGGAAGTACCTAGAAAAGGTAAGGCAGCCAATGAAGGTACTTTATTTACCAGCTACCTTGTGGAAAAACCCTAGGAGGTAATGTAACGTACAAACCTCAGAATTATCCCACTAGAGGGATGATGGAGCTGAAAAGTCAGGGATAAATGCTGCTCCTTGTGCCTTGTGTGTATGGTGGTGGTGGTGGTGGGGGGTTGAGGGTACTGGTGTTCATTTTCTGTGCTTTTGATCTTCCTATAATCCCATAAGACTCCTTGTTCAGTTGGGAGGGGGACTCTCAGGCACAGAGATGGGACTCTCAGGCACAGAGACTGAGCAGATATTGACAGTTGGAAGTCACAGAAACACACTGACAGGTCTGAGGAATGTGAGCTGGGCATGGCAGCACTTGCTACACATGCTGTGTTAATGATGGGGAGGATAAATAGGTTGCATATGTTGCTGATGGGCGTTTAAATGTGGTTACTTCTATGGAAATCAATTTGGAAACACCTATCAAAAGCATAGTTGATTCAGTAATACTGCTTTGAAGGTTTTCTCCTACAGATATATTCATAAATGTGCAAAATGATGTATGAATAAGGTTAATTGCATCACTGTAAGGCAAAAGGTTGGAAATATCCTTAATATTTTTCACTAGAGGACTGGTTAAATTATGGTACCTTTATTTTTTTGTATAAATTTATGAGTTCCAAGTAAAATTTTGTTACATGCATAGATTCCCTAGAGATCAAGTCAGGGCTTTCAGGGTATTCATTTCCTGAATAACTTACACTGTGTCCATTAAATAATTTATGATACATTTAAATGCAATACTATGCTTGTTTGAAAGAATGAGGAAGCTTCTTGTATAACGGTATATGGTTGATTGCAAAGATATACTGTTAGGAGAAAAAAGCAAGATGGAGCAGTGTTTGTATGTGAACACATCTGGATTAAAAAAAACGGTGATGGTGGGCCAGGCGTGGTGGCTCATGCCTGTAATCCCAGCACTTTGGGAGGCCGAGGCGGGCGGATCATGAAGTCAGGAGATCGAGACCATCCTGGCTAACATGGTGAAACCCCGTCTCTACTGAAAATACAAAAATTAGCTGGGCATGGTGGTGGGCACCTGTAGTCCCAGCAACTCGGGAGGTTGAGGCAGGAGAATGGCATGAACCCCGGAGGCGGAGCTCGCAGTGAGCCGAGATTGCGCCACTGCACTCCAGCCTGGGTAACAGAGCGAGACTCTCTCTCAATAAATAAATAAATAAATAAATAAATAAAAATTTTTAAAAAATGGTGATGGTGGTGGGAGAATATATGTTATATGTGCATAAAATCTATGGAAAGTCCCACCAAAGATAGTTAATACTTGTTAACTTGGAGGAAGGGAACTGAGGACAAGAGTGAGGGGATACTTTTCCTTCCATATAGCAACTATATTCCATTAGCTACTCAAAAATAAAATGTAAACAATTTACAAAGAACATTGTATCTTGGGGGCAGTTGGGAGCTGCTAAATTTTGTTTTAATCTTTCACTGAATAGGTGATCAGACCTGTTGGGATGGATAGGCAGTTGGGTGGGATGCAGAGTTTCAGAGAGTCTAAAGGGAGAGAGAATGACTGGATAGAGAAGGAACCAAAGTTTAGTTCCCAGGGCCAAAGCACCAATCAGGGAATAGTATTCAGCTGTTAACTTGTCAGGCAATGTACTTGGGTAGGTAGGGGACTCAGTCTGAAGGTAAATGGTATCAGGCTATCAGTTTTAACTGCATTTTTAAAGATTCTTTATGTCTATTTGGTATCCACTTATCACAGGACCAAATCATATTTACCTCTGTTCTGTAAGTCGGCGTCCTGGGAACTCATGTGCAGACCACCTGATCAAGGTTGTGGCTCCACATACCTTCTTATCTAATTCTCACATACCAAGCCACTGTTTGCCCTGCCCTAAATCATCACAAGGCCAGGTATCAGGCAACTAGAGATCACCTCTATAGCCCAAAGCCTATTGGAATTATTCAAACTAGTCAAATCCTAAACTGTTTCCCCTGCTCTGCCTTGCATTTGCTGCAGAACCCCAGTAAGGGCTCTGGTCTATGCCTTCCCCTCACTCCTGCTTCTGCCCGGCAGAAGTCGGCATGAATAGAGCCTCCTTTTCGCCTTTTGCCTTCTAGACTTCCAATGCTCTCTGCCATGAGTGTACACATTTCCACTTAAAAACAAAAATAAACCCAGAGCCCTTAAAAGAAAGTTTTATTAGTATATAATTCACATACTGTATCACACCATATATATTAGTTTTATATGGCTACAAATTACCACAAACTGGGTGGATTAAAACAACAGAATTTGTTTCATTGAATATCGTTTTATTTTATTGAATATTTACAGAATTTTGTTTTATTTTACATTTACATAATTTACAGAATATTGTTTTATTTTATTGAAAATATTTATTTTCTCACAGTGCTGGAAGACTGGCCATCCAAAATCAAGATGTCGGCAGGGGGACGCTCCTGAAGGCTCTGGGGAAGAATCTTTTCCCTCCTTTCTATGTCCTGGTGGTTGTCAGCACTCCTTGGTGTTCTTTGGCTCGCTAACTAAATTGCTTTACTGTCTCTGTCATCACATGGCCTTCTTCCCTGTGTCTCCTCCGTGTCTTCAAATCTCTCTCTTCTCTCTCTTTTTTAAGCCAGAGTCTCACTCTGGCGCCCAGGCTGGAGTGCAGTGGCGCGATGTCGGCTCACTGCAAGCTCCGCCTCCCGGGTTCCCGCCATTCTCCTGCCTCAGCCTCCCCAGCAGCTGGGACTACAGGCGCCCGCCACCAAGCCCAGCTAAGTTTTTGTATTTTTAGTAGAGACGGGGTTTCACCATGTTAGCCAGGATGGTCTCCATCTCCTGACCTCGTGATCTGCCTGCCTCAGCCTCCCAAAGTGCTGGGATTACAGGCCTGAGCCATCGCACCTGGCCCCGAATCTCTCTCTTCTTATGAGGACACCAGTCCTTGGTTTTAGGTGTCCATCCTAATACAGTATGGCCTTATCTTAACTTGATCACATCTGCAAATATCCCATTTCTAAATAAGGTGATATTCAAGGTACAGGGGTAGGACTTTAACATATCTTTTTAGTGGATACAAATCAACCCACACCACCATACAATTCACCCATTTAAAGTATACAATTTAATGGTTTTTAGTATACTCACAGAATTGTGCAATCATTATATCAACTTTACAACATTTTCATTGCCCCACAATGAAACCCTGTCCTGTGTGCATTAGCAGTCACTCTCCATTTTCCTGCAACACTCCCCCAAGTCCTAGATAACCAGTTATCCATGTTCTGTCTCTATAGATTGCCTATTCTGGACATTTCATATAAATGGAATAATATAGTATGTGGTCTTTTGTGCTGGCTTCTTTTTTTTTTTTTTTTTGAGATGGAGTCTCACTGTTGCCCAGGCTGGAGTGCAGTGGCGTAATCCTGGCTCACTGCAACCTCCACTTCCCAGGTTCAAGTGATTCTCCTGCCTCAGCCTCCCCCATAGCTGAGATTCCAGGCGCCCACCACCACACCTGGCTACTTTTTGTATTTTTAGTAGAGATGAGGTTTCACCACATTGGCCAGGCTGGTCTCCAAGTCCTGACCTCAAGTGATTCACCTGCCTCGGCCTCCCAAAGTGCTGGGATTACAGATGTGAGCCACCGTGCCTGGCATTGCTTAGTATAATGTTTCTAAATTTCATACATGCTGTATCAGTACTTCATTCCTTTTAATGGCTGAATAATATTCAATTGTACAGATATAACACATTGTATTTAAGCATTTATTAGTAGATGGGACATTTTGGTTCTACTTTATTTATTTATTTATTTATTTTTAAACGAGTCTTGCTCTGTTACCCAGGCTGGAGTGCAGTGGTGCAATCTCGGCTCACTGCAACCTCTGCCTCCCAGGTTCAAGCAATTCTCTGCCTCCCAGGTTCAACCTCCTGAGTGGCTGGGATTACAGGCGCCCACCACCACGGGCCCGGCTAATTTTTTGTATATATATATATTTTTTAGTAGAGACGGGGTTTCAGCATCTTGGCCAGGCTGGTCTTGAACTCCTGACCTCATGATCTACTTGCCTTAACCTCTCAAAGTGCTGGGATTACAGGTGTGAGTCACTGTGTCCGGCCTGGTTGTTTCTACTTTTTGGTGATTTGGATAATGCTGCTATGAAAATTTGTGTTCAAGCTTTTGTGTGCATATGTGTTTTCATTTCTCTTGGGAGTATACCTAGGTATGGAATTGCTGGGTCATATGGTAACAGTATGTTTAACTGAAGAACCGCCAGACTGTCTTCCAAAGCAGCTACATCATTTTACACTCCCATCAGCAATGTATGAGGATTCCAACCAATTTTTCCACGTCCTCGTCAACCCTTGTTATTATCTTTTCTTATTATGATCACCTATGTAGGTGTGAAATGATATCTCATTGTGGTTTTGATTTACATTCCCCTGATGACTACTGTTGTTGAGCATCTTTTCATGTACTTATTGGTCACTTTTATCTCTTGTTTGGAGAAATGCCTAATCATATTCTTTGCATATTTTTAAATTGGGCTTTTTTTTATTAATTAGTTCTAAGAGAGTTCTTTATATATTTTTGTACAAGTAGCTTATGTATAATTTACAAATATTTTCTCCAACTTTGTGGGCTGTCTTTTCACTTTCTTGATAGTGTCCTTTGAATCACAAAAGTTTTCAATTCTGATGAAGTCCAACTTATCTATGTTTTCCTTTGTTGCTTGTACTTTTGATGCCATATCTCAGAAATGAACTTTTTAAGGACATATTGTTTATTAAAAATGAGTAAATCATTTATGTGAAAAATTCTGGGCTAACAAAGTCATGGTGAATAAGGAGTATTTTTTCAAGTCACAAAATAACTTGTACTACTTTAGGCTTTCTTTTTAGAGTCACTTTTTTTGTGTTTCACTTAGGATTCTTGTCCTTGTACAAGAATAATAATTATGTAATTACCATTCATTCAAATAGTTACTGGTGTATAATATTGCTGTGATTCCTATTTGTATAACTAACATTTCTGTTAATGTTAGTTCTAACTTGTTCACAGAAAGTAAAAAGAATATAATTAAAATAATATGAAATTCTACCTTCCAAAGCTAATCCAAAGTTAAAGTTTATTTTATTTTATTTTTATTTATTTATTTATTTATTTTGAGACAGAGTCTTGCTCTGTTGCCCAGACTGGAGTGCAGTGGCGCGATTTCGGCTCACTGCAAGCTCTGCCTCCTGGTTTCACACCATTCTCCTGCCTCAGCCTCCCGAGTAGCTGGGACTACAGGTGCCCGCCACCATGCCCGGCTAATATTTTGTGTTTTTAGTAGAGACGGGGTTGCACTGTTAGCCAGGATGGTCTTGATCTCCTGATCTCGTGACCTGCCCGCCTTGGCCTCCCAAGGTGCTGGGATTACAGTTGTGAGTCATTGCACCAAGTTTACTTTAATAAAAAGATGCTCACTATATTTTAAGTCAAAATAGCAGAATTGCAAAATGTTTAGTACATTCCTATTTTTGTAAAAAATTATATTGATATTTTCTTGGAAAAAAGTCTAGAAGAATATAAGCAAAAAGTTAATAATGGTAATCTATGGAGAGGGCAGTTTTCATGTTTTTGGGAAAATACTTTTTCTGGTTGGGTATAAAGACTGAATGTATGCTATAAAAATAAAGTGAAAACATCTTTCAGCCTTTTCCATGCATATTTAAAATGAAATATTTTACAAAATCACAATCTTACTAAATGTTTTATACCGTGTTTTATCCTGTGCTTTTTTCACTTCATATAATATGATGTCATTGAATATTCTTTGAAAAGATGATTTGTATACTTGAATTAAAATTCAAGGCTTCGAGTCACATTATTTAGCCATTTCTCTATTGTTGAATGTCTAGATTGTTGTTTACAATTTCCCACCACTTAAAAAAATGTGGTGCCTAACATTTTCATAAATAAATGATTGTTTGCATCTCTGATTATTTTGATTGGGGAGACTCCTAAAATAAAGGTTACTGGATCAAAATATATGAATATTTAAAAATGTCTTCCTGAATGAATTCCTTTGAAGACACTGTAACACTGAATTACTTATTCTTTTTGGTTTCAATTATTCAAGTGTAATTGCCTATTTCTATACTTTATTTAGTGCAAGGAAGCAGCAAGGGAAAGGCATGAAGCAGCCTGGAGTGCATGTTGCACTAGAGGGCAGGAGACCTAGATTCTTTAGGTCTTGGAAAACTCACAAATTTCCAGCAGCTTTATATACCTTATCTTTCAAATAAGTGGGGGTGGGATTCCTGAGTCATAAATTCCACAGTTCTCTAGTTCTCCTTGGCTACTAGGAGAAATGCTGGGCTTCGTACTGTGGGAAAAGCAGTAAATACAGGTATCTCAGTGGAGGATACGTTTTCATGACCTAGTCTCTAGACACATGCTTTTACAGAAACAAAATGAAATCCTTAACAATGCGGTTAATAGGTAATATTACGTCTGTTTTATTATCAGCTGTTTTACAGCTGAAAAAACTGAAGCCCACAGAATTTCAGTAACTTGCCCAAGAGCATTCAGCTAGTAAGGGGCAGGAATAAGAGTCCAGTCCATGTGTGTCTGGCTCCAAAGCCCATGCTGTTGACACTTTACAATACTTCAAAGTTGGACAGAAATCGTATTTTTATGGGCTTGATATTATTGATTTAATGAAACACATTCACAAGTTCTACGCTGATTATTCCTCCTCTAAAGAGCTTTTATTTCAAAGGTACTTAATGGTGGAGCACTATTAATGCATTAATTTCAATATCAGAAAAACAGTATCAACAAAACCAATAGGAATGTATAATTATAATTTTATGAAAAAATAAGCCTACCAAAATATTAATCTTACAAACCAGATATTTCTCTAAAAATACTCTAAACTATTATGGCAAGTTTTCTTTTCCTACCTGAGGTCTACATTTCTCAGTTCTTTACTTTCATAAAAAGCTTCTCTTCTCAAATATTTGAATAGATACTCTATGAATCAGCAAGTATGTGACAATACTTTATATATGTGTGTGTGTGTGTGTGTGTGTGTGCGTGTATATATGTGTATATATATATATATTTTTTTTTTTTGAGAGAGAGAGTTTCGCTCTTGTCATCCAGGCTGGAGTGCAGTGGCGCAATCTTGGCTCACTGCAACCTTCGCCTCCTGGGTTCAAGTGATTCTTCTGTCTCAGCGTCCCAAGTAGCTGGGACTACAGGGGTGCACCACCACGTCCGGCTGATTTTTGTATTTTTAGTAGAGAGGGGGTTTCGCCATGTTGGCCAGGCTGGTCTTGAACTCCTGATTTCAGGTGATGTGCCCGCCTCGGTCTCCCAAAGTGCTGCGATTACAGGCCTAAGCCACCATGCCTGGCCGAAAGTACTACATTTTTAACAACCTTATGTTACTATTCCCTGTCTTTTTCTTTCTTGGCCTTATTGTTATTTTTCTTGGTGACTTTCTCCCTCTGTCTCGGTGGCAATTATCCACAAAGTCTTGTAGAGCCAATAAGAAACAGACTTCTATCACCCGCAACAATATGTCTAAGAGAATTTCTCATATCTCTACTAATACGCTACCAGGTTTCACATCCTTAGGTGGATTGATCTTTCCAGTTTCAACAATATGAAGCTATATGAATTTTAAGTGACTACAGCATAACCATCCTGCAGCAATTGAACATTTGTCAGACAGTGCATATTTAAGAGCTTCACATTTTCAAAGGATGTAAAGTCTTGCTGTTTTTGTAGAAATCGAACCATCCATTATAAAAGTCTTTAGTATTTTTGTCTTTCGGGTTTTTTGACTTAGTCGTTTTTGCCATTTACATCTATAGCTTTTACTGAATTCCCCCACTCAGCTCCATGAAGGCAGAAGCTATATTGTCTCAGTCACCATTATAGCCTTATCACCTACTACATAGCAAGTGCTAAGTATCTGTTGAATGAATGAATGAATGAATGTATTCTTCTATCAATGATTTGAGACAACACTTTTTATATTTCAAATATAGTTATTCCCTGCTAAGCTTGGAGGTGGCATGCCACAAATACTGCCTCACAGTTGGCAAGAAAAGTCACGGTGTTATAGAAAATAGGGAGTGAGAGAGGGGAAAATAAACCAAACTCCTGACAAATAAAAGTTTTGGGGACATGTGCTTTCAAAGTAAGCCAGACTTACTGACTTTAAAGATCTCCTCTAGCAGAAAAGCTTTTATCTGAATCATCTCTGTAACTTGTTCAGAAGCCATTGCTTCAGGAGTATCTACTGTGGTATGTTCTCCTATAAATGTCACGCCATACATATACAGACTGTACCTTACTGGACTTGAAATTTAATTACTTTTGCTTTTGCATTCTTTTGTGATCCATTTTTATAATCCTTATTGAGAAGTAAATCTGTATAGATTTATTCATTTAGGAGAATATCCATTTAGTAGAAAATTTAAAATTTATAGCCTCCTTTTTGCCTGGCCGATTAGAAGGCAAACATTTCATGACTAATTTGACTGAAATACGGTTTTTAGATTCATCATTAGCTTGGGCTACAACTCAGGTTGTGCTGTAACTTTGTGTCAACTCATTGATCCAACAGTGTGTCCTTCACATTTTTTCTTATTATGGCCACTGTTTTTTGTGTCATCAAAGGTGAAGGCACAGCCTTCCTCTCCTCATGTTCAGCATCTTCTGCTCTTTCTCTGGTTATAAACAATGAGTAAAAGAGAAAATCTAGTATTTATCTGACTCTTGAGAACACATACGGGATTCACAGATTCAAAGTTAAAATGCAACATTAAGGTACGTTATGTCACCAGGGACTGAAAAGAACACAGATAATAGATGCCAAAAAATGTATTAAGTAATGTTAAAATTAATTTTGTGTGAAGTTGACCAAGGCTTTTAAAACTAGACCTTTGTTTCCTTGATTATTCTTCTGAATTTTCTCTGTTCTCTTGCTAGTCTCAATATTTTTTATCAGAGCGTCAGGGACAGACAGGACCTAAAAAACTCCACTTGGTGTAATAACTAAACACATGTTGGGGCAAAGTATTGCTGAGTGTGTCTGTGTGTGTGTGCTTTTCTTGTTTGGTCTCAGACCTTCCTTTCCTTAATAAACTTTTATGTATTTCCAGACTTTTCTCTTAATTTTATGTAATCTTACAAAATTTTTTTACAGCTTTCTCTGCGTGCCAGTCAATAAATGTGTTTCACATGAACAAATAATACAGCTTGAATAAACTCAATCCTATTATTGCAGGTTGCGAAGTCACCTACTCCGTTTTTATGGCAATGTCGATTTGGGGCATTCTGCTCTTACAGGCTGATTCTCCTGTAAGGAAACGGTGTTTATTCCCCATCCTACTATGAAAGATGCTATCTGAGAGGCAAAGGCGCCTCTGCATTTCACGATTGCCCACTGGGCTAGGACAGCCTCAAGCTCGGCTTATCTGGCAGTTCCGCCAAGGGCGCGCTGCCCTCCTGGAGCTATTGGAGTCACCTGTTCAAGGTCGCGAACCCACCGGTGCAGCCGGCAATCAGCGAGGTCCAGCGGGGCTGCGCGGTTTCCGCTCTGCCTGCGTTCGGCGTCGCCTGGGCCCCCACCTGGTGCCCCGCAATCTGCGCAAAGGCTGTGAGACCGCGCCCTCTCCCGACCTACCCCACCAGCCCAAGCTGGGCCCGGAACTAACACCCCATAGGCGCAGGCGGCCAGCTGCAGCCGGGAAGGGGCACCGGAAGGAGGCGGTGGCGGGGCGGCCGGGGGAGGAGCGAGCCGGGGCGGGGCGCGGCCTACAAAAGCCACGCGCGGCGCGGAGGGCGGGCCTGGGCGCGAGCGGCGGAGTCGGCGGGGTCCCTGGCGCCGCAGAGGCCGCGGGCGAGGACCGGGAGGGGAGAGGGAGGAGACAGGAGGAGGAGACGCGAGTGCGGGGTGGCGCCGGTCCACCTCCGCAGCGCTCCTGCCTCCCGCCGGCTTTGGAAGGCGGGCCCGGGCTGCGGCAGCGGCGGCCTCGGCTGCCTGGGGAGGTGAAGTCCGGCTGCGGCGGCCTCGGTCGGCGCGGCGGAGGGAGGCGGCCGACCCGGCGAGGGTGGGCAGGTCTGGGCGGCCGGCGCCGCGGCGAGGTGGAGGGGCGGCTTGGTATCCCCTGGGCGGGGCGGGGCTCCCGTGGGCCGTGGTCCGTGCGTTTTCCTCCAAGTCAGCCTCCCCCGGGGCCTTGCAGAAGCGGCTTCTGCGTCCCCGGGGCGTCTGTGGGAAGGGTGGGGGTCGGTGCCTGCAGGGCTCTCCGTGGCCGCTCGGGAGAGGTGCTCTTCGCGCAGGCTCGCCCGGAGACTTGAGGGGGTGCTCGCTGGCGTGCATGGGGCCTGTTCTGTCCTTGCTTTGGGGATGCTCCTAAGCGGGGAGAAAGGGATACCGCGGGTGCTTGGAGGTCGAGGGAGGGATACCTAAGTGCGCAAAGGCCACCGGTTAGGGCAGGGGAAGGGCTCGCTAGAACGAGCTTTAACTGGTTGGCTGTAAACAGTTTCAGGCTAGTCTAAACCAAACAACCGAGAATCAACGCGGAGTTCCTGCAGGTTGAGAGAGTACCTGGCTGCGAATGTCCAGTAGTGATGGATTGCCTTGTAGGCCCCAGAGCAGTTGGGGAAGTTAGCATTCTTGTTCAAGAAGCTGCTGGGTCACTTAGAGCTATGAAAGAATGTTGTGAGTTTGGGATTTTCTTTCAAACGTTCAGGATTGAGGTTAGGGCTGGTGGTGAGGATCATGTAAAGAGGTTTGAGTGGCTGCCTTAGGTCCCGGTGTGGGAAGCTTATTCTTTTGGTGTCATCACGTGTCCATGGGAATTATTTAGAATGTGGTCTGCCCTCACGAGAGGAAAGGAGCTGTGAAGCCATTGCAGTTCTTCCTCCCTATGTGGAAAATCGAATTTCTGGAAACATCCTCTATATTGGAGATTTTGCCTACGTAAAGGCTATCCTTATTGGCTAGCGGCACTAATTACTTTAAAAGTAGTATGGAAGTACAGTATCTGAAGCATCACTGGGTTTTGAGCTCACTTCTGTGGAAAAGAATTTAAGGGAGGGGTCTAGACTTTCCAGGGAAGTTATTGCCTGGCTGTGTCCCTCTAGTCCTAATTTTATACTTAACTTTCCCCCACCTCCTTCAGCCTCATCTGTTTCAATGGTGCAACTCTCTTCATCCCCTTTTGGTTACCAGTCACCTTCAGGCCATTCAGAGGAGGAAAGAGAGGGGAATATGAAGTCAGCCAAGCCCCAAGTGAACCACAGTCAGCATGGGGAAAGCCAGCGGGCCTTGAGCCCCCTGCAGTCTACTCTGAGTTCTGCTGCATCTCCTTCCCAAGCATATGAGACCTATATTGAAAATGGACTCATATGCCTTAAACACAAAATTAGAAACATCGAGAAAAAGAAGGTAACTTTTTTTTTCTTCCAGTTCTGTATATGCGTGATCTTAAAAGATTAAGGAGCTGACAATTTTCTTTCAGAGCTCGTAGGTGTTCTTTACTAAAAATTTAACTAATCTTAGGTTTAGCTGCTTTAAACAAGCAGGCTACATGTTGGAAGTATTAAACATTTTCTGTTTCATTTGTCAAAACAACTGAATAAAAATATTCTTCATAGTAAAATTATTATGCATGCTGCTGTTGAAATACTTTAAGAGCTAGCTATTTTAGGTCAGATTAATTCCTTATGTAGTATTAATGTTTCTTTTCATAGATGTGTTAATAGCTGATTTTCTAGCTTGTTTTCCTTGTGACTTTCAGCAGCAGTTGATATTGCAGTATTACTGCTGCAGTCATTGGAAGGTTTAACCGTGGTAGAACTAGAAAATGTTTTACCACTTACTTTTGTGTTGTTAAGTGAGGATTTAAGATTGCTAGGTGAAAGCGTTGTAGTCAGCCTTGTAAAGAGACCCAGGAGTTAAGTCTAGCTACAGAAAATGCTGTTGTAAAGATCTAAATCGTTCCTCATTTCCTGAGTCATGTAGCCTGTGAAACAGACTGCACGTTGCTTTGCCGTATTATGATTCTCTTCTGCTTTTGGACAGGTGAGGTTGAGTAACTGTCTGGACCTATGGGCTCTTAAATACTTTTGTGCCAAGACCTAGTGAAACCTTAAAGTTGCTTTTAATGGAGGGGTGTGAAGAGACTCTTCAGAGTCTGGTTGACTCTATTTCTTTTCTTTTTTCTTTTTTTCTTTTCTTTTTTAAGCTAAGAAAGTAGTAAAAAGGGCAAGTTGCTAGTAGCTTCTCTGTGGCTCTCACCATTTGTCTTTTTAATGCATGCAGTTGATCACAAGTGTGATAAGGTGAGTGCCAGGTCAGCACAGATTCCCCATCAATATGATAAATGGTCAAAGCAGGATCTGTTGACAGAGCCTCCCTCAGGTGGAGGACCTACATATATGTATACGTATGCTCTCTAGCTTACCTGTAGTAGCTCTTTAATTTTGAATACCTATCTGATAGTACCAGTACTTCCTTCAACCTTCTGGGAAAGATTTTTGCCACTAAAGCCAATACAGGAGGAGCCTAAAAAGTGCTTTTAGAATACCATAGTGGGGCCGGGCCTGGTGGTGGATCATACCTGTAATCCCTGCGCTTGGGAGGCCAAGGCAGGTGGATCACCTGAGGTCAGGAGTTCGAGACCAACCTGGCCAACATCATGAAACCCCGTCTGTACTAAAAATACAAAAAAAATTAGCCAGGCATGGTCAGGGGTGCTTGTAATCCCACCTACTCAGGTGGCTGAGGCAGGAGAGTCGCTTGAACCCGGGAGGTGAAGGTTGCAGTGTGCCAAGATCGCGACACTGCACTCCAGCCTGGGCAACAGAGTGAGATTCCATCTCAAAAAAAAAAAAAAAAGAATACCTTAGTGGGTTTATGTCATTATTATGGGGCCAATAAATGCAATTTATTTTTCATAATTTCCTTAAGTATCAAATATAATATGAAAAATAACTTCAGGATGAGCCTACTGTAATGATAGAAAAGAATTCTTTTATGTTTCTGTACTTCCAATAGGAGTTTCCTTTTAGGAAAATGCCACATAATTCAACAGGTAACTGAACTAACAGTTTAAGCATGAGATTAGAGTAGGGCTTCTCAACCTCTACACCACTGACATTTGTACTGGATAATTCCTTGTTGTAAAGGACTGTCCTGTGCATTTTAAGATGCTTAGCAGCATCCCTGGCCTCTAACGACAAGATACCAGTAGCACTCTTCACCCCCCTCCCTCTCCCAAGTTGTGATAACCAAAAATATCCCCAGACATTGCCAGGTATCTTTGGGGGACATGATTGTCCCCTGTTGAGAAACTACTGTGTTGGGGACATATGATTTACTAGGTAAGTCCCCTTGGGTTAAGTAGTCTAGTTTGTTATTAATAGAGTCATTAGGAGAAAATAGTTTTATTACTGCTTAACTTTTGTAATTCTAGACTCATGTGATTCTGTGTATTTTTTCTCCCCTGACTGGAACTCATCTACAGTTGCCGCATGCCTTATAGTAAAATGGTAGTCTTGCAGATTGATAGCTTGCTTCAAGGACTTTGTTTTCCTAGAGACAAAGTCTGGCATTTAGTTTATTTGCTTCTGAATTTTATATCAGACTATAGTAGATACAAGTTTCTCTTTTGTAGCTCAAACTGGAAGATTATAAGGATCGCCTGAAAAGTGGAGAGCAACTTAATCCAGACCAGTTGGTAAGTGGCTTATGATCTTTTAGTAAGACTTGCTGGTTTTCTTTTCTTAATAAAACTCTACATGGATTTAGTGAGACCAGAGTCTTTATAGCACACACACACAGTTAAAATCCACAGTTTGTTCAAAACTGTTTCAGAAGCCTTTGTTGTTTCTACTGTTAGATCTCAGATATGACTTTCTTTTCTGTTGACTAGAAGACAGTATGCATGGGGGTGTAGATTGTTAAACAGGAGTGAAATTGTAGACTCTCACTAAGAGTTAACATACAGATTTAAATTAAACTTACGTGCCAGAGTGGACTGAAGGTGAAGAGAAGGGCATACTCTTTCAGCTCTTCACTGGTGTATTCTAAACCTGACATCTTTGTGCTCCAAAATGTGAAAGAATATTTACTGTAGCTTACCTTAGTTTTCTCTAGCTGCCTCACCTTAATTCCTTTCATGGTCTCTTCCTACTTTTCTATCCTGGATTTTCGTGTCGCCTCTCAGGAGACATGTTATCTGATAGATATCTGGCCTTTAAAAAAAAGAAAAACTTACTGTAAACATTAGGCTACTTGCATTTTTTCCATTGGTTAACTTGTCAATGATATACCTGGTAATTGCAAATTTTATGTAATTTGTGAAGGAGAGTTTGCAATGTGGAAAGGAAACAGTGCTTTGTGGATGTTTGCCATTTTGACTTGATCATGTCTCCTGGCTAAGAAGGGACACATTTAGTTGAAAATTATTTGATCTTGTTTGTGGGTCTTTTTGTCTTTATGTTTTTCAACTAAAATTTTTGGCTATACATCATAGATACTGGCATTCAAGGACTTTTCCCATTCCATAGTGGCTCCTCTTCACTGACCCAGAATTTTTGTGATGTAGTAAGTTATAATTTTGCTGAGACACATATTCGAATTGTGTGAGCTCTGCGAATGGTGTGCTCACTTAGCTGGGGAGAGGACCTAGCTGGACATGCAGCATTTCAGCGTGGCTTTGTTTTGAAGTCATGGTGTGTTCAGTAACTCTTAAAGTGATAAAACTTTTTTTTGTGTGTGTAAATATTCTTGAATAAAGTGTCCTGTTAGAGTTGTGTTCTTTATTTTTGAGAAACGTCGGGGAGAGGGGGTTGGAGATTGATCATTCCCATGGTAGCTCTCTAAGAAATGTTAAGAACATGCTATATTAATTGCTCCAGCCAGGCAACCTTCATTCTTAATATTTCATTACTGTCTTTATAGCCACATATTGCTTCTATAATAAATGTATGAACTTTGTTATCTGGAGTCATATGCTGACAACTGCCCAATTTATATTGCCAACAGATCAGTCTTCTGAACTCAGTATTTCTGTGTCCATTTGCCTATCTGACACTTTGTAATTTTTCCCTGTTCCCCAAAATCTGCTTCTCCTCTAATCTTAGCTGTGTGAGTTGATGGCTTGATCAACTAGAAGGAGTTGCCAAAAATCTTGGAGAATTTATCTCCTTTTTCCTCATAGCTCACGTCCAGCTCATCAGCAAGTCTGCTCACTTCTTCCTTTAAGGTAAATCAGGAAACTGACCATTTCTGCCATCTTCATCCAGGCTGTATAATCTTTCATCTGCATTACTTACTACAGTAGTAATTACTTCTTCCTCACAGGTTTTTCTATTTCTGCCCTCTCCAAGTCTGTTCAACGTAGTAAATTCAGTGATCCTGTTCTGATGTAAATCAAGATGGTTATTCCTCTGCTCAGAAGTCCCCATTTGTTCACATCTGGTGGTAAAATGTCCTTACTGTGTCTACAAAGCACTACAGAATATCCTTCCTACTTCCTTTGACATTTTGACTCCATTACCTGCTCCTCTTTCCCTCGCTAGCTCCAGTCTACCTACCCTAGCCTCCTTGCTGCCCCTCGGATATCCCAGGCACACTTCTGCAGGGCTTTTTGCACATGATCTTCCTACTGCTTGGGATGCTCTTTCTCCAGATGTTTCAATGGCTCAATTCCCAACCTCTTCCATCTTTTTATTTGAAGGTACCCACAGTGAGATCTGCTCTCACCTCACTACCACTTCCCCTTTCACACTTCTTAGCTCCTTTCCTTGCTTAATTTTTCTTAATAGAAGTTAGCACTTCTCTGACAAGCTATGAAGTTTTATTTTGTCTCTTTCCTACTGTTACAATGTAAGTTCCATGAAAGTAAGGATTTTGTCTGTTAGTTGCTGTATTCCTAGTGTGTAGAATATAGCATGTAGTAGGTATATAAAATATTTATTACATGTAGGTTTACTAAATATAAAATGAATGTTAGGTCTTTAGATGTAAGCATGTAGTTGGTGCTACTTTTGAGAAATCACACCTCAAAATTTAGAAAATGCAGGTAAGTCAGAAGGAAAAAAATAGATCTTCAGAGAACTGTTACCAGTATAGGCATACCTCAGAGATATTGTGGGTTCTGTTTCAGACCACCACGATAAAGTGAAGATTGCAAAAAGGAGGTCACACAAATTTTTTGGTTTCCCAGTGCACGTAAAAGTTATGTTTGTCCTATACTGTAGTCTCTTCAGTGTGCAGTAGCACTGTGTCAAAAAGAAAGTACACACCTTGATTAAAAATTATTGCTAAGAAATGCTAATAATCGTCTGAGCCTTCAGGGAGTTGTAATCTTTTTGCTGGTTGACGAGGGTGTTACCTCAGTGTTGATTACTGATGATAGATCAGGGTGGTGGTTGCTGAAGGTTGGAGTGGCTGTGGCAGTTTCTTAAAAGAAAACAACAGTAAAATTAGCCACGTTGATGGACTCTTTCTTCCATGAAAGATGTCTCTGTAGTGTGTGATGCTGTGAGATGGGATTTTACCCACAGTAGGACTTTTTTCAAAATTGGAGTCAGTCTTCTGAACCCTGCTGCTGCTGCTTTATCAACTATAAGTTTATGTAAAATTCTAAAGGTTTTGTTGTCATTTCAACAATGTTCATAATATCTTTACCAGTAGAGTCTATCTCAAGAAATCACTTTCTTTGCTCATTCATAAGAAGCAACTCGTCATCTATTAAAAGTTTATCCTGAGATTGCAGCAATTAGTCATATCTTCAGGCTCTACTTCTAGTTCTCTTGCTATTTTCACCACATGTGCAGTTACTTCCTCTGCTGAAGTTCTGAACCCCCTCAGAGTCATGTGTGAGTGTTAGAGTCAGCTTTTTCCAAACTCCTGTTCATGTTGATATTTTGACATCCTCCCATGAACCACAAATGTTCTTAATGACATCTAGAATGTGGGGAATCTTTTCCAGAAACTTTTCAATTTATTTTGCCCAGATCTGTTAGATGAATCACTATCTATGGCAGCTATAGCCTTCTCAAAATGTATTTCTTTCCTTTTTTTTTTCTGATAAGGAGTTTCGCTCTTGTTACCCAGGCTGGAGTACAATGGCACGATCTCGGCTCACCGCAGCCTCTGCCTCCCAGGTTCAAGCGATTCTCCTGCCTCAGCCTCCTGAGTAGCTAGGATTACAGGCATGCACCACCATGCCCAGCTAATTTTGTGTTTTTAGTAAAGACGGGGTTTCTCCATGTTGGTCAGGCTGGTCTTGAAATCCCGACCTCAGGTGATCTGCCTGCCTTGGCCTCCCAAAGTGCTGGGATTACAGGCATGAGCCACCACACCCGGACCAATGTATATCTTAAGACATGAAAGTCAAAATTACTCCTTGATCCATGGACCGTGGAATGTATGTTATGTTAATCAGACATGAAAACAACATTGATTCCTTTGTATATTTCCGTCACAGCTCTTGGGTGACAAGGTGCATTGTCAATGAGCAGTAATATTTTGAAAGAAATCTTCTTTTTCTGAACAGTAGGTCTCAACAGTGGGCTTAAAATATTCAGTCAACAGTGCTGTAAGAAGGTGTGCTATCATCCAGGCTTTGTTATTTTGTTTGTAAAGCACAGAGTAGACTTAGCATAATTCTTCAGGGTCCTAGGATTTTCAGAATTGTAAATGAGTATTGGCCTTAACTTAAAGTCATCAGCTGCATTAGACCCTAGCAAGAGAGTCAGCATGTCTTTTGAAGCTTTGAAGCCAGGCATTGACTTCTTATCTCTAGTTATGGAAGTCCTAGATGGCACCTTCTTCCAATAGAAGACTCTTGCGTCTACATTAAAACTCTGTTGTTTAGTGTAGTGAGCTTTTAGCTAGATTTTCTGGCTAACTTGATGCAGCTTCTACATTAGCCCTTGTTGCTTCATCTTGTTCTTTTATGTGATGGAGATGGCTTCTTTCCTTAAACCTCATTAACCAGCTTCCGCTAGCTCCCAATTTTTCTTCTGCAGCTTCCTCACTCTCTCAGCCTTCACCGAATAAAAGAGAGTTAGGGTCTTGTTCTCGACTAGGTTTTGACTTAAGGGAATACCACTCAAATCTTGTGCACATCAGCAATAGCATTTGTTTGCTTATTATTCATGCATTCACTGGAGTAGCACTTTCACCCCCCACAAGCTCAACCTCTTCCACTGTAAACATCTCTCATCAGAGAAATACATGTTTTACTTTCTATGAATCTACGTTGATGCATTATCATCATCACCCAAAGTTCGTAGTTTAGAGTTTACCTTAGGGTTCACTCTTGATGCTGTACATTCTGTGGTTTTTGTTGGTATGTGTTTGTTTTTAAGAGACAGGGTCTCTCTCTCACCAGACTGGAGTACAATGGCACAATCTCATAGCTCATTGCAGCCTTGAACTCTTGGGCTCAAGCGACCCTCTTAGCCTCCTGAGTAGCTGGGATTACAGGCGTGAGTCACAGCACCCAGCTCTATGGGTTTTGTTAAATGCAAATGGATCCACCATTGTAATGCCATACAGAATAGTTTCACTGCCCTAAAAATTCTCTGTGCTCCATCTCTTCACTCACCACTTCTTTCGTTGTTGTTTTAATACTGTGGCAGTGTTTCTACTATACATAGTCTTTAAAGTTTGGTTGGATTATTGTGTGAAACCGTCTGTGCCTGGTTCTCTTTGGGGAGGGAGCTCTTTGAAAATATTCTATATTTTTTTCTTTGGAAATTGATTTTGTTTAGATTTCTTTTGGCATCAGTTTTTAAAACTTCTCATTGAAAATCACCTGTTTTATTCAGTTTTTAAAATTCATTTGCATAGATTAGGGCCAAGTAGTTTTTAATAAAAGTGTAATACAGCCTGTTTCTGTTGTAATTTTCTAGTTTTGTGTGATTTTATTTCCTCAGTTTACTCTTATATTATCTAGGGGTATATTCCTCCCCGCCACCCAAAATCAGCTTTGGACTTTATTCCACTTTTTAAAAATGTTACTGCTTTTTTGTTTTTTGGTTATTTGCTTTTCAAATTGTGAAAATTTTCTAAAATTTCTTGAAGACTGAATTTTCCTTCAAGCACTGGTTCAGTCGTATTTGGTTTGATATTGTATTTTCAGTATTATTTGTGATAAGTTTTATAACTTTAGTTTGATTTGCTTTTTTAACTCAACAGGTACTTATAATAATATAAATAAAACTTGTAATGTTCTATATGGCTCTTGCAGGCTCTTTGAAGTAGTAACTCTTAAGGGATCTGTCAAGGCTAAGCTACATAAGGTTTATGTTAAATTGGTAACATAGGTTTCTCTTTTCAAATAATAGAAAGAATGTCTAATGAAGTTGTTTTTGGAGTCACTTTAACTTGTAATAATTTAATGTAACTTTATAATTTGAATGATTTAAATTGTTACATTTATAACTTCAGCATGTTTGGTTCAGATCTGGATTTGAAATGGAGAGCTGAGATTCAAGTGAATTCTCCAGCAATAGGCAAGGGGAACTTGATATCTCTGGTTCTGCTGAAGTTTTTATTGTTAAAGAGTTAGAATTTGGTATCCTTTTTTTTGTTGCTGAACTGTGATCCTGTGTTATATTTAATACATCTATAGTAAACTCAAGAAATAATATAGAATCTTCCCTCTTTTGTAATTCCATTGCTATTGGCCTAGTCAAGGCAAGCCACCTAAACTTTACATATGCTTCCTAGTTGATATCCTTGTCTTGAGATCCTACCTTCAATTCACCAGTCCTATTGTCTGTGGTGTCCTTTTCTTGAAACAGCTCTCAGTATATGATTTCTTTCAAACGTTTTAAATTGTTCAGAATCTTGAGCATATCTGATGCTCTCTAAGATCATCTGAACTATCTTTTATTCGTTCAACAAGATATATTATCTACTCTAGGAGGTGCTGTACTTAACATTAGGGTTATAATACCTAGGGGACAAATGTGATCATTACCACATGGAGTCTATAATGTAATGGGGAAGAGAGTGGGGAATAAGCAAATACAGATATGATGGATGTTAAGAAGGTGAAGTACAGGATGAAAAGAGATTGTAATGCAGGATCCATCCTAGTCTAGAGAGTTAAGGCCAGCTTCCGTAAGAAAGGAAGAACTTTAGTTAAGACCTAAAATATGAATGAGATTTAGCCAGTGAAAGGGGGGAGGGAGGAAGAAGAACAGAAGGCTAGGCAGATGCTTGCATGTGTAAAGGCTCTGAGAAGGAACAGATTTTTGGTTTTTTACAAAGAGCCTTTTTCAAAAACTGTAAAGGTCATGTGGATGGGTGATGAAGCTGGAGGGGGTAGGTCTTTGTGCACCATTTGAAAATTACTTTTTCCCAGAGACATCAGAAATGGTACAGATATATTTAAGCAGGGAACAACTACAGATTTTTAGTTAAAAAAATCACTTTGATTGCAGTGTGAAGTATGGTTTGGAGATGGCGTATGGATGTAAGGAAATTAGAAAAGAGTTGCCTGTAGTCTAGGTGAATGATTATGGGAGCCCTACTAAGGCAGTGGCAGAGGGACTTGAATCGAGTAGCTGGATTTGAGAGGTAAAATCAGCATGGCTTGGTAACTGGATGTAGGAGTAGAGGGTAGAGCTGAGAGTAGTTTCAGGTTTCTTGCTTGAACAATGGATGGATGGCAAAATCATTTATTAAACAAGGGACCACTGGGGCAGAAGGAGGTTTTGGGAGGATGGAGTAGGATGAAGAGCTCAATTTTGTACTGTTGGTTTTAATGTGCCTGGGAGACATCAGTGTCTGGTACCAGGTGTTAAGGTAAATGGGTCTGGAGCATGGAGAAGTTTAGCCAATAGAAATATCACCTGTATGACCACTACTTGGAACCATTAGAGGAGATGAGAGTATAGAAAGTATAGAAAGTGAGAGTATAGAAAGCAGAGTAGAGAAGCCTAGGACAGAATCCTGAGGAACTCTGACATTTAATGTTTGGAAAATAATGGCTAAAAATACGGTGTACTTACTAGAATCAGGCATCATTTGAGTGTTTTATACATATGCAATCATTTAGATTGTGCAGCATCTTTGTGAGGTAGATTCTATTACTCCTATTTTACAGGTGCTAAAAACAGGTGAGAGAAGCTAATGGAAAAATTGCTAGTAAATAAGCAGCTGGAAAAATGGAAGTTTAGTGTTAGGAAAAACAAGAAATGTCTGTAGAGCAGGAGTGTGCCTTCTTGTTGAAGGCTGCTGCTAAGTCAACCAAAATGAGAGCTATAAAAGATGTATAGCTTTAAAGGATGACACCGACAATTGCTAACTTCAGCTAAAACAGTTTTGGTGGAAATGGAATGCAGGTTGATGAGGTCTGAAGAACTGGAGACTGAAAACACATTTGAATTTGTGTAATGCTGGAGGGAAGTAGTTGTCACAGAAGAATTAATTTTTCTTGTTTAGATTGGGGATGACATGAACTTGTAAAATGATGACTTAAGCATCAATAGAGAGGGAGCAGCTCTCTGTTAGAAGACCTTAAAGGGGGAATCCTAAAGGAAAGTTTTGTATGAAGGCAGAGTTCAGTAGGATCCAGGGCACAGGTAGAAGTGGGGGTGGCAAGGGGATACCTTCTTCACTTAGTAAAGAAAGGAAAAATGAAAGGATAGGTCTACATTAGATGATGGAAAGTTGTAGTTCCCAGCTGATGCTGCTTTTCTTGAGTCAAAGTTAATAACATTTGGGAGTAGATATGGAGGAATATTTCTTTATAGTTTTACATCCCTCTGAGGACTGCATATCCTGGTAATGTTATCTGCTCATTCTTGTTTCTGTAGCAGGAAGACTTCTATACCTTTTTATTATAAAATATATGGCTGAAACAATATATTCCATGTAAGTTATAACACATAATAAAGCAAGCACCAGAACCCAACTCTCAACTCAAATAGTATGTTTCTAACAGTGTTGGGGCTCCTTTCTAGTGTGGTACTTCTGTTTCCTGTAACCATGACCCCATGACCCTGAAGTTTTCCCTTGCTTTTAAGAGCTTTTTTTTTTTTTTTTTGGCTGCCCTGTTAGAGTTGCTTTTTTTGTACGTTATAGTAAGTGGTATCATGCTATATGTTCTGCAGTTTGCTTTTTTCACTCATTATATTTAGTGTTTTATATCAATGCAAGTGCCTGTATTTTATTTGGTTCTCTCTACTTAATTTTAGTCTGTAAATAGATGGATGCTTGAGGTTTTTTTTTTTTTTTTTTTTGGTCGTCGCTATGAAGAATTTTACTTTGAGGAGTATTTTAGGTGTTACTGAGAATCAGGGGTAAGATTTTTTTTTTTCAGGGTATATCATTAGGCTGTAGGACATGCTTATGATTAACTTCATAGGTGAAAATACTGAACTGTTTTCCAAAATTATTGTACCAATTTATACTAATACTGGTATTATTACATAGGAAGGCCTATTCTATAGTTTTATAAAGACTTAATATTAGTCTATTTTTTCAACATTATTGAGGTATAATGTACTTAACACAAAGTAAACCCATTCTAAGCATACATTTGTTTATAGTAAATTTGTAGAGTTATCGAGCTTGTTAGCACAGTCTCATTGTAGAGTATTCCTATCATCCCCTCAAGGTTCTCTTTTGTGCTCTGATTTACTTTCTAGCTTTATAAATTTGTCTTTTCTGGACATTTCACGTAAAATAGTCTTCGGCATCTTGCTTCTTTTACTTAGCATAATATTTTTGAGGTTTATCCATGTTATATAGCATATACCAGTATTTCATTTTTTTCTGTTGCTGACTAGTATTCCATTGTATATGTGTACCCATTTTGTTTATCCACTTACCAGTTGCTGGATATTTGGATTGTTTTCATTTTGGGATATTACGCTGCTGTATACATTTATATACAAGTCTTTATGTGGACATGTTTTCATTTCTTTTGGGTAGATACCTTGGAGTGTAATACTTTACTATTTTAATTACTGAGGCTTTATAATATGTATCTGGTTGTGCAGGTTCTCCACCTTGTTCTGTTTCAGATTGGTCCTTTCTCTTTCCATATAGATTTGAGTTAAAGTCCCATGAAATGCCCCCCCTCTTTTCTGTCAGTGTTGCTCATCTGGGAAATCTTTAAAAAAATTTTTGCTCCTTTAAATTTCCTGTAGGACATTGCATATTGTTGGTTATAATATTTATTTTTGTCTGTTATAGGTAATTATTCTAAGTCTTTCCACCATATTATAAATGTCTTGAAGTTGGTTGTTCATCTGTTTGATACTCACTGTGCTATTTGTGTAATATGTTTGAGTAGTGAATGAATATTAACAGAGAAATCCTATTGGCTCAGTGCTATTAAAACCAACAGGCCTTTCTGATCTTAGACTTTATAGGGGTAAAATTGGGACTCATTTCTAATATAAAAATTGAATTTCTGGCATTAGAATTGAATTTTTAAATGCAACTTAATATAACTTGTATTAATACTCTTCTTTTTCTTTAGGCAAGTACTTTTTTGTGTATGTATAGTAAATAGCGATAAGGTCTTAAACCTCTTCTGTGTTTAAGAAACACTTATTTTCACATATTTATACTTAAACAGTCACAAAATTGATGTTTTCTTATCCTATTTGGTAGGAAGCAGTAGAGAAATATGAAGAAGTGCTGCATAATTTGGAATTTGCCAAGGAGCTTCAGAAAACCTTTTCTGGGTTGAGCCTAGATGTGAGTATGTTTTCTTTGCTTTTCCTGAAACCAGTTTTAACCATTGATCTTGGAGAAAATGTCAAGTGTGTCAGTGTCTAATAATGGTGTTTGGTTATTCTTCATCTAATTTCTGCTGATATTTTATTGGGATGGAGGGTTGAGGATAACTGTTGGAGAACTAGTTTTTTTTCAGATTTCTGTAGTCTCAAGGGAGAACACAAATGGCATCTGAATATGAGACATTGTGAATAAAGCATTAGTTATCTAATGTATGTTATTTAATTATAGAATTATAGAAATCATTGAGAAAGGGAATCAAACTTTTGACAAGGTATATTTATTAAAGATATTTTAGAATATAGGCTTGTAAATTTATATAAGATAGGCTTCTTTCACATTATTTAACATACGAGACGCCAGAGTTGGTAGTCTTGAAAGCATGAAAATTATTAATGGGAAAATTAATGACTCACATTAAATAGAGTTAAATCTGGCCCCACTACTTGTTAGGTTCTCTATGTTGGTAGTTCACACTTTTATCTCTGACAAATTTAATCAGTAATATGAAGTCTTAAACACTTCTCAATGAAGTATTCTTTACTTTTTCAAATCTTAGCATTAGAAGATCCTTTAAAGGTCATGTTCCAACAATTGCAGAAATCTTTAAATAAATTCATTCCTGGAGTGGAGAGCATGCCTCATAAGATAATCTCTTCTATTTTTTTGGATATTTTCATTTAAAAAAATTATATATGTTTTTTATTGTATTTTAGAGACAAGGTCTCGCTCTCTCACCCAGCCTGGATGCAGTGGTGTGATCGTAGTTCACTGCAGGCTTATAATCCTGGACTAAAGGGATCTTCCTGCCTTGGCCTCCCAAAATGCTGGGATTACAGATGTGAGCAATCGCCCTGGCCTATTTTTCTTTATAGTGAACTAAAATTCTCTTCTCCATTCCTCTGGAATCAAAAAAATTATTTTAGGCTGGAGACATTTACCATCTTAATTCTTGGCTAAGAAGGATTACAAATATAGTTAGAAGTATACTTTTATGATGTTTAAAATTTTCTGTCTTCTGTCTTTACTCAGAGTTACCCAATAACAATTTAGTTTTTCATTCAGGTCTGTATTTTTCTAATGTATTCTTTTCTTTTTAGATTAAAAATGTTTAAACGATGCCTACCTTGTACCAGGCACCTATGTGGTTCCACTTGATTTTTACAATAGTCTGGGAAGTTGCTGTAAATAGTCCGATTTTACACATCAGGAATCTTTTTTTTTTTTTTTTTCTTTTTTGAGACGGAGTCTCGTCCTGTCGCCCAAGCTGGAGTGCAATGGCGCAATCTCGGCTCACTGCAACCTCCGCCTTCTGGGTTCATGCGATTCTTCTGCCTCAGCCTCCCAAGTAGCTGGGATTACATGCGCGACTTATTCTTCTTTTTAAGAAAACTTTTATTTTAGGTTTAGGGGTATATGTGCAGGTTTGTTATAAAGGTAAACTCACGTCATGGGGATTTGTTGTTTAGATTATTTTGTCACCCAGGTACTAAGCCTTGTACCTAATAGTTATTTTTTCTAATCCTATCCCTCCTTTTACCTTCACCCTCAAGTGGCTCCAGTGTGTGTTGTTCCCCTATATGTGTCCATGTGTTCTCATTATTTAGCCCCCACTTATACATGAGAACATGTGGTATTTGGTTTCTATTCCTGTGTTAGTTTGCGAAGGATAATAGCCTCCAACTCCATCCATGTTCCTGGAAAGGACATGATCTTGTTCTTTTTTTATGACTGCATGGTATTCCATGGTGTATATGTACCACGTTTTCTTTATCTAGTCTATCATTGATGGGCATTTAGATTGATTCCATGTCTTTGCTATTGGGAATAGTGCTGTAATGAACATACGCGTGTATGGTAGAATGATTTATATTCCTTTGGATGTATACCCAGTAATGGGATTGTTGGGTCAAATGGTGGTTCTGGTTTTAGCTCTTTGAGGAATCGCCACACTGCTTTTCACAATGGTTGAACTAATTTACACTCTTATCAACATTATGTAAGCATTCCCTTTTCTCTGCAACCTTGCCAGCATCTGTCATTTTTAAATTTTTTAACAATAGCCATTCTGACTGGTGTGAGATGGCATCTCATTGTGGTTTTCATTTGCATTTTTCTAATGATCAGTGATGTTGAGCTTTTTTTCATATGCTTTTTGGCCACATGTATGTCTTCTTTTGAAAAGTATCTATTTATGTCCTTTACCCATTTTTTAATGTTTATTTTTCTTATAAATTTATTTAACTTCCTTATAGATACTGGATATTAGATCTTTGTCAGATGCATAGTTTGCAGAAGTTTTCTCCCGTTCTGTAGGTTGTCTGTTTACTCTGTTCATGGTTTCTTTTGTTGTATAGAAGTTCTTAAGTTTAATTAGATCTAACTTGTCAGTTTTTGCTTTTGTTGTGATTACTTTTGGCATATTTGTTACGAAATCTTTGCCAGTTCCTATATTCAGAGTGGTATTTTCTAGGTTATCTTACAGGGTTTTTATAGTTTCAGGTTTTACATTTAAGTAAAAGGAACTTATTCAAAGTCATATGGCCAGTAAGTGGTAGAGCCAAGATATGGCCCTAGGTACTTTTTCTCTATACCATGAAGATAGTGTCTTGTGTGTGTGTGTGTGTGTGTGTGTGTGTTTCTGCTGTAGTCTAGAGGTGGCTCCCAACTCACCAAATTTTGTTAATATCCATGAAATTATTTTTACTTGCCTGTGTTTGAGATTTACTTTCATTTTAGGTGACATGAGAAAGTACTTTGGAGGTTGTCTTACTGAATCAAGACCCTAAAAGGTGCTTGGCAGTACTTTTGAGTTTTTTTTTTTTTGTGGTAATTTTTGGGCTCCTCTTTTAAGTTTTTCTTTTGTCAGACATGTTCTATGATAGCCAGTTTTGCAGTTTGTGGAATGTTTTCTTTTTTCCCTTCAAAGTAAAGTTGGAAGTCCTTCTTTTCGACCTTGTCACATTCTGCTTTGTCCTCATGAGTTTTGTCCCCTGGTAGGGATTCATCATTCTGAGTCTTGATTAAGAAAACCAATTTTATTGGCCAGGCGCAGTGGCTCACGCCTGTAATCCCAGCACTTTGGGAGGCTGAGGCAGGAGGATCACGAAGTCAGGAGATCCAGACCATCCTGGCTAACATGGTGAAACCGTGACTCCACTAAAAATACAAAAAATTAGCTGGGCGTGGCGGTGGGCGCCTGTAGTCCCAGCTACTCGGGAGGCTGAGGCAGGAGAATGGCATGAACCCAGGAGGCAGAGCTTGCAGTGAGCTGAGATCGCGCCACTGCACTCTGGCCTGGGTGACAGAGTGAGACTCCGTCTCAAAAAAAAAACACACACACACACAGAAAACCAAGTTACCAGTTTTATCGTACTACTGATTAAGAGTGGTTTACTTCTGTTTTCCTTTCCAAACTGGTCCTTAACTGGAAAAAGAGAACAATGTAACTTACCTTTCTAATTTTCATCTAAAGAAGGAGAAATTGGCTCTCGTCCGTGGCTTTTCATGACACCTGATTGTGATCTGGGAGACTTTCTTGTTACTTGATTTTATTCAACAAAAATTTGAGGCCCTCATATTTGTCAGACTCTGTGCTGAGCATCAGTGAATATTGGTGAACAGTAGATGTAGTCCCTGTCATCGTGGACACAGATAAATAAAAAATAGCCAGGGATGGTGGCTTACGTCTGTAACCCTAGCCCTTTGGGAGGAGGATTGCTTGAGTTCAGGAGTTCGAGACCAGCCTGGGCAACATAGGGAGACTTCATCTCTATAAAAATAAAAAATAAAAAAAACAATTAGCCAGGTATGGTGACATGTACCTGTGGTTCCAGCTATTCAGGAGGCTGAGGTGGGAGGATTACTTGAGCACAAGAGGTCGAAGCTGCAGTGAACCTTGGTTGTGCCACTGCACCCCAGGCTGGATGGCATAATGACACTCTGTCTCAAAAACAAACAAAAAACCCAAAAATACTTTGATAGGGGAAGTTCAAGGTGGCATGAGCCCATACGACCACCCAGTCCTACCTTGGGAGACTGGCCAAAGATAAATCTGAGATAATCATGTGGTATAATTGTCTGAAGATGCCCTGCGAATCAGTTGCTTTTGCTTATACCATGATGAAACTCTGTCCAAGAGAATCCCAGTGTCTTGGAGAGCTAGGAGTGCCACCTCCATCCTCTTTCCTTCTCTCAAGCAGGATCAGAGAATCCTATAGTTTTGGTGTTATTGATGCAGTCTATACTGAGGTCTTGGAAAAAGCCTTACTGAGCCTTTCCCATCTGAGAAAATGTGCTTGCTCATGCAACCTTCAACCAGTCTATTTCTCATTCTCAAAATTTTATCTTCACTTACTATCTTTCTGCCCCTAGCAGTAGCACAAATCAAAAGTTGCTTCCACATCCCCTAGGAAGGGATTAATTATGCCACAGTGAATCTTTTTCATGAGATTTCCCCCCCTAATTTTAATGTGTTAGGATTTATGAACATCTCTTTTATGTAATTTAAAATATTGATGCTATATCAAAGTACTTTGACCCGTCTATAGAAAAAAATCTTAGTTTTTTTTTTTTTTTTTTTGTATTTTAATCTTCATACCTTGCGAAATATCCAATATGACGGAAACGTTACAATCAGAAAAACTATGGAGGGAAAAGACTTTTTAGGTTTCTTAATGGAAAGAGATAGTACTTTTTAGTTAAATGGCAAGTCCAGAATAGTACTTTTTAGTTAAATGGCAAGTCCTTTCTGGGACCCATGAACATTATGTCAGACTTCAAGGTGTTATAGTTCTAAGCTTTAGAGTAGATCTAGGGCTGCTCAATCTATATACACACATTGTTGGAGGGGAAACTTTTTTTTTTTTTTTTTTTGGTGGGGGACAGGATCTCACTTTGTTGCCCAGGCTGGAGTGTAGTAGCACCGTCACCGCTCACTGCAGCCTTGACCTCCTGGGCTCAAGCGATCTGTCTACCACAGCCTCCTGAGTAGCTGAGACTACAGACACACACCACCATGCCCAGATAATTTTTGTATTTTTTGTAGAGATGGGGTTTTGCCATGTTGCCCAGGCTGGTCTTGAATTCCTGGGGTCAAGTGATTCACCCTCCTCGGCCTCCCAAAGGGCTAGGATTACAGGTGTGTACCATTGTGCCTGGCCTGAGGGAAAACTTAAGCTCCATTTATTTTCTATATCTGTTTTGTCAGCTAAATATTGGAGGATATAGCTCGGTCCAGACTGACAGGGCAAATTATTATTTAAAAATTTTTTAATTTTACTTCTTAAACAAAAATAGCATGTTTGCTGTGGCTGATCTTTGGCATTACACTTGGAAGACATTTTATGTCCGTTAGCTTTTCAGTTCCTTATGCTTTAGCCAGTCGTCTTTGGTTGATTGAAAATTGACCTTTTTAGTTCAAATATATTTTCCCCTGGAATATGAAATGAAAATAAAAATCCTAAAAGATCCAAAAAGGACTGATATACATAAACGTGAAAGAGTAAAATGTTGAAATGAATATGGACGTCAGTGATTGGTACTTCACTGCTCATCATGGTGATATTAGCAGTACTAGACATATCCTGGATTTGGGAGTCAGATATTTGACCCCCTTGGCTCCAGTTACCTGAGACAAACCAGTTTATTACTCATTGACTTCTTTAGCTCAAAAAGGAGACAGACTAAACTGATAGTTTGACAGTCATAAGATTTATCATCTAATCTCAGCTATTTGGGTTTAGACTTTGTAGAACACGTATTTCTAACATGGGATGGTAGAGAATTGTTACCCTTAATTAGCCATTTGTTTTAACAGCTACTAAAAGCGCAGAAGAAGGCGCAGAGAAGGGAGCACATGCTAAAACTTGAGGCTGAGAAGAAAAAGCTTCGAACTATACTTCAAGTTCAGTATGTATTGCAGAACTTGACACAGGAACACGTACAAAAAGACTTCAAAGGGGGTTTGAATGGTGCAGTGTATTTGCCTTCAAAAGAACTTGACTACCTCATTAAGTTTTCAAAACTGACCTGCCCTGAAAGAAATGAAAGTCTGAGGTAAGCTAATGAAAAGATTTTCCTGAAATGAAGCGCTTGACACTTTAGCTTTTTAGCAGTGTGTGTGTGTGTGCGCGTGTGTTAGAGAGGGGGAGAGAGAAATTAAGAAAGTATTAATTTGATTCAATATGGAAACTTTGGCTGGCCCAGACTCTGACAGGGTTGACAGATTGTCTGAAAGGAAAGTGAATTTGAATGGTCTCATTAACATGCTTCTTTATTGTAATACTGATTTTTAAAAAAATGTCTGAGCATCAAATTTTAATCCTGTACAAGTATAATATTATATCTATTTCTAAAACTTTTAAAATAATTTTTTCAGAGTTGCCTTCTTTCTTCTGCTATACTTAAGTAGAGGTAAATAATATTTAATGTGGCCGGTATCATTAAACTTTCAAAGTAAGAATTATTTGGTGTTCTTATTATGCTGTGAATAACTAGTGAGAAATACATTTGATAGTTTAAAACATAAAGCCTGCAAATTGGGGCTGTCTGATTTTTTTCCCTCACAGTGATCCACTGCTCTTTTTGTTTTGATGGAGTAAATCAGCTAGGGGACAGATGCTTTGCTCTTGCTTTGTTAGATGCAGGCTATTCCAGCTTTGTATTTGTTAGCCATACTAAAGTACAGTCAGATTTCAACAGTTACTAGAAGTCAGTCTCTGATCAGAGAGAAACCTAATAGAACTCTTAATTGCCTATGTATAGCCATATATTTTTAAATTCTCATGCTGATAGTCTACTCCATCATCATCATCTGTACATTGCTTTCTTTGCTTTTGTGGGTTCAGGGAATGTAGCTTCACTTTAATATATGAAATGTAAGCAAAACATAACTTGTTAAATAAGCTGCTTTCTTTAAAAGTCAAATGTGGCTCTTAATATTTCTATTCCAGTGTTCTTTTATCTAGGGCATACACCTGAACTAATGATACTACATTGGCAGCTTTAAACTCTTTTTGGTCTATTCTTTAATAGTTTTATTTGCTAAAATCCATATTTTAGTTGTTTTAAGGAAAAATTTTCACATTTGAAATCCTTGAGCAGGCATTTAGTCACCGTGTATACATTTCAATTTTTTTTATTTCCAAAGAGCAAAAAGACAAAATTAACATTTGAATGTCTTGTCTGTTAATGGGTTATATTGCATAAATTGTGCTGCTCCATATATATGTACTTCTAAAGCCACTTTGTTCTGCTGCTGCTTTTCCTTGTCAGTGTTGAAGACCAGATGGAGCAGTCATCCTTGTACTTTTGGGACCTTTTGGAAGGTAGTGAGAAAGCAGTGGTAGGAACGACATGTGAGTTTTCTCTACTCTGGACTTATGCAGTAAATACTAAACTTTATGTCTAGAAGTTTAGTATGATATTGAGGGTCTAAACTGTGTCAGTCCATCAGAACTTACATGTCTGACAATAGTATATTCATTGGGAGAATGATCCCTTTGTTTAGTTCTGTTAAAAGCAGCTATTGTATAACCCTAGTCACTAAAATGGAATTCAGGGAGAGTTTTGAAGTGGCAAGTCAATATGATTTGGAAATAGAGCTAAGTGCTGGCTTCAACACTAGCTTGATCATTTTGGGGTTCAGTTTTCTATTCTGTGTGGTAGTACCTGTTCTATTTAAGAATCTTAAGTTCACACAGTGTTAATAATCGAGGCTTATCTACTAGATCAGCCTAAGAATGTATGAATGGTTTTATAGTCTATTGAAACATTGTTGTCTATTGATCCGGAAGTGGTCTGTGGAAAGACAGTTCTTTTGGCTTGCTAAATAGATTTTGGCCAAATGACCAAATACAAATGACTGGACATGAAGTACATAGCTTTGTGTACTAGCTTAGAGTAATGAAAACTCACTAGAAGGTAGTAAATATTTTTGTTACCAGTGATTGCTTCGTTGAAAAAAAAAAAATCCAAGTATCTGTAACTATCTTAAGATTTCTAAGTTCGTTCAAGTTTAAATCAAAATTAAAAGTTTATTTCTTGGTTAGAATGCAAAATGAGTTTAGAAAATAGTTTGGCAGTATTTTAATAAAATGAAGCACACACTTATAACACGAAGCAATTGGTCTTCTAGTACCTAAGATAAATGAAGACGTGTTCATGTAAGTACTTGTACATGAATGTTCATATTAGCTTTATTCAGCTGATAAATCGATAAAATGTGGTATACCCATACGGTGGAATCTACTCACCAATAAAAAAGGGACAGAGCTGTTGATACATGTAACAACATGGATGAATCTCAAAATAATTATGCTGAGTGAAAGAAGCCAGACATAAAATGAGTGCATATTGTATGATTTCACTTATATGAAATTCTAAAAAAGACATAATGGAATGATAGCAGGTTATTGGTTTTCAGGGGGTCAGGGGAGGAGATTAATTGCAAAAGGGGTAGTAAGGAACTTCTTGGGTTGATGAAAATCCTCTGTATCATGATTCTGGTGGTAACACAACTAAATATCTGTTAAAACTGTACAGTTAAGATAGGATAATTTTGCCTGTAAATTATATCTGAAAGCTGATTTTTTTTTTAAAGACAAAATCTATGTCATAGTACTCCTATGAAAGGAATAATATACTCAAATGAAGTACGGAAACTCTGCTTAGTTTGGGATTATGTTTTTAATGGATATTCAAATAAAATGACTTTAGACCTATTTGTAGTGTAGTGACTTCAGCATCATTTTAAGGTTTTTCTTGATCATCAAATGGTCAGGTGGTAGGAATGACAAACAGCGTAACTCGAGTAAAATCTTCATGATGGAATTTTGTAGTTTAAAAATACTTCAGAGTTTGTACAAGATAGGGTTTTCTAAAATAGATGAATAATATTAGTAATCTAATAGAGATTGTCCAATATAGGACTTTCTAACCCAACCTAATAGATAGATTTTGAGGAACTGACTTTTACTTCTCTAAAGCCTTAATTATTTGGGGAAGATAGAGTGGTTGCTAGTTGTGATGTCTTGAGAGCAGATAGGAAAAATGATTTATTTCTCATCTCAGAGAATAGATGTATGCTTTTGTGACATATTGGATTAGGGTCTCTGATTTTTAGTCATTTTTCAAATGGTGGAAATGGAGGTCCAGAGAAACTAAAGTGACTTGCTGAACTTTTGAGATTCTGATCTTGTTAAAATTCGTATTGATTCAGCATAAAATAAAGATGGACTGCATATTTACTTTTCACGGTACTGATAAGTTCTCCAGTCAGTACCATGAAAATGTAAACTGTTGTAAACTATTGTAACGATGTATTGTGTACATCAATGTAAACTATTGTAACGATGTACTACAACTAGGATAAAATTAGGATTTCCCAGTAATTTTCAGTGAGGTCATGTGACAACTAAGTCTTAATCACTCTTTCTTAGACAAACACTTGAAAGATCTACTGTCTAAATTGCTGAACTCAGGCTATTTTGAAAGTATCCCAGTTCCCAAAAATGCCAAGGAAAAGGAAGTACCACTGGAGGATGAAATGCTAATACAATCAGAGAAAAAAACACAATTATCGAAGACTGAATCTGTCAAAGAGTCAGGTTTGTTGTGACCTCTGAAAATCCTTATAGTGGTTGCATTTTTTAATACCCCAAATGAGTCACATATTGTACAATGATTGCCTTATTTTAATTTGTAAGGTTCTACATGCATGGAAATCTTTACTTACTGCAGGATAAACCTAGGTTTATAAAACACCTGTAGGCTTTATCACCATAATTTACAGAGTGAATCTTATTAGAAATATTAGTTTGTACTTTGTCCCAAAAGAATACATTGGTTAAAAGGAGGCATTTATGGAATTTCAGTAAACTTCTCTGTTAAACTACTAGTGGGATAATTCTGTTTAAAATTGTTTACAGTGAAAGTTATGGTAGAATCCAATACTGTAGTAGAATGAGGATGTAATTAACCTAAGGTTGAAATATCGATTCAGGGGAAAAAAGTGCTAAAGTCAGTAAAGAAAATATACTTTTAAAATTACCATTTGCCTGGGGAATAAATATTTTGAGCAAATGGCACTTTTGCTTTTGTTTACCAAACTTGGATTTATTAACTATCTCTTCTAAGGAGGTAGTCCAGGCAGGGTTCTGGTAGCCATAAGCAAGAGTCAAACCATTTTCCATGTTTATTTCCCCTTAGTTCTTAATACAAAGTCCAGTACTTAAGTATCTCCACTCTCTTATCCCCTCCTAACCTTAAGCTGGCTTGTAAGAGGTTTTTAAGGGCTCTATTTCAAGCTGAGATGACCAATTTTTACCCCATGGGACATGAGCTATAATGCTAACTTGAAAAAACTGTGTTTTAGGGTAAGAGGAAATAGTCTTATTTTCAATCAGATATCAGTTTGAAACTGAAACTTGACTGTTGTGAAGTGTCTTACATAAGGAGAGCTACTAGTTTGAACTAGCCTTAGACCACATGCTTTGGACTAACAAGCAATAGAATTCCTCTTGCCATCAATATACTTGATCGTATTGCCCTTTTTCTGTTATGAGTCTTCTGAAATATGTTTCTAGAATGAATTATAGTTGTAATCTGTCTAAAAACTTAAAGTTCCCGTAGTGTTTATTCGAATTCTTTTTTTCATCCCAGAGTCTCTAATGGAATTTGCCCAGCCAGAGATACAACCACAAGAGGTAAGATACTGAAGGACAATTTGCTGATGTTGATTTTTCAGCCTTTTGTATAGGGTTGTGGTTGGAAGCTAAGGCTCTAGAGCCAGACTGCCCGAGCTTGAACCCTGGTTCTGCAGTTTACTAGCTTAGGGACTTTGGGCAAGAAGTCTGGTCCAGCTGTGTCTGTTATTCCTCATATGTAAAATAGGGATAATGATAATGACTAATTCATGGGGTTATTGTGAGGATTAAAGAGGTTGATCTAAATTCTAAATTACTTAGAATTTGACCTGGCACACTGACTGCCCAAGTGTTAGCTATTTTTGGCTCCTGTGTTAGAGGAACTTTAAGATGCACAGGACTTTGCCGTCTCCAGAATTTACTCACATTGGTAGCAGAAAAGGGTATTTATTCTCTTTCTGAAGTGACATTGAAATTCATGGGAAGCTGAAAAGAACGGGAGATTCAAAAACAGTGTAATTGATGTATAGGGGAAATAAAGAAAACACTGGTAGCTTAGGAAATGTAAGGTTTAAGGTTACGTAATTTAACTTTGAAGTTGAACTATCGTCTGCCTTTTAATGTTTGAGGGAGTCACCTCAGGAGAAGGGTCCTAAGGCTGGCAAAGGCAGAACAGCCTTGGTAGAAGAGTCCGAATCAAGCAATTGTTGCCAGTCTTAGGCAAGTCAAACAGAAATTGCTACTTTTGAAGTAGCGAAGTCTGTATTTCTGTTAATTGAGGAAAAAAGAATGGACAGAAAAGTAGGAAAGAGAAGTAGGAAAGTCTTTTCAAGTAGAATAAGGACAGAAATTTCATATTAGTGCAACAACTTAGATCAGTGGACATAGCAATACTAATAGAGTTGAATATTTGCTTCAAGGTCTTCTATGAATTTTGTGACTTAAGTGCATTGTTTCTCTATCTAGTTTCTTAACAGACGCTATATGACAGAAGTAGATTATTCAAACAAACAAGGCGAGGAGCAACCTTGGGAAGCAGATTATGCTAGAAAACCAAATCTCCCAAAACGTTGGGATATGCTTACTGAACCAGATGGTCAAGAGAAGAAACAGGAATCCTTTAAGTCCTGGGAATCTCCTGGTAAGCACCAGGAGGTATCCAAGCCTGCAGTTTCCTTAGAACAGAGGAAACAAGACACCTCAAAACTCAGGTCTACTCTGCCAGAAGAGCAGAAGAAGCAGGAGATCTCCAAATCCAAGCCATCTCCTAGCCAGTGGAAGCAAGAAACACCTAAATCCAAAGCAGGATATGTTCAAGAGGAACAAAAGAAGCAGGAGACACCAAAGCTGTGGCCAGCTCAGCTGCAGAAAGAACAAGATCCAAAGAAGCAAACTCCAAAGTCTTGGACACCTTCTGTGCAGAGTGAACAGAACACCACCAAGTCATGGACCACTCCCATGTGTGAAGAACAGGATTCAAAACAGCCAGAGACTCCAAAATCCTGGGAAAACAATGTTGAGAGTCAAAAACACTCTTTAACATCACAGTCACAGATTTCTCCAAAGTCCTGGGGAGTAGCTACAGCAAGCCTCATACCAAATGACCAGCTCCTGCCCAGGAAGTTTAACACAGAACCCAAAGATGTGAGTTGATCTGTATCATTCTGCTTCTGTCAGTGTAGGCATAAATAAGGTGTTGTGGTAATGACTTTTTAGTTCTCTCTCTTTTTTTTTTTTTTTTTCGAGATGGAGAATCACTCTGTCACCCCGACTGGAGTGCAGTGGCACAACCTCCGCCTCCCGAGTTCAGGCAATTCTTCTGCCTCAGCCTCCTGAGTAGCTGGGACTACAGATGCAGGCCACCATGCCTGGCTAATTTTTTGTATTTTTAGTAGAGACGGGGTTTCACCTCGTTAGCCAGGATGGCCTGTATCTCCTGATCTCGTGATCCACCCACTTCACCCTCCCAAAGTGCTTGAGATTACAGGCGTGAGCCACTGCGCCCGGCCTTAGTTCTCTTCAAAACCCATGTGAAGTTAATGTATGAAAGATTTCACCCTCTTTAGTGGGTAGATTTATTATTTTCCCTTGAAAACTGGTAGTTAATCTAGTCTGTCTTTGAGCCTAATCTGAGATGAAATTTCTGCAATTATAAAATGTTGTTTTAATGCCAAAATTTTAACAACATAACATGATATGAAAATAGTAGATAGTTTAGACAAGACCATAGTGTGAACAAGTGAGTAATGTAAATGCTTGTCACAGGATGGGAGATACTGTATTTCATTTGTTGTCATTTACCTGCTATATGAGTAACTTTTCCTGACAAGTTATATTTTTCTATATTCTCTTGCTTCTCTTCTGCTCTTTTATGGTCACTCAGTTTAGCCCAGGTCTTTATGAAGGTGGTTTATAAAGACCTAGGGTGGTTGCGGATACTTCAGTGTTGGGGGAAGGATTTGAATTAGTTCTCTATTTCCATTTCAAAAATGAGAATTTTTCCAAAGATAGGAAGAGTGTTGGCATTAAATATTTTGTAGTTAGGTTTTGGAGTACAAGATTCAGTTAAAATATAAGGCCACATTCTTTTAAGCATAAATAACCTATTTCAGGTAGATAAAACTTACATTGAATAATTCTTGGGTACAGTACTATGTTAGGGTTGCCTTTTATTGTAAATTACTTATTTACTACTATTTATAACGTAAACTTGTTACCACGTCATTTGCTGAGATGTATGAACTTGTGCTTCCACTGATCTCTTATCTCTGTGGAGTAGTCTTCCTTGCACTTTTTTGCCATTTTAGCTAAAGGCTTTCTAATAAACCATTGGCCGTCTAATAATGTGAAAAACATTTTGCTTGGGGAAAGCAAAGCATTGCATTTTATAAGTAAATTACCCTTGGCTTAATTCTGCTATGGAAACAAAATTTTAGAGTTATGTGGCTGTTTTGCTCTCCTTTCTCCTTTCAAGTTGCTAATATTAATTTTAGCTTTTCCTGACCCTGCGGAAGATTAGCAGCTTTATTTTATTAACCAAATGTCACACAACCGTAACTGTAATATAACTATTTTGAAAAACATATTTTAAAACCCAATTTAATATCTCAATAAAGCTGCTTTTAAAAACGTGGTTTAAAATTCCAGTAGGTATAGCAATGCAGAACCTTTATCATACCAGAATATTATCATGCTATTTGATGAATTGCATTTAAAATCAGGGTTGCATATTTGGAAAGGTCAAAACATATTTAATTTGCTTTTGTGGCACAGATAGCATTATATTGAAGTTGCAGGGTTTTTCATTTACTGAGAGGAGAGGATACTTCTATGTGTAATATAGTATTTTTCTGTCTGTCTTGGAATCTGAGCTGTCTAGAATATTGACTAAGTACAGTCAAATGCAGAATAGAGTTCAAAGCCAAAAGACTAGATAACATGAAATTAATCACTAATGTTCATACCTTCCTCCTGAAAGAGTCTCATATGTATTCACTTACGGTCTCTTAACTCTATTTTATCTGGTACCTTTGACAAACTTAGCTGTGTATCTTCTTTGAGAATTAGAAGGTGGAGAAGAGGAGCTAGTGGAGACTGGCATGTTGACAGCTTTAAAAAGTAACTGTAAATTGGTCTAATTCAGGATGTGTAGCAATTTTAAGCAATTTAGGATGAATATCAGTAGCCCCCAAGAGTGTACTTACTTTATAACAAAATATAGTGTATCCCCCTCAATTTTAGGGTATGTGCATGTATGTATTTATATATGTATTTACATTTTGATTTCTGAAATCAGATACATCTTAAAAATGGGATGTATATTTAATGTGGTAGTAGTAATTTTTGCCCTGGAAAAAAAAAATCATTGGTATGTCTCATAGTCATTGGTGTGTTATACTAGAGGACATATGGTAACTCGTGTCCATAATGAAAACACTCGTAACAAGGAGGTTCTGCTGGATCTTAATTTTGTGTTTTAGAAAGAGTTCCATGAAAATTGTGAAGGGGAAAAATCTGTTTAAAGTTTGCTTATTTAGAAACAGTATTTATGAGAAAATTCTTTATCTGTGATAAATGAACATTGCTGTTTTTTCTTTTCCTTTAAGATGTAGTGATAAGCTGTTTCCTAGACTAGGCTCTTGAATTTGAATTTCACTCTTACACATTATGGGTTTATCTTGTAGGTGCCTAAGCCTATGCATCAGCCTGTAGGTTCTTCCTCTACCCTTCCGAAGGATCCAGTATTGAGGAAAGAAAAACTGCAGGATCTGATGACCCAGATTCAAGGAACTTGTAACTTTATGCAAGTATGAGTCATTTACAAAATCTTAAATGATATTCATGGGGATTCTAATTGGAAATATTACAGTGAAATTATTGTTAAGGGCATTGATTATTCTGTCAAGTCCTGGCTCTGCTGCCTCCTAGCTCTCCTAGCCTGGAGTTTAGGCAAATTACTTGATTCTGCCTCAGTTTCTTTATTTGAAAAATGAGGATTATTGTTCCTACTTCCTAAGTTTGTTAGAACAAAAAAAAATGAAGTAAGCATGTGAAAAGCTTAACTTGCACAAGTATCATTACTGCTATAGATCATCAGTACTGAGAACTGTGAGAACCTACTCTATGCTTGGTATTGTTAGGTACCATTGTAGTATAGATACAGAAAATAAGACATTCATTGCCTTCAAGGAATTTATATTCCAGTTGTAGAAGATTGTAAATTTCTGTTAAATCAACAGTTAAATGATAAATTGTGTTATACAATATATTTATGTTGTGAGAAACACAGAATTTGAGAATAGTGTGAGATTACTGAGGGCTAAAGTAGTCAAATAAGTATTTTTGTTTAGTAAAAGATCCTGAGCTTTGAATATAGACATGGGTTTAAATTCTGTTACTTACCAGCTGTTTAACTGACCTCCAACACTTATTTGCAAAATGTAGGAATTGCCTATACCATCAGATTACTTGAAGATGAAAGAACTAAAATGCTCCCTGCAAATGTGTAGCTTAAGTGTGCAAAATACTGGAAACTTTTCTGGGAGAACCGAGATAGGCAGAAGAGAGTGATTTCTCATCATGGAAGTGTTTTAACAGCATGAGCTAGTAAATGGTTGAGATAAATAGGTGCTCTTTGGTTGGGTGTAATAAAAATGGGGGTTCTGATTAGACTAGGATTGATGGCTATGTGTAGGACCTTAGTAAGGTCAAGAATTTCTTTTCCAACTTAGTCCTTAGATTTACTGTTGTAGTTTTTTTGTTTTGTTTTGTTTTGTTTAAAGACAGGGTCTCACTCTGCTGGCCGAGGTTGGGGTGCAGTGGTGTGATCAAAGCTCATTGCAGCCTCGAACTCCTGGGCTCAAGCGATCCTCTTGTCTCAGCCTCCTGAGCATCTGGGACTACAGGCACATACCACCATGCCTAACTAATTCTTTAAAAAATTTTTAGTAGCAGCAAGGTCTCGCTTTGTGCCCATGCTGGTCTCAAACTCCTGAGCTCAAGCGATCCTCCTACCTAAGCCTCCCAAAGTGCTGGGGTTGCAGGTGTGAGCCACTGTGCACAGCCTACTCTTGTGGGTTTAGCACTCTACACAGCCTTAAGGTATGGCAGTTACTTTAGATTTTAATTTTAATTCTTAATTTCTTTTTCTATGGAGACTATTTTTGGCATCTTGAGATAGTGATTAGCTAGATACCTATAGCTTTAGCTAGATATCTGTAGCTAATAGACTATAGGCAGCATCATGAATAATTTAGTGGTAATAGCTTTTAAATGAGTAATCTCTGTTTCTACTCTATTTAAAATTGTATCTTTAGGAGTCTGTTCTGGACTTTGACAAACCTTCAAGTGCAATTCCATCGTCACAACCGCCTTCAGCTACTCCAGGTAGCCCCGTAGGTATGTAATCATTCTAAAGACTTGGAGCAAACGTCTTGAGCTAACAGCTGTTCGTTGTTGTTGTTGTTGTCTTTTCAAATGATTTTATTTTAGATGTCCTAATATGTTGGTGTATTAATTTATTCTAACTGTATACATCTGTTACCAGTTATACGTGGGTAAATTACCGTTAGGACATTAGTGTACTTAACTGGCTTGTTTTCACTTTTTGGAGAAAGGCTCTGGATGGGTGAATGGAAATACTCAATAGCTGTTTTTGTAATTTATGTTGTTGTTGGAGTGAATTCTGACCAGAACTTGCTTGACTCCTTTGGACTCTAAATCTAGTGTTGAGGCTTTTAGGTCTTAACTACGGGTGCGATTACCACAATGAAGTGTAGAACAGTGATTAACACAGTAACTAACAAAGGAGCCTACATTAGAATTTGGCCCGATGCTTCAAAGCTTAGGCTTTTCGCTCCACATTTGTTTTTCTCCAGAGAGGAGTGACATAAAGCTAGTTCAGCTGTAGTGAGCAGTATACACCAGCTTGAAGATTGATGCAGCAATTCCTGGGTGAAGTAAGAGTAAATAGAGAGTAATTAATAAAAGTGATGGATATTAACAAGAAACAAACTATATAATTGAAAAGTATATTAATATATATAATCAGAAAAAAACTGAACAGATGATCCAGATAAGATTGACTTTGAAATTTGTGAAACTTAAGTTTATCAGTTAATTACTATGCATGGTAGCTCGGGTCTTATCTTCCAGGTCACTATTATCAGTTATTTTTTAATGTCTTAGTTCTTTTCTTTTGGAAGTCTTGAAATGCTATTTTTGCCCATTTAACCTTAAAACATCACTCTGTGTCACCGATGGAACTAGTATTTTCTATTCTTCTACAGTTCTCTCTCTTTAAAACTCTAATAGAAAGTGCGTAATGAACTTGAAACCTAGTCCTTCCAGCTAATGCCTTTTTTTGTGAAGTGTAAGCTTTAGTTTCCTCCTAGTTGATACGCATAAGCTTTTGTCTTCCCTCAGTAGTTACTGTTTGTTTTACTCCTTGCAGCATCTAAAGAACAAAATCTGTCCAGTCAAAGTGATTTTCTTCAAGAGCCATTACAGGTAACTTTCCAAATTAATCTTTTATTCTTTGTTACTCAAGGAAGAAGCTCTTGCTTTGGAAAGAATAATCAGACTTACTGATTCTAATGTACCTAATGAAATTACTAAAAGTATTCTAAGCATTATCTAGTTTAGTAGATTAAATACAACTTGACCTAAAATGATTCCCTGATGGCTATGCTGAAAACATCTAATACAGGTTTGCTGACTTTAGTAAGGAGAGAGCAAGCCTGAAGAAATCAGAGGGTACCTTATCTAAGAATATTATGTTCTCTTGAGCTACTTAAGTCATTTAGTTTATTAACATAGTAAAGTATCTGAAGAAAGAAATTATTATTAAAAAAATTTTTTTGTTGTTGAGACAGAGTCTTGCTCTGTCACCCAGGCTGGAGTGCAGTGGCATGATCTCAGCTCACTGCTATTTCTGCCTCACGGGTTCAAGCAGTTCTCTGCCTCAGCCTCCCAAGTAGCTAGGATTACAGGCGCCCACCACCACACCTGCCTAATTTTTTTGTATTTTTAGTAGAGACGGGGTTTCACCATCTTGGCCAGGCTGGTCTTGAACTCCTGACCTCGTGATCCACGCACCTCAGCCTCCCAAAGTGCTGGGATTACAGATGTGAGCTGCTGCACCCAGCCTTAATTTTCAAACTGTATTTATTGAGCAGGGTATATTGACGTTTTTCCTACTTTCCTCCAATTCACTCACTGCTTTTACTAAAGCAGTTAAATTTTATCTGTTCCAGCTGTTTAGGGTTCTCCATAAGGCTTTCAATTGACAAATAAATTTTTTGAAAAGCACTGGTCTAGTTTAGTAGTTCTCTGGTGGAGGCTGTGGGATGGCTGCATCAGAAGCCCCTGGTCACTTTAATAAGGTATACATTTCTAGATAAGACCTTAGACCTGTTAGAGCAGAATTTTGTAGGGTGTTACCTATATTTTTAAAAACTTCCTGGTTGAATCTTCATACCCATTTTTTGGAACATTAGTTTCAAACATCATGTTTATTTACCAGTAACCCACCTCCAACTGGTCCACTTAAAAAGCACTAATTTGGAAGCAGGAACTGCCATCACTTCTAAATAAATACTAATATAAATGTCTTTGTTATTAAATGAACCTTTTAACTGAAATTCAAGCCATTTTAAGATTAACTATCAAGTGGCCTAAGATGCCTTAACTTAGCATCTGTGAATCTTCCCTTAGCAACAGAGTTAGTTATTTCCTCACAACAGCCAGTTCTACTTTTCTTGGGCACTTGTCTCATTACTTTAATGACAGAGCAGAAGAAAGACCTAGTTTTAGAAACACTCTAATCTCATAATGGTTCTAATATTTTGGCCAGATCTAAGTTATGCCTATTTATTTGGGTAATATAAGATGTTCTAAAGGATTTCCAATATTTTTTTCCATAAGATCTTGAAACTTAATCCCCAGTCTCCTTCCTAAAAAGCAACATATCATAATGCCTCCTTCAAGAAGGTCACTGAAACATAATTTCTCTGTTTTGTTACCCTTCATTAGTTTCCAGTTCACCTATTTTATTACTTGGGGTCCTCAGAACCACATGGAAGCATTTAGATAAAAGGAGTGGATTCACTGAAACTTTAGACCTTGCTCTTGCCAGATTTTTATGAGTGTCTCTCTGCTATTTTTGAATACTTGTTGTGTGATAGAATTCTTTCCTAGCCACTCTTTTCATTTTCTGTTGGTTACAGTTGTCACAACTTTTGTTCCTAATGTACTGTCTCCCAATTTTTATTTTACATATGCTATCAGCTTTGATTTTTCACTGGCATTTTTGGTGCCATTCTGATTTATGTAGAGCTTATTCTATTTATACTTTAGCCTGCCTCTTTAGGACGCTGATAGCACTTAGCATGAAAGCATAGTTACTATGATCTCTGGCAGAGCTGTGCCTACAGTGTTAAATATGCCCAGAGCTCACCTTCCCATGGATGCTATCTACTGCAGGGCCAAGAATCAGTGAAAATGGGATGAGATGTGTAGTTTTGGTGACCAGGCCTGGAAAGGCAGTGTAGCAGGCTGCTTGTGTTTGAATCTCAGCTCTGCCACTTAATTGTAGTATGATTTTGGGCAAATTTCTTAACCTTTCTTTGTCACTGCTTCATTGCCAATAAAATGAGAATAGTACCTACCTCACAGATTATCATTAGGATTAAATATATTAACATGTGTAAAGTGTTTAGTAGAGTGCTTCTTGACACATGTGCCTGTTCAGTAAGAGTAACATATTAGGAAGGCCAGGGCCCAAGAAATATAAAGTTAACAAAATGTGCCTTTTACAATATTTTGTATTTTCCTGTGTCTAGGCTACTTCTACTCCAGTTACTTGTAGCTCAAATGCTTGCTTGGTTACTACCGATCAGGCTTCTTCTGGATCTGAAACAGAGTTTATGACCTCAGAGACTCCTGAGGTAAAAGACCAATTGTCTTAATTTCTTTTGTGTCTGAAAGAATAGCAGAACCAGTTTATCTTATGAATTACAGGCATGATTAGTTGAATGATGTACCATTTATACTTTATTAATGTATTGCTTTCTATAGATATTGTGATCTTAGAACTTATACAGGTAACTTCATTGTGGCTTTGCCATATAAATAGATTTAATATGGTATTGCCTTATCTAGTGCAATAAATGTCAATTTTTAATCTAAAAAAATGAAAAGTGTAGGTAGCATTAAGTCAAGTTTCTCACTATATTTACACTGGAGGACTTTTAGGAGAAAAGTTTCTTATTTGTATAACTGAAAGCTCAATAACTTTATATTTTTAATATTAGCACTTACTGAGTTGGAATGAGTTACAATCTTATTTTGGCTAACTTTGTCAAAAATATTTTGGGTCAGGTGCAGTGGCTCATGCCTGCAATCCCAGCGCTTTGGGAGGCCAAGGCAGGTGGATCACTTGAGGTCAGGAGTTCAAGACCAGCCTGGCCAACATGGTGAAGCCCCGTCGCTCCTAAAAATACAAAAATTAGCTGTGCACGGTGGCGTGTGCTTCTAGTCCCAGGTACTCAGAAGGCTGAGGCCGGAGAATTGCTTGAACCTGGGAGGCGGAGTTTGCAGAGATTGTGTGCCACTGCACTTTAGCCTGGGTGACAAAGTGAGACTCTGTCTCAAAAAAAAAAAAAGGCATTTTAACGGTATTATGTTTGTGCTTTCAATTTCAATTCTAAGTTACAGTTTTTACTAAGTTTGAGTAAATTCTTAAGATGGACATAGTAGGATGAATTTTGAGTGGTAATTTAGCAACTATCAGGTATTTTTTTGTTAACTATTATATAAGAATATGTATTCATTATAGAATATAAGAAAATATAGATAATCCTTAGTTTTTATGGTGCTGAGACTTGATCTGAATTTAAATTAACTCATTCCTCATTTTAAGAAGAGGAAGAAGTGATTGTTACCAAGTAACTCATAGCTGTCTGCCTCACAGTCTAGTTGAGATTGGTTTTTGGTATTTTTTTAAGCCTTTGGATTTATAATCTGTTATGTCAAGAACTTGTGGCTTCCTTAGGTAAGGATTACTTAAATCGGATCAGAGTTGTTTTCTGTTTTAGGTAGCTGACTTAGAAACCCACTAATAAGTCTTTAGAGAAAAATTAACACTAAACAACTAACCCAAGTTTTTTCTGAAATCCAATTCTGATGTATACATTTTGAATAATACTAGGTTCTTAACCGGAAATTACCATTTCAGGGTTTGAAAAGAATGAGGTGCATAAAAAAAGTTCAGCCCCTCATCTGTTAGACTGATTATTGGTAAGACTCTTTCACTTAGTCAGCAAGCTGTGCAAAGCAAATACTGGTATGCATCCTCAGCAACTGAGATTTGAAGTTGTAAGCAAAAGCTATTCTTTTGCATTCCTGTGTCCAAATGTCATCCTAAAGAACTTGCTGACTTATGCCAGTTTGGGTTTTAGAGTAAGTTAACTGCTTGTTATATGGCAGGTGATTGGCTGATGCTGCATTTCTCCTCCCCAGGCAGCAATTCCCCCAGGCAAGCAACCGTCTTCACTAGCTTCTCCAAATCCTCCCATGGCAAAGGGCTCTGAACAGGGCCTGCAGTCACCTCCAGCAAGTAGTAGTTCAGTAACCATTAACACAGCACCCTTTCAAGCCATGCAGACAGTGAGTATGAAACAATGAATGATGATTACAGTTCATTATTCCTGTTAAAAGCCATTGTTTCTCTTACATAATTATTGGGTACTATGTGAAAAGTTTGCCTTTTGTAAAATTTGAGTTCGTAGAATTATATTTGGCCAATGGCAATACTGTTGTGGTAGAAGAGTAGGAAATCCGCAGGCTCTAGAATTTTAAATGGGTGTTTTATCAGAACATTATTCCCTCTTTCAGAATTAGTAGCAGGCAAAGTCGAGGACCCATATTAAACAAACACAATGTGTGGGTGAGAAACAGAATTTCTAGCAACAGCTTAATAATACTAACCATTACTAATATCAGTACTAGTGTTATTCCCTAACATCAGTAACCTGAAATACTGGACACATACTTGGGTGTTCTGTCATTGCTAAAACTTTCATTTTATTTTATCCTGATCTCAAGATGGTTTTTGGAGATTTGTTCAGATTTGTGTGGTGTTTTGAATTATGTATTTTTCTACAAATTGTAGTTAGGGCTTTTTTTTTTTTTAAATAATATTACAGCTAGTTTGGTATGTTTATTCTCTAAACACAGACTAGTCTAAAACAGTTCTTCGGGGGGAAAAAAGCCTTAGTGAGCCAGTAAGTACCCTTCCTGTTGGTGGTTAGTGTCCCACTCCAAGCACTTTGGTGGTGGTAGTGGGGCCAGTGGAGTAGCATGGAAAGCAGGCATCACCCGGGGAGATTGGCTGGTGAGTCCAGACAGTTGAATTCACTCACCTTATCACTTAGAATATCTTATTTCTAGACAGAATAGTTTTCTTGCTTTCACTCTTTTCCTGTCAGTTCATCCTGCACAGTATAGCCACATTGGTTTTACCTTTTCTTTTGTCTAATTAAAAGCAAGCAGTGTTCCATTACAGAATGAAATTTAGTCCTCTGATACTCAGTACCTTTTCAAGTCTGGTATACCTGCCACACTGGTCTCCTGGGCTTGCCTTATATATTCTTGTCACAATACCTTTTGCTCATGCCAATCTGTTTTATCTGCCTGTTTGAATCCTACCCAGTACACATTGGTTCTTACTCATTTATTGATTAAAGAATAGTTACAAAACCAGGCACTGTTCTTAATCACTGAGGTTGTAGCAGTGAAAAAAAGTAAAATATGCTCAGGAAACTTAACATTTTATTATGGAGGTAGGAGGGCTGGGGAGACAGATACCTGTATATCAGGTGCTGTGTGATGTAAGGAAAAATGGAGCAGAATCAGGGAGCTAGAGAGTCATAGAAGGACAGATCATTGCTTGCCACATGGTAAAGATTCAGTAAACGGTGAAATGTTTCATTCATCTTTAGTTTTTGAAAAAAGACCCCTTTCCCTTATAGCCTTTATTCTCAGGAAGCATTATTATGATAGCATAGTAGCAGGAAGATTAACTTTTGCTCTTAGGTGTAAATTCTGTCAGGAATCAAGTAGGAGTGTTTTTTTGTTGTGTTTTTTACTGTGGTAAAATATGTGTAACAGAATTTACCATTTTAACCTTTTTAAAGTATACAATTCAGTGGTATTATAATAGTACATTCATAATGTGCAGTCATCATCACTACTTTTAGAATTTTGTCATTATTCCAAACAGAAACTCAGTATCCATTAAACAATAACTTCTATTTGTAACCCCCTCCACAGCTCTGCTAATCTCTATTCTACTTTGTTTCTATGAATTTACCTATTCTACCTCATATAAGTGGTATCCTACAACATTTTTGCTCTTGTATCTGGCTTACTGCACTTTGCAGAATGTTTTCAGAGTTCATTCACGTTATAGAGTGTATCAGAATTTCATTTTTATATGGCTGAATAATCCATTTTATGTATGTACTTCATTTCGCTTATTCATTCATCTGTTGGGAAGTTGAGTTGTTTGTACCTTTTGACTATTCTGAATAATGCTGCTATGAACATAGGTGTATAAATACCTGTTTGAGTCCTGCTTTCAATTATTTGGGGTATATACCTAGAGATGGAATTAGTGGATCATATGTTAATTCTATACTTTTTGAGGAGGCAGCATACTGTTTTCCACAGGGTGGCTGCGCCATTTTGCATTCCCACTGGCAATGCATGAGGGTTCCAGTTCCTCTGCATCCTTGCCAACACTTATTTTCTGTCCTTTTGATAATAGCCTAATGGGTATACTCCTAATGGGTATAAATTTGTATTGCATTATGGTTTGGATTTATATTTCCCTAATGATGATGAGCATGTTTTCATGTGCTTATTTACCATTTATCTTCTTTGGAGAGATGTCTATTCAAGTCCTTTGCCTGCAAAATAGAAGTTTTTGAATGTACGATTTTTCTGGATACCACCCTTAAGAATTTTCTTTGAAAATTCCCAAATGACTCAGCGTGTCCTTGTCTTTTAAGGTATTTAATGTTAATGCACCTCTGCCTCCACGGAAAGAACAAGAAATAAAAGAATCCTCTTATTCATCTGGCTACAATCAAAGTTTTACCACAGCAAGTACACAAACACCACCCCAGTGCCAACTGCCATCTATACATGTAGAACAAACTGTCCATTCTCAAGAGACTGGTAAGATCTTTGCATATGATATTTGGAAGACTTAGATGGACCGCCAATTGAATGGAAAGCAAGTCTAGCAAGTCTGTAGTGACACTTTAGAAGTATTTTCCTGACTAGTAAGCATTATTTCTTCACATGTTCCTCCAGTGTTGAGAAAAACCTAATGCCCTTTCCTGTGTTGAGTTTACCTATTTTAATTTTTGTAGAGATAGAACTTAGAAGACTGATTTAACCTTGAAGTGGGTTTGTATTTTCAAATCTATTTGCTTTGATTACCACAGACAGTGATTGAGGTAGATGGGCACTATCTGGCTGCTTATATGAAGGTTTTGAAACCATTCTGTTAACCCTTTTAACACAAATGGTTATCTGTCCTTTTCTTTTTATCTTATAACAAAAGATTGAAGACTGTGAAGATATGACTTAGTATGCTCATTGTACAGTTTGCTTAGAGATGGGAGGCTATTTTGATCTTTCATGCTGTTCTAAATCATGAATAGGTAACTTTGTACTCATTTCTTAGTTTAAATTTAAGAAGCACTTGTAGATTTTTCATATTGGTATTTCAGATCCCTATTGAGTTTTTTAACTGAAGTCGGAGCAAATGAATTGAGCATTCTGAGTACTTGGCTAATCAAGTGATGAAGAGGTAGTAATATAAATTCTGGGACCTAGGCACAGATGACCCAATTCTATTCTCCCCTCTACTGTTAAAAGACAGGGCAGGTGACTTACGTAAATGATATTTTTGTCATGTGCCTTCTCAGATACAGTATTAATTAGAATCCATTTTCTTTTACTCCCTCATCTGGAGTATTTAGCCTGCTTTTTAAAAATTGTCATAAAATATACATAACATAAAAATTACCATTTTAATCATTTTTAACTATATAGATATTCTGTGGCATTAAGTACAACCAAATTGTTGTGTAATTATTACCACTGTCCACTTCCAGAACTTTTCATCTTCCCCCAACTGAAACTTTGTAATCATTTAATACTAACTCCTCCTCCTCCTCTCCCCCTAGCCCCTGGCAACCACCATTCTACTTTCTGATTCTGAAAATGACTGCTCTAGGTACCTCATATAAGTGGTATACAATATTTGTGCTTTTGAAACTAGCTTATTTTAGTTGGCATGTCTTAAGGGTTCATTCGCGTTGTAGCATGGGTCAAAATTTTCTTCCTTTTTTAGGCTGAATAATATTCCATTATATATGAATTATGTATTTGAATCATGTAGATGAACTGTATACATGAATATATATCTCCTATTTGTTTTTAAAGGGAGCAAATTGTATTAATGATTTTGATATATACTGGCTTTTAAGTATAAAGATTATTACCATTTAACTCTTGGACTCCAAAACCGTTTTTCTTAAGCAGCAAATTATCATCCTGATGGAACTATTCAAGTAAGCAATGGTAGCCTTGCCTTTTACCCAGCACAGACGAATGTATTTCCCAGACCTACTCAGCCATTTGTCAATAGCCGGGGATCTGTTAGAGGATGTACTCGTGGTGGGAGATTAATAACCAATTCCTATCGGTCCCCTGGTGGTTATAAAGGTATGCCCTGAATAAAATTTAATTATACTGAATTATTTTGTCTGTGTGTTTACTTGACTCAAACCATTTTTACTTAACCTTGCTTTTACCTAACCTTTTGTCATTTATAATGTAGTAGAGAATTTCCTGTTTGTGAATAATAAAGTATTTTTAATATACCTATTCTCCATAACAGAGGAACTAATTTTCTGTATGAAAAGCAGATTGATTTTGTGACTTACTGAAGTGGAAGGTTTCACCGTATTGTTTTACAGAGGATGAATTTTCATATTTGAGTGATGTTTTTCTTTTGTTGACTTAATTCTGCTAAAAGTGTATCATATTTACAAAATGCCCATTATCTAGTTATTTGTTAGATTATGTCACAAAGAATATAGAATTTGAGACTATAATAATGGTATTCTCTTAAATTTTTGTTATGGTTCCAAGTATCCTAGTCACTACTTATTACTAACAAAATACTCTAGACAGGCTGGGTGCAGTGGCTCACGCCTGTCATCCCATGACTTTGGGATGCTGAGGTAGGAGGATCATTGAGGCCAGGAGTTTGCGACCAGCCTGGGCAACATAGTGAGACCCCGTCTCTACAAAGAATTTTTAAAAATTAGCTGGGCATGGTGATGTGCACTTTAGTCCCAGCTACTTGGGAGGCTCAACTGGAAAGAATGCTTGAGTCCAAGAGGTTACGGTGAGCTGTGATCTCACTACTGTGCTCCAGCCTGAATAACAGAGCGAGGCACTGCCTATTAAAAAGCAAACAACAAGAAAATAACCCTTGACAGAGGCCCTGAGTAGCTAACTGCCCTACCACCACGCTTTCCCAACCCCAACCGGCATTTTAGCAGTAGTAAATTTATAAACCTGGCTTATTTGAAGACATCATTGTTCTATAAATGTATGTTTTACTGTGGAAGCAATATTATTAGAGTTTGCTTAAAGAGGGCATAATTCTAATGGTGGCGTAATACAATCAATTTAACTTTTAAAGCAATATAGAATTAGACTGTTTAAAAGTTTAATGATTTTGTACATAATCTTATGTAAGTGTGTTTATTTATTAGGTTTTGATACTTACAGAGGACTTCCTTCAATTTCCAATGGAAATTATAGCCAGCTGCAGTTCCAAGCTAGAGAGTATTCTGGATCACCTTATTCCCAAAGGGTAAGTAAGAATAGTTGTCATAGTTGAATAATGGTACAGTTGTTGATGTTAAGCTGGTGATTGAAGTATATAGCAGAGTCATAATTTGTTTTCTAAAAGTGCACTCTTAGTTTTAAAACTACTTGTAAGTCCTGTGGAGAAGAGTTGAGTTGGAAGCTTTTTCCAATTACTCAAGAAAGATAAATGATAGATAACTGCTTGTTATGTGGAACTTAGAAGGTGTTAAGGACATTATTAATCATGTTGTTTGCATTAACTCATTTGCTCTTCCACCTTACAGGAGAAACTGGTTCAGAGGTTAAATAACTTATCTAAGGTCACTCATCAAGGAAATGGTAAACTAAGATTAGAACGTGACTTTCTTATTCCAGAGCCCATGATTTTAACTTTACTACATTGCCTTTGACTTAACTTGCCTAAATAGCAAATGTAGCAAAGCCCTTTTTTGTAAGATTTTTTTTTTGTTTTGTTTTTTTGTTTTTTTGAGACGGAGTCTCGCTCTGTCGCCCAGGCTGGAGTGCAGTGGCCGGATCTCAGCTCACTGCAAGCTCCGCCTCCTGGGTTCACGCCATTCTCCTGCCTCAGCCTCCCGAGTAGCTGGGACTACAGGCGCCCGCCACCTCACCCGGCTAGTTTTTTGTATTTTTTTTAGTAGAGACGGGGTTTCACCGTGTTAGCCAGGATGGTCTCGATCTCCTGACCTCGTGATCCGCCCGTCTCGGCCTCCCAAAGTGCTGGGATTACAGGCTTGAGCCACCGCGCCCGGCCAAGATTTTTGTTGTTGTTTATTCTTATTTGAAGAACCCAGCATATTTTCTTTACTACATATGATAAAAGACTCATAAGAGTATGTTAGAAATTCCACTTTAACAAACCTTGAGAACTTACAGATTTGAATCTATAATACATCAGCATATTCAGTTTTGAAGTTTTACAAGCCTTTGAGTATGTGTATGGTATCATACTGAGTTCTGTTGGTAATATATAAAATACCTATCCTTGGAGTTTACAGTTACATGGGGTAAGATGGATGTCCACACAGAGGCAGTATTGAAAAGGGTGAAGGCCGGGCGTGGTGACTCACGCCTGTAATCCCAGCACTTTGGGAAGCCGAGGCGGGTGGATCACTTGAGGTCAGGAGTTTGAGACCAGCCTGACCAACATGGTGAAACCCCCTCTCTACTAAAAATACAAAATTAGCTGGACGTGGTGGTGCACACCTGTAATCCCAGCTACTTGAGAGGCTGAGGCAGGAGAATTGCTTGAACCTGGGAGGTAGGGGTTGTAGTAAGCAGAGATAGCGCCATTGCACTCCACCCTGAGCAAGAAGAGCGAGACTCCATCTCAAAAAAAAAAAGAGTGAAAAACACCTTGGAATCTAAATGCCTTGGGTCTGACCCCTCATTTATCACTTCTTTTGCCACGTGACCTTAGATATGTTAGTGAAACTTTTTGAGCTCTAGTTCCTCATCTGTTAGTTTTTCATCTAACACTGAGGGGTAGTGAGGTTTTCTCCATGAGATATTCTGAGAATTAAATGAACTAAAGCACCTAAGTGCTTAGCACTACAGAGCCAGGTGTGTATATCAGTCATACAAATACTAGATGTTATTACGTGATCCTCATGGAATGTATGTGAGGGGAGGATGTTGATTAATATAGACTTAAGTAAAAGAACGGTCTCTTCTTAATACCACTATTACAGTATTTTGTGTGCTCTTTTACATTTCTTCCTGAGGAACAAGAAATTGATAATGCTAGTTGCTATTGCAGAGAGGGGACAGGGAGTATGGAGTAAGAGGCTTTATTATTTTTATTGTATACCTTCTTGTCCTGTTTCAATTTTTTATTGCATATAATAATTACACCACTAATTATTCTTTTCATGAGTTGTATGAAGTTTGGCTTCCTTCATACTTGAGTTTGTTTGAAGTACTGTCCCTGGAACATTTTTTCTTAATATATTGGATTATATTTCTAGGCACTAAATATATTTATACAATATACTTTTTTATCAATTTCTTTAAAAAAAATTCCCAAATCCCAACATAGTTGGTATTAGTCTTCCCAGTTTGGTGTATAAATAGAGCAAGGTTGAGAAAAATCTGTGTTCTTGCTTTATGATGTCCTTTTATACTGAGATGAGGGACAGAGGACCATGCCACATGTAAAAGTTTATCTCATTACTCAGCATTGTATCTTTTACATAGTGTTCTCCAAGTGCTTTATTGTTTTTCGTGTATTAACAGATCTAATTGGTCAGATTAATTAACAGATGAAGCAAGTAATGCCACTGTTGCCCTTGCTTTGTTTTTCTTAGTGTTTGGAAACATCTGAGCCTCTTTGGTTGCTGGGGAAGGCCAGGTAAAGAACTAAAGGGACAATATTACAGATTTGCCAGCCAGTAGTCCTGTGTAATAACCAATTGTAGTCCTGCATTTTTAATGCCAAGATAAATATTATATGTTCACTTTAGGATAATTTCCAGCAGTGTTATAAGCGAGGAGGGACATCTGGTGGTCCACGAGCAAATTCGAGAGGTAAGAGTAATTAGCTGAATAGTTTTTTTTACCCAAAACATGTCTCTAGTTCTTTCTGCATCCTCTACCAAGTTCTTCCCAAAGCGCATTGCTTTTTAGCATTTGTCTTGTTGAGGTTTTCAATTGCTTGAATGTAGTACTAAAGTACTAAGGGAGATATTAGACTACTCAGATAGGCTATGGAAACCAATTGCAAATTGAATTAAAAGGGTGGGTGTTTTTTAAAAATCTACTTGACACTAGAGCATATTTAATCTTATATATTCACTATGCTGATTTCAAATATTTTTCATATGATGATTCAGGATGGTGGTTTTTGTAATAATGGGTACTTCTACTTTAATGTCACTGCATTAATAGATTCAAATAAGCAACAATTAAGACACAGTGACTTGAAACAAAAGCAGCATACTTATAACACTTTTTAAAATGTGAAGGAACTATTGAAAGTTTGTATAAGGGAGAAAAAAAATCATCGAAGAGTAACTTTGTCAGAAAAGCAATGTTTTCCTTCTGAAAAAAATAGCGAGTATTCAGTTTCCTTTGCCTTAGTCTGAGCAGTGTTTTTGTATGGCACTGAAAACATTAAAAGTGTATGACTTGGAAACAAAAAAAACCAAGCATTCATCATGGGACTTAGTTTCATATCAGTCTATCTCTGAATGGCTAGTAGCTAGTAGTTCTAAAAATTGGTTCTTTTATGTAGTCTCCATTTTCTTGAGACCTTCTACATTAGCTGCTTTGTAGAATGATCTCTGAGAAATTAAGAATTATGGGAGGAAGATGAAGTAAAAAGTGTTCAGACCTGAGTTTTAGACTTTGCTAAGTTATCTAGCCTTTTGGGGGCTACATTTTCTTAATCTTTAAAAAGGATCAATTAGACAAGATTATCTTGGAGCTTTCTGGCGTTAGAAGAGTATTGTAAAAACCTATTGCCAGAAAAATCTAGAAAAGTATAATCTAGCTATATATTGCTTTTGTTTTGGAATTTACTGTAAAATGTATCTTTGTCTGTTTCAGTAGCCGACTAATGTTAAATATTGTGTTCAAAGCTAACTGCTTCATTATGAGAAACTCACTGTTGCTAATAAAACAGCAGGGTGGAGTGATTCTTCTCAGGTGAGCAGCCCAGAAAGAGACAACGAAACCTTTAACAGTGGTGACTCTGGACAAGGCGACTCCCGTAGCATGACCCCTGTGGATGTGCCAGTGACAAATCCAGCAGCCACCATACTGCCAGTACACGTCTACCCCCTGCCTCAGCAGATGCGAGTTGCCTTCTCAGCAGCCAGAACCTCTAATCTGGCCCCTGGAACTTTAGACCAACCTATTGTGTTTGATCTTCTTCTGAACAACTTAGGAGAAACTTTTGATCTTCAGCTTGGTAGATTTAATTGCCCAGTGAATGGCACTTATGTTTTCATTTTTCACATGCTAAAGCTGGCAGTGAATGTGCCACTGTATGTCAACCTCATGAAGAACGAAGAGGTCTTGGTATCAGCCTATGCCAATGATGGTGCTCCAGACCATGAAACTGCTAGCAATCATGCAATTCTTCAGCTGTTCCAGGGAGACCAGATATGGTTACGTCTGCACAGGGGAGCAATTTATGGAAGTAGCTGGAAATATTCTACGTTTTCAGGCTATCTTCTTTATCAAGATTGAAAGTCAGTATAATATTGACAGTAAAAGGATGATGTTCTAATTAGTGGGATTGAAGGAAAAGTAGTCCTTGCCTTCATGACTGGTTGGTTTAGGAAAATGTTTTTGTTCCTAGAGGAAGGAGGAGGTCCTTACTTTTTTGTTTTCCTTCCTAAGGTGAAAAATCAAGCTGAATGACAATTAGCACTAATCTGGCACTTTATAAATTGTGATGTAGCCTCGCTAGTCAAGCTGTGAATGTATATTGTTTGCACTTAATCCTTAACTGTATTAACGTTCAGCTTACTAAACTGACTGCCTCAAGTCCAGGCAAGTTACAATGCCTTGTTGTGCCTCAATAAAAAAGTTACATGCACCTTCAGTGTTCCTGTTTGATTAAACATTTAGTTGAGAGGTAAAATATCTGCTTTTTAATATTCATCACTGATAACTCTTGAATGGTTATTTCTTCATGGGCTCCTATTATTTTAAAATAAGACATATATAACAGTTCCTTCCAGGGTTACTTTTCTCTGATATTATACATGCCATTCATCAAAACATTTGATCTGTTTTCCATGGGCCAAATCATGCATTCTTCTTGAAGCTATTCTATTTTGCAGTAGGGCGTGGGTTTCCTTTAGTTAGCTATCTTTTGGTAGCTACTGCATGTGTAGTAATATACAATAGGAGATACACAGGAAATACTACTGGCCCACCATCAATAAGACTTACAGTTTCTAGTGGATTCTCAATTTAATTTGAGCAGGCAAAATGCTAAGACATTAAAAAGCAGAGGCTCTGTGGTCAGGCAATGCTGTGTTTCAGAGTCCTGATTTTGCCACTTAGTAGCTAATCTTAGAGAAGTTATGTTACCTCTAAGATCGATCTCTCTCTCTCTCTCTTTTAAATACTGTTTCTCAGATGTAAAATGTGAATGGTAGATTACCATCAGGACAGCTGTGAAGTTTAAAAATATATCTAAAAGACTTAACATAATGCCTGGCACATACACATTTAAGAAATGCAGTAAAGTTTAGTGTTCATTCTAGCCATATAATACTTTCTCACACTTAAAACTTGTATGTCCTCTTCAGTAATACGTTTTTTATTTCTCAGTTTAAATAATTTTTGGCTGGGCGCGGTGGCTCACACCTGTAATCCCAGCACTTTGGGAGGCTGAGGTGGGCAGATCACCTGAGGTCAGGAGTTCAAGACCAGCCTGGCCAACATGGTGAAACCCTGTCTCTACTAAAAATACAAAAATTAGCCAGGTGTGATGGCGGGCTCCTGTAATCCCAGCTACTCGGGAGGTTGAGGCAGGAGAATGTCTTGAGCCTGGGAGGGGGAGGTTGCAGTGAGCCGAGATTATGCCACTGCACTCCAGCCTGGGTGACTGAGCAAGACTCTGTCTCAAAAAAAATATCTATCTATTTTTTTAAAGTGAGCATTTTAGTTGCATTTTCAGGACTATATTAAGGGTTGGAGAAGGGCGTTATTACACATCAACTAAAGCAAGTAATCTGCTGAGGCAGAAAATAATTTGCCGGGTCTGACCCACAGACCCTGGCTGAACAACGGATGAAAAAATGTATGCTGACACAGGTGTTTTGCCTGACAGCACGAATAGAGGACTTCACTGCTCGGCACCACTGACAAGAGAGTCCAGCAAGAGTGAAGCCCCGATAAGCTGGCATTGCTTGTGTTTATTTAGTACAGATTTAATGACAAAGGCTTTGAGTCAACACACTTTTGGGTAATTAGCATGCCCGCTCCCCTCCCCTGCCCACCAAGAGAGCAGTCCTGTGCGCAAATGATTAAAGGCCAGGTTCCGAGGCCTAAGTAAACTAATCTAGACCAATTCCTTTACATCCCCTTGTTATCTAACCTAATTTTTAAAGAAAATTCAGCTGTCTTCAGCCAAATTTTCTTTTGAAGCTTTTGCAAAACCTGGCCTTCCAACAAGGTTTGCTTCTTTCTATAATTTCCTCTTATAATTTCTCCCACCACCCTGTCTGAACTCCTACAATAATTGTTTTGATCCTCCTCTCTGAGGTGTTGAGTAATCTCAGGAAAATGGTATAAGAGCATTACGTTTATTACAGTTAATATTTTTGAGCTGGGTGTGGGTTCAGCAGTTACACCCTGAAGCCATGTTTATCTCTCCATGGTGTTAAATGCTAGTATAGTGTTCTCAAGATACAAGATGTGATTTGATTCAGTACTTCACAGAACTTTTTCAGCTTATGGTAGGAAATTTGTAGGGTAGGGATAATAGTATTCCAGTTAAAAAAAATTAGCTCATGGCTTTTATGTCCACAACACAACTAAAACGCATGTAGAAAAGTGGTAATATGATTGAATGATGGAGGGGGAAACGTGATGATTAAGAACAGCAGGTGATCAAGTTCAGTAGGGCCTTTCTGTAGCGATGATTTTCCTACTGCATTAAGGCCTTCAGCGTAGTCTTTTTCTTATACACACAATGTTTATTTAAAATATTTTGGGCAACTCTTTATATTTTTTTTAAGGTAAGTGTCCAACATCAAGAGATTCATCACTTAGGGTATCCTCCTATGATAAGAGTCATATTATAGGAGAGTATTTGAAATGTTACTTGGCTAGGTATAAAGATAATGAAGTAGACATATTTTGACTTAATGAATGGACAAGATCATTCTGAAGCAGTGTAACTTTTTGAAGCTAGTTCTGGAAGCTATAACTAAAAGACGTCTTTACAGAAAGATGTGCACATACACAGAATTTACATACATTTGTGAGAGAGAGTAGGAATCCAGAGATATCTAAAGTCCATTTATGGACCTGGTGGAAAGAACTTCTATTTTGCTGGGAAGATCTTATTGTAGATATGGCTGACATGGAGAGACATTCCATATAATTATTCCATATAATTTTCTGAATATACAAATACTTAGTTGTTTTACTAAAAGCAGAGATGAGGGAGGTAAAATAAGTTTTCTGTTTACTCGATTCTCCTCAGAGTTTTTTCTTTAAGTTTTTTAGTCCTTTATTAAGTGATGTCTCCTCCCTACATCCAAAGTTGTAAGCCGCTGACTCTTACCTCCTCTAAAATGATTTGAGTAAATGCAGGCATTTAAAGCAGGATGTTTTTTGAGAGGTTTGCTTACTTGTTTCCTGTACTAGTTATCTGTCAACCATCCCATTTTTGTTTACCTTTCTCAATTCCATAATAGCTTTATTTTTACAATCCTATGACATCACATACTGTGTTTTTATACTCTTAATCTTTCCTGTTTGCACAGCTAAATTCTTTAGCTTTAATGATCAGTGTTCCACTGTGAGCCTTATGATAACTATGATGTTATTTTATGTATTTTAAAGGTGAAACAATTGTTAGCATATACACAGGTATGGTGACTTATCCCTGTAATCACAGCACTTTGGGAATCCGAGGTGGGTGGATCACTTGAGCGCAGGAGCTAGACCAACCTGGGCAACATGGTGAAGCCTGGTCTCTACAAAAAGATACAAGAAATAAGCTGGGTGTGGTGTCGTGCCCCTGTAGTCCCAGCTACTCAGGAGGCTGAGGTGGGAGTATCACCTGAGCCTGGGCATTGAGGCTGCAGTGAGCTGTAATTGTGCCGTTGCACGCCAGCCTGGGCGGCAGAGTGAGACCCTGTCTCAAAGAAAATAAAACGTTTGTATCACTTCTCTGCCAAATACTTACAAATAATTTTGATGAAAATTTTAGCTCTCTAGTTGCTCTATTTGCTACTCTATATCAGGGGTGTTCTTACTGACAACTTTTTGATTAGGCCACAGTAGCTTGGTTCTCATTTTTCAGCTTTTGGGCAAGTGGTGACAGCTTCCAGGTACAGCTCACTTGCTACCAGTGCAAGATACTAAATGCTAGATTATAAAATATTTGTATTCAATATTAATACTAAGAGGACTTAGCCTTACTAATTCTGTTTCTCAAGCATTATTCCTTTATTCATTTTATTTCAAAGACCCCAAACTTTGGTAATGATTAGTCTTTCAAATATTTGGGTTATCTGATTTGTATCTGACTCTGGGACTACAAAGATGAATGACATTCAAATATTCAGACACCTCAGGTATGTCCATTTCACCGAGAGCAAGTCTCTTCTTTAATTATTCATTTAATTTTTATCACACTTTTCCTGCTCTCTGTCTGAAAGTGTTACTAAACTAGATTTTTGGATCACTTCTTTAACTTTCTTATCTTTTCTCTTGTTTCTGATTTTTATTGGGAGATTTCCTTGACTTTATCTTCCTACCTTTTTATGAAGTTTTAAATTTTCATTAACATTCAAAATCTCTAAGACCTGTTACCCGAATGTTCATTACATACAGTTGTCCCTCAGCATCTATGGGGGATTGTTTCCAGGATCCCTACAGATACTAAAATCTGCAAATGCTTAAGTCCCTGATACAAAAGGGAGTAGTGTTTGCCAAAAACCTCCACACATCCTCCTGTATACTTTAGATCATTTCTAGATTATTTATAATATCTAATGCTGTGTAAATGCTATGTAAATAGTTGTTATACTGGATTGTTTAGGGAATCATGACAAGAAAAAATGGTTTGTACATGTTCTGTATAGAAGCAAGCATCCTGTTTCTCTGAATATTTTCTATCTGTGGATGTGGGCAACCTGTGGCTATGGAGGGCCAACTGTGTATGTATTCTGTTCTTGTTTCATGATTGTGTTATTTTCTCATTACTCTAAGGATAGGTTTTTAAAAGATTTTTTGCCCTAAGTAGTCCATTTACTACACTTTTTCTATTCCATTCACTTATCTGCATTGTTCTATTTGCTCAGAATCTTGTGATAATTGGCTGACTGTTTAAGAATGGAGTACCAACCCCACACCTATTGGGGGTCATCCTGGAAGGGTGTCCAAGAAAGTTGGAGACCCCAACTCTGATGTGGGGTGTGGGGTGAAAAGCAGGTCAAATTCAGGTTTCAAGACAGCCCAAGCTCAGTACATTTTCCTGTCCACTGCCTCAGTTTACCTACATTCAGAAGATGGTCCAGGAAGAGTTGAGCAGAGTTGGCTCCAAAACATTAGGGTGCTAAGAGCGAAACAGTTCCAAGCCTTCATCTTGCTGTTTGCCAAAATCATTTATGTGTATCTTGAGAGATGGGGATGAGTGGATAGTGGGTGCGTGGTGGAGCTCTGAGGGGCCCTGTCCAGAACCCCATCTTAGCTAACAATTGTTTCACCTTTAAAATACATAAAATAACATCATAGTTATCATAAGGCTCACAATGGAACACTGATCATTAAAGCTAAATAGGAGGACGTCCTGCCTGCCCATGGCCCCCTCTGGCCCTCACTTGGCATGCACAGGTCACCGTCCATAGCAGTAATGCTTCATTGGTCCCAAGGTCTAGGTGAAGGGGAGAATTGACCATCCTATCCTAACCTCCTGGGGCCTTCATGCTTATGTTCTTGTTGAAGAAACACAAAGCCCTCGAGATTCATGTAACTGTATGATGGAGAGAAAAAAGTACCTAATGTTTCCCCCAAAAGACAGTATATTTTGTACTTTGTAAAGTGTTTATTAAAATGAAGGGGAAAAACAGGAAGAAAAAAAAAAAAAGAATGGGTCACCAAAAAAGATGACTGGAAGCTTGAATGTAAAAGGTAAGGCTTACTCATTTGGGGCTTCATGATAGCATTATTTTTTGTCAGGGTAGGGAACACCAATGTAGGGGTATGGAAGAGCATTATAAGTGGGACACAAAACGCAGAGGCCATAAGGATAAATTAAACACACAGAATTTATTCCCACAAGACTTTTGATTGGAGGAAAATATCAACGTCAAAAGACAAAATGGCCACCTGCAGTGGGAGGAAATCAATAAAAAAGGGCAATGGATGTGAAGAGGCAGTTAACACATGAAAACATTTTCAGTAAGCATATGTAAGGTTTTAAGGCACATACTTTGGCAAGCATGTGGGGAAATGGGCATTCATGCTTTAGTTTGGAATAAGTATATTTTTGGAGAGTAAATTGGTGATGACTGTTAAGGTAAAATACACACACACACACTTTTGAGCCAGAAAACACACACACACACACTTGACCTAGAAATTCCACTGCTAGGAATTTGCGCTACAAAATAGTAGAACAGAATTGATAACATCTCATTTGTCTGAAAAATCTTAAAAGCATATATCTGATTGCTTTAACTTTTTTCTGGTAGGAGGTACAAGAAATTTGAAGGTGTTGGCTTTAAGGAAAGGGTTTGGGACTTGTTGCGGGAGGAAGACTTGCTTTTCATTCTGAACTTTACTGTAGAACTTAAAAGGTATATATCACTTTTTTGTTAAAAATTTTAAACTAAGAGATAAAATGGTAGATTGCTATGATACCTACTCTTCCTGTCTTTCTTTGGATAGAGTTTGAGGGTTTTTTAAATTATCAAGTCTGAGATAATACTTAAAAAAAAAAAGCCTAAGTATTTAAAAGCCTAAGTATTATCCACATTACACTAATTTTTGCATTTCACTTAATACTTTACAAAGTACTGCCATATATGTAACTTTTTTGTTGTTTGTTTTTTGAGATAGGGTCTCACTCTCCCCCCAGGCTGGAGTGCAGTAGTGTGATCATGGCTCACTGCAGCCTTGACCTCCTGGGCTCAAGTGAGCCTCCTGCCCCAGCCTCCTGTGTAGCTAGGATTACAGGTGCACACTACCACACCCAGTTAATTTTTGGGAAATTGTTTTTGTTTTCATTTTTTTTGAGACAGAGTCTTGCTCTGTCACCCAGGCTGGAGTGCAGTGGTGTGATCTTGGCTCACTGCAACCTCTACCTCCTGGGTTTGTGCAATTCTGTCACAGCCTCTCAAGTAGCTGGGATTACAGGCATGCACCACCATGCTCAGCTAAGTTTTTGTATTTTTAGTAGCGATGGGGTTTCGCCATGTTGGCCAGGCTGGTCTTGAACTCCTGACCTCAACTGATCCATCTACCTCAGCCTCCCAAAGAGCTAGGGTTACAGACATGAGCTACCACGCCCAGCTGTTTGGGGGGTTTTTTAGAGATGAGGTTTCACTATGTTGCCCAGGCGGGTCTTGAATTCCTGGGCTCAAGCGATCCACCAGCTTCAGCCTTCCAAATTGCTGGGATTATAAGCATGAGCCACCAGGCCTGGCCCATATGTGTAAGCTTATTTTTTCCTGACAGTGGCCCTGGTGAGGTGGATATTGTTTTAGGGGATAAGAAAATGGAAACTCTTGGAGATTGACTTTCTAAGGCCATTATCAGAAGTGCTGAGTTAGAGTTAGCTCTCTCAAGTCCAAATACAGTGCAACATTCTCTGCAGTATCTCCTTTAGCTCTCTAGTGCTGCAGCTGTTAACATATTTTCCACTGCTGTCTCACTCATATGCTTTTGGTGCACTATGGCAAAGTAGACACTTTGTGAACTATACGAACCATTCAGTTGAGGTTGTCTTAAGTCATAGTTTCTCAAGAGGTCCTGAAGCTGAGGAAGAGGATAGCCTCTTTTTCAATATGAAAAGTGGAAAGCCCGAGGAGATGAAGAAACATCTTGAAGACAAATTTACTTGAAAGTAAATATTTTTTCTTCTGTCCTAGTTAATACTACTATTTGTACCTTGCATCCTTTCCCAACACTGCTATCATTGTAGCCTCTGGAGAAGAAAGTTGCTAGCTTCTGTTTAGAAACTTTGTAACACTGCTGTAACTCCTATTACTTTAGCTTATGTATCACTGATTTTTTGTTTTTTAAAAATTCCTCAACAATTTCTATGTATTTTATATTCTCTCTATATTATATATATAAATTCATATATATATGTGTGTATGTATACTCTCTCACATTTACAGCTGACTCTTGAACAACATGGATTTGAACTGCGCAGGTCCACTTAACATGTAATTTCAACCAAATGCCAATAGAAAATACAATTTTCGCAGGATATGGAATCCAAATATAAAGGAGGCTTGACTTTTTGTATCCTGGGGTTCTGCAGGGCTGACTAGAGGACTTGAGTATACACGGATTTGGGTATACATGGATGTCTTGGAACCAATCCCTTGGGCATACAAGCAGCTGTATTTCACGTGCTTATGATATAGACCTCTGCCAGTATAGATTTTTTTTTTTTTTTTTTTTTTTTGAGACAGCATCTCACTCTGTCACTTAGGCTGGAGCCCAGTGGCATGATCTCAGCTAACTGCAATCTCTGCCTTCTGGGTTCAAGTGGTTCTCCTGCCTCAGCCTCCCAAGTAGTTGGGATTATAGGCATGTGTCCCCACACCTGGCTAAGTTTTTGAATTTTTAGTAGAGACGGGGTTTCACCATGTTGACTAGGCTGGTCTTGAACCCATGACCTCAAGTGATCCACCTGCCTTGGTCTCCCAAAGTGCTAGAATTCCGGGTGTAAGCCACTCACCCGGCTGCTCAGTATAGACACTTGGAGCAGAGGTTTTTAATGATAAACTTTATAGTATTTAAGAGATGCATTATTAAACTTACAGATAGGATTTTTAAGTGTTGGTTTTTAACTCTCATTTTCTCTTTATGGATTAGATTCAAGCTTGTTAACACACACCAACAGATGAGCGGCTGCCAACAGATGGGGAGGACAGCTGTGTGATATTCCATTTAGATGACTAAAATGTTAAATCTCAAAAAAGTCCACAGTATCAGCGCTTGGAGTAAAATTTACTTGCTGTAATTTGAGCTGTAATCATGCCAGTTATTCTGTATGCTTTATTTCTAGAGTAATGCCATCCACTTCTATGATGTCAACTGCCCTATGTGCACATAAGACTTACAGCTCTCTTAACTCCATCCCTTTATTTCTTCCTCTTCCACTGGCCACAGCTTCCTGCCTCCTCACTCAGCTCATTGATGAGTTGTTCACTGGAAATCTCTAGCCATGTAAACTATAAGCACTTCTAGTTCAACACATCCAAAGGCTAACTCATCTTTCCTCCAAAATCTAGTTATGTTTTCCCTCGTTAATGACTTCCATAGGTCATAAAAGCTTGAAACTTTAAAATTGTTCTTGACTTACCTTAGTTACCTTTTATACCTAACCCATCACAAATTACTGTTGATTCTTCCTGTGAAATGGCTTATATCTTTTGACCTTCATGCCTACTGTGGATATCCTGTTTTGGACCCCTTCTCTCTCACGTGTATTCACGTACTTATTCAGCCAGTACTGATGGATTGTTTATTATGTGTGAGATGATGTCTGATTTGGCAATTTTCGATAGGTCCTCTCTTCTCTTAAATAGACTACAACGATGTATTTATTGCACATATCCCATGGGTTTATCTCATCTAGTCCCCACAACAGTTCTTGGAAGCAGATGAGGAAACAGGCACAGAGAGGGGAGGCATATTTCAAACCATGATAATACAAGACAATATCACTGGTTCAAATCCTACCTGAAACGAGCTGAGGGCATCAATAAGTATAGAAATCCTCTCCTTATGCAAAGTGAAAAAAATGATTCAAACAATGAGTCATATGTAAGTTGAACATAAATTATAGTTTAGGGAAAGCCATTTTAAGACAATTGCCAAGAAATCTGAGAGCAAAATCTGAGAGCTCATGGCTTTTTCTGATCTTTCCTATTTTCTTGGCCACCCCTAATTTGATGGCGTTGTATTTGAATAACTTGTCTTCAGTGAGTCTGTCCAAAACATTCAAAGTTTTCATGGGAATATGAGCTCTTTTTAATCACGTACTTTGGGTAAAATTTTTATTTTGATATAATTGTAGATTCACATGAAGTTGTAAGAAATGATACAGATAGATCCTATGTACCATTTTTCCAGTTTCCTTCAACAGTAACATCTTGTAAAACTATAGTACAACATCACAACTGGGATATGGACATTGATACAGTCAAGCTACAGAACATTTCCATCATCAGAATTCCTCATATTGCCCTTTTATAGTCACACCCACTTCCCCCTTGCCACCACCTCCACTTTAACCCTTAGCAACCATAGATCGTTCTATATTTTTTTAGTTTTAAGAAAGTTATATAAATGGTGTTCAACAAGATGCATCCTTTGGGATTGGCTTCTTTCCCTCAGCATAATTCTCAGAAGATTCGTCAATGTTGTTGCACGCATCATTCCTTTTTGTTGCTCAGTAGTATCCCATGGTATAGATGTACCATGTTTATTTAACCATTCACCCACTGAAGGATATCTGGATTGTTTCCAGATTTGGGTTATGATGAATAAAGCTGCATATACACTCACAAAGTTTTTTTTTTATGAGCACAAGTCTTCATTTGTCTAGGACAAGTGCTCTGGAGTACAATTGCTGGGTCATATGGTAGTTGCATATTCAGTTTTTTAAAGAAACAGCCCAATTGTTTTCAGAATGGCTGTACCACTGTACATGTTACCACCAACATATAAGTGATCCAGTTTCTGTACATCCTCACCAGCATTCGCTGGTGTCACTGTTTTTGATCTCTCCTTTTATGTTATTGGAATAACTGCTTTAAGTCTCTCCCTTCTCCAAACTATCATCTTTAGTGCTATCTGAGTTCAGTTTTAGACATGTGCCTTAAGTGATTTGGGGGATAGATATTGGTAGAAATGTAATAGGCATTTGGATATATTTAGTTTAAGGGAAGAGATAGATCTGATAACCAGTTTTGTAAGCTGTCTTTGTTTAGTTGATGGTTACAGTTATATAAGTGGATGAAATGACTGAAGAATGGGTAGACGAGAAAGAGAAGATGGCTGAGGACAGAGTCCTGAGAAGCGTCAAAGAGTTGGGTGATTGAGTAAACAAAGGATTAGGAATGTATTCTGTAAGAGAAAACAAGAAAAGAGGTAATTTAAAAATATTACGAAATATGATACCAGATATTAGAGGCTGGGTGTGGTGGCTCACACCTGTAATCCCAACACTTTGGGAGGCTGAGGCTGCCAGATTGCTTGTGCCTAGCAGTTCAAGACCAGTCTGAGAAATGTGGTAAAACCCTGTCTCTACTAAAAATAAAGCCAGGCGTGGTGGCATGCGCCTGTAGTCCCAACTATTCGGGAGGCTGAAGTGGGAGAATTACCTGATCCCAGGAGGTTGAGGCTGCAGTGAGCAGTGATCATGCCTCTGCACTACAGCCTAGGCAATGGAAGTGAGACACCCTCCCCCAATCTCTCAATCTCTCTCGATCTCTCTCTGTCTCTCTCTCTCTCTCTCTCTCTCTACACACACACACACACACACACACACACGAGAAAGAGAGAGAGAGAGAGAGAGAGAGAGAGAGAGAGAATTTAAGATGAGAACTAAAAATGTCTCTTGCATTTGGTATGCCCCTAAAGGGGTCGGTGTTCATCTTTGCTTGGCAGTTTTAGTGGGAAATGATGGGGAGAAACCTGGGGATAGGTGGTTGACGCATAAATAGGAAGTAAGCTGACACAATGAATGAAGACCATTCTTTGGAATGAAGAGGAAAAGAATGAGCAATCATTAGCATTACTGAAGATTATTTTTTTGCTAGGGGAAATGTTTTTAGGCCAAGGTTGAATCAGTGGAGGGAAAGAGGCTGAAAAGGTAGGAAAAAAACTTACACATTGTCAACAATGAGCACATTATAATGACTAAACTTTATTTTAGTGAAAAAATGTATTTAAGAGAGGAGAGATTTATGGAACAGGGTCCTGGAGGAGATGGGAGAGAATTGGGTTCAGACTGGAGAGATGAGAGGGGTAAGCAGAGATGAATTTGTTGTTGAGTTGAGCCTGAGGGCTTTGCTCATCTTTGCAGGGTTCGGTGAGAAGGCGTAGGGAGCTTGAGAAGAGTTCTGAGAGTTGAAACACCACTGAGGGAATGGAAAATGGTGCTGATTAAAGGCAAGGAATAGGATGCTTGTGTCTGATTAAAGAACACATATTTGTAGTGATGTCAGTTTGCACAGTGGGTCAAGGCTAGAGTTAAGAAGCTGAATTGGGGGCTTAATAGCAGAAAATGATGTGTAGTGAGTAATGGATAGACTAAGAACTGAAATAGTGATTGAATTAGAATATAAGCTTAGAATTTTTGAGGAAGAGAGAAATGGAAGAATTGGTTCTAATTATAAAAGAGGATATTGGAGTTAAGATTTTCAGAGGTAAAAAAAAATTTTAGACAATCATGATGTCCAAGAGAGTGGTTTAGTGAAATAGTGTTTGTTCATAAGACTCTGTAGTGCTAAGGAGTTTCTATTTTATCTTGAAATTGATGAGAAATCAAGGAAGAGACATAGCAATATTAACATTTCAGAAACTTTCTTTTGATGACAGTGTGAATAATGGATTAAAGAGGGGCAATACTGGAAGCAATTAGACATGTTAAATTCACTGCGAAGCACTTTTGCATCCAACTGAGGGGGAAGCTTTCAAGCCACCAAGTTTTCAGCCACATGTTTTCTATTCTGTCGATTGAACTCAGTTAATTGACCCAATCTATCTTAATTACCTGCTCCAGAAAAGATCATGTCCCCTCAGCTGTGTTTTGCCCACATCATCATCTTTACTAAATATAATTAGAACCCTCGCTTCTGGCTTAACCTCAGGAAAAACTAGCTCCTTAATATTTTCATGCCATTGAAATTGTGGCGCCAGATATGGCCACAGTGGATAGAAATAGTATAACTTTTCTCCTTACCTTTCACTACATTTTTGAGAAGGTCTGAACATTTTTCATAAAACTCTCAGGCATGTAATTTTCAGTTTCTGTGACCTTTATCTTTCTGAAATGGGAGAGGTTCCCTTGTCCCCCTCACAGGGCGTGCATGGGGGGTGTGGCTCGCTTCTTCAGTGCCCCGCTGTTCAGACCTCTAGAGGCACATACAGACGGGAAGGCTGTGGAGCTCCGACCCCTTGGCAGTGTCTACGGGTGAATGTTTACAGCTCCTGAAGCCCCAGTGGGTGTGTGTTACAGGCTGCTCCTTTAGTTTGTCTAGAGGGAGCTTGTGTTAACCAGCTCTATTAGACCTTCTACCTTGTCGCAAGGACAGCAAGCTTTATGTATCCTGGGTTCTTGCCTTGGTATACCAGAAGAATTGGATCACACGTGGGCTTGGAGAATGAGTGCAAAGTTTTATTGAGTGGAAGTAGCTCTCAGCAGATGAGGGGCCCAGAAAGGAAATGGTTTTCCTCGGGCTCTTTTCCGACAGCCCGGGCCAAACTCCGCATCGTTCTGCCCGTGGATGGTCTGCGAATGTGCCAGCGAGCTCCTCTTCTTCCACCCTTATGCTCCTCTGGACGTCTGGCTGCCTGTGTGCCTGCCTGCTAGGGTCTGGGGTTTTCATAGGCACAGGATGGGGGAGTGGCAGGCCAGGGTGGTCTTGGGAAATGCAACATTTGGGCCCGAAGGCTGGAGTGCCAGTCCTCACCTAGGTCGGTGGGGGTGGAAACCTAGCCAGGGACCACACTCTCCTCTACCCAGCACTTCACTTCCCCCATCCCTATTATTTAAAGGGACCACGCTCTTCTATTCCCAGCACTCCCCTATCATTTCTACACTGTAAATTTTTTTTGTTTATATTTGTCTCATCTCTCAGGTTGTGAGTTCCTTCACATTAACTTGCATGGAATTCATCTTGTTATAATGTGGTACCTAAAAATCCTAGTACTCTGGTTCAAAAATAAATGTTTAACAAATGTTCAGTGAAAGCAAATGAATGAATGATGACTCCCACACACGGAGGAACCCTGCTCACCTGTAAGGTACATGATTTGAAGGTTCCAACAAGTCTGTCTTGAAACAGGCCCAGTTGCGATGCCCATACAGTTCTCGGACTAACAGAAAGTGTCACACCATCCAGATATGCTTAATTTGGAAGCAGCTGTAAGGAGACTCCCGGCCAGCTCAAGTTTCCTCATCTGGGAAGAGGCGGGAGGCTGCTAATAGTACGGAAGCATGGCGGCCGCCTGCCTGAGTTCGGGAGCGCAGGTTCTTCCTCGGGAAAGAAGCCGAGGCCGCTTTCCGTACAGCAGCATGGCGGCCGCCAAGGGAAGCCGGTCATACCATCACGCCAGGGGGAAGAGGCCGCCGTAAAGGAAGCTCTGCTTCCTCTTCTTCCTTCTCCCGCCTCCCACCGGCTGTCGTAAAAGGGTGAATGGAGAGCGAGTTGTGGGGGGGAAAAAGGGAGGACAGGGGGCGCGGAGTCAGAGTGGCGCAGCAAGTGGCCGCAGGTGGCGACGGTGGCGGGGATTGGGGTGTGAGGTAATCCAGGGGTCGCGGAAGAGGAGGCTGAGAGGGTCAAAAGAAAACTAAAGCTGCAGTCCGGCCTACTGGTCCGGGGGCCGCGGAGCCCCCACCCGGGGAGATGGACCTCAACCGGATCATCCAGGCGCTGAAGGGCACCATCGACCCGAAGTTGCGGATTGCAGCCGAGAACGAACTCAACCAGGTGAGGAGAGGGCCTTCGGCGCCCCTCTTCCGCCTGAGCGGCGCCCCTGCCGGCTGGCCGGGCTCCCCCTCCCCGGCGCCCCTCGTCCTCACCCCCACCAGGCTGGGGCTGACGCCTCACGGCGGGTCCCGCCCTCCGCCCCCACTGACCCCCCCGGTCCAGTGGAGCAGGGCTCCCAGGATCTTTGCGGAGCAGCTCGCGCACCTGTTGGCCACCTTTGCACCTTTTCGTGTCGTCTTCCTTCTCCAGTGCAGTTTGTTCAGCCCACTTGGTCCGCAAGAAGCAGTTTTTGCAACCTGTGCTAGTGTTTTCAGGATGTGATTTCTTTTCCTTAAGTGCGCTGACTTGGGGAGCAGGTGGGAATTTTACTTACAATTCAAATCTGAGTTCATCTTTTCTCCAAACCCAGCCCTTTTTAGGTGTTGCTGTGGAGCACTCTGCCCACCGCCTCCTCCTGTCGGGTTGGCAGGACTGTTTTGACACTGATTGGCCGAGTTTTGCGGAGCGCTGGGCAGTGCTGTTGGGAGAGTGCTCTGGGGAGAATAGGCAGTTTTCATGGTGGTACTGCTTTATCTAAGACACATTAAACCAAGATGTGTATGGAGAAATTTCTTATAAATGCTAAAATGTGTAAGACTTTTCTTTTTTCCTCCGTCTCTTGTTCTTCCTGATTAGCCTTGACGTTTTTCCAGCGTTACCCCCACACTTCAAAATTTTAATGACCCCAAACTCTAGCTTATCTCTTCTTCCCTACCGGTACTTGAGAATCATAGACCCCTTACTAAAAAGTAGGAATTAAGAACTACCCCTGGGATGGAGCAATAGCTGTTTTAGGTTGTGATAACCTGTAAAATGTAAATATTCCAAAATCAGCGTTCTCAAAGAGTTGCCCAGGACCTGGAGCTTCAGCATCACCTGAGAACTTACAAATTATGCAAATTATGGGGCTTCAGTCCAGACTTAAAGAATCAGAAACTGTGGGGGTGGGGCCAGTTGTATTTTAACTAGCTCCCCCAGGTGATTCTGTGCCTCCGGAAGTGTGACTACAGTGTGATTGTCCTAAGTAAATGTTTCTGTTGGAATTGACTTTAAAAGGCAGCTGCATGTTGGGAATCTTTGAAAGGGATTATTTTAATAGGTAATCTAGGTGGAGTTTGGAGTAGGTGTGAATGCAGGATTCCCCATAGATAAAAAGGAGAGTGAAAACACTGCCAATGGAGAGGAGGCTGGGTTGAACTAATGCCCTAAGATGATGTATTGGTGCCTCAAAAAGAAATGGACTGTCACTTAGAATAGCGGGAAGTTAAAGTCAGTACCTGTCACAGACTTTGCAGAGTAAAAGTACTGTATGTTGGCTGGCTGGAAGAATAGTAATCCAGGGGTTAGTTAGGAAGAACAAAACGAGCTGAATTTGCAGTCTACTAGTATGAACAGGGGAGTTGGCCTGTTTATGACCCCCTTCTCACAATGAGGCCAGGTGTTCCTTTGATATCAGGTTACACTTCCCTGTCCTTCACCTAACCTTCATTTCTTTCTGATTCATCAGTATATAAGTACAGTTGATGTTATAGAAGTGGAAAAAGTACCTTAGAAAGCCGGCAGAACTAGGAAACATTTAAGACCCAGTCCTATTTTTTTCCCATGGTATTTCAGACAAAAGCAGGCACATTCAGGGTGGTATGGCCATAGACTCTTGATGGTAGTTCAGTCCAAATCCATTCCATCATCACTCTGCCCTGCCCCATAGTGTCCCACCTCATCACAGACCGTGATTTCCCCAGCAATTTCTAAAGGTAGCTTATTGCTATAACACTCTTTCAGCATTTATATTTTACATAAAGCATAGTGAAATGCTTTAAGGTTTTTTGAATTGGCTGTAAGTAGAACAAAATACAATGTCACCTAACCATGTAGTAAAACATGCTTATAATCATGGGTTTTGCATGCTTGTCCTTTGCCACCACTGTAACATCCGACTTTGTTGGATAAATGGGTGGGTAAATCACCATAAGTGGTTACGGTCCACCTCTTTGACTTTAGTCTAGATCTCCCCTTAGCAGTATGCTCTGCATAGGGAATGGGAGCAGCTTCCGCCGTATACTGATGGATCTGTCAATTGCCATTTAGAAAAGTAAGCAGCTTCTGCACAATAGCCTGTGTTCCAATGAATAAATTCTCATTTGGAGCTATATATTTTTTTCAGGCCAGCATTTTTCTGTTACTAGTGACTAGTTTTCTGACTGCTATTTGTGATATTGTTTCTATGGGAAAATGTAGTTTTAGTTTTATCTCAGGATATTAAGAGTGAACCCTTTACGTCTTTCTCATTTTCTATAGACCAGAAGTCCCATTAGTGGCAGCAGAGAGGAATAGGAATGGGTAGGTACCTTGCTGAAGTAATTCATCCAGAAAGGTGTCGTCTTTTAATAAATTATCCTTCCCATGGCCTCGGTAGGGAAATGAGTTTTTACTTTCATCGCCAAGCTTTGGAATATCTGCTTTCCATGCATGTGTACGTGCCATTTGCATTACCCTTTATTAAGATAATTTGTTTATATAATAGCACAGATATATTTATTGAGTTAATATATTGCAGATATTGGTATAAGAGTTTGTTCCCATGGAGCTGGGGATACAGACAAGTAACTTATATAATTTCAGGTCATAAGTGCTGTAAAGCCCAAGCAGGAGTGTTGGGATGTATAGCCATTCTCTGAAGAATGGCATTGAGTAGAGAGTTGGATGTTGTGAAGGAATGGGCCAGGCAAAGAACTGAGAGGAACAACGGTTCAGAAAAGGCCCTCAACTTGGCGTGCTGGAGGACTAGAAAGGTTAATGTAGCAGAGCAGTGAGTCAGAGGATGGGAGGAGACATCAGTTTTTTGCTTTGAGTTCTCATAAATGCAGCATTTAGTTAAGCAAACTGCTTATTTGCAGAAAACTTCACAGATACAAAATATCCTCAGGAAATCATTGAGAAATTAGTCTTGTTTATTTTTTAGAAACCCGAAGCCTGAAGAGGCACAAAGAAATTGGGTAACTATTTCTGAGTAAAGTAGTATGAAAATATATCTGATTTTATCTCTGAATGTTTTAGCTGGCCAAGCTAACATAGAATGAATCAATGCTGAAAGAAGACAAGGTTTCTGACATTTTAAAAAATGGCAGACAGTTGCAAAAAGGGGAGTTTCAAAATATGTACAATGGTAACAGTGTTGAAATAAAAGTAGGCTCTGCAATAGGTATATTACTTTCAAATAAGTAGCATTTATTTAGGAGTAAAGGTTATTTTGTATGTGTGGAATAAGATTTTTAAACAAATAACGGAAGTCAGTTTTTTTATGATTAGAATAAACTATATAGATGTTTTAATCTTAGATTCATGACAAGATCTTTCAGTATTTAGAAAGTTGTAAACATGAGTTATAATGCATATGTAGAAGGTGAAGGCTGGGTGAATCTGTATTAATTTTGCCTCCTATCAACTGTTGTTGGAACAAATCTGTTTTCTTAAAAACTGCTTTAAAATTCTGATGGTTTGAATTATGGATAAAAAAGAATTTGCATGCCACAGATTTGAGATCTGAAGACTACACAGGATGAAAGGAAGAACAATTATCATTCAAATGTTTTTGAAGGATATAGAAAGATTTGAGAAGCACAATGTTCTTGGATGAAAAGGATTAATACTTTAAAAATGCCAGTTGTCTCCAAATTAATTTTGTAATCAAACATTTACCTTCATAGATGCTATCCTAATTTAAAAAATGAGTAGTATGCCCAAACCTAGCTGTGTATTGAAAGGGATGCCCCCGTAGATCCAGGCTCTGAGGAGAGGGGTGGGCTAAACAGACTCTCTGGGCCATTGTCTGGTTTGGCCTCACTGGAATTTGAGTCTTTTCAAATGAATGTCAGTGGACAAAGGCATATGTGGACTCTGGAATGTGACAGGACTGTAATATAGTCCAGGTACTGTACATCTGGATATAATGTGATCAGAAGGAGTGGATGCTCTGCATTTTTTTTGCTTTGAAGGTCCCAAACTCAGGAGCAGATCAAAGTAGAGCACACCTGTGGGGTGAAGTGACTCAGGCCACAGGGCAGAGCAGGAACTTCATCCCCACAGACTCACTTAGGCATTAAGTTTAAAAGATAGTACAACAGTAGAGGGCAGCTGGTGATGACGGAGCGCTCAACACCGTCTCGTGAGTCACACTGTTCCAATCTGGACTGGCTTCTCTCCATTGCTCATGCTCAACTATGTAACATTATCTACTCTGTTTTGTTCTATTAGGTCTCCTATTTCCTGTAGCCTTTGTTTTTTTGTTTTCTGTTTGTCAAAAATACCATAAACAAAATTGAAGCCCAAATGATCTAGGAAGAAATACTTGCCGTGTATAGGTCAAATAAAAGATTGAGATTTTAAATTCATAAATAGCTCTTAGCATTTCTTAAGAATAAAGCAAATACTCCATTTACAAAAAGATAAAGGGAGTAAGGAATTTGTAGAAAAAACAGCCAACAAAGAGGGAAACATCTAACCTCCTTAGTAATAGAGAAAATGCAATTGAGAATATTAATAAAACATTAAAGTTTCAAAGGGATGATGATACCTGTGTTAGATAGATGGACATTATCATATGCTGCTGTTGGGAGCGTAAATTGGTATACTCCTTCTGGAGACCATTCTGACAATATGTTAAAAAAAATCATAAAAGTGTTCATATTCTTTTATTCCTCAGTTTCTGCTCAGGAAAATTTTTTGACTTGAAGTATTTTAGTAATCTTCATTTTGCCTTGAAGGGTTTGTCTCAGTTTAAAAGTTTTTCTTCTATTTGGACAGTAATGTATTCAGTAACTGGTGCTAACTTATAAGCTACTCACTTATATTGCACTATTTTATAAAACATTTCTTTGTAATTTCAGTCCTACAAGATTATCAATTTTGCCCCCAGTTTACTTCGGATTATAGTCTCTGACCATGTGGAATTCCCGGTACGACAGGCAGGTGAGTTGGTTTTTTATCCTTTATAAATTTATTTGTAGGTGACAGTAGAATGAGAGTTTTATTTTAATTTTAAATATCTGTAATTTATTGAAATATTCGGAAGCACTCATGAAGTATTTCTAGTGACTTAAAAATTTACTTTCTTTTCCCTCAGAAATTTAGAGGTAGATACTGAGCTCTCAAATATCCTCTAGCTCTTTTTTTCCCCCTCCTTTCCCTTCCACCCACCAATTCCTTGCCTCTGTAACTTTGCCCTTATTTTTGTTAGCTTTCTCAATTTTAATAGCTAATCTTCCTAATGTTTTATGATTTCTGGTAGCCTAGTCTCTGGGCCCATAGATTAAGACCATGAATTTATATATGTGAATTCAAGCTCTGTTACGTGGCAAATCGTGGAGGTAATGTGTTGCCCAGATGTTCCTAACCCAGGTGACTGCGGAGCAGGACTGTTTTAAATATGAAACTTACTTTTAAGTCTGTGGGATCTTATGTTGTTTCATGATGTTGTATATTGTTCTTTTGTCTTGTTTTTTTATGGACTGGTCATTAGAGCCCAGAAGGTTAAAAATTAGAGCCTTAGAGTGTCATGAATTTTCAGAAGATAATAATCAAAAGCTAAAGGAGGTAAACGACAATAGCTAATTAAAAATATTTAAAAAGACTTGTTATGTAAGTGACATATATGCATAAGTAATTTGGACAATTTAGAAGAATACAAAGAAGGAAGTAAAATTACCCAACATTCATCACTCAGAAATGGCCATCACTACTCAAAAATGACCATCACTACTCAGAAATGACCATCATTAATGTTAGGTGAACATTAGCCTTTCCATGTGTTCAGGTAGAAGGATCAATGAACAGTTCTATAGAAATGGGGTCATAATCTACATGCTGATGAAAGTATTTAATTTTATTTGAACATAGAATAAAAAGATAAATATTAAGCTTTGGGAAGATTTGTAACACTATATATGATTTCCTAAAAGATCCCTTTGTGGTTAACATAAAAAAGAAAATCCTATGGAAAAACACTGATGTTGGAATTATTTTTTGCTTTTATAAGGTTTACAAGACTTCTGTGTAAATTTTTGAAACCATAATTTGCACTTGTTTCATCTTTGTTTTATAAAATAGGGCTGTTCTGAAACAACATTTTGTTGAATGGAACCTATTTTAAAAACCTAAGTGTTTATAGGGCCATTGTAAAGTTCCTATGAAGCATTTAAGAAATAACATTTTAAAAGATCTTAAAACAAGTTATTACATTAATGCCTTCCTTTAATGACATGGAAACATTAGAGAAACATAGTTTATATCTTACATTGTTCTTCACACACCCAAAGATGACTGCCATCAGCTTTGATGCATGGTTCTCCAATTCTTTTGTTTATATTACACATGCTATTTTACAGTTTCCTTTTTTTCATTTAACCATGTACCCTTGAAGATTGCTCCAAGTCAGTGCATATACATACTTCATTCTTTATAACAGCTGTGCAGTATTTCTTTATATAAGAATTACCATGGTTTACTTAAACAATTTGATATTGATGGATATTTCCGTTATTGTCGTTTTTTTTTTTTTCATCGTTGATAGAAGCAGTGCTAAATGAGTATCATTGGATGTGTATCTAGGTACTTGTGGGAATATTTTTATAGAATAAATTATAAAAAGGGGGAAATGCTAGGCTAATGGATATTTATGACATTTAGAATTTAGAATCTTCTCACTAAGTTGCTTTTGCTTACATTTTCTACCAGCAGTGCATTAGAATGCTAGGTTCCCCAAATCCTCACCAACTCTGTACAACTTAATGAAGTTTTGATGTAAAATGTAAACAGCATTGAAAGGCATTTTTTTCTTCATAATTTGTTTTTTTCGTAATTTAGATTTCAAATCTGTTAACTACCTCATAAAGTTTATCTTGGTGATTATTTCCTAACTTATTAGGACAACCTTCTTAGGGCAGCCATTTTTGTCATAGAATCTGAAATACATTTAAAAATTCTACATTATAACCTAAATTTAAGTGGTATTTATAAATTTTCTGCTCTGTTTAATCTATTATTAAAATATAAGGATGCTTCAAGACACCCAGACAATTTATCATCTTTAGCATGACACTTAAAAAAGAATGTTGTGATTTTTGCTTTAAAAGAAAGCCTGTATAAAGCTGTAAAAAAAATTATGCTAATGTTAAGTGGAAATACATCTGCAAAATACTTTTTCTCTTTTGTTTGTGGGCAATATAAAGTGTTCTTGCTACCATCAAGCGTGCTCACTGGTGAATGTCCTTTCTTACCTTACTGTGAGTTTTTAAGAAACAGGAAAAATTCAGTATTTTGATGTTGCCAAGCAAAACGAAAAAATTTGAATGTTTGGTCTGCTGCTTTTTTTTGAGGTGTTGATAAGCATAATAGCATTATTAATATTATGTTCAGTGAAGGAAGCCTATCTTAAATTTAGGATAGTTATGATCTGGAATGTCAAGTCACTTTTGTTTCTAATTTTTTACTCCTTACCTCTGAAGAGAAGAGACTCTTTAGTAAAATTTCTCTAATATATGTAAATTTAGGCTCAGAAATGTACTTTCTTCAGTGCATTTTGGACTTGCTATGAGAAGCAGAGAGTAGTTTGGATTTAAAAGTGGTGGCTGAGAGGTATTAGACCTGAAGAGGTCATCAGTGGTGACAGATGTGGGACTGTCATTTAAAAAAATAGCATGGTTTTTGATTTCTATAAGTTTGCCTCCTTCTTGTTCTTTCTTTTTGTTTGTGTTTCCAAAGGATGGGCAGGGAGAAGATACAACAATTCATTCTGCGGTTATTTGTTCAGAGGTTATTTGTTAAGATTGACCTTAACATTATAGAGTGCAGAACCTAGAAATAAACAGAAAGATGCGTCTGTTTCTGATCAGCCCAGAAGCACTTTAAGAAACTTTGATTAACATTCATGCATTTTATTTGTAGAAAGCTTTGTAGTTTGTACTTAGACTCTATTTAATATTATTTTGATATAATTGACACATTTGTTGTCCAATCTAGCCTTTCACAGAGTAATAAGGGAGAGAAGGGCTACAAAATTACAATGGAAAACAGCCAGACTTAGAAACATCAACTCAAAAGCATGACATTCTGCCCACTGAGATAACAGTACTTTCTTCACTTTGAGGTTATGAAACCCAGTTGACCTCTGTAGTTGTGTTTCTGGGTCCAGAGCTTAAGTGATGATTCGTTGTGCTGAAGGAGAAAAGTGTGTTTGTGTTTTAGAAAGTTAATTTCAACTTATGATGCTTAAAATGGTGAGTGGATTTTGTAGGAAAACTATCTTAGAGCAGCCATTTTTATCATAGAATCTGAAATACATTTGTAAAATTCTATATTACAACTATCCTAAATTTAAGTGCCATTTATAAATTTTCTTCTCTTTTTAATCTATTATTAAAATACAAGGATGCTCCAAGACACCCAGAGAGATAAGTAAGTTTAATACTTCCTTTATGAATTGGATTAAGATGACATTAGTCCTTTGTTTCTTAGTTCTGGCAAATGGTTTGTTGTTACGTACTTGAATTAAATGATTAAAGGGAGGTTTTTAGACTATTGATTGATATGGTAACAGTTATCTTTGGTATTTTTCCTTTATCTTTAGTAATCCATAATTATCCATAATAGTAATTTAAATTTTCTTTTTAATATATTTTCAATTTTATTTTACCTAATTGTACATTTATTTAGGCATATATAAATTAGTCAGTGTGCTTTTTTTTAAAACCTATCTTGTTTGATGCACCATAATTTTTAAATTAAAACTTCTCAGCTGTAAAATTAATATTAATAGTATTTAATGACTAAATCATAAATAAGCCCATGATTTTACCATGTCTGTATCTTTACTGTCTAAAGGTTGCTTTTTGTTTTCAAGACTAGTTCTATAGGGATCAAAATGATTTTGTGAATAATATAGTTGATTTTTCTTTTTGCAAAGATTAATCCTGTGAAATCAGGCTAGGTGTTCATGCCTGTAATCCCAGCACTTGGGGAGGCTAAGGTGGGTGGATCACTTGAGCCCAGGAGTTCAAGACCAGCCTGGGCAGTATGACAAAACCCTGTCTCTACAAAAATACAAAAAATTAACTGGCATGGTGGTGCACGCCTGTATTCCCAACTACTTGGGAGACTGAGGTGGGAGGATCACCTAAGCCCTGGAGGTGGAGACTGCAGTGAGCTGTGATTGTGTCCCTGTACTCCAGCCTGGGCGATAGAGTGAGACCCTGTCTCAAAAAAACCCCCAAATCCTGTGAAATCAGTTTGAACTGCTGACACGTTGGTTCATATCCTTAGATCATTCATTCATTATTTTTTGAATAGTCTATACATTTTTATTGAATAGATATTATTTGCCAGTCACTATTACATAATATAATGACTATACCCAATAAAACATGGTACTTAGTCTAGAGCCTGTGTGGTCTGAATTAAAAACAAGTAAGGGAAGAAAGAAAACCCTAACACACATCCCCCTTTATATAATTTTTGTTTTTACCCGAATAAATTGAAATCATAGATGGAACAGTTTTTCAAAACTTTAGCTACTCAAAACTAATGAAAGAGGAGCTTACAGGATGTCAAGTTCATAATTTCACTAAATTTCTTTTATGTTTTAGTTAATGTAGAACGTATTGGTGTATTCTTCATGGTATAGTGCTTTTACTACCCGATTTAGCTTTTTTTTTTTTTTTTTTTGATGGAGTCTTGCTCTGTTGCCCTGGCTGCAGTGCTGTGGCATGATCTCGGCTCACTGCAACCTCCGCCTCCTGGGTTTACAGGTACCTGCCACCATGCTTGGCTAATTTTTGTATTTTTAGTAGAGACAGGGTTTCACCGTGTTGGCCAGGGTGGTCTCGAACTCCTGACCTAAGTTGATCCACCCGCCTCCGCCTCCCAAAGGGCTGGGATTACAGATGTGAGCCACCTAACCGGGTCACCAATATAGTTTTATGTTAAAAGTTGGGTGAAGAAAGAGTTGGGTGGGGAAAGAAGAGAAGCTTAAGGGAAGAAAGTTATGCTGCTTTCCAAATCACGTATCTTTATTCTTTATACACACACACACACACACACACACACACACGACATTGTAAGTATTTACTTACATTCACTGTTCAACTGGGATGGTTAGAAAGCTTCACATTCTGGCCAGGTGCCCTGGCTTCTGAGGTCAGGCTTCTGAGGTAAGGAGTTCGAGACCAGCCTGGCCAATATGGTGAAACCTTGTCTAACTAAAAATACAAAAATTAGCTGGGTGTGGTGGCACACGCCTGTAATCCCAGGTACTTGGGAGGCTGAGGCAGGATAATCGTTTGAACCCGGGAGGCAGAGGTTGCAGTGAGCCAAGATCTTGCCACTGCACTACAGCCTAGATGACACAGCAAGACTCCGTCTCAAAGAAAAAAAAAGAAAAGAAAGCTTCACATCCTTCTTAAAATGCTGTAGCAATATGTCAGCCTGTTTCTTTCAGAAGGCTTTTGTTAAAAGTTGAAAACAATTAAAAAGAATAGAACAAAATCAGATTATGTATTTTGATAGATGAGAACATATAAAAATTTCTTGAGTTTTCCAAAAATTTTTGAAGACTGATGTTCATTTCCTTATTATATTTACAAGTAGTAAATATTTCAAAAAGGTTGGAGGAAAATTACCAATACTATAAAAAGCAGAGATACTCCAAAATGCTAGTGTTTGATAGTAGCCAGTGGGAAAACAAAAAACCAAAAAAGCCACCTTCATGAAGGAAAGTAGAACTTTACCTGTTGTCACCTCAGAATTAGGCATTGCAAAAAGTGTGATTTTATGATCTCAAAGTATGTTTACTATGCATGATTTCTAGATAATTTTCCTGTCCTGTAAGCTCTGGATCTTGACTTAATGAAATATTTTCTGCTTAGACTAGCTGAAGTGAAACCTTTAAATTCTTATCCACTTGCCCTTCCTGATTTTGCTGTTTATACCTGGAAGAGTATCCATTTTTGCTGGGTTTCATGTTTAACATTGAAGGGTTTGGACTTTCATGCTCTGTAAGGCTGAATTAAAGCCATTCTTTTTGGTACTGCTACATTAGCATTTTTTCTCAAACTCAGCTGCCATTTACCTGAAGAACATGGTGACACAATACTGGCCAGATCGAGAACCTCCACCAGGAGAAGCAATATTTCCATTCAATATTCACGAAAACGATCGCCAGCAAATACGTGATAACATTGTGGAAGGAATAATTCGGTCTCCAGATTTAGTGAGGTATGTGGTGTTATATCTTTAGGATTACTAGAAAGCATGAAATGCTTAGATCTGAGGGTAGGTGCTGTTGGATCTAATCCTCAGACTCATGTTTCTTTTTCTAAAGAGGTAAAGTAATAAAGAGGGACACTCAAAGAATATTATTTTACTTAGTGGTCTTTGCATTTGTAATTCTTTGCCTCAAGATATTTTGGAAAAGATTTTGTTGCCATATGTTGCCACAAAAAGAGGTAAGATTAAAAAAAAAATCATACTTAACCAAAACAATTGTGTAAATCTTGCTACTTAAATGACCTTTATTCTTAGTAATGATCGCTTGACTTTTTTTACTACCTGCTTTTCTTTTCTTTGATACAGAGAGATTGATTCTGGGAATTTTTACCTACCACCTATCTTAATCTTTCCCTGTATTTTTATTCACATTTATGAATTGAGCATGTTTTCCTTCAGAGAAGACAGGATAGAGTAGGTATTAACTAGAAGAATTGTCTCCAGTTTTTGAAAATCATAGATTAGATGCCATAGAGCAGTAGTGTCCGTCAGAACTTTCTGCAGTGACAGTGTTCTATGTCAGTGCTGTCTAATATTAGCCACATGGCATCAATGACTGTTGAGCACTTGAAATGTTGCTAGTGTAACTGAGGAACGGAATTTTTAATTCCATTTACTTTTGATTCATTTAAAGTGTGCATATATAACTAGCAGCTGCTCTATTGGACAGAGCAGCTGTACAGTCAAAAATTTTGCAGTCTTAAAATTGGAGAAACAAATTCTTTTCAACACACAAGATAGTAATTAGGTATCTTTTGAAAATGCAGGGACAAACAGGTGAAAACAGTGGTAGAGGAATGAAACTTTTTAATGTCAAGAAGTTGAATATAACGTTAGCCCTGAGTATCTAATAGCCATCATGACATAAGCAGTGGAAAAGAAAGAAAGTACCATGGGTAACAGGAAGGAGAACAAGCATTGAACTCTTAAAGCAATTAATTTGTTAAGAGCACAAAATAGGTGTACTGGTTAAAAATAAATCACTATTATTCTCATTGGTTGCCCAAATGCCAGTCATGGGACTGATACCCCTGTGGTACCATCATATATCCATTTATTTTCAAAATCTTACATTTTCAGATCTCCCTTAATCTTCGAGTGGTTCTACACAGTAATGCATGAAGGATGGCCTTTCATAACCATCCTTTGCTTGGAATGAGAAAGGACTGGGAGGATCAACCTGAAAATGAGATTTAAAAAAATGAAAAGCTTCAGTGTTATTGTATACAAATATGACATTTATTGTTTAAAGGAGCAGCTACTACTGGCACTAGAGGAGATTTTTGTCTTTATTGTGGGACAGTTCTCTGTGGCTTTGCCCCTTTTATGTCCTTAAGGCTTAACTATAATCATTGTTGAAAGTTCTTCCGCCTATTCTCAAAGTTTAGGAGTATTACAAAGGGATTTTTCAAATAGATTTGATAGTGTGAAGAAAAGGCATCATTTTGTTTAATTTTACGAGTTTAAGTGAATCTGAGTTACTGGTTGTTCAACTGAAAATGCTTTCTTTTTTTTAGTTGCGTTGTGGAATCCTAATTTTGCTTCTTAACTATTTGAAAATGTCATGTAAGGTCATATTTGGTGATATCATTGAATTGATAGTTTGTAGAAAAGAAATTTTTGCCCCTGTTTTCTTTTCAGTTTCAGTTAAAGTGGAAATCTCATTGAGGAAATGATTACTGATCTATGTTATCAGATAACATATTTTAGCATTTAACTTTGTGGTTTTATTGAAGGAATATTTTCTTCCTCTGTTTTATGTATCTTCTGTTGGCTTTTTCATTTATTTCTTTGGAAGTAGCTCTTAGGTCTCCCCTTCAGGAATTGCCTCGCTAATACATGTTTCTTTCTTATACTCGGGATACACAAATTAGTATCTCAGACTGCTTTGGATAGATTCAACATACGGTGTTGGGTTTTAACTGATAAAGGATGAGTTCAAGGTTTTGGCCCATAGAGAAGCTTCCACAATTATGTAGGCCTTCTTTGTACTTACTTGTACCATCTTTAGACTAAGTTTGTCTGTTTGAAGTGTTATTTTCTTCCCCATTTAGGATATGGTAACCAAAATATGAGATATAATAAGCTGGGAAATTTTACAGAGCGGAGGTAGATTCTTTGCAGTTTTTTGAAAATTTTAAACTATTTAAAAATTGTTTTGAACTGTATTTAGGATAAGATAGCTTGAAAGGTTTCATTCATTTTAGGAACTCACCCATTCTGTTTATTTTCAGCAAGTTGAGCCACTAAAGATGTTTTTTTAGATATGTCTTTTCCCCTATCCCATGTATACAATTATATAATACAGGTAAATAGGAGATAACAAACTTTTATGTAAAATATTAGAAGGCTTTGAAACATAGTATTTATAACTACTTAGATTTTGGACTTTTCTTCCCTACCTTGTAGAGTCCAGTTAACAATGTGTCTCCGTGCCATCATAAAACATGATTTTCCTGGTCACTGGCCAGCAGTAGTCGACAAGATAGACTATTACTTGCAATCACAGAGCAGTGGAAGCTGGCTTGGCAGTTTATTATGTCTGTATCAACTGGTGAAGACATATGAGTAAGTTGGTTTCCATTGGCTGAAGAAAGCAGCCTTGTGTAACTTAGAAATAATTAAGTTGCATAGAGTGGTCTGTTGTGGATGTTCTGCACAGGTGATCAGATTAGTCTGGGAAATGTTGAGTTAAACATGCTTAAATGTGTTTATTTGCTGCAGTTATTGAAAGAAACTTTAATGTGCTGATGGATATTGCTAACCTCTGAGACAGTGATATAATATGAAGCACTTCAAAAACTTTTTAGTTGCACAGGACCATTTATTAACAGCTTCCTTGGAAACTCTGATACAGAGATACCTTAATACTTGTCTTCTAGGGAGTATGTTAAATAAACCAAAACATGTACTTTTTTGGATGCAAGATAGAAAATGTTGACGTTTCTTTGCTAATGACATTCTTTTCCATAAAAGCAGTTTGGGTAGGTGGAGGACTAATATCACACTTAATAGTATTGCTTTCTGGTTTCTAGGAAGATTGCTACATGTGCATATAAAGTCTTGTAGTTCTCCTTTTAAACTGGTTAGTTCCTACCTACTCTACTTACGGAATTTTTGAAAATATTTCAGATTTATAGCAATTAAAGCGATCTAAGAGCAACTAAATTTTAAACTACTTTAACTGCTCAATTTAGGGTAATATAAGAAAAAAACATTTTCTCCCATATTTGTTACGTTATTTGTCTATTTAAAATAGCATAGCAACTTGTATTTTATAGTACGAATTTTGGCTTGATGAAAATTAATTTAAATACTAGAAACATTCATGTAGGAAAAATGCAAAATAGTCTTGAATTGCTTTAAACTAGTCTAAACTGTGCCTAAAACAGGATGTGTTATTTTAAATTTCTTTTCAACTTAATTCTAGCAATTCAAACAGAAACTGTAAGCCAATGTTAATGATTTTGTTTTGTTAGTTTTATGTATTTAAAAATATTTTCTAATTTATTATTGATAGTTCTTTGGGTGGGAAAAATTACTTTTCTCTTTTTGTCTTTGCTCATGTAGATATAAGAAAGCAGAAGAGAGAGAACCTCTTATAATAGCAATGCAGATATTCCTGCCTCGTATTCAGCAACAAATCGTGCAGCTCCTTCCTGATTCCTCCTATTATTCTGTATTACTGCAGAAACAAATTCTGAAAATCTTTTATGCACTTGTTCAGGTAGGTTTCTGTTGCAGAAAACAAATATGGAGTCCTGTATTTCTGCCTGACACATGGAAAGTGCTCAGTAAGTATCACTTATTATTAAAAATTATTATATATTCTCCCATATATTTCTTTAAAAAATGCTTTTGAGGAACAGGTTCACAGAAATTAATTGCCCAAGATCATCTCAATGGCAGATCTGCCCCTGTGTGCATTTCACTCCAGTGTCTGAAATCATGGGTAAAGCACAACCAGGGTAGGTAAACCTACCTGCTCTAAAACCTGATTACTTGACTTATCTGTTCTATAGCATTCCTGCCTGTAGATTAGTTATGAGAGAAGAAGAAGGTAAAGAAGAAGAGAGTCCCTCTTCTATTGGGAAATCATATTGATGGTAGTTTCTTTGCATTTGACTCAAAGCTAACAGAAGATTTAAGGCTCATTTTCCTTGGTTTAAAATACTGCCTAAAAAAAAAAAAATCTGAATGCTATAAGGGATACCAACATGGGAATCCAGAAAGATGGAATATGTTTGAAATATAAAAATATTTAACATCAAATCCTTGAAAGGCTTGGGTACATTATTTAGATCTGATTGGAGGAAGAATAATTGTTTTCAGTCTTAACTGTTTGATGAATGAATTAAACTCTGTTACATGCTTTCTAGTTGAATTTGTCATGAGAAGAGGATGGTTTTGTTGAGCTCAAAAACCAAGATAGTTTGGATCTGTCTTTGGCTTTTTATTGACTTAGATACTTAAACTGTTTCAGAATATTTTACTTTTTCTTTTTTCTTTCTCTCTCTCTCTTTCTTTCTTTCTTTCTCTTTCTTTCTTTCTTTCTTTTCTTTTCTTTTCTTTTCTTTTCTTTTCTTTTCTTTTCTTTTCTTTTCTTTCTCTCCTTCCTTCCTTCCTTCCTTCCTTCCTTCCTTCCTTCCTTCCTTCCTTCCTTCCTTCCTTCCTTCCTTCCTTCCCTCCCTCCCTCCCTCCGTCCCTCCCTCCCTCCCTCCTTCCCTCTTTCCCTCCTTCCTTCCTTCCTTCTTTCGTTCTTTTTTCTTTCGTTCTTTTTTCTTTCGTTCTTTCTGTCTTTCTGTCTTTCGAGTCCGAGTCTCGCTCTGTTGCCCAGGCTGGAGTGCAGTGGCGCGATCTCGGCTCACTGCAAGCTCCACCCCCCGGGTTCACGCCATTCTCCTGCTTCAGCCTCCCGAGTAGCTGGGACTACAGGTGCCTGCCAGCACACCTGGCTCTTTTTTTGTATTTTTAGTAGACACAGGGTTTCACCATGTTAGCCAGGATGGTCGCCATCTCCTGACCTCGTGATCTGCCCACCTCGGCCTCCCAAAGTGCTGGGATTACAGGCGTGATCCACCGCGCCTGCTCCAGAATATTTTACTTTAATAAAGATTTATATTTTTATTAAAGCCTCATCTTTTAAACTTTTAATAGGCGTAGTCTGAGGCAGCGTTTTTTTTTTCCCCCAGAGCAGACTTTTTGCAGGGAAAGAGAAGGGGGAAGGAGTCAAATGTGAGAGGAGGAGAAACTAGAATACTAGGAAAATATGTTCTCACTTGTTTTGAAATAATATTCAGAGGCCAGACTTCCCTTTTTTATTGAGAGAAACAGCTAGAAATTGGGAAGTAAGACAAAGGCTGATGAAATAATTTTTCTAAAGCCTCTACCTCTAATTGGTTTGCTAAGAGGACAGAATCTACATATTTTTCTCAGTCTATACTTGTTAAAAACCTGAAAAACCTCAATATTTTTAACCATTTTGGTAATCTATTATGTACTAATACATTAATATTCTCCTCTGGGAAATAGAAATTTAGAAGGCATTAGGAGCCACTATTATAATGCTGACATAAGTAAAAAGCGATAATATGAGAAGGGGCAGACAATTTTGTTTTTAAAAGTATGAGCAGCTGGGTGTGGTGGCTCAAGTCTGTAATCCCAGCACTTTGGGAGGCTGAGATGGGCGGATCACCTGAGGTCTGGAGTTCAAGACCAGCCTGGCCAACATGGTGAAACCCCATCTCTAGAAAAATACAAAAATTAGCCGGGAATGATGGTGAGTGCCTCTAATTCCAGCTATTCCAGAGGCTGAGGTTGGAGAATCGCTCCAACCCAGGAGGCGGAGGTTGCTGTGATCCAAGATTGCACCATTGCACTCCAGTGTGGGTGACAGAGTGAGACTCCGCCTCAAATAAAATAAAATTGTAATACAACAGATGTTGTCTAAGTAGCATTTATAATATTTGTACAGGGCACGTGGATATTCTATACAGAAGCTCATCCTAACCCTCAGCCTACTTCTCCTCTGTTCCCTATATCAAATCCAAATGGCTCCCAAATACACTTAGAATAAAGTGTGAACTTCTTAATATAGCCCATAAAGCCCTTCATCTCTCCCACCTTCTTCTCTTATTCCTACCTTTGTACATGTACAGTCATGTGTTACTTAACTCTGGGGATACATTCTGAGAAATGCCTTGTTAGGTAATTTTTGTCCCTGTGTGAACATTGTAGAGTGTACTTACACAAATGTAGACGCTATAGCCTACTACATACCTAGGCTATGTGTTGCTCCTCGGCTGCAAACCTGTACATGTTACTGTACCAAATACTGAAAGCAACTGTAACTCAATGGTAAGTAATAGAAAAGATACGCTAAAAATACAGCATAAGATATTTTTTTAAAGGCACACCTGTATAGGGTACTTACCATGAATGGAACTTGTAGGACTGGAAGTTGCTGTGGGTGAGGTAGTGATGAGTGAATGTGAAGGCCTAGGATGTTAGTCTGTGCTTACAAATGTTGAACATTTAGGCAACACTAAATTTATAAAATTTATCTGCAATAATAAATTACCCCTAGCTTACTGTAACTTTTTTACTTCATAAACTTTAATTTTTTTTTTTTTTTTTTTGAGACAGAGTCTCACACTGTCATCTGGGCTGGAGTACAATGGCATAATCTTGGCTCACTGCCACCTCTGCCTCCTGGTTCAAGCAATTCTCCTGCCTCAGCCTCCTGAGTAGGTGGGATTACAGGCACTTGCCACCACACCTGGCTAATTTTTTGTATTTTTAGTAGAGATGGGGTTTCACTATGTTGGCCAGGCTGGTCTCAAACTCCTGACCTCGTGTTCCGCCTGCCTCGGCCTCCCAAAGTGCTGGGATTACAGGCGTGAGCCACCGCGCCCAGTCAAACTTTAAAATTTTCAACTTTTTGACTCTGTTATACTAACACTTAGTTTAAAATATTAACGTGTTGTACAACTGTACAAAAATATTTTGTTTATATCCATATTTTAAAAGGTTTTATATTTTAGAATTTTTCTTTTTTCAAAGTTTTTCATTAAAAACTAAGACACGCACGTGTTAGCCTAGGCCTATGCAGGGTTGGGATCATCAATATCACTGTGTTCCACTTCTATATTTGTCCCACTGGAGTGTCTTCATTTCAGGGGCAATATGGAGCTGTCATCTATGATAATAATGCCTTCTGGAATACCTCCTGAAGGACCTATTGGAGGCTGTTTTAGAGAACTTAAAAAGAATAAAAGTAGAAGGAGTACACTCTAAACTAATGATAAAAAGTATTGTATAGTAAATATATAAACTAGTAGCATAGTTGTCATTACCAATTAGGTACTGTATAAAATTGCTATACTTTATACAGCTGGCAATGCAGTTGGTTTGTTTACACCAGCATCACCACAAATATTTGAGTAATGCATTGTGCTATGACTTTAAGATGGTTACTATGTCACTAGGTGATAGAAATCTTTCAGCTCTGTTCTAATCTTACGGGACCATTGTTGTATATGCAGTCTGTCACTGACCGAAACATTGTTATGTCGTGCATGACTATATATATTTTTTCCAGTTTGAGTGTAAGCTTTGTGGGGGCAAAGATTGTCTATTTTATTGTCTGTAGTATGTAGCGTGTTTTGTACTGAATGGATGTGGAGACAATATCCCTCTTCTGCACCTCACAGTACAGCAGAAGTGAGCCACATATCTGTGTAGTACAAAGTGGACTGTAATTATTATGCTACAGTGTAGAGGAAAGTAATTTAAAAAAAGTTTCATATAATGAGATAAAGATTTTCATCAAGGTAGTTAAAATGGAAAGTTTGACCCTCAAAGGGGTAAGTCATAACAATCACTCACCTAGAGTCTCATGCTGAATAAATGAGACCTCGGTGTATTCATTTTTTTTTTTCCTTTTAAAAAGGAGACCCAAGAAACAACTCATGGCAGGTAGTCTTCTAAATTTAAAAATTTAAGTTCTATATATGCATATGAATCTATTTTAAGTTAGGTTGAACCATATAAGATTGCTGTTTTCATTCTCAAATGTTAGCCCTTTCATATATTTTAACCTTACAATATACATAAAATTGTTGTTCTTTTTGGATGGGAAGAATTATTGTTCATGTTGTTGTTCTTCTGTTTTCCAGTATGCATTGCCTCTTCAGCTAGTGAATAACCAAACCATGACAACGTGGATGGAGATCTTCCGAACTATTATCGACAGGACCGTTCCTCCTGTAAGAAAAAGCTTTTCCCAAGAAAAATAGGGGTGACGAGTTTGGAATATTTCTGGTAGACTAATTCATTATCCATGCCTGCTCTTTGAAAAAATTTACTACTATAATAAAATAAATTATTAAAATAATTCATAATACCATTTTTAGAAAGCTTAGATAAGCAATTTAAATCCTACCAAAAATGAAAACTGTTTTTAAAACTTTATATTTATTCCTCTAGTCTTTTTTTTTCCCTCTGCGTCTATACACAACATATTTAATTTATAAAAGTAGCGTATATTGGCTGGGCATGGTGTCTCACACATGTAATCCTAGCACTTTGGGAGGCCAAGCTGGGAGGATCACTTGGGGCTAGGAGTTCAAGACCAGTCTGTGCAACATAGTGGAACCTTGACTCTACAAAATGAAAAAAAAAAAAAAAAAGCTAAATGTGGTAGCATGTGCCTGTAGTCCTAGCTACTTGGGAAGTTGAGGTGGGAGGATCACTGGTAGTTTGAGGCTGCAGTAAACTATGCTTGGGGAACAGAGCAAGACCCTATCTCAAAAAGGAAAAAAAAAAAAAGAAGTATTTATTGATACTATTTTGAAATTCAGTTTTCACTTAAAACTTATAAATATTTTTATGATTATCAATGCTTTTATACTTTTTTTTTTTTTGAGACAGGGTCTTGCTCTGTTGCCCAGGCTGGAGTGCACTGGTGCAATCTCGGCTCACAGCAAGCTCCGCCTCATGGGTTCATGCCATCCTCCTGCCTCAGCCTCCCGAGTAGCTGGGACTACAGGTGCCCACCACCACGCCCGGCTAATTTTTGTTTTTGTATTTTTTTTAAGTGGAGATGGGGTGTCACCGTGTTGACCAGGATGGTCTCGATCTCCTGACCTCATGATCTGCCCGCCTTGGCCTCCCAAAGTGCTGGGATTACAGGCTTGAGCCACCGTGCCCAGCCTATACTGTCATTTTTTGTTGAATGTTTTACTTGCTGGATGTTTAGGCTTTAATTTTTTAGTGTTTTAAGAATGTACTTAAATTTTTATGCACATACATGATTATTTTCTTTGGATAAACTAGAAGCATGTAAGGCTTTTCACTAATCTTGCAGAGTGTTCTTCAAGAAAGTGTGCCCTCAGTTACACTTTAAGAAGCAGTGATTGAGAATGCCTGTTATGGGTACACACTTAATTCTATGTTTTTCCATTTGATAGGGAAAAGATGGTGTTTCATTTTGATCTGCAATAATACTATTTTTAATTTATCACATTAGTTCTTGTATCTATTAAAATTTTGGTTTGTCTTAAAATGTGCAGCATTGTGTCTGTTGTCCATATTGTGAGACAAAGTATTTTGACGTTTAACTTACATACATAAATGCACAGAACTTAATGACTAGTTCAGTGAATTTTGACATACACTTGTGTTATCACCCAGATAAAAATGTAGAACCTCTTCATCATCTCAGAGTTTCCTGAAGGAACCATGGTGTTTTGTATTTTGTCCTCTGCTTATTTAGGCCTTTCGAAGATAGGAGGTAAATGTGAACAGCGGCATTGGTTAGTTGAAATTTACTTTGCTTATTTAATTCCTACCTAGCAATCTATAAAGTAAGAATTTTCATTTATATAGCAATCTAACTTCACGTTTAATATGACTTAACCTATATCAAGATTTATCCTGCCTTTGTTATTCGCATAAATCCTTTTATTATGCAGAACTTTAATCTGGGTAATTTTGTCCTGTTAGGAGACTCTGCACATTGATGAGGATGATAGACCAGAACTGGTATGGTGGAAGTGTAAGAAGTGGGCACTGCATATCGTAGCTCGGCTCTTTGAACGGTAATTATCTGTTTATTACATTGATGATCATACAGCCAGTATCTCAGTATCAGATATGATTATTTGTCTTTAGAGCCACCGAGAACCAAGAGTCACTCTGTTTAAAGCAGCTTAATTTTAATTATTGGCTTTGAGATCGTAATGAAGTGGGTGGTCTTTTCTGGATCTTTTCTATTCTTCTGTGAAAAACTTGGAAAAATAACATTGTTCAGCCCATTGGTAATATCTAAGAATTATGCAAGAAGCTGCATGGTCACTCAACTCCGTAATAATGTCAAATTTAATTTTAAAAGCATTTATTGAAAAAATGTATGTCAGTTGTAACATTTTGATTTCGAATATTCACCCTTTAGGAGCTTTTGGTTTAGCAAGTGAAAGCTTCTGTCTAAAACTTTACAGTATGGCCCATGGTCTAAGTACAGGTTATCTTGATTTCATTTTGTGGCTTGTGGGAAAAAAAGGCAGTGTTAGTTTTCTGTCCCAATAGAATCCATCTTTGAATAAGGGCCTATATTTAAACTAGCAAGCATGCTGTTTGTAAAATTCACGGTATTTGTACATTGTCTTTTTGTATTTTAAGATATGGAAGCCCAGGAAATGTCACAAAAGAATACTTTGAATTTTCTGAATTCTTTTTGAAAACCTATGCGGTGGGCATTCAGCAGGTAATAAACTTATGCTTTTAAAATAGAAGAAGGGTTACTTCTGAAAGTAAAGTCATTTCTATTGGAAGTAGGTTACAAACATACTAATTCATTACATATTTATAGAGGATGAAAGGACAGTTCTGGGAATCTATTATAGTGCAATTAGTTTTAAAACCGAGTTTCCAGTGCAATTAGTTTTAGAACCAAATGTCCCAAGACAGCCACCACCAGAACTGAATCCTAGATTCTGGACTCAAACCTTTTAAGTTGATAGCGGTGTAGCAGTCACCAGTATTAGATTGGGCTCTTTTATTAATTCTCTGACCTCTTTGGAGTTTTTTGATCTTCATTTCTTCACCTCTTTGTTCTAAGTTTTTATTTTAGAAGACTTATATAATATGAATTGGTATAGGAAGAGTAGTTGAGCTTATTAGACGTCAAGATTCTTAGCTGAGAACTTAAACATTTCTATGGAAGTTTGGGAACCATCCTGTATAGTGAAAATTATTTCCTGAAACAATCCAAGTTGATACAATGTTTAAAAATTTTAAAAGCTACAAAGGACAAGTGGTGGACGAAGACTGGTTGATCAGTGTTACCATTTAAATCATATTTTTGTTTATGTTTCAATAAAATTTATTAATTATTGACCACTGGCTGTGTCAGGAGCATATTGAGGAAGCAAAGACTAATTAGACATAGGAAAAAGCTTTAATGACATAGAGGGTGTTGCTAGATTTTTTTTTTTTGAGATGGAGTTTTGCTCTGTCGCCCAGGCTGGAGTGCAGTGGCACAATCTCAGCTCACTGCAACTTCTGCCTCCTGGGTTCAAGCGATTCTCCTGCCTCAGCCTCCCAAGTAGCTGGGATTAAAGGCACACACCACCACACCTCGCTAATTTTTTATATTTTTGGGTAGAGGTGGAGTTTTACCATGTTGGCCAGGCTGATCTTGAACTCCTGATCTCAAGTGATCCACCCAACTTGGATTCCCAAAGTGCTGGTATTACATGCGTGAATCACCGTGCCCGGCTCTAGGGGTTTTTTTTAAAAATAGCTCTTTATTGTCAGCATTATAGTGTTAAGTACTTAGAACCTGTCGTCTTGAGATGGAGTACTCCCTTTTATGGATTATCATTTTGCCTAGTAAAATGCTTTCTAAAAAGTACAGTGCAACAATTCAGGAAGGCTGTAGTTATATAGTTGAATTTCTCACAAGTTTTTTGTTCGCTGGTGAGACAATCTATAGGGAAAATTAGTGAATAAAACCAGGACAACCAGGAAACTGGTCAGCTGTCTTCTGCCCCTTTCACTGCTGTCCACTACTGTTAAACTCCTTCAAGTATCTTAAAGTTAATTTCCACTTGAAGAGTGGTGAGTCGATTTTTTTTCAGTGTCATAAACATGTATGTGTGTGTATACATGTATACACACATATAAAAATGCCATTATATCCGTGTTATAAACTCTTGGTACCATGGTTATTTAAGGTATATATTCCTGATACTTAAAAATAGTTGTCTTATCAGGGACTCTTCTCTCCCCCACTGTTGTGTGGGGAGATAATCTCCCATTTCCCATCTCCCATCACCCCTACTTTGTATGAGCCACATCTGTATTAGAAAGAATCATGTTCAGTATCATCCATTTCTAGCTTGCATCACAGAAAGGGTTTCTACATGATGATAGGACTTCTGATAAATTTGGTAAACCTGAGTTTTAGGAAACTTGAATAAAATCCATATTCTGGATTTATAAATTCTGTACCTATTTTGAAAGAATGCTTTTTATTTATTCAGCAACTCACTTATAAGCTTGATATGGTGAAGAGCTCTGGAGACCAGGAATTGGAAGGCAACTTTCTGTAGTGAAGAAAGTTGACTAAAGGTCCTTGAGCCAGTCAGAGCTGCTTTGGTGTGGTTCTTTCCTTCTAAATAATTTTTTAAATCAGTTTTTAAAAAATAACTTCTCAGTTGTGTTGTGTTTACAAAGACCTTCTGTGATCTGAGATTATAAAAGAAAATTCTCCCACGTTTTCTTGAAGGAATCCTGTGCTATCGTTTTTTGTCATTGTTAAAATATTTCCCCATCTGAGGTTTATTTCGGTATGAAGTTTAGGGAGTTAATTTAAATTTTTTCAAAGGGCTAATCAGTTGTGTCAAAACTATTTTTTGAACAACTTTTCTCTTCCAATTTGAAGGAGTCTTTATCAGATAATGAAACATCTTTGTGCTGTGTCTTGTTATATGGAAGTTTTTAATGTTTATTTAGTCAGATCTGTTATTGTAATTTTTTAAACAGGAGTTTTAACTTGTTTTGAAGAGCTAGCAGTGCAATAGAAATTTAGACTTTGCCTGGCACTTACAATGAGACACTGTTTAGTTCAATATAACATAGATCTGTCTAATAATTAAAACTGTTTATCTGAGCTTTCTTACAAAACATTAATTTTTCTCCCAAATCTGTTAATTTTTCTCTCTATGGATTTTGAATTTGAGGTCATGCCAAAAATGCCACCTCCCCCTTTTAACCTTAAAATTGTTTATGTTCTTCTATATTTTCTATTTTCTTATAGGTGCTACTAAAAATTTTAGATCAATATAGACAGAAAGAATACGTAGCTCCCCGTGTTCTCCAGCAAGCATTCAACTATCTCAACCAAGGGGTGGTTCATTCTATAACCTGGAAGCAGATGAAGCCACACATACAGGTTAGTGTCAGAGAGCAGCTCTCCAAAATTATTCTCTGGTTAAATTAGGTTTTCTAGACAAAGTTAGTATTACTACTCCTATATTTTACATGTTGTATATACATTTTACCATTAATAATTTCTAATGAGTGAAGTCCTATGTCAGATATAAAGGGCTTAGAAATTTAAGCATTTGAGAAAAGTGAAGCCTTCAAGTTTTATGAGTTGGGAGACCTGGATTCACTTGATCTTGCTTAATCTCATTAAGCCTTATTTTCTCCTCTGTTAAGGCAGATACTGTTTTTCTGTCCTTATCTAAAAGTTGCTAGGATCAAATGAGGTATTTTGTGTGAAAGCATTTTGAAAACTTACCAGGGCTCTACTAAGGTAGTGTTATTTTGCAGGAATTGAAGACTGATATGTGACTGTTTTTATTTTGTAGGTATGAGCAAGGTTTTTATTTCTTTTCTTGGATTGTTAAGTTTCAATAGCATCATTGTTTCTATATCAATTGTTTGCCTAAAGGTAGAATTCAGCATTGTTATTTAGCTAAAGAACAAATGAGAATGGAAAATTATAGGCCACGAATAAATAAATACTTATTTGTATACAAATAATTGGATAATTCAAGAATGTTAGGAACTGAATACCTACTGTCTCCCAAACTGTAAATTCTTAAATGTTATAAATGACATGTGAAAAGAAAAATCTTTCACTTTGCTGTTTGCTGTCCAGGATAGAATTTTAGTGTTATTACCCGTCTTACCAACAGATATCTTTTCTTTGTTTTATGTAGACATCTTAATAACTATTTGCCTAATCACTTTGATCAAATAGTGATAATTTCTTTGCAATTAATATACTGATTTCATTTGCTGTGTTCCTGTAAAGTAAGGGTGAGTTGTGATAGCATTTATTCTCTACTTCATACCTTTGGCTTTATTTTTATATAGCTGTAAAGTAGGAATAAGAAAATGCTGATCCTTAGGCTGAATTTTTTCTCTTAGAATTATTTAATTTGGATTAAGTGATAAGAGATGATCCTGTTTTTATATAAATTGTTAGCATAAAAGGGCTTAATAGAGCATTAGTAGCAGTGCACAGAGAGGCTAATAAATACGACTTTTCTCTAACTAAAACCTACATTTGTAGAGTAGGAAATTAGTTTTTTTGTTGAAATAGAAGTAAAGAAAATTTAATTTTTTTTTTTTTTTTGAGCTAGAGTCTCACTCTTTTGCACAGGCTGGACTGCAGTGGCATGATCATGGCTCACTGCAGCCTGGAGCTCCTGGGCTCAAGAGACCCTCCAAGATGCATGCCACCATGCTTGGCTACATTTATATATATATATTTTTGGAGATGGGGTCTCTCTATAGTACCCAGGCTGGTCTTGAACTCCTGGCCTCAAGCGATCCTTCTGCCCTTGGGCTTCCAAAGAGGTAGGACTACAGACGTGAGCCACCATGCCTGGCCCTTTAATATTGTTAATACATGGACATTTAGGACCAAAATGGAAATGTTAAAAAAATTTCAAAATAAGAACCATAATAGTAAATATAACCTTGACTTGACATTTTATACACACAGAGTTTGGAAAACTAACATCATAAAGGCTGTCAACAAATACATTATTAGTATTCCTCAAACTTGAATAGCCTATACACATTTGTTACTTTTTTTTTTCTCTCATTTTAGAATATCTCTGAAGATGTGATTTTTTCTGTGATGTGTTATAAAGATGAGGATGAAGAGCTGTGGCAAGAAGATCCATATGAGTATATAAGGATGAAATTTGGTAATTGAGATGGTTTTATTTCTCATCCGTTCCTGCATATGTAAAGTAGTATAACTAAATTTATATTTTTAAGCAAATTTTATTACTTTGTTAAATCTCCCACGTTCTGCTTTGCATGATAAAATCTGAAACTTTGAGAGTTTGATGTTATTTTGTTGAACTAGAGAACTTGAGATTGTCGGATGTGGGGGATGAAAAGCCACCTCATTCATCTCTCTTACGGGTGCTGAAGTTCCCATGGAGCCCTCTGTTACTTACGCTGTTGTGATGCTGATCTGCAGGGATTATCCCTTTTTGTGCCTTTTGGGAGACTCATTTATAGATTGGGTTGTACTCATGTGGGAAATACTTTGGATTTCTGCATATTTTAGGGTACCCCAATTTGTTTTGCTTGCTTATCTGAGAGACTAAGTGTTCCACAAGGGAAAGAAATTTCATATGGGGGCCCCACTGTGTATGGCCCAGTTCTTTGGGTGTCCTTTTAACTTGGATCTTCGTGGAAACTGTTGAATTGTGTAGGTGGCCTGATTTATTCCCTTTTATTCCCAGTTTGTATTAATTGCTTCATGGACCACTCAAGCACTTAACATAGCAAAATATTAATTTGCATACCTATCTCCCACAACTTAGAAGCTGAGGACAGGAATTTTATCTTATTTATTTGCTTTATTTTACATTTTCTATCTCTTCTACACCTCTGCATTCCTCCACTAGTGCTTGGCCTCCAGTATGCCTTCAAGCACTAGTGGAGGAATGCAGAGGTGTAGAAGAGATAGAAAATGCAAAATAAAGGCCAAGCACTAGTGTTTTTGCAAAACTTTGTGTTTATATTATTTGATTCAGTAAGTGAGGACCCCGTTTTCTCTTGGAGACAAAGTATAAGAAAAGCAAATGAATGAGAAACATTTATCATCTACTTGATTTCTTTGTTCTTTTTCTTTTGAAAATCATTATTCATATGTGTAACTTATTATTTCCCTATTCTTATGCCTTTGTTTTTCTAGTTAGTTTTGAGTGATTAGCCAACCATTCTTCTCTCTTTTTTTTTTTTTTTTTTTGAGACAGGGTCTTGCTCTGTTGATTAGGCTGTAGTGCACTGGTACAATCGGAGCTCACTACAGCCTTGACCTCCCAGGCTCTAGTGATCCTCCCACCTCAGCCTCCAAGTATTGGGGCCACAGGTGTGTGCCACCACACCTGGCTAATTATTTTTTGCAGAGACAAGGTCTCCTTATATTTCCCAGGCTGGTTTCAAACTCCTGGCTCAAGTGATCCTCCTGCCTTGCAAGGCATTCTTTTATTCTTTTAGTGTTTACTTCTTTTATAATACCTATGTGTTTTTGTGATGTACAGAGTATTTGTTTAGCTTTCAGAAAGTTACCATGATTTTATGTATTCTTCATATCTGGTAAGATAGGTATTAATATCCCAGTTTTTAGAAAATAAGAACTCTGTGTCTGTTGATTAACAGTGGGAATTTACATTTTATTGTTTAAAAGCGGATATGGGTAACTCAAGACTGACTAGCTGAAGTGAGTTTTCTTTAATTTTTCTTTCTGTAGACTGGAATGCAGTGGCTTTGATTTGATATGTGTGTTTTACTTTTGGGTAACCATAGGGAAGAACAGTTACTGTATTTTCTTTTTATATGTTTGTCACTTGGAATTATTTATGTGTAACAAAGCATTCCTATCTAAATGTATTGACTGATTAATAATAATGTTTTAGTTTCTTTTTATCTACTCTTTAACCAACATCTCCCCATTTCCCCCAATAATGTTTTTTGATTTGGTAAAAACTAACAAGAGCTCAGGCTTTGATGTTAAGATAGCGTGGGTATGAATGCTGGTTTAGTCACTTACCTGTTGTGTGACTGTGGACAGGTTACTTAACCTCTCTAAAATTCAGTGATTTCAGCTGTCAAACGGGTGATGATAATAGTTCTGGGAGGATTAAATGGGATAATACACATGAACTGACTGCTTAGCATAGAATACTAGATGCTTCTAAAACTGTAGCATATGGCCTGGCACAGAGTAAGTACAGTACTCCAAAAATGTTCTTATTATGTTTGTATTTTATATTTTGAGGTAGACTTAGATTTGATTTTATCTTTTATATTTAAACAAGGACATATCAGATACCTTTCAAGATTTCAGTTTATTATGTAAAACTGCCTATTCTGAAATTTGTGAAAATGTTCATGGTATTAAGTGATATGTTAAGTTTTAGATAGGTGTATATTCAACAAATATCCATTGATGACCTGGTGAACCTACGTATCGACAGAGCGAGGCATGGTCCTAGCAGTCCCTCAAGGCTTTTATACTTGCTGTTTCCCCTGCTTGGAGTGCTTTATCCATGGATTGCTTTCTCCCTCATTTCATTCAATTTCTGCTTAAACGTTACCTTAACAGAGTTGGAGAGGCTTTCCCTAACACCTTATTTAAACTAGCACCCCATGCTCTGTCACTCTGTCTTTTTATCCTATTTTACATTTGTTTTTAACCTGACTTATTATGTGTGTATATATGTACACTCTGTTTCTTTGTCTCACAACGTAAGCTCCATAAGAACCTTTTTGTTTGATCTTTGTATCCCAGGGTCTAGAATAGTGCCTGGCACATAGTAAGAACTGAGTACATTTTTGTTGTTTTTTGATAGAGATAAAGCACTTTTTCTGTTCTCAGTGAAACATATGTGCAAATGCATTGTTTTCTTCAATATAATAGTTTAAAAGGACAACCTGTAGAGTTTGAGGAACATTGTTTTGTGCAGGAGACAACAATGTTGTGGTGCCACTGTATATCCTTAGCTTTTTAGTGCTGTCAACCAGTGTCATATGTGGATGGTTTTATATTTTTGGTTTGGAATAGCAGCCAGTCAGGTTTAAAATCTAGAATAAGTAATTATATTTTTGCTAACATAGTTTTAACCTTTTAAAATCTCAGATATTTTTGAAGACTATGCGTCTCCCACCACAGCAGCCCAGACTCTCTTATATACTGCTGCAAAGAAAAGAAAAGAGGTATTTCATTTTTCTTTTTAAATCCAAAACAAAAGTGGCCTGTGTTGATTTGATACTCTAGTATATCCCTGGTGTTTGAGAAATTATGTTGTTATTCATTATAACTTGTCACCTTAAGAATTTTTTTTTTTTTTTCTGTCCTGGTGAGGGGAAAGGGTATCATGGTTATTTTGTTTTCTTAATAAATTGTACTTTTCTTATTGAGCTTATAGTTGCTTGATAGAACATAATAAAATGGCTTTATTTTTAAAAATTTGTGCATCACAGTTAATACTATAGTAAGACGAAGTTCATGTAGACTAAAATGGATTCTTCTATTTCTTTAGGTGTTGCCAAAAATGATGGCATTCTGTTATCAAATCCTAACAGACCCGAACTTTGACCCTAGGAAGAAAGATGGAGCCCTGCATGTGATTGGTTCCCTAGCTGAGATTTTACTGAAGGTTAAGATAATCAAAATTTAATTTACTTAATAACATTGTAAAGCACAGGCAAATGAGAGAATATGAAAGTTATGGTTAATTTAAAGCTGGTGACTACTTCTGGATAATTGAGTTGACAAATATCCTCCTTTCTGTCACCTATTTCTTTAATTAAAAAGAAAATTTGACTAACATTTTCAGTATGAAACTGTTGCTATGTGAAGGGGATACAAAATATCTTATTTCTACAAAATCAATATCAAACTGATCTAAGGTAGTATTTGTCTTGTTTTAAAACATGCAACATATAGGTCAAATAATTTCACAATATTATAAGTAGAAGTATATTAAATGCAAGTCGTAGTAAACATACTTGATTAGGAAGTGATTCTTACATATGAAAAAGAAACTGATAAGTTGAAATTTGTTTCCTAATAGAAGAGTTTATTCAAGGACCAAATGGAGTTGTTTCTACAAAATCATGTATTTCCATTATTATTGTCTAACCTGGGATATCTTCGAGCTAGAGTAAGTGTTTCATATTTCTGTTAAATAAGTTTCTCATATTTCTGTTATGTATCTTAAATCTTCATAAGATAATTATTCAAATAAATGTTTTTGGATAAATTGACCTTTTACCACATATTGAGATGAAATAAAGTCAATTAGAATGTCTGCCTATGGTCACATCAGCTGAATAAAGGACAGACTATTAAAGAAAAAGATTTATGGGCCGGACGCAGTGGCTCATGCCTGTAATCCCAGCACTTTGAGAGGCTGAGGCGGGCGGATCACTTGAGATGGGGAGTTTGAGACCAGCCTGGCCAACATGGTGAAACCCCATCTCTACAAAAATACACAAAATTAGCTGGACTTTGTGGCGGGTACATGTAATCCCAGCTACTAGGGAAGCTGAGCCAGGAGAATTGCTTGAACCCGGGAGGCGGACGTTGTGGTGAGCAGAGATTGTGCCACTGCACTGCGGCCTGGGCGACAGTGAGATCCTATCTCAAAAAAAAAAAGGAAAAGATTTATGGATTTTATTTCCTGCTGGTTTTATTTCATTTGTCACCCTAGCCTCACTTGTTGCATATGTAAAACATGCAATGAGAAAGGTGATTTTATAGCAGTCATACAATTTAAATTCACAAATGGATTTATTTTGTGTATAAAATGACGTGAAATTCTGGATTAGCTAAGAACTTGAATTTGATTTTCAGTATATTAGGTAGATTTGCCTTAGTAAAATGGAGAGATTAATAATGCATGTGAAATTGTGCTCTATGTGTATATTCTTTTAGAATCAATATATTTTATGGAGAAATAGAAACAGGACTTTTATTCAAGAGCCTAGTATTTCTCTTTGTAAATATATCAGCACAAAAAATGTCTTGCTTAAAACAACATATATTAACAATGCCTTGTACGCTAGTAAGCATTTTATAAAATAATAGTTACTAGCGAGATATCTGGACAAATGTGGAGTAGGGACGCTGAGAGCCCATGAGCATTTTTACAGTTGGGCTCCTACCTTTGAGAAGTTGTATGAATTGTGATTCTCTTGCTAAAAGTCTTTAGTAACTAAAATTAATTTCTGTTGATTGTGTTTGATGCACACAGAGAGTAAAATATAATAATGATTCTGTGGTCTAATAGTTAAAATGTGATCATCTATACCAGGTTTAAAATTTTTGGTACCTATGTGACTGAAAAAAAGGAAGTTTGCTAAACCAGTTAGTGTAAGGGAGAATAATGTTTTACCTAAGTGTGACAAATGAATTTCACATACTGGTTTAGAGTTGCTTTTACATATAATACATTAATTATGAGTTATAATATTTATTAAAAGCATAAATAGATTTTTTTTCAAAGACATATTTGGCTTCTTTTTCTCTTTCCCATGAAAAACATTATTGCATATGGGTAATTTAGAAGTAATGAAAATGCCTTACTTGTAAAAAGGGGGATGTAGAAATTAGAAACTAAGGCTACTATATTACCCCAAAAGCAAACATTTCTTCATAGAATTGATGATATGTCACTAAGAAGTTCCTATATCTGTGGCATTATTACAGAATGCTATAATCCTAATAGCTCCCTACTTACCTTTTTTAATAATACAGTCTTGCTGGGTACTTCATGCATTTAGTTCTTTGAAGTTCCATAATGAGCTCAATCTAAGAAATGCAGTTGAATTAGCGAAGAAGAGCCTGATTGAGGATAAAGAGATGCCTGTCAAAGTTGAAGCTGCCCTTGCTCTTCAGTCCTTAATTTCTAACCAGATACAAGGTAAAGCCAAAATACCTTTCAGACGTTTTCTCAAATAATTTCATTTACTTTCTTCCCTAATGAGGATGCATCTCCATGTCTGAGGGTTCAGGGTTTGGAATTCTGAGTTTGCCCTCTCAGAATTTTGTAGTTTATTCTTGTCCTTTTTAGGTGTTGCTGTTGACTGTAGTTTTCAAAATTTTAGATTAGGAAGCATGTTAATCATTGTGGGGCGCTAGGATAGGCTGGGTGTAAAGTGACCTGGGCCCAGTTTTGATTTTGCTACTAACTTGCCATGGAAACCTGGGCAAGGTGCGTGATCTGTCAAGGCTCAGGTTTCCACATATTTAAGTTTAGGGGAGTTGGACTGGATGACTTCATGATTCCTTTCACCTCTAGGATTCTGATTCCCCTAGTTTTGAAAGTAGCAAGTAGTATTTCTCATGAGTGATAACAGAGTCTCATTTGTTCAGAGTGTTCTGATGAAAGTTCAAATAAACCTTTGAAAGTAAGTTCAGCTTTACAAAGAACATGAACCTAGTTTGCCTCTATTCAACAGTGTTTCAGTGGGAGGATTGGATATTGTATACATGGCAAAGGAGGGTGGTAGAGATGGCCTGGGGCAGGGAAGGGGCCCCATCAGTGTTCTGGATAGTCTTCAAGTACATGATTTTTTTATAACTTGTCCTGAGAACTGATTCATGTTTTCCAAGTCATTCTGATGACCAAGTGTATGTATAATTAGAATTTCTCAGTGGGGACTATTAGTATTTTGGGATAGTTTCTGCACAGGACAGTTCTCTCCTGTGCAGAACTTCTTATCCTTATATTACTCTTGGGGAATTGATATATTGGTGAACATTATTTTGGTACAGCTTTGTAACTTACCACAGAGCAAGTGTGTATCTAGAACCTAATTTAGGTATTACCCTGGGTCACTTGACCTTGTGACCAAATTAATTCCTTTTATCATCTGGGCATGGTAATTTTTATTACTTTTGTTTGTTTTATTGAATTAGCTAAGGAATATATGAAGCCACATGTGAGGCCTATTATGCAGGAACTGTTGCACATTGTTAGAGAGACAGAAAATGATGATGTTACTAATGTCATCCAGAAGATGATATGTGAATACAGTCAAGAGGTAGCCTCAATTGCTGTTGATATGACCCAACACTTGGTAAGACTGGGCAGTTTTATGTTAATTTGGTTTAGAAACCTTGAGTAATCTAAATAAACTCCAAAATATGGAGTTCAGTTCTATTTGTACAGTCATGTGCTGCATAACAACATTTCAGTCAATGACAGATTGCGTATACGATGGTACACTCATAAGATTATAATACTGTAGTTTTACTGTACCTTTTCTATGTTTAGATACAGATATTCCATTGTGTCATGATTGCCTGAGTATTCACTACAATAACAAACTGTACAGGTTTGTGGCCATGGAGCAGTAGGCTATGCCATCTAGATTTGCCTAAGTACACTCAATGATGTTCAAGCAAGGATGAAATTGCCTAACGACACATTTCTCAAAATATATCCATGTTAAGCGATGCATGACTGTAACTGAAATATTGATAAAAAAATTATTCTGATATTTCTATAGTTAATTAGACTTTAATAATTAGGATAATTTCTTTCATCTAGAATATTCTGAAATTTTATGATGTGCCTTCTAAATTTTTAATTTCTGGGCTTTGAATGAGGAAGTTCATTTCCTTCAGTTTGGGGCAATTTATTGTTTTACTTTTTTGATAAATTTCTCGTTACTATTTTTTTTTCTGTTCTGTATTTCCTGATGTGGAGAATTACATCTGGACTGTGTCTCTAATTCTTTTTAAAACTTTTCCTCCTGTTTTCTATGTCTGTTTTTTTTGTTTCATTTTCTAAGTGATTCCTTGACTTCTCAATCTTCTATTGCATTTTTCTTTTTAGTATTACTTGATTTCACTTGTCCTTGATTGTGATTTTACTTGCTTAGTGACAACTAGAAGTTAAATATTAGCTCTCTGGATATAATAGCTAATGTAAATAGCTATACTTAAAACATGATAGGTTCTGTTATTTTAAGAAGAGAGATGATTCAGTCAGCAAAGTGCAGACTTCAAAGTTTGAGCAATGTAGACTTTAGATGTGTGACACTGCCATTTTGCTTTTATAAAGGGGGAGCATAACAGTACTAATGGAATACTTTAATGTTATTTTCATAGGCTGAGATATTTGGCAAAGTTCTTCAAAGTGATGAATATGAAGAAGTCGAAGACAAAACAGTAATGGCTATGGGAATTTTACATACCATTGATACTATCTTAACAGTTGTAGAAGATCATAAAGAGGTGAGATTTCTTTGTGGTTTATGATACAGTAGTGGCATTTAACTGAAATTTATGTGATCAGTGGGCATGAATTTTGAAGTCTCCACTTTTAAACTGCTACTTAGTTATCTTGCTAGGCTTTAAAAATTGCCCTCACGTTTTAAAGAAACATATTTAAATGGCTAACATTATAATATTATATTGTAATATTTGTAATATAATGTAAATATTATAAAGTATATAGTGTATTCCTTTATATTAATTTGAGTTCAGTTAAGCATATCTGCTATGTACCAGGCTAGGTTCTTGGGGAATACCAAATTGAATAAGAAATGAGCCCAGCTTTCTGGGAACCAACAATCTAGAATTCTTGGTAGAGAGTGACAGACAGCAGTCCAATCACAGTGGCAAGTGTTAGGTGATGGAACAGAATTCTGGTATAACAAGTACTGTAAAAATGGAAAGGAATAAGTGAAAGAGCTGAAAAGCATACTCAACTAAATTCCAGAATGTTATTGGGATAAGGCTTTATACAGTTATTTATCTAGTGCTTTCACATCCATCAGCTGATATGATCTTACTAATGCCACCACGACATAGATAGCACAGGTAATGGTAGTCTGTTTTGCAGAAGCAGAAACAAAGTTCAGGTGGATTTAAGAAACTTGCTCATGGTCCCAGAGCTAGTAAGTTGTACATTTGGGTTTGTAGTCAGATCATTTTGATAATGTATCAGTTTATCCCCATTTAAAACCTCCAGCTTCTTCCCAAGTATCCCATGGCCTCTCCTTAACTCAAATTAGATTTTTGTTCATTGCTTCTGTGAGTGCAAGTTGACTTGTTTGGCACTGATGGCAATTATTGTTTTATAAGGTGAACACTTAGGAAGCAGGTGCTAGTACTACTTTATTTATTTATTTATTTCTTTATTTGAGACAGTCTCACTCTGTCACCCAGGCTGGCGTGCAGTGACATGATCTTGGCTCACTGCAACTTCCACCTTCCAGGTTCAAGCAATTCTCCTGCCTCAGCCTCCCGAATAGCTGGGACTACAGGTGTGCACCATCACACCCAGCTACTGTTTATATTTTCAATAGAGATGTGGTTTCACCATGTTGGCCAGGCTGATCTTGAACTCCTGACCTCAGGTGATCCACCTGCTCCAGCCTCCCAAAGTGCTGGGATTATAGGCGTGAGCTGCCATGCCTGGCTGCTACCACTACTTTAAATAGCATTGTTAAGCCATGTAGCTGTTGGTTTATCCTGTGTTTATCACGTGCCAATGGAAGATGACTTGGTTTTTATTTATTTGTTTGAGACAAGTCTTGCTCTGTTGCCCAGGCCAGAGTGCAGTGGCATGATCTCAGCTCACTTCAACCTCAGCCTCCCGGTTCAAGTGATTCTCCTGCCTCAGCCTCCCGAGTAGCTGCCTGCCACCCCCCAGGCTAATTTTTGTATTGTTAGTGGAGAAGGGGTTTCACCATGTTGGCCTGGCAGGCCTGGAACTGCTGACCTCAAGTGATATGCCCGCCTTGGCTTCTCAAGGTGCTGGGATTATAGGCATGAGCCACTGTGCCTGGCTGACTTGGTTCTTAAAAATGGCTTGATGCTCTTCTAGACTAGTCTTCATATGCCTAAAGGGCTTAATTTTTATTTTCATTTTCATTATTTTATTTTTGCGTCCTTCTGTATTGAAACTAGGTGGTCCTCTTGGTAACAGTGAGATGTTCCAAATTAAATTACAAAATTACAAGTAAATTTAAGGGATCGTTCTTTTATCTTATACTTAGAACTTGTATTTTAAATTTGAAGAAACCTTAGAAATAACCTCGTCCAGTTTTCACAAGTGTGTGTGGGGCATGGAAGAATGAGCTGCAGGGATAGTTTAAAAACAAAACAGCATCATTTTGTTTTTATTTTTTCTCTTGATATTAAGTTTATTTTGAATTCCAAATAATATTAAAGGGACATGTGAACTTATTGTAATTATCAAGAGAGGCATGGGTGAAAATTGAGACACACTAATACAGCATCCTTACCTAAAGACAAAAAAAAAACCACCTAAAGCCTTCAGCTAAATGGCTTTACCAAGGCCATGAATAATTACAGGCAAAACCAACTGGCATCTTGGTCTCCTGACCAAGATTTTGAGCTTTAACTTATTAAAAGCAAACTTTGAAAAAAATATATCCTTAAAAGGAAAAAGCACATTTATGAAACACTGACAAATAGTGTATGAAACACAAGATTGTGAATCTAAAATAGGTGCTTAAGCATATGCATTTTTGTTTAATGATTTTAACCTTATTGACAGTTTTTTTAAACTGGGAAATTTTGGATCATTTGAACCTTAAGACAGTGGTTTAAGTTGAATATTAGAATATACTTGACAGTTGAAATAGGACGTTTACATGAAAAATGTAACCCGCCATGGATTTTAACTTATTTTAAAATATTTGATACAAACATATGTTGAAAAATTAAAAAGATGTGAAAAGAAAATTCATTGAAATTTTACCTTCTCACTCAACTCCCCAGCTATCTAATTCTCCTCTCTGAAGTAGCTATGTTTTTCCTTTTTTTTTTTTAAACCAGGTTTTTGTGCCCTTCTAGAGACTTTTCTGTTAACATATAAGCAAAAAGTGAACGTGTATATTTTTCTTTTATGAAAATGCTAGCATGCTATACACAGTTTTTATTTGCCATTTTTTACTTAATATATCTTGGTGATCCCTCCATGTCAATAAAGTTATATATTTTTAATGGTTGCTTAATATTCCCTTGTATGATGTGTCAAATTTATTTCACCAGTCTCTGTTTAGTGGATATAATTTAACTGTCTCTTGTTTAAATGGACATTTGATTGCTAGTAATCACAAACATTGCTGAAACGAATGAATGGCTTTTTACGTGTTGTTTTGCACACATAATATGTGTAAAGGGTAAATCCCTTCAAGTGGAATTGCTGGGTTGCATCGTGATTTGTATGGGTAAGTTTGAAGGATGTTGCCAACTTGTCCTTCATTGTATGTACCGTTTACACTCCACAAATCAATATACAAACAGGGTCTTTCTTCCCAGCCCCATAATTGTGATCATTGCCAGTTTTAAAAGGTCAAAATTGTTAATGTTGCACTTGGAATTTGTACCCTTACCGTGTATTATAATGAACATCTTTTTATAAACACAGGCAAAGATTATTAAAAAAAACACACATTTTCTATTGTATTTCAATTTTAAAAAATTAATTTTATATAAGGGGAATTTGATCTTTGTGATACCATTTGAAAATATTTCACTTATTTTTTTGACTTCCCAATGCCCCATGCAAAAGTTTTTAATTTTTTAGTTAGATGATTTCATTTTTTTTTAAATTATTTCTGGGCTTTGAGTCACTTTCCCTTTTCAGGATTATACAAGAATTGTTTTTATTATTTTTTTTTATGGTTTATTTCTTCACACTGAAATATTTTATCCATTAGGAATTTATTTTGGTATAAAATACATGGTAAGGAACTAAATCGTTAAGTTTGTTATGGATTTAACCCCCATTTCTGTCATTAGTCTATTTTTCAAAATTTTCTGAGTATTCTTGCATGTTTACTTTTTCACATGAAGTTTAGAATTAACTTGTCAGGTTACCGTCTGAAAAATGTCCTGTTGATATTTTTATTGGCACGATATTAAATTTATATATTATGATAATTTTAAGCTTAATATTTAAAATTTATCTTTAGATTACGCAGCAGTTAGAGAATATCTGTCTACGGATCATTGATCTTGTTCTGCAGAAACATGTAATTGGTAAGTTCAAAGGTTAAATAAAAAGATAAATTGAAAAAATTTTAAAAATTTGAACTCAAAGTATAATTTTAGCCCTTCAGATTTAACAAGATTGACAATTTGAGAAAGAGAAGCATAATCACTTTAATTTTTGGATGTCCTTTCTAGTGTTAAATATCTGTATTTTCATTTAGAGCTAAAAAAATTATGCATCCAATGAAAAATTTTTGGTTTTGGAACTTTAAAGGACAGTAATTTTAAATTGTACATTGCTAGAAATGAACTGTGATGAGGTTTAGGTGAGGTTACTTTAATCTTGGATCGAAAAATGTTTAATAGGCATTTTTTAAAATCAGAAATGTGAAATGGCTGGGCACCATGGCTCACACCTGTAATCTTAGTAGTTTGGGAGGCTGAGGTGGGTGAACTGCTTGAGCCCAGAAGTTCACGACCAGCCAGTGCAACATGGTGAAACACTGTCTCTACAAAAAATTAGCTGAGTGTGGTGGCATGTGTTTGTGGTGCCAGCTACTCAGTAGGCTGAGGTGGGGAGGATCACATAAGCCTGGCAGGTAGAGGCTGCCATGAATTGTGATTGTGCCCCTGCACTCCCCTTGGACAACAGAGTGGGATCCTGTCTCAAATAAAGTATGAGTTAATTGTCCTGTTGTCTATTATGGTGTCTGACTTCTGAGTAGAATCAGTAACCAATGTTAGATGTTACAAGCTGATGGGAATTTTGTAGAGGAGGTGAGTCTTCCATTGTATTCAAGCATATTGAAGATGCTAGCCCCACGTCATGTGGGTGTGAGAGAGATGCAAGCTGTGTAGTACTCAGATAGAAGGATGCAGGAAAACCATGTCTCTGATTAAGAGCAGTTGTCTCCAGGCTTTTTATTGTTCACTCTGTTAGTAAAAAGTTGAGCATGCACTGCTAATATATGTGAATAATATTTTAAGAGTACTTGAATACAACATGGTAGATATAAACAGTGGAATACTATTCAGCCTTAAAAAGGAAATCCTGTCATTTGTGACAACATGGGTGAATCTGGAGGACTTTATGCTAAGTGAAATAAGCCAGGCACAGAAAGACAGATACCACAAGATCCCAAACTCATAGAAAGAACAGAATTTAGTTAGCAGGAAGTGGAGGGAGGGGAGATGCTGGTCAAAATGGTGACCATAGTTAATAACAATGTATTATATAGTTGAAAATTGCTAAGAGTAGATTTTAAGTGGTGTCACCACGAAAAGCTATGTGAAGTAATGGATGCCAGATTTAGTCATTCCACAAAATATACGTATTTCAAAATGGTGTATACTTCATATGTACAATTTTTATTTGTCAATTCAAGGTATTTTTAAAAAGTACATCTTTCAATAAAAAGACCAGTGGTTGCCAGGGTTTGGGGATGGGGGAGAGGGCAGGATGAATAGTTAGAGCACAGAAGTTTTAGGCAGTGAAACTACTCTGTATGATACAATAATGATGAACAAATGTCACTATACATTTGTCAAAACCCTTAGAATGAACAATGCAAAGAGTGAACCTTAATGTAAACTATGGCCTTTAATTAATAATAAAAGAATTTCTGAAAGTTCTGTTTTGGCTTATTTCGCTTAGCATAGTGTGTCCATCTCTGTTGTTGCAAATAACAGGATTTTCTTTTTTTTAAGGTGGACTAGTACTCTATCATGTATAAATACGACATTTTCTTTATCTGTTCATCTGTCAGTGGACACTTAAGTATTTTCATATCTTGGTTATTGTGAAACATGCTTCAGTGAACATAGGAGGGCACATTATCTCTTCAAGATCCTGATTTTAATTCCTTTGTATATATACCCAGTACTAGGATGACTTGATCATATGGTAGTTCTATTTTTAATTTTTTGAGGAACCTCCATACTGCTGTCCACAGTGGCTATTTTTACTCTCTCACCAAGAGTATACAACAGTTTCCTTTTTCTCTACATCCCCTTCAGCATTTAACTTTTGTCTTTTTGATAATAGACATCCTCGTAGATATGAGGTGGTATCTCGTTGTGGTTTTGATTTGCATTTCCCCCATGATTAGTGATTTAAAATATTTTTTTATATACGTTGGCCGTTTTTATATAATCTTTTGAGAAATATCCATTCAGTTCCTTTGCCCATTTTTAAGCTGGGTTATTTTCTTTCTACTGAATGATTTGAGTTCCTTATATGTTTTGGATACTAAATCTTCATTTGATACAGGTTTTAAATATTTTCTCTCATTTTGGAGGTTGTCTCTTCATTCTGTGAATTGTTTTCTTTGCTATGCAAAAGTCTTTTAGTTTGATGTAATCCTATTTTTCTGTTTTTGCTTTTGTTGTGTGTGCTTTGGGATCATATCCTCATATCAAAAAAAAAAAAAAAAAAAATCATTCCCCAGACCAGTGTTCCAAGTTTCCATGAAGCTTTTCCCCTATGTTTTTATCTAGTAGTTTTATCATGTCAGGTCTTAAAGCTTAAGTATTTAATTAATATCAAGTAGATTTTTGTATATGGTATAAGATGAGGGTCTAATTTGATTTTTTGCAAATGGATATTTAGTTTTCCCAGTGCCATTTATTGAAGAGACTGTCCTGTCTCCATTGTGTGTTTTTGGCATCTTTGTTGAAAATTAATTGACCCTAAATGGGTAGATTTACTTTTGGGCTTTGTAATTGGTTCCATTGGTCTGTGTGTCTGTTTTTATACCAGTGCCATGCTAGAACTTTTAGAAATTCTGTATTTAGATAATTTATTTTTCAAATGATTTCCTTACGTAAATTATTTCTCAATATTTGTAATTTCCATTTTATTTTGCTAGCTTTTGAAAATATCAAGTTTTAAGTAATATTAGAGAAACTTTAATCAAGTTTCCAGGGTGAATGCTGGTTTTTATAAGAGAAAAACCTTTCAAGTTAGACTTTTTTTTTTTTTTTTTTGAGGCGGAGTCTCACTCTGTCGCCCAGGCTGGAGTGCAGTGGCGGGATCTCAGCTCACTGCAAGCTCCGCCTCCCGGGTTTACGCCATTCTCCTGCCTCAGCCTCCCGAGTAGCTGGGACTACAGGCGCCCACCACCTCGCCCGGCTAGTTTTTTATATTTTTTAGTAGAGACGGGGTTTCACTGTGTTAGCCGGAATGGTCTCGATCTCCTGACCTCGTGATCCGCCCGTCTCGGCCTCCCAAAGTGCTGGGATTACAGGCTTGAGCCACCGCGCCCGGCTAGACTTCTTTGCTCAGTGATGTGGTAGGAGCTATTTGAAATTTTTGTTGAGGTTTGTGTTTCCTGGTTGTACGTGTAGATATAATTTACTTTTGACTGAGAATAATATTTGTGAGTATAAGAACATTTCCTTTGAACTCTTCTACTTTATAGTGGGTCTTATTGTCTTGATTAACTTGAAGAATACTGTATGTTTTACAGGTTTTGTAAATTGACAGGATACTGCCTGGTGTATAGTTGTTAGTAAAAGTATAAATTTGAGATAGGTAGATACTTTAGTCTGATATAATTAAGCTCTCCAAAGAATATTATTAATTATTTGTACATTTTAAATCCTCGACATGAAAGAGGAATGATAATCTATTCCTTCTTGTATCTATTTCTAATACAGTTTTGTAAATATATATAATAAAGCAGAAACAACTTTATTTTTTCAATAGTATAAGAAAGTTTAGTGAAAACATTTTTGCCTTGCCTTATTGAACAGAGGGGCAGATCTTGGTAAGAAATGGAAGCTGGCAGATACATAGCCGAAGATACAAATACTGAGAAAGGGAAGTTTATGAGTACATTGGATAGAGGAGGACTATGTGTGCGTAGGTAGTCTAAACCCTCCTCTGTGTGGTCTTTGTTTTAACTTTTGCTATTTCCTAGCATTCTAACTAGAGATTTTCTTCCAGAATTCTATGAAGAAATTCTTTCCCTGGCATACAGTTTAACCTGCCACAGTATTTCCCCTCAAATGTGGCAGCTTCTAGGTATACTATATGAAGTGTTTCAGCAGGATTGCTTTGAATACTTTACAGGTATGGCTTTGACCATATAAAATTTTTGCTTTTCTGTGTCTAGATATTACTTCCTGTCGACACCTGAAATAAAAACACATACGATTCCAATATTGACCAGAAAATGTGTTTATTTCCTGGTCACATGAAAGCTGGGGCTATTGTAGCAGTGTTTTTCAGACCTAGGTATATAGGCAGAGGAGATAGGCTGTATTTCTTATGGAGTCTTAAGTTAGTTTATGACCAGAACATATATCCATATGTTAATTTAATAAGTATCTTATGGACACCAAGTATATTCCAAGCCCTATTTTAAGCTCAGTAATCCAGTAGTGAGCAAAATAAACAGCCTTGTCCCTTGTGAAGCTTACATTCTAATGGAGATGATGGGAGGGTAGGGAATCACTCAGACAAATGAGCAAGAAAATATAAAATATGTCAGATAGGGATGAGTGTGCAGTGGAGAAAGGGAAAAAATTCAGCTCAATTGCTTCATAAATGATGAGCATCTTAGTCTTTCTGCTTTACATTTTCCCCATCTATAAATATACAGCAGACTTATTACTTTCATTTCTAGCCTTTTGTGCTTGCATGGGAAGATACTAATGTGTGGGTGCTACAGAAATGTGGTTTCAGTGGGAATAATTTATTTCTATTCCTGTCACTCAAGTCTCATTTGAATTTTTGATTTTTTTTCAGACATGATGCCTCTCCTCCATAATTATGTGACAATAGATACAGATACCTTATTATCAAATCCAAAACATTTAGAAATTCTTTTTACAATGTGTAGGAAGGTAAGCATGTCCTTATCTATTGTTGCAGTGGTTCTTGCTAATGTTTGCCTGTTTTGCTTCAGGATACTTTTTCAGTTTGTTTCTTATACATTTAGTTCTGCATTATCTTCATCAACATATATTCTTTCATTTGTATTTTCAAAAGGATCTTTGGGATTTGAAAGTTTCATATTGTGTGTCGTGCTTATGAATGTTTGCCACTTTTATATCTGCTTTTTACTTTGTGTTTTTTTCTTTTGGAAATGAATTTTCTACTTGATTAAAGAAAAGTGCTAGGAAAATTAACCACACATTTTGTTAATCAGTGACAAATGGAATGATCTTTTTTATTTTTTAATTTAATATATATATTGGAAGCCACTAGATGTAGGTAACCTGAGCATAAACAACTTAAGATAAAAATTATAATAGTTGGAAAAGCATCATTTAACAAGAATCTATACTGTACAACGTACATAATGGCTACTGTTATCCTTATACACAAACATGATTGTCTACCATGTTGTCTTTGCCACAAGATAGATTTGGCCCACTATTGGTTATATTTTGGGATCTTTGGCAAATAACGTTTTTCTTCTCCTTTAGGTAAATAAATAAATAAATAAATGTCTGTATACACACACACACATAAATGTGAAACTGAAATTATATTGCATAAAGCTGGCAGGCAGATTTTATAAAGCTGGGATAACCAGACACCAAGAAGTTTGGCCATAGAGTTGGGAGTAAAATAGCTAGTGTACAACCCCCACAACACATTTTTTTTTCCTCACTAGAAGGGGTGTACCCAAAATCTGGTAAGAGCTCTGTACTGATAATCAGTATATCTGGTTTAGGTCTAGGTCTTAGTTTAGTTCTAAAGAGTCAGGGAAATTTTGGGAAGTCAGTAAGCTTCTTCAGGTATAAAGTGAAGGGGCTGAACTGTGAGTTGTAATGATTCATTTACCTCTGTGAATAACCCATGTTGTTAAATCATAATCACGTGGCAATCTTCAGTTTTCCCTGTTAGAGAGGTAGCTGATAGAGAAAGAGGGAAAGAAAACAAGTATAACAGTTCTGTGTATTCCATTAGTAATTCACAGCTTCCCTGTATGTTTGCAGATACAGTAAAATTGATACAATGATTTCCTTATACTTATCAAATAGTTGTAATATATTTAATATTTTGTGAATATGAAATACTAGTTTTAATGCTAGCTAATATTTGAATTCTTATTATATATACCAGACATTTTCTAAGTACTCCCTACAATATTAACTTAACCTTTTGAGAGCATGAGGAAGGTACCACATTTGTATCAAAAGGAAACTATGACATAATTTCTTGCACTGTGCCTGAGGTTAGGAAATAGTTGTAATCACATAGCTACTATGTGTTGGAGGCAGATTTGAACCTAGTCTGACTCCAGAGCCCATTTTAAAAATTACAAGATACATTTTTGTTTTCTTTCCTTTTGGCAAACCAAAACGAAAGGCCCCCAAGTAAATGCAATTTTGGGAAAAGGGAGTAATTCTTTTTCTTTCTGTATCATACAACCCCGTGAAGTAGGTTCTTTTATTCCCATTTTATAGATGGGGACAGTCAAACAAAGAGGTTAAGTAACTTTTCTAAAAACACAGCTAATCTGTGGAAGAGCTGCGGTTTGAACCTAAGCAGCCTGGTTCCAGAGTCCATTCACATTTGGAAGCTAGACTGTGATACACTGTCATAGAGATAGCATTTTAAATTTATGTAAATATAGTTGATTCTTGGCTTTGCCTGATATCTGCTTATGATTCAGCTATTTTCCAGCTTCCAAAATGTTTATTGCTATTACCTCTACTTTTTTTCTTTGTATATGTACATCTTTAAAATCTCTTTACTGTCATTTTGATAGCATTTTGGGAGAGAATGAAATTAAATGGGAATGTTAAATCTGTCAGAATTATCTGGAATTTCTTAATTCATTTTTCTTAAATTTTATTTTTCTAGAAAAGTATCGAATCTAAGCTTTTAAATGTAAAGAATACAGTATTCTTTATAGTCTTATTTCTAATCCTTCTTTGTCTGTATTTGTGTCTCTTTCCTAGTATTTTTAACATTTTGCTTTTTTTTTCCTTAAAAATAACTTACACAAAAGTTGCATACTTCAGTAAGTCTTTTTTCAATGAATATGTGTTTGGTTTCTCTCTGTTACGTCTTTTTGTCTATATTTTAAATTTCTGGCCCACGCTTATTTCTTTAAGTCTATTCTTTTTCATCTGAAACAATTTTTAATAGAAGCATGCTCTACTCTAGGAACTTTTTTGAGAATCTTATTATAAGGCAGTCATATTCCACATTTTATGTATGAACATGTACATTTTGGAATTGTTTATAGTAGTGAAAATACAGAATTAATAATAGGGAAACTGTCTGGTAACCTTGTTATATTCGCCTACTGTCATATTGTATAGTTGTAAATGGTTACAATGTCCATGAAAAATATTCCTAATTATGAAGTTCATGTTGGAGAACTGAAAGGTATATAACATGAAATTATGGTAGTTATGAAAAAAATGGGTTCATATGGACCAGGATTCAAAAGGAACAGAAAAATAGTTTCATTGATAAGATTATTTTGTTTTGTTTCGATTTCATTTTATAATTTTGGTGCCTTTAAAGGGAAGCTTCATTTATCTGGAAAATTAGCTTATGTAGTCTACTTTATTAATCTAAGGTCAAATAGTGAATTATTGCTCCTTATAAGAAATGAGATGATAGATGGAATTTATTTTGGCCATTCTTCTTTGGGTTGGTGAGGTAAACTTGCACAGCAAGCAAAGCTATGGTTCCTATGGCTGAATTTATGTGGGACATTTGTGCATGTGGACTTGATTAACTTCTACGCAGTGCCATTTACTGCTGAGCTAAATTGTAATTACTGCAGGTACTGTGTGGAGATGCAGGAGAAGATGCAGAGTGTCATGCAGCTAAACTTCTGGAAGTCATCATTCTTCAGTGCAAAGGAAGGGGAATTGATCAGGTAATGTATGTCTGGAAAGCACCTTACTTGATGGTTACATTTGAAGTTTACATGCCTGCTTGACTTTTCGTTTATGATGAAAAATGGAAAGGACAGCCTATAGATTGTGCTTTCTGGTACAAATCCTGTTTAAATGACAAAAAGAGCCAGGTAGTTTGGAAACTGTACCTTGCATTGTAGCTGAGAAAGGCATGCACAGAAAAATATGTAATAATGTAAGGGGCTATCAAAAAAAAAATGAAGTGTGTAAATGCTACTCAGTTGGAGTCTCAGAGATTTTCATGTTCCCTTTGTTTTTGTGTATTCTATTTAAATATTCCTAGGTACCTTTTCTAACCAGAAATTAAGGTACTCTAGAAAAAAGTATTTCTTGACCATTTTAAAAGGCTAAAATTTATACTTTATATTTTTCATAAGTTATACATTTTTAATCTTGTTTTCAACAAGATTAATGCAATTTTTGATACTATTGTGATAAGTTGTTCAATAACTAAGAAAAATGTTGAAATATTCAAGTAAAATTGTGAATTTTTCTTTTCTATAAGTTTTGCTTTATGTATTTCTTATAATAGTTTTGAGATATAATTCACATTCCATACAGTTCACCCGTTTAAAGTATATACATACGTGGTTTTTAGTGTATTCACAGAATTGTGCAACTGTTATCACAATTTTAGAACACTTCATCACCCCTCTCCCAAAAAACTTATTAACAGTCACTTGCCCCAAGCTCTGGGCGACCACTATGTCTCCATAGATTTGCTTATTCTGGGCATTTGATGTAAATGGAATCATCTTATATGTGGTCCTTTGTGACTGGCTTCTTTCACTTGGCATAGGTTTTCAAGGTTCATCTGTGTGGTAGTGTGGATTGGTACTTTATTTCTTTTAATGCCAAATAATATTTCATTGTTAAATCGCATTTTATCCATTCATCAGTTGTTGGTCATTTGGGTTATTTTTACTTTTTGGCTATTATGAATAATGCTGTTAGGAACTTTTGTGTCCAAGTTTTTGTGTGAATATGTTTTCATTTCCTAGGAGTGGAATATGGTCATTCTGTGTTTAATCATTTGAGGGACTGTCAAACTGTTTTTAAAGCAGCTGCACCATTTTCCATTCCTACAGCAATGATAGAGGGTTCCAATTTCTTTGTGTTTTTGCCAGCACTTATTTCATTTGTGAAGTAGTGTCTCATTGTGGTTTTTATTTGCATTTTTATGATGGCTAATGATCTTGAGCATGTTTCATGTACTGATTGGCCTTTTGTATATCTTTTTTTGGAGAAATGTCTAATCAGATCATTTTCTCATTTGTAATTACTTGTCTATTTATTGAGTTGTTGGACTTCATTATATATTCTACATTGAAGCCTGTTATCTGGTATCATTTGCAAAATTTTCTCCCAATTTGTCTTGATGGTGTCCTTTGAAGCACAAATGTTTTTAATTTTGATGATGTCTTTTTTTTTTTTTTTTTAAAAGTGGTGTTTGATATTCTTTTTTTTTTTTTTTTAATTTATTTATTATTATTATACTTTAAGTTGTAGGGTACATGTGCATAACGTGCAGGTTTGTTACATATGTATACTTGTGCCATGTTGCTGTGCTGCACCCATCAACTCGTCATTTACATCAGGTATTTTTTTAATTGCTTGTGGTTGGTGTCTTTTTTTTGTTTTTTTTTTTTTGGAGACAGGGTCTCATTCTATCACCTGGGCTGGAGTGAAGTGGCACAATCTTGGCTCACTGTAGCCTTGACATCCAAATCCACCCACCTCAGCCTCCTGAGTAGCTGGGACTGCAGGCACGTGCTGCTACACCTGGCTAATTTTCGTAGAAAAATGCTGCGACTACAGGCATAAGCCACTGTGCCCGGCCGTTGCCGTATTTAAGGAACATTGCTAGCTCCAGTGTCATGAAGATTTATCCTCTTTTGTTCTAAGAGTTTTATAGTTTTTTTCTTACATTTAGAGACTCTTGATCTATTTTGAGTTAGTTTTTGTACATAGTGTGAGGAGGGGTCTGCATTTTAATTCTTTTGCATGTAGTTATGAAGTTGTTTCAGCACCATTTGTGGAAAAGACTATTTTTTCCCCCATTGAATTGTCTTGGCATTCTTGTCAAATCAGTTGACCACAATGTGAAGGTTTTTTCTGTACTCATTCTATTTGATTTATGTACTTATCTGTTCTTATTTCAGTACTGCATTGTCTTTATTACTTTAGTTTTGTAGTAAGTTTTGAAGTCAGGAGGTTTGAGTCCTGTAACTGCATTCTTTTGTGAGATTGTTTTGGCTAGTCAGGGTCCGTTAAATTTTCATACGAGTTTTAGGATCTGTTTGTCAATTTCAGTAAATAAGCCAGCTGGGATTGTAACAGGCATTGTGCTGAATCTATAGATTAGTTTGAGAAGTATTTCTGTTTTAAAAATAGTCTTTCAATCCCTGAACATGGGGTGACTTTCTTTTATTTAGGTTTTCTTTAATTTCTTTCAACAATGTTTGGTTGTTATCAGAGTACAAGTTTTTCAATTCTATTCCTAAACTATTTTTATATATTTTCTTTTTGATGCTATTGTAAATAGAGTTGTTTTATTTTCAGGTTTGTTGCGAGTGTATAGAAATATAATTGTTTTTGCATGTTTATCTTGTATCCTGAAACCTTGCTGAACTATTTTAATAGTGTTTTAGTGGATTCTTTAGGATTTTCTATAAACAGGATCGTATTATCTACAAATAAGTTTTACCTTTCCAGTTTGGGTGCCCCTTATTTTTCTTGACTAATTGCCCTGGCTAGAATCTGGAGTGCAATGTTGAATAGCTATGATGAAAAGAGACATCTCATCTTGTTCCTGGTCTTAGGAGGGAACACGTTCAGTCTTTCACCATTAAGTCTGATGTTACCTGTGGGCTTTTCATATATGCACTTTGTCAGGTTCAGTTCTTGACTGTTGCTAACTTGTTGCTTTTATCATGAAAGGGTGTTGAATTTTGCAGAATGCTTTTTTCTGCATCTACTGAGATGATCATGTGGTTTTTGTCCTTTTAGAATAGAAATGTATTGCCTTAATTGATTTTCAGATTTTAAATCAAACTTGCATTCCTGGTGTAAATCATACTTACCAAATATGATCTCTGTATATATTTCTAGATTAAATTTCCTGGTAGTTTTTAAAAAGTATTTATGTGCATAAATACTATTGATACATAAGATATTGATCTCTAACGTTCTTTTCTTATGATGTTTGTTGTCTGGCTTTGGTATCAGTATTGTTGGACTCATTGAGTTGGGAAGTGTTCATCCTTTCTCTTTGTTCAAAGAGTTGTGAAGGACTGCTCTTCTTTTTTAAATGTTTGGTAGAATTTAGCAGCGAAATTATCTGGGCCTATTTTTGTCTGTGTTTTGTTTTGTTTTGTTTTGTTTTTGGTGGGTAGTTTTAAATGGCCAATTCAGTCTCTTTATTTGTTATAGATCTATTTGTAGTTTACATTTCTTTTTAAATTCATTTCAATAGTTTGCATCTTGGAATTTTTCAATGTAATTTATCTAATTCGTTGCATGTGGTTCATAGTATTTCCTTATGTCTTTTTGTTTCTGTAGGGTCCATAGTAATGACCCTGTTTTGTTCCTGGGTTTAGTTATTAGAGTCTTCTCTATTTTTTTCTTAGTTGAGTTAAAAGTTTATCAATTTTGATTTTTTCAAAGAGCTAACTTTTGGTTTTGTTCTCTATTTTTCTGTTTTCCATTTCATTAGTTTCCACTTTAATCCTTATTTTTTTCTGTCTGCTTGCTTTTCATTTAGTTGTTCTTTTTCCAGTGTTTTAAAGTAACAGGTTAGATTATTGATTTGAGATGTTTGCATACTTCTTAAGTCCAGAATTTCTATTTGGTTTTGGTTCTCTCTCTCTCTCTCTGTTTTTTTTTTTTTTTTTTGAGATGAAGTCTTGCTCTGTCACCCAGGCTAGGGTGCAGTGGTGCAATCTTGGCTCACTGCAACCTCCACCTCCTGGGTTCAAGTGATTCTTGAGCTTCAGCCTCCCAAGTAGCTGGGATTACAGGCGTGCACCACCACACCAGCTAATTTTCGTTTTTTCTTAGTAGAGACGGGGTTTCGCTATGTTGGCCAGGCTGATCTCGAACTCCTGACCTCAGGTAATCCACCCACCTAGGTCTCCCAAAATGCTGGGATTACAGGCGTGAGCCACCACACCTGGCCTGGTTCTTTTTTACAATGCCTGTATCTTTACTGAAATTTTATCTTTGAGATATTGTCTCATAGCTTTCTTTAACAGTAGTTTCTTTTATTCTTTAAGCATTATGATGGCTGATTTGCTGTTTTCAAAGTTCATTTTTGTGGTGGGGTGCTGTGGCTCACACCTTTATTCCTAGCACTTTGGGAGGCTGAGGTTGGTGGATCGCCGGAGGTTAGGAGTTCAAAACCAGCCTGGCCAACATAGTGAAACCCTGTCTCCATTAAAAATATAAAAATTACCTGGGCGTGGTGGCATGCGCCTGTAATCCCAGCTACTTGGGAGGCTGAGGCAGGAGAATCACTTGAACCCAGAGGCGGAGTTTGCAGTGAGCCGAGATCGTGCCATTGTACTCCAGCCTGGGTAACAAGAGCAAAATTTCTCCATCTCCAAAAAAAAAAAAAAAAAAACACCAAAAAGCAAAGTTCCTCTTTGAGGTTTGTTTGGACCCAAGGGGCCTTGCTTTGACTGTCTCTTTTCTTGGCCATCTCTGGTGAACTGCTGGCCCATCTTTTTGCTCTCAATAGAGCTTCCTCTTATTTACTTACCACCAAAATCTTCATTATTTTTGAGGATGACTTCTCCCTACCCCCAAGCTTTATTGGGGTATTAGTGACAAAAAAATTATGACCTTTCTAAAAAATCATAAAGTATTACTGATATTTATTTAAAAACTTTTTTTAATGGAGATTGGATCTCACTCTGTTGCCTAGGCTGGAGTGCAATGGTGCAATCATATCTCACTGTAACCTCAAATTCCTGGGCCCAAGTGATCCTCCCATCTTACCTCCTGAGTAGCTAGGACTGACTGCAGGCATATGCTACCAAGCCCAGCTCATTTTCAAATTTTTTGTAGAGATGGGGTCTCACTATGTGGTTTAGGCCGCTCTCTAACTCCTGGCTTCAAGTGATCCTGCCTAAGCTTCCCAACGTTCTGGGATTACAGGTGTGAACTACCACCTGTCCCCAACAGGCTCTTTTCCCCCTTTGTTATTATGTACTTTTTAGGTGTTACAGTGGAGGTGAAAAGAAATTATGATGTTAACAAAATAAGAAGGTAGTAAAGCACAAGACATGAACAGGGCTAAAGAAGGATTTAGTTCTGTTTACTGGATTTTGGAGGGTTCTGAGCAATAGGATTTAATAATGGAAACATAGGTTGGGGAGAGGTTCAGAAGGCTATAGAATAAATCCACGCCAAAGACTTTAGAATCCTTTAGAATCCATTCTGTACACCAGAAGCTGGCAAGATATGGCCTGTGCTGTATCACAATGTGGTGGAAGGTCAAAGGGGAAGTGGATACATGCGAAGGGGCAAAACCCAGGGGTGACCTTGCTTTATAACAACCTACTGTCATGGGAACTAGTTCTTTCCCACAAAAAGTAATTCAGTTGTGCCAGAATGATAGTGAGAACTCGCTCATTACATCAGAACGGGAGAATGGCCCCAAGGCATTCATGAGGGGTCGACCACTACCATGACTCAAACACTTCCCACTAGGCCCCACTTCCCAAAACCTGCCACATTGGGAATCAAATTTCAACATGAGTTTCGGGAGGACAAACCATATTGAGACCATAGCAGTATTCAAGAATTTGTGTATCAGAAAGTTAAGGACACAAGGTGATCGCTACGTTAGTGAGGTTACCATTACAGTGCACTCAAGTATAGCTGAAGGACTGTGTTGATTGGCATTCCATTCCTCTAAATTTCCTGTAAATTGGTGATTACATGTAGTGTTGATGGCGCAGTCTCAGCTCATGTACTTCATGGCTGATGGTGTGTAATTTTACTCGGAGGCACAGTATGTCTGGTGGTCTCTCATGATGTTAGTGTTGCTGATGGTGATCTTCTAATTCTGTCATTTCTTCTTTATTAGCTGAAATATTCCTATAAAGAGAAATGTTTTCTGATAAATTATCAGGTTACTCTGAGAAACAGCTTGAGTATTTCCCTTTATTTACCATTATTCAAGATAAGTTTCTTACCTAGCATTCTCCAAAGATGATCAGTAAAATGTTATGTTATGTTGTTTGGTTTTTAAAAATATTTAGAATCCTTATGAATGTATAGATCCAAATTTACTCTATATGTTTCAGTGTATTTTAAGTATACATAGTTTTATTTTTGTCCAGTGGGAGCCTCTTAAATTTGTCTTGAGAGCCCTTTTAACCTGATTTTAATAGTCTTTGGTAGTTTCCTTGCTGTCTTGGTATGACTAGATATTCCAGGCTTATCTTATAGATGTCTTGTTCTAGCCTGGGAAATGGTATTCAAGACTATGAGCTGGGTACAAGGGATATTCATTGCTATACATATATATCTAAAATATATATGTATGTATAATATATGTGTGTATATATATATAATATGCATATAATATATACTATTTATATGTCATATTAATAAGTTGATAATTAGCTACATATATACTAATGCATATTAATGTATGTAACTAATATATCACTATATATATATTCATTGATATTGGATTGGTCTGTGTTTCTACAAAATAGAGCCAAGAAATATGTTGTTTGGCTTTTTTAGTCAATAAAGCATTAATGTACACAGATAAATCTTTTTTTTTTTTATTTTAGATGTGGGGGGTACATGTGCAGGTTTGTTACCTGGATATATTGTGTGATGCTGAAGTTTGGGTTTCTGTTGAACCTGTTGCCCAGATAGTGAACACAGTACCCAACAGGTCATTTTTCAACCCTCTTCCACTCTCTTCTTTACCTCTTTGGAGTCCCCGTGCCTATTGTTTCCATCTAATACACACAGATTTTTTTTTTTTTTTTTTTTTTTGGAGATGAAGTCTCGCTCTTGTACTCCAGGCTGGAGTGGAGTGCAAATGGTGTGATCTCGGCTCACTGCAACCACTGCCTCCTGGGTTCAAGTGATTCTCCTGCCTCAGCCTCCCGAGTAGCTGGGGTTACAGGCGCCTGCCACCACACCCGGCTAAGTTTTATATTTTTAGTAGAGATGGGGTTTCACCATGTTGGCCGGGCAGGTCTCAAACTCCTGATCTTGGGTGATCCTTCCGCCTCAGCCTCCCAAAGTGCTGGGATTACAATCGTGAACCACCGTGCCCTGCCACACACAGATGTTTCTAATTCAAATTCATGACTACATTCTTTATCCTTAACCTACTTGATACTGTTCTATATCTCCCACACCAAAAATTCTGGTTCTCATCTTAATTACTTGCTTGCTTTATCCCACTAATGGATACATTTACCCTCAGACTAATTATACCAACTTTGTTACCAAGAAAGGGTTACTATTATTTGTTTTTTTAGTAGTTGTTTTTATCTCTAAGCTATATTCATACACTAGCAATATACAGTGAAAATACAGTCAAATAATTAAAATTTAAAGTTACTAAAATAATCCTCGTTTGGTTGATTCACTTACTTCATTTTATCTTAATTTTTAGAAATAGCTTAATTTGCACTCTAGCCTTGCACTCTAGCAAGACTTTGTCTCCAAAACAAACAAACAAAGAAATAGCTTAAGTTTTTGGTAATGGATATGTAAAGCATAGACACAGTTCTAAGGTCAAATTTATAAGACAAGGTATATTCAGAGAAGTCCAGCTTCCACCCTATTCCTCTACCCTTCTTCTCCTGTTTCTTCCCCTAGTTTTAGTTCATCCTTTCATTAAAAAACAAAACAAAAACAAAAAATAGATATTCTCGCCTTGCCTTCTTAGGTAAATGGTAGCATACTATACATTTCCTGTGTTGCCTTCTACACTGAGTAACATATCCTGCAGATCACTTCGTAGTAGCATGTAGAGATATTCTGCATTCCTTCTGCAGCTGCACAGTACTCTAATTGTGCGTTTACGTAGTTGTCCAACCAGCCTCCATAATCGATTTTGTTTTAATATAATGGAATTCTTTTACTACTTCTAAAACTTCACAATTCCTTTATGTTCTTATGGCTTTGTGTATAAGAGTAAATATTTGTGAAAATGAAACTTTATTTTCTATTTATTTAAATTGACATAATTGTATGTTTATAGAATACATAGTGATGTTTTGATACAATGTGCAGTGATCTGATCAGGGTAATTAGCATATCCATTGTCTCAAACATTTATCATTTCTTTGTGTTGGGAACATTCAATGTCCTCCTCCTAGCTATTTGAAACTATGTATTACTGTTAACTATAGTCATCTCATAGTGCTATAGAACACCAGAACTTATTTCTCCCATGTAGCTGTAATTTTGAAACTTTAGTTTTAAAACATCTAGTTTTAAAAGAGCTTTTCAAACTTAATTTATATTTTCTTGTGGCTGCGTTTATCCACACCTAATTATTTGACCATGGTAATAATTTTTAACATAGCTTATATGTGTTATCTCAAATTAGAACACAGAATATGTTGTATCAGCATAAGTAGACGTAGAGTTAAACTAGTTATCTTTGTAAAGAGCTTTATAGTCTTAAAAGTATGTGTAGTCATGTATTTTGATTCAATATGTTATCCTAAACCAGACTAATAGTCTGCTGACCCAGATATATATGCCTTTTGGCCTACTAAAAAGAAAATAATAAATATAACTCTTAAATTTCTACACAAAACCTTGATTTTTTTAAAGTTTATTTTAAAAAGGGGCTTATAGTAAGACCTCAGATTTTATTTTATACAAATCATTTCAGCTCATCCCCTTTAACTGAAAGTAACTATTGTGAAATCGTTCCAGTAAAATTAGTTCATCAATATTGCACTTTAGAATTGGAGTCAGGTATTTTTTTAATGTTCAGGCTCCACCATTTTTTCTTCAGCCTTTTTCATCTTATACCAACAGGAATTTTCTTTCTCAAAAACAATCTGATTACATCATAATTATTTTCAGTCCCATTTATTTCTTTCCAATTTAATTTGTCAAAGAAAATGACATGCAGTGATTTCACCTTAGATGTGCAAGTGGCTGTGTCCACATAGGGATTATTGACACCATTTGAGCGTGGACTCTTACAGGACAATCTTCAGCTGACTTTAATTTACTTAAGAAGGAAGGAGATTTTCTGGCACTGCTATAGGACTTGTTTTTGTCTAGTTAGTCTCTCTAGGTTTTTATAATATAAATATTTTAAATAACTCTAAAATGATTTAGTCAAAAGTCTCATTGCCATTAAGACTGTCTTATTTATTGAGGACACTCTGCCAATATACAGCTTTCTATAAAAGTTACTTGGGCTATCTGTGTGGTTGACTCTCTTTTTCTTTTTGTCTTCTAGTGCATTCCACTCTTCGTTCAACTTGTTTTGGAGAGATTAACTCGAGGGGTCAAAACTAGTGAGCTTCGTACCATGTGTCTTCAGGTTGCAATTGCTGCCTTGTACTACAACCCTGATTTGCTGCTACATACTTTAGAACGAATTCAGTTGCCTCACAACCCTGGACCTATCACTGTACAGTTTATAAATCAATGGATGAATGATACAGATTGTTTTCTTGGGTATGTGTCTTTTGGGTTTTACACTTCTTTTCTGTTTCTGGAAAGTTTGCTTTTTAATATTTGCATATAATAGCATGTACAAAGATAATTTTCATGTCTTAGGAATTATTTTTAGTGTATTGTCAATATTTAATTTTTAGAGGATTAAGAATCCTTTTCAGCAGGGTAATCTAGTGGAAACAATGCAGGCTCTGAAAATTAGATGTAGCCCTTTCCTGCCTTTTTTTTTTTTTTTTTTTTTTTTTAACATGAGTGTATCATTGTATCTCTAGGCAACAAGAATTAATTGTCTGTCTGGGTTCCATGATTAAGTGTCAGTGGGTAAAAACATTCTAAATGGAGTCGGATTTCTAAGGAAGGTACCCCTCTGGCAAAGATATAATGTAATGTCACAGAATGTTTAACTCTTTGCAGATCTCAAGGATGCCTGTTCTCAAAAGTGGGGTCAGAAGGCTTGTTATTTGTATCTCAGGTGCTGCGCCAGTAGGAGAATTTGGTTTTATGTGAAGCACTCTCGTAATTGTCAAAAATAGAAGAGTGAGGCCGGGCACAGTGGCTCACGCCTGTAATCTCAGCACTTTGGGAGGCCGAAGTGGGTGGATCACGAGATCAGGAGATCGAGACCATCCTGGCTAACACGGTGAAACCCCGTCTCTACTTAAAAAATACAAAAAAAAAAAATTAGCCGGGCATGGTGGCAGGTGTGTGCCTATAGTCCCAGTTACTCGGGAGGCTGAGGCAGGAGAATGGCGTGAACCCGGGAAGCAGAGCTTGCAGTGAGCCAAGATCGCGCCACTGCACTCCAACCTGGCTGACAGAGCAAGACTCCGTCTCAAAAAAATAGGAAGAGTGAGATTCCAATTAGTGTTATGTGCCCACCTCAGGTCACCCAACACAGATTAGTGATTGTGTTATGCTAGAAATTGAGCTAGCTGTCTAATTTGTTTTAAAACACTATCTAATATTTAACTGGAAATGAATAGTATTGTTTTGTGAGAGATCATTTAGAAAAATTTCCTGAGAGGAACAGACTCCCCGAAGTAGTTAAGACATTGCTGCCACAGGCAGGAGAAGATGGAGGCCTGGATTAGGATGGGGCGATAGGAATGGGGGAACATATTTACAAGCTGCTATGTGTGTTCTAATTTTTCTACTTGCAGGACACTGGAATTTATCCCTTATTGAGATTTGTTATTAAAACCTTGAAGGGAAGAACATACTTTCAAAGAAATTGTTCTTAAAGTTATCTCTGAGAAAGATTTAGGGAATAGAGATTTGGTCATTTAAAGTTAAGCAGTTAGTCCTCTTATGTCTTTATTAGCACTGGAAGCAATTTCCCTGCTATTGTGTAGACTGGGAGTCCTTGGGTTGTGCTTCCTTGGATTCTTTAGAGCCCTGCTTGATAATCATCTTTTCTGCTGTGATCCATGTGGTCTGTATTTAGGGGCTGCATGGATGAGAAGGTCTTCAGGTTAAGCACAGTTCTGTTTTAGCATAGTACTTGGGCATTAGTGACTTGAATCAATCAAGAAATGCAAATAATGAAGAATAACAGAAGCTTGTAGAATATTCATTATTGGATTTGTTATATTATTCTCACTTTAAACAAATTGAATCGCTGCAAGTGAATTTTTTATTCACACAATTTTAAGAATGTTTTGCCAATGTTATCTTTTAATTCTTAATTTTTTAGTTTTAAACAACTTAGGGGAAACATTTAGGAGAAAAATGTCTAATGTTTATTGGTCAAACTTTTTTCTTTCTGAATTTTCCTTATCCTTATTTTTTTCTTATGCTATTTTATAGCATAGGACTTTAGTAGACTATTTACATTAAGTTCAGCTGACTATCTTACTAGATGCTGAGTTTTTGAACCATCTTTCACCTCTTAGGGTTTGGGTAGATTATGTGTGCTGAGAAACTTTGTAGATCAATCTAATGTTGGAAGAGTCTAAGAAACTCTTCCTTCCCCCCGCCCCCATTGTATAGGACTTTTATGCTGTCAAATATAGGTATTTCTGCTTTATTAAAACTCCTTATGCTGAGGCCCATATATAACATTTATATTAATTATAAATTGATATTGTGGCAAGATTCACCATGTTAATTGCAGACTCCCAATAGGTCTTTGAAAATAATTGGTTTACAAAATTTGATTTACATAGGGTTTCATACAGTACAAAATGGGGAATGTTTCTGTATAATATCAACAGATGAACCTTAGAGTATGCCTTGGACATTTCTTTTTTTAGTTTCTCCAGAATTTGTTCTTTATTCCACTTCTCATGTCTACATTTTTTTTTTCTTCAAAATTTGCAGACATCATGACCGGAAGATGTGTATAATAGGACTGAGTATCCTTCTGGAATTGCAAAATCGACCTCCTGCAGTAGACGCTGTGGTGGGACAGATTGTTCCCTCAATTCTTTTCCTTTTCCTTGGCCTAAAGCAGGTCTGTGCTACTAGACAACTGGTAAACCGGGAAGATCGTTCAAAAGCAGAGAAAGCTGATATGGAAGAAAATGGTAAAGTCTTCTAATTGAAATGAATGTTGCAATTGATTTTGATTTGTGTATGCACTTTATTTGAATACTATTCTATGTGGAGACATTAAACAGATTTACATTCTTCGGTCTGCTGCACATATAAGAAATATTTTGGGCTTGGTTGACTTGCTATTAATTTTTTTTTTTTTTTTTTTTGAGACGGAGTCTCGCTCTGTCGCCCAGGCTGGAGTGCAGTGGCGCGATCTCGGCTCACTGCAAGCTCCGCCTCCCGGGTTCACGCCATTCTCCTGCCTCAGCCTCCCGAGTAGCTGGGACTACAGGCGCCCACAACCGCGCCCGGCTAATTTTTTGTATTTTTAGTAGAGACGGGGTTTCACCGTGGTCTCGATCTCCTGACCTTGTGATCCGCCCGCCTCGGCCTCCCAAAGTGCTGGGATTACAGGCGTGAGCCACCGCGCCCGGCGACTTGCTATTAATTGTATCATGTGATATAAGTTTAGATTTGTGCACCTTCTGACCCCTAATATACTCAGTGATTTTTTTTTTATGGAGCCTAATAGATGTTGTTACACATTAGGAAACACATTTATAACAATCAAATGGTCTTGACTAAAAGTTAGCAATCTAGTATCTAATGTTCTTGTTTGTGCTAACAGCCTCATCAAGACAGCAGCCATGAGTTAAATGAATCATTAGATTAAGAGCTGAAGTGTTAGTACCACAGATTAGTAGAGAGTGTCTTTTTTTTCTTTTTTGTAACGGTTCTTAGGTGACTCATTATCAACATTATATTTGAGAGATATATTTGCGATTTAAATATAAATTAAGGGAAAGTACCTAAATGAAGTGGATTTACTTAGTTGAGAATCAGAGTAAGATTGTTCGAGTTGAATATTAGACCTTTGTTTTGTTTAATGATGAGATTGCAGAGCTACTTGCTAGAGAGTAGGAAGTAGCATTCTCCAATTCCAGGTGGAGTTTTTCCTCTCCTGGTTAAAAACAGAGACCTCGTTAGCTGAGAAAGATCAGAACTCTTCCTGGTAAACATATAGCTCTATTTTCGATGCTAAATTCTGTGATTTTAGCATGTATAGATTTAAAACACTTTTAACTGGCATCATCCCAGTTTGTTCATATACCAGGGATTATAAACTACCCTTTCTCCACTCCCCAGCACAAAATACAGCTTCTAATTTGTTTTTCTAAAATCTATGTAGGTCTTTTGAAGAAATGCTTCTTTATTAGAAGTGTTGCATGTGTGACTTTTGTTTTGTTTTGTTTTTAGCTAACTATGTGTCAGCAGTTGTAGAATTCTTTTGTTTTTTCAGGTGTGTTATCTCTAATTTCTTGGTTTGGTAACTCTTTATTGGCTTATACTATATGGCTTGAGGGAAAATTTTCTAGTAATATCCCAGACTTTCTTGTATTTCCTACTAAAGTATGGAATGATTAACTCCTGGAGGTATTTCTCAGTCTTTTTGTATTAATAGTTATAATTTGCCATGCATTTTTTCGTGTATTTGGTCCAAACTATGGTTAAGTGCCTTATTCCTAAAACTACCTAGTTCAATCTACCTGCTTCAGTATGATGTGTATAATAGAACTAGTTTTAGGTTAATATTACCTGGTTTGGGTTTACTCCAGGATTTCTCTCTTATCTTGATTTTTGTTCCGCATTGACTGCCTTCCTGTTCCAGTATTTCAGTTACAATCTAACTGCTAGGAACAGATTGATACTGAAAATAGATACAGAATCCATGGTGATACATAATGTAGTTCAAGTTTTTAACTTTTCAAGCCACATGTAGCTAACTATTTTTCTTTATATTTTTGCTATTTCTTTTTATTATAAATTATCAAATTATATATTTGTGGAGTACAAAGTGATGTTATGATTTGTGAATATAATGTGGAATGATTAAATCAAACTAATATATCCATCACCTTAAATAGCCTTTTTAATGGTGGGAACATTTGAAATTTACAGTCTTGCCAATTTTGAAATGTACGATATACTATTAACTCTATTCACCATGCTGTACAATAGATACCAAAAACAAAACAAAACAAAACAAAAACCTAATTCTTCCTGTCTGAGACTTTGTACCCTTTTACTAACATTCCCTCATTCCCACCACCTCCAGCCTCTGGTAGCCACCATTCTACTTTCTACTTCTATGAGTTTGATTGTTTTAGATTCTATGTATAAGTGAGAACAGGCAGTATGTGTCTTTCTGTGCCTGACTTATTTTGCTTATCATAATGTCCAAGTTCATCCATGTTGTTGGAAATGACAGAATTACCTTTTTAAAAGCTGAATAGTGTTTCATTTTAAAGAATCCACATTTTCTTTATTCATCTGTTGTTGACTTAGGTTGATTCTGTAACTTGGCTATTGTGAATAATGCTGATAATGCTGCAGTGAACACAGGGCTGCTGACATCTGTTCTACATACTGATTTCAAATATTTTAGATATGTACCCTGAAGTGGGATGGCTGGATCTGTATTTTTACTGTTTCTACTAGCAGAAATGATCTAATTTGGGCATTTCTAAGCAGTTCATAATCAACTCAGTTAATTAAGAGGACTGAATTCTCAATAGGAAGCCATTGTTTAAAACACATGCACAGACTGTACAGTCACTTTTGTTTTAAACAAAGGTAATTTTGAAATATGCAATTGAATAATATTCTTGTATTAATGAACGTGCATAGCCTAACAGTAGTAATGTTCATCTGGATAACAGGTTTAGGGAACTTGTTTTCAGTGAGGAAGATAAGGACATTCTCAACTTAGCAAACTCTACAGTAAAGATAAGGTTTATTTATTTTATTTTTTATTTTTATTTTTTGATTCTCCTCTTTACACCAGAGATAAGATTTATTTTTATTAAAATTTTGTGGAAGATCTTTTTCCTTTCCAGAGTATAGTTTTATAGTCTTTGGTTTTTGTCACGAAATTTTATATTTTGTCCGTATGTGTTTTGATTCTTTTTAAATAATTAATGGGTTCACAGAGGAGATTTCAAGTGATGAAGAGGAGACGAATGTAACTGCTCAAGCGATGCAGTCAAATAATGGAAGAGGCGAAGATGAGGAGGAGGAAGATGATGATTGGGATGAAGAAGTATTGGAAGAAACCGCGCTTGAGGGGTTCAGTACTCCACTTGACCTTGACAATAGTGTGGATGAATATCAGTTTTTTACACAAGCTCTGATAAGTATGTCTTTATTCCCCACATCTTCTGATATTTTTTTTTTTTCTAAACTCTTTCTTCACTTCTTCCTGTTTTGATATCTGCCCAAGATTGGTCTAGATTCTTTAAAAAATTTTTTTGTTTATTCCTTATGATAGAAATCCCCAAACAAACATATATGAAATGATAGAAATTAAAATAATGAACACCTATCCCCCAATCCTAGCAATTTTCATCATTGAGAAGTAGCAGGGTGAACCTGTAGGTTGTCCTTGCAAAAGTAATATATGGAGTATCTGTGTATGTTGTTCATCCTTTAGGCATAAATGGGCAAGCATTTTTATAGCAAAGAATGAAGTGCTTCAGGCATGTGTTGCTTAAAAGTTGTAGCTAACAACCTATTAGTTATTCACAATCTGTAGAATGCAATTGCTAGCATAAGACAGTGACTTTTTACTATGTGAGTAATTTGCCAATTTTAAACAACAAAGGACAGTTTAATTACAGTTACAGGACTCATAAATGATTGGGGGGAGAAAATATTTGCCACATATGCATAATAGGCATAACGTACACAGTGTACAGACGCCATCCTCAAATGCGTAAGACCAGTAACCTAGTGGAAAAATGGAAATGGAAAATTTACAGAATAAAAACAAGCCAATGAGGCTATTTAGAAAGTTATTAATCAAATAAATTATTTAAAATCTCATTAATATAGATTATTTGTTTTATGGTTACATAGTATTTCCATAGTTATATTTAGTTCCATATAATTTAGTTCCACTGTGGGACATTTAAGATTGTTTCCAATGTTTTTGCCATTATGAGGGTTATTAAAATGAACATCCTTATGCGTAAATGTTGTTACTAATAAGGCAATATTAGTAACAATTTTGTAGTGTTGCTACAAATAACATTAATGAAGAAAAAACTACCTAGATGTGTTTATTGAAATTCACAGGAATTGGAGGCAGAGAGCACAGGAAACTATATTCCAAAGCATGGCAAATATAACAGCATAAACGTGGAGATGGAAATATGGAAGCTGTGCCCTAGTGTAGTTCCAGACATGGGTGTGTCATAATCACCAAGAAAGCTTTTAGATCTTGAGTAGGATCTCAGGAGATGTATTTTTAAAGATGCTTCTCAAGTGACAAGCAGCTTTAAACCAGCATGTAGGGGCCACTGCTTAAACACTGAAGGAATACAGTTGGACTGGGCTATAGTGGCCTTGAATTCTGGACTGAGGTGGTCCATCCCATTGCCCATTGGAGTAGTGTTGAAAGTTGTGTTCTGAGGCGGTGACCTTGTAGATGTGGTAAGTCATTTCAGGGGAGTTATCCGGTGATGGATTATGTGCAGAAAAAAACTGGGAAGGACTAGATGTGGGAGCCAAAGGAGATCACTTTATTAATTTAGGTGTATAGAGACCTGGAATGGGGAGAGTGACATTTGATGGAAAGCAGCATATAGATGAAAGACAGTAAGAAAGAAGCAGAGCTTTGGGTGTGGAGAGGGCATGCTCAGAGATGTTAAAGAATGGACAGTAGTTGACTGGGAGACTAATAGAACTGGTGAGATAAATGGAGAGATAGAAGGTTTGGGAGGAAATTGTTAAATTTGGTTTTAGTTGTGTTGAGTTTGAGATGAGCTATTCAAATGGAACCGTCCAGGAGGCTTAGGGGAAGATTTTTGCTAGAGGTACAGATTTGGGTCCTTGGGGTGGTAGCAATGCTGAAGCTGCAGGTAGTATGACAATTCCAGAGGAAAATGGTAATAAGTGAGTACAGGTGTTCTGGATTTTAGAGAACATCCATAGAAGACAGCAAAGGAGACAGAGAACTAGGCAGACTAGAGATTTGCAGTATCGTTACCTTCCTTTGATATCCCACATAGCTGGGTACGAAGTGGGTACTCAGAAATAATCCTTTGTTGGCATAAGTTTCATTACCTTGTGTGTATTGTAGTACTGTACTCTTTGTTACTGTCTGGGATAATTTCTTTGTAATTTGATCATGTTACTACTTGTTCTCTAAATTAATAGTCACTGTACCCTCCTGTCTTTTCCTCCCCAATTGCAACAGCTGTGCAGAGTCGAGATGCTGCCTGGTACCAGCTGCTGATGGCACCACTCAGCGAGGATCAGCGGACAGCACTGCAGGAGGTGTACACACTGGCAGAGCACCGACGGACGGTGGCAGGTCAGCCAGAGTAACCTCCAGAGTGAAGTGCATGTGTCACAGTGCCAACAGTCAGCCTTATTTGATGAGCCAGGTGGCACCTAAACACTGTTTTTAAAATTGTTAGAGACTCACCCTTTAAGATAATAAGGAATTGTCATTATTGTATGATTGTTTTAATCACTCATGATGTCTTAACTTTGCAAAAACCTGCACATTAATATGTATCTCCTAGTGGTGTTCTCATTCACATTCATATCGTATGTTGGAGGTAAAGGTACAAAGTAAGGGTTGGGATAAGTCTTGCCGAGGGAAACTTAATCAGCTGGATCGCTCCCCTAAACATTTCAGCCGTGGGCCAAAGGCACTTGATGAATTCTTCCTAGGAGCTTGTATTCCTGGAAATGGAATGTCCTCCATTTCTCATTGTTGGGCTTTATTTGACATTGTTTCTTGTTGTTAATTTTCAGTTTTTAAGCTGGAGGAATTATTTTATGTTGATTATTATAGTTACTTGTAGATTGTCGTTGGAAACGATTTTGTAGTTACAAAAAAATTTTAGTAGGAAACATTGCAAACTAGACATCTAGAGTTTAGAATGCTGGTTCTTCTGCATGGACTTAGATCTTCAGTTCTGTGCAGATTCTCGATCAGCCCTCCTGATATGAGAAATCTGGGCCCTCTTTCAGCAGTAGAGACAGTGAAGTAGAATCCAACTCTGAGATGTGTTTTCTTTTTACTCGTTTTTTTTGCAGATGTTCCGATGGTAGTGAACATACCACCTTATTGACATGGGTCTGTTATTCTTAGTTCTTCTTTGGCAGAATAACTAATACTACGAGTCACATTCTTTCACAGTTCTAAGCATATAAACAATCTGGCTCCTTTGGGTCATCTCCAACTTCGTCACCTTAAGCATTCTTTTTTTTTTCTTCTCCCCTTTTCTTTTGAAAAATGCTAGAAGCAAAGAAGAAGATTGAACAACAGGGAGGCTTCACCTTTGAAAACAAAGGAGTCCTCTCCGCATTTAACTTTGGGACTGTGCCCAGCAACAACTGAAGGAAAGAACATCAGCTGACCAATTGTCATCACTGCATTTTATTTCACAAAAGGAGTGTGAGGGTCAAGGGGATGAAATGAGGGGGCTGCTTTCAGGGCCCTCCTGCTGTACCAGCTACCATTTGGCATTAGGCAGCACTTTTATCTACTCTTTCCCCTTTGACCTTTGTCACCCTGAAATATATATTTAAACAGCTACTGTAAGTATGAAATGAAAGAAAAACAATCATTGGACTGAAAAGGACAAACCATATGTTCCAAAGGCTGAATGCCCAAGGTCGTTTTAGAGGATTGGATCGACTTGCACGTCTCAGGTTTTTGCCATGCAGAATCAATGGATTTATACGGATAACAGTGCCTTCTGTTGTACATGAATTATCAGAAAAAAATTTTTGGAGTGCATTGCAATTTTTTTTAAAGCATAAAACATATTTCTAGATACAACATAAACCTTGGTTATATGTCGACTATTCTGCGTTTTACTCTGTGAATTTATTGTTAGGCAGTTACTGCAAGTCACTCTGGTTTCCAAATCTTCACTGCTCCCTCTGCTCACCCTGCTGCTGGGGGCTGTTTTCAGGGGTTGTATTATAAAATATGCACTGGCTCTGGTTTTTCATAAGATGTTTCGTGGCTTTTTAAAGAAGTGTCTTACTCCCTCTTCTCTCATTTTTTTCTGCCTTGAAAAGGGGTGGTATTTCTTTTGGGGTCAACAAATACACATACCAATTTCACTCCTAACCTTGTAAGTTCAGGACTCAATTTCTTGGCAGCAAGTGGCAGGGGCTCTTTAGTCAGTGGAGTCAGCAGTAAGTCGGAGTATATTCTGAATAATGTAATTATGCAATTAATTGATAATCATACCTAAAGCACATTGAACTTCTAAGAGAAAGGTGCTACATAAGCACACTGTCTTTCTGGATGGGGACTTGTATGTTAAATAACTTGTCATTCCAGCTGTGTTGGACCACGGTTCAAAGCATTTTATAATGATGTATTTTTTTTTTTAATCTAGGAAAAAGACCCAAACAAATCTAACTTCTCGCTTTCTCACATCTTTGGATTTTCTCCTACCTGATTTGTTTGTGTCTTTATTATAGCTCAGTTTGACTTCTCAAAATTTTCAATGGTTGGGGTGGCTGCACTCTTAGGTGGCCTATAGGAAATATTACAGATGGAGATTACATTGTTTTTCTGACCTGGTTCAAGACCAGAACATGGATCATAGGGTTTTTATTCAGCCAAATGAAAAATGTATCTTCAGAACTTAACATATTACTAGATGTGATACAGATTTTCCTTTCTGTGAAATTGAAAATTCACAAAAATTCACAGCTTAAATTTCCCATCAGTGACTGGAGGAATTTTTTTCAGGTGCTTCCTATATTACCATCCCTCATGCATATTAACTCTTTAGAATTTTAGGTTAAGTAATCTCTATAGAAGTAGCCTGGAAAACCATGAGTTTTGGAGTTCTGTGACCCCCTGCTTTCCTCTGCCCCTCCCTTCCCAAGGCATTGAAGCTGAACATGCCAACTGGCATTAGAAGCGAAAGATGGCATTGGGAGAAATTTTAGAGAGCTTTCAAACTCTTTATTTTCATGTTCCACATGGTCTAATTTTAACATAAATGGTATGCCTTCACACTGGATTGTAAAAGGCATGTGATTTTTGAGATTTTATTTTGTGATGTATTGTCTTCTGCAGTATCAAAGGGAAAGAGGTATTAATGTGCATCACCCTATCTTGTTTTTGAAGCCAGGGTAGTTGTATGATTTTGTTACCAGCAGTGCTAACCTGAATGTGACCTGGTTACCTTGGAAATACAGGAACTTATATGAATGTACTATAAAATAAAATGCGGACTGATTCCCAGGATTCTGAACTCTTCTGTGTGAAATGTTTTCTGAAATGTGGAGGTGCTTTAAGCAGTTGATAATAACCCATCAATATGTTTTCCTGACATCTGGGGACCTGAAGCACAGTGGACTGTAGGTCTGGGAGGGTAACCAGGGCTTATCAGGAACAGCTAATACATGGAGAGAAGTAGGGAGTGAGAGCCCATCTCATGAACCAGGAGGTCTGCACAAGGGTGTCAGAGCTCTCTGGAAAGGGACAGAGCGTTCAACCACAGCGGGACCTGGAAGGAAAGGAAGATATCACTAAAATGGTGCAATTTTCTGATGGGTCTACTACCAAATTATTACTGGTCAAAACTGGACTGGTAATACGGTCATGTGTCAATAATGGATATGTTCTTATAAATGCTTCATGGGCATTTTGTTATTGTGTGAGCATCCTAGAGTCTACTTACACAAACCTAGATGGTGTAGTTTACTACACACCTAGGCTGTATGGGATAGCCTATTGCTCCTTGACTACAAACCTGTACAGCATGTTACTGTACTATACTGAATACTATAGGCAATTGTAACACAATGGTAAGTAATTATGTATCTAAACACAAAAGGTACACTAGAAATGTGATATAAAAGATAAAAATGTATGAATGGAGTTTGCAGGACTGAGAGCTGCTTTGCGTGGTGAGTGAACATGAATGTTTAGGACATTGCTGCACACTACTGTAGACTTTATAAAACTGTACACTTAGGCTACACTAAATTTATAAAACAATTTTCTTCAATAATCTTAGTTTACTGTAACTTTTTGTGAACTTTTAACTTTTTAGCTCTTTTGTAATAACACTTAGCTTAAATCACATTGTACAGCTGTACAAAAACATTTTCCTTTTTAATATCCTTATTCTATGAGCTTTTGTCTATTTTTAAAATGTGTTTACTTTTTAAACTTTGTTAGTGACTAAGACACAGACACATTAGTGTAGGCCTACCTAGAGTCAGGATCACCAATATCCCTTTCTTCCACCTCCACATCTTGTCCCACTGGAAGGACTTCATGGGCAATAACATGTACGGAGTGGTCATCTCCTATGTAGCAATGCCTCCTTCTGGAACACCTACTGAAGGACCTGCCTGAGGCTGTTTCACAGTTAACTTTTTTAGTAAGTAGGAGTATGCACTAAAATAGCAAGTATAGTAAGTACTAGGTGATAGGAATTCTCCAGCTCCATTCACTTATGGGTCCACTGTCATTTATGTAGTCCATTATTGACTGAAGGGTCATGGAGCACATACTTGTACTTGCATGATGATAAGACCCATTACATTGTTAATCAGTGAAAATTCCTAAGAAAACAGTTATTTTAAATTGTCATTAAGTAATATAATGAATTATAGTACAGTTTGCTGTTTAGCAAGGGAGACTGAATAATCCAGGCATAAAAGGGAAACTTGGCCATGTTAGGACCATGTATGTGCATGTGTGTGTATGCATGAATGTTTCATGCATTAAAAATTAGTTGAGCCTTAAATAGCAATCTTTTCTGTCCCACCTTACTCTCTCCATTGAAACTGCTGTACAAATGCTGCCTGGGTGGGTTGGGAACTTTCTAGGCAGTCTGCTAGCAAGAAAGGCTGCAAAATCAATAAATAAAGAGATGGCTTATACTCTGTAGTTAGACTAGGTTTGAGGAAGAAGCACAAAGGGCAACTATGGCTGATCCTGTAGCCAAGAAAGGTGTGTCGGTGACAGAAGGCATGTGTCTGGGTAGTCTGAGAGTCCAGGCCAGACAGCAGTGCAGCTAGAGGAAGGAAAGGGCTGTCTTGTTAAGAAGAGGGAGTGCAAGCCCAAACATCAAGGAGGAAGAGAAGAGGATGCACATGCTCCCTGCCGGACACATGGGAAGAAGCTCATCTTGGAGGTCATCCAACTTGAAAAAGATTTTCACAAGTAGATGGATGCCCCTCAAGAGCTGGAAATTGGAAACTTTCTTTAGTCTATGGAATATGCAGGGGCTGAGAGCAACTCGGGCAGGAGTGACCTTATGGAGACTTTCCCCACTGGACCTCCCTACCTATGAAGGGAAAACCTGGGGAGAAACGGCACTACACAGTAGGGCCTCACAGGCACCTGTCCACTGTGGCCCAGTGTCCCAACACATCACTCTTAAGTTTAGAGTGACCCACCATTCCTACTGCCTAGTGAGTGTGGGCAGTACCCTCAGTTTCTCTTCCTTGCCAGTCATTTCTCTCCTGAGAACTGCCAGCAGCTGGACCCTCATCCCTCCTGATTTCCATACAGTTTATTTCCATACAGTTTGACATACAGCATGCCAATGAACTAGAATTCCTTCACATGTGGGTAATCCCTGCCATCGGAATGAGCTCTTTCCTCTTTTCCACACCACTGGTATGTGTTTTGTTTGGCCTTGAATTGCTCACACCATTGATTATAGACTTGAGGGCAGAGATTGTGCTTTATGTGGTATTAATATTTTGTAGGCATGTTTTGTTGTCTTTCTAATGCCCTGCATCTGGTGGCTAAGCGTGGTCAATAGAATGAACACATGAACAAATGGATGATTGACGTTCTGCCAATGAGTTTGGATCTTAGAGGCATCTCGGAGGCCACAAATAAGATCTTGGAGATAGGTTCCTGTGGAGAAAACAAGTGTGCAACAGCAGCTGGATGGTGAAGTAGATGTATGCCGCTGGAAGGGAGCTGTTGTCTGTGGGTCACTGTGCCCCCTGCTTTCTGTTCCTAAATCTAGTGCACAGTTTCTATGTGCAGCAGCATTCCAGGTAGGTTATTTTTTTCAGACCTCTCTTTCTGTAGTCTGCATGGCAAAGCACCTTCTTCTAACTCCAGCTGTTCTTTTCCTTTCCTTTCCCCTTATGGCCTCATTCTTCTCTATTTAATTTTTAAGCTTGTTCATCTTCACTCCACTTCCTCACTCCCCAGACCCAAACACTTAAAACACTTACTATGTCTCACTGATTCGCTCTTCAAAATATATTTTGAGTCTCTGCTGCTCTCGATGTCACCTTAGTGTAAGCTACAACCATTGCTTTGCTAGAATATTCTAGAATCTTCAAATATTAGCTCTTACATCTGCTCTTCTGTCCCATAGCACCATTCTTAACCTATTCACACAATAGAGTGATTTATTCAAAATGCAAAATATTGATTGTATCAAAAACCTGATTAAGATCCCTTAATGGCGTTAGGATAAAGAGAAAATCCTTAACATGGGTCATAATGCCTTAAGTTTATTTTACTCCATTGGTCTATATCTCTGTTTTGGTACCAGTACTATGCTGTTTTGGTTACTGTAGCCTTGTAGTATAGTTTGAAGTCAGGTAGCGTGATGCCTCCAGCTTTGTTCTTTTGACTTAGGATTGTCTTGGAGATGCGGGCTCCTTTTTGGTTCCATATGAACTTTAAAGCAGCTTTTTCCAATTCTGTGAAGAAACTCATTGGTAGCTTGATGGGGATGGCATTGAATCTATAAATAACCTTGGGCGGTATGGCCATTTTCACGATATTGATTCTTCCTATCCATGAGCATGGTATGTTCTTCCATTTGTTTGTGTCCTCTTTTATTTCACTGGGCAGTGGTTTGTAGTTCTCCTTGAAGAGGTCCTTTACATCCCTTGTAAGTTGGATTCCTAGGTATTTTATTCTCTTTGAAGCAATTATGAATGGGAGTTCATTCATGATTTGGCTCTCTGTTTGTCTGTTACTGGTGTATAAGAATGCTTGTGATTTTTGCACATTGATTTTGTATCCTGAGACTTTGCTGAGTTGCTTATTAGCTTAAGGAGATTGTGGGCTGAGATGATGGGGTTTTCTAAATATACAATCATGTCATCTGCAAAGAGGGACAATTTGACTTCTTCTTTTCCTAACTGAATACCCTTGATTTCTTTCTCTTGCCTGATTGCCCTAGCCAGAACTTCCAACACTATGTTGAATAGGAGTTAGCCACATCTTTGATTTAGCTTTGGTCATCTCTTATTTTGATGGTATTTTGCCGATTGGAGATATTAGAAATACTAAACAGTTTTCTTTGCTGATCTAGAACACCGTAGCTCTTCTATATTTTCTCTAAATTTGACTTGCAAACTGAATAATTCTTTTGTTTATCTTTTTCTTTCCATGCTGCATCATACACAGCTTAAAAAAAAAAAAAAAACCAACTGATTCTCCCAAATTTTGCTTTTAAATCCCCTTTGCCTGACTCACAAATTTATTAGGTGGCTTTCTTAACCTTCTGAGTTACAATGGGCAACAGTTTTACTGATTTTTCTTCTCCTACAGAACATGGGTCATCCTCTCTCCAGTTTCTAATAGTTACCTAATACCACATGTTTAGTTTCTTATTTGGTATAATAGCACCCCACCCCATCTCAGCCTTTGTTGCATAACCACTCCAAAATTTAAGGCTTAAAACAGCAATGATTTATTATTTCTTAGGGTTTTGTGGGTTGGTTGGATACTGCTGCTGGGCTTGCCTGTGGTCATTCATGTGGCTGCAGTCAACTGGCAAGTTGATGGAGGACTGGGCTTAGCTTGCATGCTGGGCCTCACTATTTGAATATTCATCTTCAAGGAAGCTAGGCTGGACTCCTTCACCCGGCAATGAGTGTGTTCCAAGAAAGCAGACATGGATGCTTGTAGGGGGCTTCTCCATAGCCCAGCTTCAAGTCACACAATGCCAATTATGCATCCTGTTGGCCAAGATGAGTCACAAGGCCATCCCAAATTCAAAAGGAGGGGACACAGACCACCTCTTGATGAGAGATAGCATCTTCCTTTTTTTTTTCTTTTTGGCAGAGTCTCGCTCTGTCGCCCAGGCTGGATAGAGTACAATGGTGCAATCTTAGCTTACTGCAACCTCCACCTCCTGGGTTCAAGCTATTCTCCTGCCTTAGCCTCCTGAGTAACTGGGATTACAGGCTCACACCACCATGCCCGGCTAATTTTTGCATTTTTAGTAGAGATAGGGTTTTTGCCATGTTGGCTGGCTGGTCTCGAACACCTGAGCTCAAGCGATATTTCCGCCTCAGCGTCCCAAAGTGCTGGGATTACAGGTGTGAGCCACCATGCCAGGCCTGAGAAAGCATCTTCCTGAGGAGCCTGGGAAGATAGAGTTTACAGTCTGCTAAAATCATACATCTTGTGGGTATAGAAATCATCTCGGGGTCAGATGGTTCAATCAGCTCATGAAAAACAGCTTTCTAATTTCAGGGAAGCCCCTTTTAACTTCCCTTCTTCTTTTCTTTTCTTGTCTTTTCTTTCTTTTCTGTTTTTTTTTTTTTTTTTCTTTTGAGACAGCGTCTCACTCTGTATCCCAAGCTGGAGTGCAGTGGCATGATCTCAGCTCACTGCAACCTTTGCCTCTGGGGCTCAAGCGATTCTCCTGCCTCAGCCTCCCAAGTAGCTGAGACTAGAGGCGTACACCACCACACTCGTTTTTTGTTTTTTTTTGTGTGTGTATTTTTAGTAGAGATGGGGTTTCACCATGTTGCCCTGGGTGGTCTCAAACTCCTGAGCTCAGGCCATCCACCTGCCTTGGCCTCCCAAAGTGCTGGGATTACAGGCGTGAGCCACCGCACCCAGCCTGCTTCCCCTCTCTTTTCTAAGGGAGAAGTCTGCCAGCAAATAAAAGTTGACATGCCTTCTAACATCATTTCTTTCTCTTGTTACTGTTTATTTATCTTTGAAAGTGGCTGGCTTAAAGATACATATTCCATTTTAAAAAGCTATGATTTGGGGTAAAATAGCACACAAAGCTCAGAAAGCTCCAATATTTAGTAACTTGTGAAAATGTAGAAACTGTCAGAAATATCGAGTAAAGACATAGTGAATAAGAGAGCAAGGGAAAGGTCATTAAAAATAGAGATTGAACAGAAAACACAGGATAAATATGATTTCCAGCATGAGTGTGAAAACACTGGTTTCTCATCTTGACAAGTGAGGCAGAAGCCTTTACTTCTGTTTATTTGGGGGCTACATAATGGAGTGTTTGTGTTATCTGAAATAGTTTCTTTCTTCTAACCTAGGTTCCCATATGCTCTCCTATGCTTTGCAATATAAATAAAGGCAATACATACTGAGCTGCTAGGAGAACAATAAGGCATTGTCCATACAAGAACACTGGAGAGGCAATGCAGACCTCTCATGCGAAGCAGAACTAGGCAATCTCCAACACCCCTCCTCACCCCAAAATTCAATGATAGGGTAAAATTCAAAAGTGAATGTAACTGAGTTTTCCTAAAATGGTCTTGGTTGTCTACTTTCAAACTAAGCTACATTTAAAAGCAGATATGACAATCTGTAGCTCAGATTCAGTCTGCACTGTTTACAGATGTTATGCCTTTGTTCTCAGGGACTATCATTTTTATTTTTAGCCAGCTTTATTTTTTTAATATGTAAAACTTTCTACAAATGAAAAGGCATGATCTAATTTATAGATTATATTTATATGGTCATAAAATCCCATTTGCAGCTGTGGCTGAATGAATTTCTCACATATTCAGGCATTATCTTGAGTTATACTTGTTAATACGCTCATTTGCAGTAACGGATGTGTCTGTTACTCAGTGGGTCAGCTCTACTAACTCACGCAACTGAGACAGTTCAATAGATCAGTTTAAAGTGCACGATAAACTTGCACTGCTGCAAAGCTTTCTCAGAATCATTTGGGAGTATTCGTAAGCCTGGCATGCCTTCTGCCCTTGGGTTCAATTTTTGCCATCTCATGTTTATATTCAACTTAGAAATCTGCTTTTCAGAGACATCTGGGTTTAGAATTCACTGTGGGCTTTAAAGACAAGAAGAGAATTGCTCATATAGTAACACAGGCTTTTGGCTCCTCAGATCTTCTGTTGAGCTGCGGCTTGGTGATGGTGACACCGTTAATTTTATTTTATGGAGAGAACCAGTAAGTTAGAGTAATGGGTTGTGCTGTCAATCGGGTTTAACAGAACCTCTACGAGGTTTTGCAAGGGAATGAAATCAACATGGTCCAGTTGTACCATACCATGATTAACAGTATATACCTTAATTAAGGAAACATGTCTTTTTTAAATGCTGTAAAGTGCATTTCTTTATGGTGAATGTATTTTCCACTGCATGCTTTATATACAATTGTAAATATGGTCCTTTGGGTATTAATTTACGGCCCTTTTAAAGCAAAGTTTAAGTATAGAATTTAAAAACATATATATATGAGAGAAAGAGAATGTCTTAAAAATGGAGTGAATTGCCTTTGCATAATTTCCTCTTTTGAGAGCGATAGAAATGTGCAGAAGTCACCAGAAATTGAGAAGAAAGAACGTCTAAAAGTCACCACAGAAGAATATGACTGTGAGCAGGGCCGTGGCCAGCTTCTGCCTTGGCCGTGCACACTGGGCAACAGGGGAGGGGGGTTGGGCTGTTTGTCTTCATCCGGGGGCCACCTTCATTCTCTGTTATTAATTCTGGACAGATCAATTCTTGTCTCCAGTATTTCAAAAAAGTATTTTTGCCCATACACATTTCTTGATACTCTGTAAAACATTGTGGAATTTTAAACCGTTGTTATATTGTTTCTTGCCTTTAAAAAGAGTATTTGTGAACCAGCATGCCTTTTAATGGTCCTTGATACCATTTTTAACAAGTTTTGTGCTTTATCATTCTCATTTATCTTCCATTTTCTAATTTTTCTTTCAATACCTCTTTATTTCCTTTTACTCCTATCTGAAAATTTAGTTTATATTAGAAACACACTAGCTACACATGCTAAGCTCATTAAATATCTACTAGAGTTTTAGAGATGGAATAATTCTTAGTGTGGTTCACCCTGAGTATTTTGACTATCTGATATAAAAGAAGGAACAGATAGAAGGAGAAGAGTAGATATGGAAACAGAGTGGATAATGGCATAAGTCATGCTGTCATCAATGGGAAGGCTGGGAACAAAGTCAAATCCTACCAACGAAAAACTCTCCTAACCTACACACTCCCAAAGGCTTTGTGTGTATGCGCATATTGGGAGGTAGGAGTGGTGGTCACTGTGGTGGGACTGATGCCAGAGATGCCATATTTTTCCTTTGCACTTCTCCCCACCCCACTCTTGCCCCAGTGCTCTGCTTTGTGCTGAACACGCAGTAGGTGGGACTTGTTGTGAGCACTTGTAGTCAGTACTTGTTATTTTCTGACTTGATTATCCATCACTTTTCTCAGTAACTACAGAACATAGCCAATAGGAGATCATCCTTACAGCCCTGAAGGGCAGAAAATGAAGTTGACTTAATCATTCACTTGTTAGTGCACCTTACTCTATGAACTCTAAATGCAGTGGAGAGAAAAGGGATAGAAGAAATCTGTTCATAATGAGCAAGCTAGGAGGACTGCTGCAAGGTGACTTGAATTTTTTAATTTAAATATTTTAGACATAAAAAAGTATTAGAGGGGTTGATAGCTTTGGAAGCTAAAGGCCGCTATCAGCCTGAGAGAGCAGTTCAAAAAAATAGCTAGAGAACACCAATCATTTGCTTATCTTTATTTTAGTTTCCAAAATTTCAGATGGACTTTGTGAATTGAGACTCTTAGAAAACTGCCAGTTTCTATGTTTTGATTTTCGTGAAAATCAGAACCAAAGAGGAGAAGGTAAGTGATGATATTTCTGGTTTAAGAAATTAAACCAAAGTGTCACGGTAGCACCGTGTACAGTTTCACATTCTTTTTTCAGAACATTAGCCAATAAAAAAATGACTCTGTTTTATAGAATATTATTTTCAGTATTAGATATTACTAATTAAGTATTAGACAACGCTGTTTAGCAGAAAAAATGTGATTTTTCAGACAGCAGAAGTTGAGGAAATCTGAGTTTCTGCGTTTTGACACTGACTGGGTAGGAGTTTCTTTGTCTGCAGAATGGGGATTTGTAGAGGAAGACCTGGTTGCCTTGGTGAGTTACACCCTCTAATCATGAGCGTGACGTTGTAGAAAAGGAAAATTATCTTTATTTTCGGTTTTCTTTTCTCTTTTACCTTGTAATTTAGCATTAAAAACAGGGAGAGAGCACGCCAGTCAGAATGCCTTTATTAAAATGTCAAAAAGCAACAGAGGCTGGTGAGGTTGCAGAGAAAAAGGAACACTTTTACACTGGTGGAGGGAGCATAAATTAGTTCAGCCATTGTGGAAGACAGTGTGGCAATTCCTCAAAGACCTAAAGACAGAAATATCAATGGGATCAACCCAGCAATACCATTACTGGGTATATACCCCAAGGAATATAAATCATCCTATTATAAAGACACATGCATGCCTATGCTCATTGCAGCACTATTCACAATAGTAAAGACATGGAATCAACCCAAATACCCATCAATGGTAGACTGGATAAAGAAGATGTGGTACATATACACCATGGAATACTATGCAGCCATAAAAAGGAAGGAGATCACATCCTTTGCAGGGACATGGATGGAGTTGGAAAATGTTATCCTCAGCAAACTAATGCAGGAACAGAAAACTAACACTACATGTTATCACTTATAAGTGGGAGTTGAATGATGAGGGGAGCAACCACACACACTGGGGCCTGTCGGAGGGAGGAGTGGGGGAAGGAGAGCATCAGAAAGAATGGCTAATGGATGCTGGGCTTAATACCTAGGTGATGGGATGATCTGTGCAGCAAACCACCATGGCACTGGTTTACCTGTGTAACAAACCTGCACACCTGGCACATGTACTCCTGAACTTAAAAGTTGAAAAAACAAAACAAACAAACAAACATTTTATATTTATAAAAATGCTCTATTCTTCAAAGGGAGCTCCGTTCTTGAAAAATAGTGCAGCTGTGCCTCAGGCTACGCTATAACATTTTCAGAAAACCACAATCAAGAAAGTGTTGAAAAACAGGGCACTTAGATGTCTCCTCAGTAGGTAAAGGAAAGTTAAAAACGTTGAAACTAGTTGCCTGGGAAATTGCTGATTGGGGTGGGGATGACCATTAATGGGATTTTGAACTAGGCTTCTTTTTAGTCCCTAAGCCTCTATCACTTCCTACTGTGAATATAATTTTTTCCCCTTCTGCTAGGCTATGAAGGAAAGCAATTTAGAAGGGCAAAGTGGGTGTTGTCCCTGGGAGGTGGGAAGCTACAAGTAGCCAGCACTTAGTGTGTGTCCCTTCAGAGTTTTTAGTTCAGAGATAGGTGGGTCTTTGTTGTCTCAGCACCAATGGACTGTGGGAATTTCTGTCCTGTCTCAGAGGTTTTCGCTTAGCACTTGAAACTCCCACTGTGTACATCTTTGGAATTAGCTGAATGCCTTGAGAAGGGAGACCCGCTCTCAGGTTTCCAATTTTGTCAAACCAGGTTTTAAATGACCACCCAAAGCTGTGTTAGTTTTTCTGTCTCTCCAGCAGAGACCCTCTGTCCGGACCAAGACCAGATCCTCTGACTCTAGCCAGTGCCCAGAATTGGCAAATATCTCCTGGAGAAGGCAGCTGCAGATTCTCAACTCATTTATAAAAGGTTTGCTCTCTTCTTAGTCCCTGGAATTTCAGTCCCTCTAGTACCATTTACTTTTGCAGCTCTCTGATACATTAGAAGATACGATTTTAAAAAATTTATCAGGGTTTTGTAATTGTTCTCAGTGTGAGCAGTTTGCTGCTATGAATTCCATCATGTCCAGAAGCAGAAATATACCTAATTTATTATATCGTTTGTCTTTTTATGTGTGTTCTTATTTTTGCCCATTTGGTCTGAGTTGGACTTGGAGAAGTGAAATAAAGTCTCCTACTGCTGTTTCCATCTGCTTCTCCTTGTGCCTCCTGTGATTTCTGTTTCATTAACATTGCTGCCACATTGTTTAGTATAGAGATATTTATCACTGTTATATCTTTGTTTTGGTTTGTATTCATTAGCATTATAAAGTGCCTTTATATATTTATTATGTCTTGTTAGCTTGAATTCTGCCTTCCCTCATACTGTATTATAAACACCACTTTCTTTTTGTTTTGTACTTTTCTCATATGTCTTGGTTCATCTTTTTATTTTTAACTTTTTTGAATAATTTTGCTTTCAAGGTGTGACTCTAAAAAACAGCTTTATTGTGATACAAATGATGTACAAAAAATTGTACATATTTAAATACAATTTGATGAGTTTGGACATATGCATACACCCATGAAACCACCACCACAATCAAGGTAATAGACATTTGTATCACCTCAAAGTTCCCTTGTGCCTATCTTTTTTTTTAGTGGATTTTGTATGAATGCTTAACATGAAATCTACCTTCAGCAAATTTTTAAGTGCACAATACATCAAAGTGAATCGTGAATAGCATAGGAATTGGGTTTGCGACAGAGATTTGTGACTCAATCTGAAAAATGTCTTTTCTTTTACTAGGTAAAAAACTTACCTACATTCATTGGCATGGTCAATTATAGTTCTATAGTATTACATGTGTAACATTTAAAAAGTCTCTCCTCTGTGGCCTCTCTCTTTTTTGTTCTAGTGGCTGCATATTACACCTCGTCCTACTCCTCCTCCACCTCCTCCTCTTGCTCCTCCTCCTGCTCGTCCTCCTCCTCTTCTTTCTTCCTCTTCTTGTGTGAATCTGTCTGTTTCTGGACTTTTTTGGTTGGTAGGCTATTAATTACTGCCTCAATTTCAGAAGTTGTTATTGGTCTATTGAAGGATTCGACTTCTTCCTGGTTTAGACTTGGGAGGGTATATGTGTCCAGCAATTCATCCATTTCTTCTAGGTTTTCTAGTTTATTTGCATAGAGGTGTTAGTATTCTCTCATGGTAGTTTGTATTTCTGTGGGATCAGTGGTGACATCCCCTATATCATTTTTTTATTGCATCTATTTGATTCTTTTCTCTTTTCTTCTTGATTAGTCTGGCCAGTGGTCTATCAATTTTGTTGATCTTTTCAAAAAATCAGCTCCTGGATTCATTGATTTTTTGAAGGGTTTTTCATGTCTCTATCTCCTTCAGTTCTGCTCCGACCTTAGTTATTTCTTGTCTTCTGCTAGCTTTTGAATTTGTTTGCATTACTTCTCTAGTTCTTTTAATTGTGATGTTAGGGTGTCAATTTTAGATCTTTCCTGCTTTCTCTTGTGGGCTTTTAGCGCTTAAATTTTCCTCTACATATTGATTGCTTTAAATGCGTCCCAGAGATTATGGTACGTGGTGTCTTCATTCTCATTGGTTTCAAATAATATCTTTATTTCTGCCTTCATTTCATTATTTACCTGTAGTCATTCAGGAGCAGGTTGTTCAGTTTCCATATAGTTTTGCAGTTTTGAGTGAGTTTCTTAATCCTGAGTTCTAATTTGATTTGCCCTATGGTCCGAGAGACTGTTTCTTATGATTTCCATTCTTTTGCATTTGCTGAGGAGTGTTTTACTTCCAATTATGTGGTCAATTTTAGAATAAGTACAATAAGGTGCTGAGAAGAATGTATATTCTGTTGATTTGGGGTGGAGAGTTCTGTAGATGTCTATTAGGTCCACTTGGTGCAGAGCTAAGTTCAAGTCCTGGATATCCTTGTTAACCTTCTGTCTCATTGATCTGTCTAATATGGACAGTGGGGTGTTAAAGTCTCCCATTATTGTTGTGTGGTAGTCTAAGTCTCTCTGTAGGTCTCTAAGGACTTGCTTTATGAATCTGGGTGCTCCTGTATTGGGTGCATATATATTTAGGGTAGTTAGCTATTTTTGTTGAATTGATCCCTTTACCATTATTTAATGGCCTTCTTTGTCTCTTTTGATCTTTGTTGTTATAAAGTCTGTTTTATCAGAGACTAGGATTGCAACCTCTGCTTTTTTTGCTTTCCATTTGCTTGGTAGATCTTCCTCTATCCCTTTATTTTGAGCCTATGTGTGTCTCTGCACATGAGATGGGTCTCCTGAATACAGCACACTGATGGGTCTTGACCCTTTATCCAATTTGCCAGTCTGTGTCTTTTAATTGGGGCATTTAGCCCATTTACATTTAAGGTTAATATTGTTATGTGTGAATTTGATCCCGTCATTATAATGTTAGCTGGTTATTTTGCCCATTAATTGATGCAGTTTCTTCATAGCATCAATGGTCTTTACAATTTGGCATGTTTTTGCAGTGGCTGGTACTAGTTGTTCCTTTCCATATTTAGTGCTTCCTTCAGGAGCTCTTGTAAGGCAGGCCTGGTGGTGACACAATCTCTCAGCATTTGCTTGTCTGTAAAGGATTTTATTTCTCCTTCACTTATGAAGCTTAGTTTGGCTGGATATGAAATTCTGGGTTGAAAATTCCTTTCTTTAAGAATGTCGAATGTCGAATATTGGCCCCCACTCTCTTCTGGCTTGTAGGGTTTCTGCCGAGAGATGTGCTTTTAGTCTGATGGGCTTCCCTTTGTGGGTAACTCGACTTTTCTCTCTGGCTGCCCTTGACATTTTTTCCTTCATTTCAACCTTGGTGACTCTGACAATTATGTGTCTTGGGGTTGTTCTTCTCAAGGAGTATCTTTGCGGTGTTCTCTGTATTTCCTGAATTTGAATGTTGGCCTGCCTTGCTGGGTTGGGGAAGTTCTCCTGGATAGTATCCTGAAGAGTGTTTTCCAGCTTGGTTCCATTCTCCCTGTCACTTTCAGGTATACCAATCAAACGTAGATTTGGTCTTTTCACCTAGTCCCATATTTCTTGGAGGCTTTGTTTATTTCTTTTTACTCTTTTTTCTCTAATCTTGTGTTCTCACTTTATTTCATTAATTTGATCTTTGATCACTAATATCCTTTCTTCCACTTGATCAAATCAGCTGTTGAAGCTTGTGCATGTGCCATGAAGTTCTCATGCCATGTTTTTCAGCTCCATCAGGTCATTTAAGGACTTCTCTATACTGTTTATTCTAGTTAGTCATTCGTCTAACCTTTTTTCAAGGTTTTTAGCTTCCTTGCGATGGGTTAGAACGTGCTCCTTTAGCTCAGAGAAGTTTGTTATTACCGACCGCCTGAAGCCTACTTCTGTTAACTCATCAAGGTCATTCTCCATCCAGCTTTGTTCTGTTGCTGGCGAGGAGCTGAGATCCTTTGGAGGGGAAGAGGTGCTCTGGTTTTTAAAATTTTCAGTTTTTCTGCTCTGGTTTCTCCCACGGTTTTATCTACCTTTGGTCTTTGATGTTGGTGACCTACAGATGGGGTTTTGGTGTGGATGTCTTTTTTGTTGATGCTGATGCTATTCCTTTCTGTTTGTTAGTTTTCCTTCTAACAGTCAGGTCCCTCAGCTGCAGGTCTGTTGGAGTTTGCTGGAGGTCCACTCCAGACCCTGTTTACCTGGGTATCACCAGTGGAAGCTGCAGAACAGCGAATATTGCAGGATAGCAAACATAGATGCCTGATCCTTCCTCTGGAAGCTTTGTCCCAGAGGGGCATCTGCCTGTATGAGGTGTCAGTTGGCCCCTACTTGGAGGTTTCTCCCAGTTAGGCTACACAGTCTGCTGAAGCTGCACCCAAAGCTTCCCCTTCCCCCAGGTGCTCTGTCCCAGGGAGATGGGGGTTTTATCTATAAGTCCCTGACTTGGGCTACTGCCTTTATTTCAGAGATGCCCTGCCCAGAGAGGAGAAATCTGGCAGTCTGGCCACAGTAGCCTTGCTGAGCTGCAGTGGGCTCCACCCAGTTGGAACTTCCTGGCTGCTTTGTTTACAGTGTGAGCATAAAACTGCCTACTCAAGCCTCAGCAATGGTGGACGCCCCTCCCCCCACCAAGCTCAAGCATCTCAGGTCAATCTCAGACTGCTGCTGTAATGGCATTGAGAATTTCAAGCCAGTGGATCTTAGTTTGCTGGGCTCCATGGGGATGGGGCCTGCTGATCCAGACCACTTGGCTCCCTGGGGCTTCAGCACCCCTTTCCAGGTGAGTGAACAGCTCTGTCTCGCTGGCGTTCCAGGCACCACTGGTGTATGGAAAAAAAAACTCCTGCAGCTAGCTCTGTGTCTGCCCAAGTGGCCACCCAGTTTTGTGCTTGAAACACAGGGCTCTGGTGGGGTAGGCACCAGAGGGAATCTCCTGGCCTGCAGGTTGTGAAGACCACGGGACAAGCACAATATCTGGGCTGGAGTGTGCATTGTTCCTCGGGTTCAATCCCTTAAGGCTTCCCTTGGGTAGGGGAGAAAATCCCCCAACCCCTTGCACTTCCCAGATGAGGCAATGCCCCACCCTGCTTCGACTTGCCCTCTGTGGGCTGCACCCGTTGTCCAACCAGTCCCAATGAGATGAACCAGGTACCTCAATTGGAAATGCAGAAATCACCTGCCTTCTGCATCAGTCTCGCTGGGAGCTGCAGACCGGAGCTGTTCCTATTCGGTCATCTTGCCAGCAGTTGACTGATAGTTTCTTCTACTGTGCGGAAGCTCTTTAGTTTTATTAGGTCCTGGTTTTTAATATTTTGGTTGCAGTTGCTGTTGTGGTCTTAGTTGTAATTTCTTTCCCAAACCTGATATTCTCTAGGTTTTCTTCTAGGATTTTTATATATAGTCTGAGGTCTTACCTTTAAATCTCTAATTAATCTTGAGTTAACTTTTGTATATGGTGACAGGTAGGGGTCCTGATTTATTCTCCTGCATGTGGCTAGCCAACTATCCTGCACAATTTATTGAATAGGGAGTCTTTTCTCTTTTGCTTGTTTTTGGCAACTTTGTTGAAGAGCAGATGGCTGTAGGTGTGTGGCTTTATTTCTGCATTCTTTATTCTGTTCCACTGGTCTAGGTGTCTGTTTTTGTACCAGTACCATGGTGTTTTGGTTACTGTAGCCTTACAGTATAGTTTGAAATCAGGTAATGTGATGCCTCTGGCTTTGTTCCTTCTGCTTAGGATTGCTTTGGCAATTTAAAGAATGCTAAAAATAGGCCCCCAATCTCTCCTGACTTATAAGGTTTCTGCTAAGACGTCTGCTGTTAGCCTAATGGGGTTCCCTTTGTATGTGATCTGACCTTTTTTTGCTACCTGCCTTTAAATTTTTTTCTTTAGTGTTCACTTTGGACAGTCTGGTGACTATATGCCTTGGTGATGTTGTTTTGCATAGTATCTTGCAGGTGTTCTCTGGATTTCTTGTATCTTGATGTCTATCTTTCTAGCAAGATTAGGAAACTTTTCTTGAGTTATTCCCTCAAAAATATATTTTCCAGATTGTTAACTTTTTCTTCCTCTCAAGAATGTTAATAATTTGTAGATTTTTTCACTTTATGTAATTACATATTTCTTGAAGACTATTCATTTTTTTACATTCATTTTCCTTTATTTTTGTTTGGCTGGGTTAGCTTGAAAGACTGGTCTTCAAGCTCTGTAATTCTTTCTTCTGCTTGGCCCAATGTATTGATAAAGCTTTTAATTGTATTTTGAAACTCCTTAGGTAAGTTTTTCAATTCCAGAAGGTCTGACTGATTTCTTTCTTTCCTCCTTTCTTTCTTTCTTTTTTTTTTTTTTTTTTTTTTTTTTTTTGAGACAGAGACTCTGTCGCCCAGGCTGGAGTACAGTGGCAAGATCTCGACTCACTGCAACCTCTGCCTCCTGGGTTCAAGCTATTCTCCTGCCTCAGCCTCCTGAGTAGCTGGGATTACAGACATGTGCCACCACACCCAGCTAATTTTTGTGTTTTTAGTAGAGATGGGGTTTCACCATGTTAGCCAGGCTGGCCTCGAACTTCTGACCTCAAATGATCTGCCCACCTTGGCCTCCCAAAGTGCTGGGATTACAGGCGTGAGCCACCACACCCAGCCCTGATTAATTTCTTTTTAGGATGTTTATCTCTCATTCGTTTCCTGGACATTGCTTTAGAAGTTTCTTTGTGTTTATTTTTAACCTTGTCTTGGATATCATTAAGTTTTTTTTTTTTTTTTTCTAGTCCATGAATACTTTATCTGTCATTTCTTAGTTTCAATTTTGGTTAGAGACCATTGCTGGAGAGCTAGTGTAATCCTTTGATGGCATCACTACGTTCATATTTTTTATGGTACCAGAATTCTTGCCCTGGTTCCTTCTCATCTGAGATGCTGGTACTTACAATTTATGTAGTTATTTTCTGGCAGGTAGAACTTTTCTTTTCATTTCTTTTCCTATATTATTATTATTTTCTCTTTCCTTTTTTTCCATCTCTCCAGCAGGTATAACTATAGAGAATGTTGAGTAGGGTTGTTTGGCTTTGCTTCTATAGCTGTGTGCACTTCTGATGGCAAATTTTATATTGGGCTGTGCAGTTCAAACTCTAAGCCTGTTGATGGCACTTATAGGTATGAGTTGGCTGCAACCAATTTGGGGATATACTTGATCCTTGTTTACTGGGAGAAGCTCCCTGTTGCTTCAGGCAAATAGGCTGATCCATGGAGTGCCGTGTGCTCTGACCTTCCTGTTCAGCCCGTGGTGAGTAGGGGACAAGATGGATGGAGCTGGACCAGGTGAGCCTGCCTACAGGCTTCAGGAACAAGCACAAGTGCTGAGGGAGAATTCAGTGGGCAGCCATCAAGTACCTAGAGGTGCACCTAGGCATGGAGCTGGGAAACCTCTTCAGCTCCAAGTTCACTGTACAGGGATGGGGGATAGTCTAAACTCCTTATCCAGGAGAGAGGGCACTCCAGGTGCCTGGAGATCTGCCTGGGTGTGGGGTGAGGAGGTCCCTGCTTCACCAGGATCTCAATATAGGAAGGGTGGCATAGGTCAGAATGCCAATCCAGGTGAGTGGGTACTTTGAATACCTGGAGATCTGCCTATTGTGGAGCAGAGAGAACCCTGTTCCACCACAATCTATGCCCAGGAAGAGCGAGGTGGCTCAAGCTGCTGAACTAGGCAAATGGATCCTCCAAATGCCTGGAGATCTGTCTGGGCATGGAGCAGAAAGGGCCCCACTGTATCTTGATCTATGTCTATGAAGGGTGGGGCAGCTCAGGTTGCTGGTCCAGGCAAACAGGTACTCCAAATGCCTGGATTTCTGCCTGTGGGTAGAGTGGATAGGGCCCCACTGCACCATGATCTCAGGGGAGCAGGATGGGGCACCCAGATATGGCATGCACAGACTGGTTCCAAGTCACTAAACTGACCCTGGCTGCAGGTCTTGCTGCTCAGGACAAACTGCAGTGGTAGCAGCTCCCATCCCACCCTAGTCTTGCAATGGGGAAGAACACAATTCCAGTGCCTACTGCTGAGGTACTTTTCATAGTTCTAGCCCTGGAGACCCCTACCCCACTCTAGAGCAGGCACTCCAGTCTCTGACCTGAGACTAAAATGCCTGCATGGCTATACTGCCAGGTTGCTAAAGAATGGCTGACTTTATGTTCCTGGGTTAAAAACACATTCTGCTCTCGGTCACAGGTCTGGGAAAATGCCTGCAGTGTTCTCCACTGTCTTTTTCTCATAGAATCTCCAAGCTCCTCCCCAGGCTGGCTGCAAGACTTAGGATAAACAAGGTGTCCTCCCTTGGCCTGGGTTGCTCGGATCCCCAGTGGAAAGGTGAGTAACAGAAGGAGGCTCTCTGACTCTCTCACATACTGGGGTTTCACTCACTTTTATCAGCCAGATGCTGTCATGGGGTCTGTTTGCCCACATTTTCCTCTCTGGGATCTGAGGTGCCTGTCATGATTCTGGTGGATTCCCATTTTCCTTCTTAAATTAATGCTCACAGAATTGATCTTTATGCACTATCTTGCTATTTCCAAGTAACTGAGGCACGCTAAAAGTGTGTAATCCACCATCTTGCGAAAAAAAGCCCGTTACTCTTATTGTGGGTCTTGCGTGAAGAATTGTTTTCTCTTGCTACATTTAAAACTTTCTCTTTATCCTTTGTTTGATTTTGATGTGGCTAGGTGTGGATCTGTTTGACTTTATCCTACTTAGAGATTGTTGAGCTTCTTGGATGTTGAGCTTTTTGGATGTGAAGATTAATGTTTTTCATCAAATGTAAGTTTTCAGTCATTATTCACATTTTTTCTGCTCCTTTGCCTTTTTTCTCTATGTATGTCACCTTTGTGTAGCAAAAAAGAAAAGGCATACATGACTCTAGGATTAGGGGCCTTATCACATGTCAGGGGCCAGCTCTGCAAGTCTTGTACTTTGGAAAAAGAACCAACTAGCCTGTTCAGCGATACAAATGTCAGAAAGTCGAGAATGCCTGGATTTCAAATATCTTAATAGACTATAGAGGAGATATGTTTGGTGAAGGAAATCCTTTCCAGAATCCTCCAAATCATAATGTAAATGGTTGTCTACTAATTCTCAGCCCTTAAATCTAGTCCTAGTAACCCCTGATAAACTGACCCATACAAGATGGGAATGCCTACCATGAGATGCTGAGATGGGATATGACAGTGCCAACAAAGGCTGCTGCTGTAATGTGATCTCTCCAGATGGGTTCTTTCATCTTAGCTAAAAAGGTCAGTCCTATGATCTCATTCTTCTTTTGCAAACACTGCAATGGTTGACTTTATTATAGGGATTAAGATCTATGATCTAGGTGATGTAATGGCAACAATCCTTTCCTAACTCTATATTGAATCAATAACTGCTATTTGCTTTGATATAGTTAAATGTGAGGGGGTAGTTTATAGAACCCTGAATTTCAACAACGATAATTGTTATATTTACAGTGCGGCTGTTGAACTGTTAATCCTTCTTTATTATGGTTTTATAGAATTGAATGATACTAAATGACTCTGAGTACAGCAGGCATGACTTTTCATTTGTCTGTGCTATATTAAAGATTATGTATTTTTAAATCTTGATAACACTCAACCTTTGAATTACAAACTAGATAGTTTCAAGAAAAATCAAGAAACTTTAAAATATAGTAAATAATATAACCCACAGGTAATTTGTGTCAATTTTTAAAATATTTCTTTCAGAACCTTTATAATCCCTTAATGATAAGTGATACCTGCACATGAATGCTGCCTTTGAAAGGGGTTCAGTGTTATTTAAAAGACAACAGCATGAATGTTTTTCTTCCCTTACTAAATTTAAATCAACATACTCTCAAAGCTGAGAGGATGAAGTGAAGAATAGTGGGTGGGTGAGGGGAATTAAAAATAAGTGCTCTAAAAATCCAATGGTGCCTGAAAGGATTTAAGACAAAAATGTGAGAGCACATGAGGTAGTAGGTTTACGTTGTGCCAAAGGAAATAATAAGACTGCATATTTGTTATTTCAGGAAACACAGCACAATAGCAGGATTACTTGTATCATCCATGTTGAAGTCACAGGCCTTCCCCACTCACCACTGCCTACCACACCTACAACTCTCTTCTAAAAAAGCCAGGGAAGCCGGATGTCTGTGGGGTATTGGGCAGAACTGCCCTGCATAGGAACTCCACATGGGATGGTGAGAAATTGATCAATTTGATCCTCTGTCTTAATAATAAATATGGATTTTGAGAGATACACATAAATGGAAGTTACACTCCAATATTTTCTGAGATATATGCGGTGTTCCATGAGCTCTGAGGTGTAGCCAAGTCTTTGAGACCGAGAGTGACTGCATTAGTCCATTTTCATGCTGCTGGTAAAGATATACCCAAGACTGAGAAGAAAAAGAGGTTTAATTGGACTTACAGTTCCACATGGCTGGGGAGGCCTCAGAATCATGGTGGGAGGCAAAAGACCATTCTTACATGGTGGCGGCAAGAAAAAATGAGAGAGAAGCAAAAGTGGAAACCCCTGATAAACCCATCAGATCTAGTGAGATTTATTCACTATCACGAGAATGGCCTGGGAAAGGCCAGTACCCATGATTCAATTACCTCCCCCTTGGGTCGCTCCCACAACACGTGGGAGTTCTGGGAGATACAATTCAAGCTGAGATTTGGTGAGGACGCAGCCAAACCATATCAGTGGCTGTCTAGCCAGAAGGGAGATGGATGACTTGAGACTTAATATGCTCCTGAATTTTAGTGAGACATCCTTGCACTGAAAGTACTGGCCATGTCTCTTGTAATCCTGAAAAGCCATTTTATACATCAGACGCTGGGCCTCCACTTCTGGGTCTCTATCTTGTGTTACATGTTTCTTTCCATGCCAGAGAGAGGAAGGTGCAGAGGGAACAAAGAGAACAAACTTCGGAGTTCTCAAGACTTAGATTCAGATTGACTCTTCCTGCTGAGCTGAGTGTCAGCCACTGTCAGATCATTTAGTTTAGATAATGAGTTCCTAAGAGGGTTAGAGTTCCTAAGAGGGTTTAGAGTTCCTAAGAGGGTTCAATAAAATCATAATGTATCAAGTACACCAATATAATCTGGATATTTGTCCCCACCCAAATCTCATGTTGAAATGTAATCCCCAGTGCAGGAGCCTGGGCCTGGTGGGAGGTGTTGAGTCATGGGGGCAGGTGCCTCATGGCTTGGTGCTGTCCTTGTGATAGTGAGTGAGCTTTTGTGAGATCTGGTCATGTAAAAGTGTATGGCACCCCTCACCCCCACTCTTTCTCCCTTGCTCCCACTCTTGCTATGTGATGTGTCTGCTCCTGCATTGTCTTCTGCCATGAGTAAAAGCTCCCTGAGGCCTCCCAGAAACTGAGCAGATGCTGGCACCTTGCTTCCTGTGCAGCCTGCAGAACTGTGAGCCAATTAAATATCTTTTCTTTGTAAATTACCTAGTCTCAGATATTTCTTTATAGCAAACAAAGCAAGAGCGGACTAATACACATACTAAGATTTTGAAAGTAGTTAATGACTTTACAAATGTTATTGATTATGTTTCATGTCTTACATAATCAAGTATCTCTAATATTGTCTTTTACATATTTTTGTCTCCCCTGTGTGGCCAGTAAGATGTAGGAGCCCCAGAGAGTGTTTAATATGTGTTTGTTGCACTTATGATCATCTTGAAGTCAAGACTCCTGTGGTTCATTTAGCAGTGGGGCCATATTCAAAGAATAGTTCAAACAGGAATTCAGATCATATACAAATCGAATGCAGAACTTGAAGACAGGTTTTACTAAGATTTCCTTTTTCTCATATTCTGTAGCATCTGACAACTCCTGAGGCCTGTCACTCTCTTTCCACAGAAGGACCCTCTCTCACTATCCCTGGCCCACCCCCGGTCTCTCTCCAGCCCACTCATAATCCAGCTCTAACCGACTTCTGCCAGCTGTGCCCTGGGCTCTCATAGTCTGCAGGTGTGGGATCCTTCTTCACTCAATGCCTCCTGGGAAGAGAAGCCCCTCTTTACCCTTACTGCCAGTTTCACCGTTCTTCAGTGCCTTTTCCTCATTCTGCCTCCCAAGAACCTTAATCTTGTTCAGAAGGAGAAGAGGGGAAGGAACTAAACAGTTTGCAGAATCAGAACCTGATTTATCTGGCAGGGAAAAGGGTTGGGAAAACTTACCTGTATGTTTGTCATTTTTATCTTATCCCATAGAATGACTGGATGCAGAATAATAAAGCCAGCAAGTATGTATTGTGTTCCTATTGGGAAGCTGGTTCTAGGAATGAGCTGAAAGGAGTAAACTACAGCCCTGCCCTTAAGGACCTTGTGCTGGGGAATTTTCACAGTGCTTAGCACATGAGGCTGGGCTACTCCAGAAACCCTTGTAGATGCTGGAGAGAGTGAAGGATACTGTAGCACTTTAAAAATATTGCAAAATAATTTACTTAAAATGAATTCTCCTTTTTAAGTGTATAGTTCAATGAGTTCTGGCAAATGTATTGTCATCTAACCATCATTAAACTCAAGATACAGAAATATCCATCCCCCCCAAGAGTTCCTCTGTACTCCTTTTCAGTCATTCCCTTTCACTACCACCAACTTCTGCCAACCACTAGTCTATTTTCTACCCTTATAGCACTATCTTTTCTAGACTGCTATATAGATGGAATGTGGAACATGTATACTTTTGCATACATGTATTAGTACTTCATTCTTTTTATTGCTGAGGAATATTCCATTGTACATATATAGCATTATTTGGTTATCTCTTCTCCAGTTGAGTATTTGGGTTGTTTCCAGTTTTTGACTACTCAATATAGCTGCTATGAACGTTCATGTAGAGGCCTCTGTGTAAACATAGGTATTTGTTTCTTTTGTGTAAATACCTAGGATTTGGATTGGTGTGTTGTATGGTAGGTGCATTATTACTTTTACTAGAAGCTGCCATACTGTTTTCCAATGTGACTGTATGAGGGTCTAGTTGCTCCACAGCCTTGCCAGAACTTGTGTTGTCAATCATTTTGATTTGTATTGTATTGGTATGTAGAGGTACCTTGCAGTTTCCGTTTGCATTTCCCTGATCCATAATGATTTTGAGCATCTTTTCACGTGCTTGCTGGCCTTTTGTATATCTTCTCTGATGAGGTGTCCAGATTTTTGCCCATTTTTCACTAGGTTGTTTGTCTTAATATGAGTTGCATTTTTATTATTGAGTCATTATTATTGGGTAAAGAGTTTAAAAAAATATATTCTAGATATAAGTTCTTTCTGTGTTTGGAAATATTTTTACCTAGTCTATGGGTGATTTGTCTTTTCATTTTCTTAAGAGTGTTTTTCAAATAGTAGCAGTGTCTAATTTTGATGATGACCAGTTTAACAATTTTCTTCTTTTGTAGTTTGTGCTTTTTATAGTTTGGGAGAAATCTTTGCCTAACACAAGGTCAATGTGTTATGGGTTGAATTGTATTCCCCCTGCCCCCCAATTAACATGTTGAAGCTCTAACCCCCAATAAGCCCTGAGGTAAGGTAAGGTAAGCCCTACCTTAGAATGTGACCTTGTTTGGAAATAGGGTCTTCACAGAGATGATCAAGTTAAAATGAGATTATTGGGGGTGGGTTCTAATCCAATAGGACTGGTGTCCTTATGTAATGGGTATATCTGAGGACAGATACACACACAGGGAGAATGCCATGTAAACATAAAAGCAGAGTTGGGGGGATAATTTACAAGCTGAGGAATGCCAAAAGTGCCAGGGAGTACTAGAGGAGGAGAGAACCATGGAACAGATTCTCTCTCACAGTGCTCAGAGGGAACAGCCCTGCGGACACTTTGACCTTAGACTTCCAGCCCCCAGAACTGTGAGATAATACATTTCTGTGGCTTCAGTCCTCAGTTTGTGGTACTTAGTTCTAGCAGGCTTAGCAAATAGTCACTAAACCACTAAGATTTTCTCCTATTTTTTTTTTTTTTTTTTGCTAGAAGTTCTATGGTACTTTTATAAGGTCAATCTGGAAGAGGTATGAAAAAGTTCCTGAGATCAAAATGATTTCAGAGGGTCTTTAAAGAACTCGGTGATACTTGTAGCAATAAAGCTTTTGTTGGAATAAAGATTATGCCTTGTTCCTGGCAAGTAGAGAGAGGAGGATTTCATCTTTGTGTACACAAGTTTGATTAGACTAAAAACTCATAAAAGTTTGGCATCTGTCTCACTGTAACTAAATGAATTAGAAATATATTTTTTTGGACCAAAAGCTACAGTTTGCTGAACCATCATTCTTTTGTTTTATTTTAAAGGAATTTGATGCTGCTAGGTAGTACCCAAATAGAAGGTTTTGGAATTAAGGAGCAAAAGTCCTGAGCTGGGTATTTAGTAACTATGATAGGTAAAGAGGCTTGCATTAGGCTTTTAGCAGAGGGCATTGACTGACTGGTGTCTCAGCAGTGTTGGTACCATCCTCTATTTAACTGACCTTGAAAACAGAAAATTCAACTAGATTTTTTGGAGGGCTTATATATACTCAAGTGCTGTCAGGGTAGATAGAAGTCTATGAGATGAAGACCCAATTCTTAAGAAATCTATAGCACATTAGATTCTAGCTACTCCTATATACTGAAGTAATTCTGCATTTCTCATGCCTTTTTATGACAGTTCTGGGGGATCAGTCCCATGCTGTAATGCTCAATAAAGAATTATAAGCATGCTAGATGGCAGAGAATGCCAACAAAGGCTTGCTGCAGTATTCCACAAAAAAGTATGGTAAGTGGATGAGAATGATGATACCCCATTTCTATGAATCAAATAGAAGGGGAGTATTATAATTGTTTTGCAAGTGAGGAGACTGAGTCAGAGAGAGGCTAGAAGGATCTGCCTAGACATACTAGTAATAAGTATTTAGTAAAGGCTTTCAGCTGCAGCTTTTTTTCTTCTTAAGATTCTGGTCATGAGTATCTTCTTTTCTATTACAAAATTTTGGTTCATCAGGCTGTGTGGAAGATTACTGTTCAGCAAATTTCCAGTCCTTCCCTTGCCTCAACCTCTGTGGGTACCTTCTCTCCTCGGTGCGTGTGCTTGACTTTGGGCTTAGCCACCTGGATTGCTTTAGCCAATAGGATGACCACAGATGTGAGCAGAGGCTTGGAATGTGCTTGCATATTTAGGTGTGGTCTCTTGAGCTCCTGTCTTTCACTATGAACAGAATATGCTGTGAGTATTGCTAATTTAAGAAAGACAAGAGACATGTGGAAAGGCCTGGGCCCAGCCATGGAGCTAGGAGTCAGGCTCAGCCAAGCCTAGCCCAGGTTAGCAAAACCCACAGGTGAGTAAATGAGTGAGTAACAGATGGTTGCAAACCACTGAAATGTCTAGGTTGTTTTGTTAAATACCCTTGTTTTGGTCATACTAAATTAATACATACTTTTGCAAAGGTGCAACATAGTTATGGGTGGCGTATTGCAGCACACAAGGCTCATGTACGACATACACTGGAAACAGAATGAGAATGGAGGAGCCTTGATGAAATGAATGGCTTGAAGAAATGGCACAGGACTGGAAATCAGAAGACCTGGGCTGTCGTGAGGTTTCGACCTTCTATTCTTATGAAGTGTTGACTCTGTGTCAGGTGTGTTTCTAGCAGTTTTAACTTATCCAATTCTCACAACAATTGTTTGAGGTAAATGCATTACTATTCCCACTTTTAGGCTGAGGAAATTGAGGCACAGAAGGATTAAGAAACTAACCAAGATCTCATAGTGAGTAAGTAGCTGAACTGAGCTTGGTACCAGACAGTGTCATGGATGCCTCATGTGACACCCAGATTTCCTATTCAGAACTGAAGTGCTCACTCCCTCAGCCTCTGGGAGAGCTGGCTCCTGGTGGCTGTCAGATGTGTCGCTCTCTGGGCATTGTTCTTGACCAAAGGGAGCTGCCTTGCCCAGAGTTAGATCCTTTATTGGGGTTTGCCCATAACCAATATCTGGTCAATGTATGGACTAATGGCCTGATCAAAACCCTTTGCAACTTGAAGTCCCTTTCCAACTCAAGGGCTCTCTGCAAGATCAAATTTGTCCTGTGTAGCTCCTTCATCACCTCTGCCCAACCCGGCTTCTCTCATTTTCTTACAGGTATTGGTTTTGAAAATGCTCCCAAGGAAAGCTGCATACAAATATCCACCTCAGAGTCTAATTCCAAGGAACCCAGTCCAGATGGCTGCCTTCCAGAGTCTGGGTTCTCTGCCGCTGTTTGATACTGTAAGTCACCACTCTGAGTTGCTCTGAGATTATAGGGAAACAAGTCAAACTCAGTGTTACTTAGACTGTCACTCAACAATCATGATGTGTAGGTTTTTCTCCACACATTAAGCAAGCAATCAATTCTGTAGGGGACACTAGCTGGGGGTCCTCTAAATCAATTCACTTTGACACTATCTACCTGGAGATAGCATCAGATCCCACTGGTTGAGGGCTCAGTCTGCAAGACTGCCCCCGTCACTGATGCTGACTGCAAGCCCCAGGTTGTTTTACTTGTGCTTCTGATCGACCAGCTATAAATCAGGGTTTCCACAACCCCCTCCTCAGGTTCGATTAATGTGCTAGAGCAGCTCATATAACTGAGGGATATGCACATTTACCTTTACTGGTTTATTATAAAGGATATTACAAGGGATAAAGATGAGTGCCAGATGAAGAGATGGATAGGGAAAGGTGTAGGGGAAGGAAGAAGAATAGAGCTTTCATGCCTTCTCCGTGTGCACCATCCTCCAGGAGCCTTGGCTATGTGGAAGCTCATCTGAACTGTCTTTTTGGGTTTTTGTGGAGGCTTCAGTATGTAGACATAATTGATTAAACCATTGGCTATTGGTGATCAACTTAACCTTCAGTCCCTCTCCCCTCCCTTACAGTTTGGGGGGTGAAGTTGAAAGTCTCAACCCTCTAGTCATGATTTGGTCTTTCTGGTGGCCAGCCCCCATCCTGAAACTATGTAGGGATGGCCAGTCACCAGTCATCTCATTAGCATATAAAAAGCACTTTTACCACTTCGGAGAGTCCAAGGATTTAAAGAGTTACATGCCAGGAAACCTGGACAAAGGCTAATGTATTTTACAATATTACAGCTTCATTATTAAGTGGGGAGAATAATACTGCCTTATTTAGAGGATTAAGAGTGGTAGCATTTTTCATTCATTTTCACTCAGCTCCACCCTTTCCCATTCCACTGAGGCTGTTTCCATGGAGGTCATCAATGACTTTGAATGGCAAAACCATCAATGACTTTGAATGGCCTATCTGCATTGGATGCTACCATCACTTTCTCCCATCTGTTCTTGGGAAATTTTATAATTGTTTCCCACAGGATTCCAACTCTCCTTTTATTCAACTAACATCTACATATTTGTAGCTCCCTACCCCAACTTCTTTCCCAAGCTGGGTATTTTATAAGCAGCTGAGTATACAATGTCATTTGATGTCTCCCAAGTTATTTAAACAGCATTTCCAAAACTAAAATCATTGTTTTCTTCACCATTTTCTCTGCTCCTTCTTCTATATTTTTCTTTCATTAATGATACCATCTTTCTTTTCTTTTCTTTTTCTTTTTCTTTCTTTTTTTTTTTTGAGGCAGGGTCTTGCTGTGTTGCCCATGCTGGAGTGGAGTAACCTTGGTTCACTGCAACCTTCGCCACCTGGTCTCAAGTGATTCACTTCAGCCTCCCTTGTAGCTGGGACCATAGGTGCATGCCGCCACACCTGGCTAATTTTTGTATTTTTTTGTGGAGACCAGGTTTCACCATGTTTCCTAGATTGGTCTTGAACTCTTGGGCTCAAGTGATCCTCCTGCCTCAGCCTTCCAAAGTGCCGGGATTACAGACGTGAGCAACCATGCCTGGCCTGACACCATCTTTCTAGGTCATGATACAAATACAAGGATATCTTTCTTGAATGCTCTTTCCTCATCCTCATACTAAAGCAATAAGTCTTGCCACTTTTATCCATGTCCCCAAAACTTCTCCAATATGTCCATCTTCTCTGTTCCTCCTATGATTGTCCTGCTCGAAGCCCTCATCATACCTTATCTGAACTAGGTCAATAGCCTCCCTAATGATTTTCTTGCACCCAACCTTGCTTTCTCAAAGCCATCCTTCAAAGCATAGCCTAAGTGGTCTATCTAAAAGGAAAATCTGATTGTGCCAGTTCCCCATTGTCTATAGGGTAATGTCTAATCTTTTTTTTTTTTTTTTTTTTTTGAGACAGAGTTTCACTCTTGTCGCCCAGGCTGGAGTGCAATGGTGTGATCTCGGCTCACCGCAACCTCCAGCTCCCGGGTTCAAGTGATTCTCCTGCTTCAGCCTCCCAAGTAGCTGGGATTACAGGCATGTGCCGCCACGTCCAGCTAATTTTGTACTTTTAGTAGAGACGGGCTTTCTCTGTGTTGGTCAGGCTGGTCTCGAACTCCTGACCTCAGGTGATCTGCCCACTTTGGCCTCCCAAAGTGCTGGGATTACAGGCATGAGCCACTGTGCCCGGCCCCAGTCTTATAATAGAAAGCTCTGTATGATCTGGCCATATAGTACGGTGGCTCAGATGTAGGTTTTAGAGTCAGTCAGATTGGATTAGGGCCTATTCTAATTGCAATTGTGTCATTTTAACTTAATCACTTGTTTAAAGATCTTATTGTGAATATGGTTACATTACGAGGTGCTGCAAATTAAGTCTTCAACACATGAATTTTTGGGGAACACAATTCAGTCTGCAGCAACCCTCATCTGGAGAATACCCTAAATGGACTTCAACAGACCAGAGGATCTTGTTCTCATAGAAGAAAACGTATTGGAATGAGAATGAGAAGGACAGGGGAAACTAACATTTGTTGCTGATGAGATTTCCTGTCTACTCACTGTGCGCAAGGGCCTACGCGAAGTTCCATCTCAAAATGAAATACAGAAAGATAAAGGAACTTAGGATATTTGGCTAATGAGTGGTAGAGCTAGGATTTTAGGTTTAGAACCCACATAGAGTGTGCCTCCACCCTCATCTCAGTTAATTGTCCCAAATGCCTTATGAGGGCTTATTTCCAGTTTTTCTTTTTAACTGATAACAAATGAGCAAGCATTTATACATAGCACTTTACATAACAGGTACCCTCTTACAGATTTTACGTATGTTAACTCATTTACTCCTCATGATCCTGCCCTGAGGCAGATACTGTTGTTCTCATCACCCCATTGACAAGTTACCAGCAAGGAGGTGGCAGAGCGGGAGTCAAGCCTGGGGAAGTCTGGCTTACAGGGTCCAGACCCTCAGCCACCACACTGATCTTCCTCTTGGGAAGGTGGGTAAGTAATCTGGCCAAGGGCAATGTACTTCGAAGGGATGAGACTGGGATTTATACCTGGCCCCTCTGACTGCAGACTCCAGCCTCCCTTGATGGCTTCACACCACTGTATCTGCCTGCATGTGATCATGCTTCATCCTCACATCACATACTCGGTGATGCAAACAGGTCTCCTAGCTCTGATTTTAAGAAAAAAGACTCTGATGCTGAAGAAAAAAAGGTTTGGGGGAAATTTGCCTTTGTACAATGTTATTGGATAAACTCTGTTTTCCCTTAGACTCATTAGCTGCATGTTTACAATTTCCAAACACGATTGTCTTAAAAAAAGTCAGACTGGTTAAATCTGGAAGGAGCTGGGTGTCTTCAGCAGGCTAGCAGTTGTGTGCAGATTGACATTTTTATATTTATAAAAGCTGTGTCTGCCACCAGGCCTCTAGGAACATTTGCACATTTAAAAATATAAATTAGAAAAATATGTTGACATAATTGTCTGCCCTAAGGAAGTTTTCCCTCATCACAGTCTTAATGGAAAAAATTCTCACTTGGCTCTCCCTCCCCAGGCAGAAGTTGGAGTGTGCAGATGAGACTTTCCATATGCTTAGAAGTCAGAAAGAAATGCTTTGCATCAACACGAAGTCATTTCAGATGAGAGTTCCCCGTAGGCAGCGACTCCATCCTTCCTTCTCCTGCTGTTCTCTCATCTCACGGCATCTTCCTTTCCCACCTGCAGGTGTCTATGGCTTTGCCTTGGAATCCCCTTCTTAAACGTCTTCAGTAGCTCCTTGACCCTGAAGGCTATGACTGGCCTAATTTAAGACTCCTTCAGGATCTGGATCCTGCCAACTCCCTGGCTTCCTGCCTTTCATTTCTCCTCCTCATCTATGCCATGTGCCCACCACGTTTGCGCCCCTCTGTTCCTGAGCACTGTTGACCTCCTGCCGGTGCCTGGGATCTGCCCTGCCCCAGCCTCTGTTCCCATGCTGGCCATTCTGTGAAGACTTGATGGAGCTCCCAGTCAGAAGTGACCTTTCCCGCTTCAAAAAGCCAGTAATACTTTATCTGCGCCCTTCGGAGCCTGCATTACAAAGTCCTCAATGATATTTTTGCACATTTTTTGACATCGAACATCTCAAAATCCCAAGGAAGACAAAGGGTCTGAAAAGAAAAAAGCCAATGTGTCCCACGTAGGCACTCAATAAATGATGTTTGTACCTCTTTTTTTACTTGGAAAAATTTATCCACATTGCTTGGTGATGCTTAATAAATATTTGTTAAATGAAAGGGTACATTGAGGCAGAACTTAGAAACTTAGAAAAATGAAAACTTTTTTATTGGGATAAAATATACATAATTTATCATTGTAACCATTTTTATGTGTACAATTCAATGACATTAAATGTATTTACATTGTTGTGCTACTATCATGACCATTCATTTCCAGAACATTTTCATCTCGCAAAACAGAAACTCTATACTCCTTAGACAAGAACTTCCCTTTCTCCCCTCCCCTCTGCCTCTGGCAACCGGTGCTCTTTCTGTTTCTATGAATCCACCTATTCTAGGTACCTCACATAAGTGGAATCATACAAAAGTTCTCCTTTTGTGTCTGGCTTATTTCCACTTAGCACAGTGTTTCCAGGGTTCTGCCAGGTTGTAGCATGCATCAGAATTCGTTCCACTTTAAGATCAAACAATATTCCATTGTATGTATATATCACATTTCATTTATCCATTCATCTGTTGATGGACATTTGAGTTGTTTCTACATTTTGGCTGCTGTGAATAATACTGCTATGAATATTGGTATACAAGTATCTGAGTCCCTGCTTTCAATTTTTGGGGGTATATAACCTAGAAGTGCAGTTGCTGAATCCTCTGATAATTCTGTTTAACTTTTTGAAGCACCTGCATACTGTTTTCCATAGTGCCTACATCCCTATGCACTTCCACCAGCACTGCACGAGGGTTCTAATTCCTCCATATTCTTGCCATTATTTTCCATTTTTTTGATAGCCATTGTAATGGGTGTGAGGTGGTATCTCATTGTGGTTTTCTTTAGAGTTCCCCAATGATTAGTGATGTTGAACATCTTTTTATGTGCTCATTGGTCATTTGTGAATCTTCTTTGGAGAATGAATTAAACTCTTTAAGTCCTTTGCCTATTTAAATATATTTGTGGTTGTTATTAACAATTGGTGTTTTGTTTTAAAACATCTCTGGAGTCTGCTTTCTTGAGCAGGAAGTGCGTGGCTGGATCTGAGGCAAGCACTCTTTTCAACACAGCAGGCATCGTGATCCTGTGAAAGCCTAAGTCAGATACAGTCATTTTTCTGCTCAGATCTTCCCAGTGAGGTCCAGCTCACTCAGAGGAAGAGCCAGAGTTCTTGGAGTGGCCTGCAGAGCCCTGCAGAGCCCTGTGTGACTCACAGTCCCCTACCGGCTCTAAGCTCATCTTCTTCTTCCTCCTATTCACTCACACTGGCCAGCCCCAGGGCCTTTGCACTTGCTGTTTTCTCTGCCTGGAGCACACTTCCTCAAGAAACTGATGCACAGCAGGTTAGGCCCCAAATTGGGGCTTAGTCCAGGAGATATTTTGGCTTCACTCAGGAAATAATTTAGGGGCAAGCTGGTGGTGTTAGACAGCAACTTGTATTGAAGTGACAGTGCACAGCAACAGCAGAGGTGCTGTTCCTCACAGAGCAGGGTGACCTCCCAGGCAGTGTGTCCAGAGGAGCAGCTCTGAGGCAGTTTTGCAGTCATCTTTATATCTACTTTTAATTATATGTAAATTAAGGGGCAGATTATGCAGAAATTTCTAGAAATAAGGTGGTAACTTCTGGGTTGTCAGACCATTGCCATGGAAAGGGGTGATAACTTCTGGGTGTTGCCATGGCAATGGTAAGCTGACATGGCACACTGGTGGACATGTTCTATGGAAAACTTCTTTTACCCTGCCCCTGTTTTAGCTAGTCCTCAATTTAGTCCAGTGTCTGAGCCCTGCCTCCCGAGTCCAGTCTTACCTCCTACCTCAACACCTGTGTGGCTCTCTGCTTCACCACCGTCAAGTCTTTGCTCAAATGTTACTTTCTCATTGAGGCCTTCCTGGACTATTCTATTTAAAATTGGAGCCCTCTACACTCTGCATCTCCCTGGCGTTCTTAATTTTTCTCCAAAGCACCAATCACCTTCAATCTGCTCTATAATGTACTTATTGATATTGTGTAGCTGTGCTGTTCCTTCCTCCCCCAAGGGTGTGAGCTCCATGAGGGCTTTGTTCTGTGCTTTATCCCTAGTCTGGCCCCTCAGATGCCTTTAACAAATATTTATAGACTGAATGAATAAAAGCAATCACATGGCAAATAAATTTCCTTTAATTCTCTCTTAATTAAATAGTTCTGTATGCATGCTTATCTCGCTTATGGCAGCCTTGGCTTCCATACACTCCCAATCACACTGACTAACATTGTGAATGAATATTTATGTTCATTCACTGTTTACAGTGTTTACTGTAAACAGTGTTTACTGTAAGTGGATAAACATAAATATTTCCCCTTTTTGTGTGTCTGGGAAGGTTAAAAAAAAAGTTATAAATTTAAGGAATAGTATAAAGTATAAATAAGTATTTTTTCACTGGTATATTCATTCACCCTTTCAATAAACATTCACTGTGAGCCCCTTATTTTCCAGGTACAGTGCTAAGAGCTGTCTCTATGAAACCACATTCGTAGGTGATAAACTTGTGAAGAAATACTTACATAATTCAGATAGGGGTAAGGTATATGAAGAAAAAGAAAACAATGTAGAAGAATGGAGAAAATGCAGGTAGGGTGGAGGGCTGTCTACATAGGATGGTCAGGAAAACTTGAGGAAGGGACATTGGAGCAAAGATCTAGTGATGGGAGGGGACAACTCATAGAAATATGGGCAGAAGATGTATATTTTTTTAGTACAGAGAGAACACTAAAGGTTTTGAGGCAGCAATGGGCTTGATGTGTCAGCAAACGTTTTCTCATTTGATGATCCAAACAGTTTTAGGCTATCATCTTCAAGGTATAGACAAGGAAGGGGGGCAGAAAGAGGGTATATTAGTCAGGGTTCTCTAGAGGGACAGAACTAATAGGATATATATGGGACTTTATTAACTCACACAATCACAAGGTCCCACAATAGGCCATCAGCAAGCTGAGGAGTGAGGAAGCCAGTCCGAGTCCCAAAGCTGAAGAACTTGGAGTCCAATGTTCAGGGGCAGGAAGCATCCAGCACAGGAGAAAGATGTAGGCTGGGAGGCTAAGCCAGTCTAGCCTTTTCACGTTTTTCTGCTTGCTTTATATCATGGCCGTGCTGGCAGTTGATTAGATGGTGCCCACCCAGATTAAGGGTGGGTCTGCCTTTCCCAGTCCACTGACTCAGATGTTAATTTCCTTTGGCAACACCCTCATAGACACATCCAGGATCAATACTTTGCATCCTTCGATCCAATCAAGTTGACACTCAGTATTAGCCATCACAGAGGGGAAGATCTCTGACATAGTTTGGATGTTTGTCCCCACTTAAATCTCATGTTGAAATGTAATTCCCAATGTTGGAGGTGGGGCCTGGTGGGAGGTGTTTGGATCATGGGGGTGGATCCCTCATGAAGGGCTTGGGCCATCCCTTTGGTGATAAATGAGCTTTCACTCCGAGTTCATATGAGATCTGGTCATTTGAAAGTGTGCGGCACCTCTTCCTCCTCTCTTCCTCTCTCTTGCTTGCTCCTGCTTTTGCCATGTGACGTGCCTGTTCCCCCTTTGCCTTCTGCCATGACTGTGAGCTCCCTGAGGGTTCACCAGAAGCTGAGAAGGTACCAGCACCATGCTTCCTGTATAGCCTGCAGAACAGTGAGCCAATTAAGCCTCTTTTCTTTACAAATTACCCAGTCTCAGGTATTTCTTTATAGCAATGCAAGAATGGCATAACACAGTCTCAGTACCTCCTTTATAAAAGGAGACTAAATCTGTGCTTTTAAAAGTGTGATTCCAAAAAGGGCCACCGAAGAATCACGTGGGAACTTGTTAGAATAATCTGGCACCACTCAGACGTACTCTATCAGACCTGGGGAGGTGTGGGAGGGAATCTACCTTTCAATAAGCTCTCCTGGAGATTCTGCCACACACTAAAGTTTGAGAAGCACTGGACTAGGCAATTTCAGATGGGCCTTCCAGATCTAATGTTCTGTGACTCACTGATGACATCTGGAAGCATGAAGAACTGGAAAGAGGCAGCCCCCAGGTTAGGATGAGAAGGAGAAAAATGTAGAAGGCAGAACAGATTCAATTCCCATTCAGCATTTTCCTTCTCCTATACGAGACATCCTCTAAATTATTTACAGCCAGGACACCTCCAGGGTGAAGCCAGAGGCTGACCCCTGTAATCCTTTTAGAAGCTTCTTTAAATGACATGTGATTTTTCCACATGGTTGCCGAAGAAGAGATCTCATACCTCAGCACTTTTAATGTAACTTAATTATTAGACATCTGCAAAGGTGATCTGTTAAAAGAAAAACATCAGAGAAAGTGGTATCTGTGAAATCAGGTGGCTGGTGAAGTAACCCTAAGACAAGTGCCTTCACACTTCGTGCTTTAGAACACTTTTTCAGATATGGGTCCTGGTAGTTCAGGGGCACCATGAACTCCATAAAATTCAATGCAAAATGTTGCCTATAGGCATATTTTATAGAGGAAATTTCCATAGTTTTCATAAAATATTCAAATAAATCCACAATTCAAAATCATTGACCTCCATTATATCAAAAAGAGTAGATATGGAACTCCATTGACCCAATGTTAAATACAACTTGAGAACCCCAAAATGGATTCTTTTTTTTTTTTTTGAGACAGAATTTCACTCTTGTTGTCCAGGCTGGCGTGCAATGGTGCAATCTCTGCTCACTGCAACCTCTGTCTCCCGGGTTCAAGTGATTCTCCTGCCTCAGACTCCTGAGTAGCTGGGATTACAGCTGTGCCATCACATTCAACTAATTTTGTAATTTTAGAAGAGATGGGGTTTCACTATGTTGGTCAGGCTGGTCTCGAACTCCTAACCTCAGGTGATCCACCCACCTTGGCCTCCAAAAGTGCTGTGATTACAGGCATAAACCACTGCACCTGGCCCCCGAAACGGGTTCTTATCTGGCTTTCTTATCCCAGAACCTGCCTCCTAGGCTGAATCATACATGAAAAAGAACTATTTCTGGGGATGGCAATTTTTTTCTGTATAAATAACAAATAATCTTAGGCCTTAACATCATAAATGGCATTTCCATACCTGTAGTATTGCTTTGCTTTCATAGGATGGCTTGGGTGTTTTGCTGATCTCCTTCCAGAGCCATCACCTTGCTTCCACAGCCTCTGCTGATTCTACTTAAACAACGACAATGACAATGACATGTAAGTGCATGAAGATAAAATAGGAATTACTTTGTTTTAAACTACTTCTTTGATTTTTTCTATTTATTTATTTATTTATTTATTTATTTATTTATTTGAGACGGAGTCTCGCTCTGTCACCCAGGCTGGAGTGCTCACTGCAAGCTCCGTCTCCTGGGTTCAGGCCATTCTCCTGCCTCAGCCTCCCGAGTGGTTGGGACTACAGGTGCCTGCCACCATGCCTGGCTAATTTTTTGTATTTTTAGTAGAGACGGGGTTTCACCGTGTTAGCCAGGATGGTCTCGATCTCCTGACCTTGTGATCTGCCCGCCTCGGCCTCCCAAAGTGCTGGGATTACAGGCGTGAGCCACTGCGCCCGGCCTCTTTTTCTTTATTTTTTTGAAGTTAATTATCATTTTTATAATGCTCTTTTGGCAGAATTCTATAGAAAACACAGTCCTGTGGTTTCTGGAGTGCAGAGAAAAACAATATGTATTTATTTCTTCATATAAAGATTTTAAGTTTTTCAATTAATTAAAGTCATGAATGTAAATGATTCTTTTTTCTTTTTATTCAATGCCCTCCCCCCACTTTATTCCACTGGTTTCCTTCTTAATTCTTATCTGTTCATGGGGAGGCAGAGTTTTCACCCTAATAAGCCGAGGTTTATAATTAACAGTCTTGATGCTGCTGTACAATCATTTAAGGTTTGTTTTTGGTCATGGGGTTAAGCCAGGGGTGGAAAAACTATGGCCTGGGGACCAAAGACAGTTGACTGCCTTTTTTTTTTTTTTTTTTTTGAGATGGAGTTTTGCTTTTGTTAGCCAGGCTGGAGTGCAATGGCATGGTCTCGGCTTACTGCAACCTCCGCCTCCCAGGTTCAAGCGATTCTCCTGCCTCAGCCTCTCGAGTAGCTGGGATTACAGGCATGGGCCACCACGCCTGGCTAATTTTGTATTTTTAGTAGAGACGGGGTTCCTCCATATTGGTCAGGCTGGTCTCGAACTCCCAACGTCAGGTGATCCGCCTGCCTCAGCCTCCCAAAGTGCTGGGATTACAGGCGTGAGTCAATGCGCCCAACTACTGTCTATTTTTATGCAGCTCAAAAGTTAAGAATGGCTTTTAACAATTTTAAATGGCTGAAAAAAAATTCTGTGATGTGTGAAAAGTATATAAGTTCAAATTTCAGTGTTCATAAAGAAAGTTTTATGAACTATAGCCATGCTCTGGACAGGTGTGATGGCTCACAACTATAATCCCAGCACTTTGGGAGGCTGAGGTGGGCAGATCACCTGAGGTCAGGAGTTTGAGACCAGCCTGGCCAACACTGTGAAATTCCATCTCTGCTAAAAATACAAAAATTAGCCGAGTGTGGTGGCAGGCACCTGAAATCCCAGCTACTCGGGAGGCCGAAGCAAGAGAATTGCTTGAACCCAGGAGGCAGAGGTTGCAGTGAGCCGAGATCACTCCACTGCACTCCAGCCTAGGCAACGGAGTGAGACTCTGTCTCATAAAAAAAAAAAAAAAGAAGAAAGAAAGAAATATAACCATGTTTGTTTGTTTATGTGTTGTCTATGAATGTTTTCTTGCTACTGGCAGAATTGATTGTTTACAACAGAGACAATACTGCCCATAGTGACTAAATATTTACTATTTGGCCCTTTACAGGAAAAGTTTTCTGACCCTTGCTTTGAATTAGGGAATCCCAGAGGGAGTCTACTGGGAAAGTTTTAATAACCTTTGCTGGCTGACTCAGGTGTTTTTTTTTTTTTTTTTTCCAGAGACAGGGTCTTACCCAGGCTGAAGTTGCAGTGGTGTTATCATGGCTCACTGCAGCCTCCACTTCCCAGGCTCAAGGGATCCTCCCACCTCAGCCTCCCAAGTAGCTGAGACTACAGGTATGCAACAACATGCCCAGCTAAATTTTTTTTTTTTGTTAGAGACAGGAGTCTCATTATGTTGCCCAGGCTGATCTTGAACTCTTGGGCCCAAGCAATCCTCCTGTCCTCAGCCTCCCAACGTGCTGGGATTACAGGTGTCATACACCATGCCCAGTCCCAGGTGTCTTTCATTTAGTATCTACACCTGGCGGAATTCACCTATCATTGTATCAATTTCTTCCCAGTTACTGGGAACAGCAGCACAATGACCTCAATCAATGGGATTTTTTTGAAGGACTCGATGGAGAAAGCAAGCCAAGGGAAAGAAAATCTAACCTCCGTCACCTAAGGACAATAGAAGCATCATTTACTACCATTCAGAATGCAGTGGCAGGTCAAATAGTCTGGTGGCCATTCTGGTGATCAACCCCAGATTTAGAAGTCACTTTACTTGGATTCAATACTTGGATTCTCTTTCTTTAGCTTTTTCTTTCTACTGGATTGCCCAAACCTGGCTCTCCAAGTCATGCCTTCTATTTACTTTTCTAATCTACATTTCTTCAACTTCCTCCCTCTATACACAGACCACGCCCTCTGTATTTCTGCCGTTTAAGCACCCCAGGGGAGAGCACACAATTGATTGATGAATTGCTTTCTAATTTAGAAGGACCTTAGAATTCCCACGAGGGAGGTTCTGAATGGCCAGTTTTTAGAGCATCTTTGGTCAAGAGCCAGATGTGTTTTTCTTTGTTCGTTGGTTTGTTTTTTGGTGAGTTGTGCCCATATTATCATGGTTACATGATAAAGCCGCCTCTGAACACTTAGAAAACCCCAAGAAAAGGACTGTGGATAATGCAACGTTCTTCAAAATTGGGCCATATGCCAGTACTCCAGGAAACCTGGGTTTACAAGAAAAACCCCAGAGAGAATTCTAGGCCAGCGAGTCTTCCACCCCGAAAAGCACAATGTATCGCCTTTTCCTACAGCCTTGTTCCATGGTCTGTCCTCATCCTTCTGTCTAGCTCTTCACTACTTGGCAAAGTTTGGTGTCATCTGGAAACTCCCAGGACTTCATTGTGCATTTCTTCCTGAAGCGCACATCTTGTCCTGTCCCTCTTGTGAGTCAGGCACAGTCCCTTTTGCCCTCACCACTGCAAGGAACATAGAAAGTTCTCCGAGTGATCCTGTTGAAGCTTTGGGCCCTAGGTTTGAGCTGAGGGAAGGGCATGAATCCCTCCTCCATAAAGGTGGGAGCCACAATGCACCAATTTTTTTTCTCCGAAGAAATACACTGAGGGTCTCCTCTGCATCCACACACTTTCAACTCTTTGAAATGGCCACATTGTGATGATTTGCCCTGCACTCTGTTAGAATCTGGTAAGTATTATATTTTGGTACCTCAGTTAAAGGTTTGTTTTTTTTTTTTTTTGAGACAGAGTCTCACTTTGTCACCCAGGCTGGAGTGCAGCGGCACCATCTCGGCTCACTGCAAGCTCCGCCCCCTGGGTTCACGCCATTCTCCTGCCTCAGCCTCCCGAGTAGCTGGGACTACAGGCGCCCATCACCAGGCCCGGCTAATTTTTTGTATTTTTAGAGGAGGCGGGGTTTCACTGTGTTAGCCAGGATGGTCTCAATCTCCTGATCTCGTGATCCACCCGTCTCGGCCACTCAAAGTGGTGAATTTAACATCTTATTATACTCTTTTACCCTTTCCTTTTGTCTGTTTTGCATCTAAAGCATTTCTCAACCCATAAAAGACTCTTTTCTCTTAACAAACTCCATGTTACTCTTCTTTCCAGTTGTGTTGGAGGTGGAACCCTGTCAAAGGCTTGTTAAAAATCTAAATTGTTATGGCACAGTATGTAAGCTGCCTTGTACAGTGTCTGGTATGTAGTGAGTATTCCACAAATGTTAGTGAAGGTTACTGAAAAGTTAAAAGGTATTACTGAAAAGTTAACTGCAGTATGGAATCTGAAACCATGCTAATAAACTTTCCATACTCTTTACATTAAAAACCATTGGTTATTTTGCACTGTGAGTGCAGCTTTCACACATGCATGGATAAAACATCATGCATTGGTCATTTGGAAAATATCAGTTCACTGAATTATGCAGATTTTTGCAATATTACCCATTTTAATTATTCCAGATAAAAAATCACATGCATTGATATCACCATCAATCTCACTAAGAGTCTTTAAGCATTGAAAAGCTGATGATGAATACATATAAATATGAGGATGAGTGCAATTTTTCCAAAATTCAAGTTTTTGCTGGAAAACTAGAATTTTGTCATTCGCAACAAACACTGTCAGAGATTTCCTTGGTGACCGGCTTAGTTTGTTTATTTTTGAGAAAGTGTCTGCCAAATAGCTCAGTCCAAAAAACCATGTGTTTGTCAGTAGTTCTTTCACGTAAAAATTGTGCTCCATGAATACAAGTGGCTGGCTCAGCCACCAGTTCAGTTATACAAGTACTTTTCCTTAGGACAGTCATTGCTGTTTGCTTTGTAAAAGTGCTTTATGTGTACTTCCCACTTTACCACACAGAATGTTAAAAATATGTATACTTGAGTTAGAAACTTAACATTAGTATATAAATAGTTTTGACCTTGTGTTCTCCCTAGTTTCAAGGACCCTCAGGGATCCACAGACCACACTTTCATGTTAAGTGAAATAAACCAGGCATAGAAAGACAAGTATTTTACATATTCTCACTTATCTGTGGGATCTAAAATCCTAACAATTGAACTCATGGAGACAGAGTAGAAGGATGGTTACCAGAGGCTGGGAAGGGTAGTTGGGGGTGGGGGCGGGTGGGGACGGGGAGGTGGGTGAGGATGGTTGATAGGTACAAAGAATTTAGTTAGAAAGAATGAATGAATAAGACCTAGTATTTGATAGCACAATCAGTGCCTATCATCAGTAGTAATTTAATTGTACACGTTTAAATAATGAAAAGACTATAATCAGATTATTTGTAACACGAAGGATAAATGCTTGAGGGGATGGAGACCCTATTTTCCATGAAGTGATTATTACACATTACATGTCTGTACCAAAATATTTCATGTACCCCATAAACACATATACCTACTATGTACTCACAAAAATTAAAAGCGAAAACAGAATTCATAAAATTAACAATTTTGACTGCTTCAAAGGAATTCCTAAGTAAATATGGCTTTTTGTTCTTGTTATGAGTGCCTGGTGGTAAAGAATACAATGACCAACAGTACAGTGTGGTGCCATGGCCTTGGCTTGGTTCATGCTATGGTGCCAGCAATTCTATTCCCATTGCTTCTGTACCATCACTGCAAATGTCCACACAGTGAAAAAGGCAAATAACCTATTAACCTTCTTATACAAATAGTTTTGACCTTAGGGTTTTTTTAGTCTCAAGTACCCCAAGGGATTTAGAGATCACACTTTAAGAACTGCTGATCTTGAACATTCCTCCAGTCTTTCTTTTTTTAAATAAATAATCTTTCATAAGATTGACATTTTGGCAAATTCAGGTCACTTTCTTTATAGAATGTCCCACAGTTTGAATTTTCTGATTGTTTCTTTGTGTTTAGAATTCAAGTTAAACATTTTTGGTACCAATACTTAGGTGAAATTGTGTGTTTCTTATTCTATTACATTAAGAGGTATATAATGTCAATGTGTCCTGTTATTGGTAGTGTGTGCTACTGTTGTAGAATACAGATCTAGTCTACATTGGATTTCTTTATTTGGGTGGTGCTGGAGAAATCTCTTCATAGTAAGGGTAATATTTCACCTTTGAAATTAATAGTACTAATAAATTAATAAATAATTACTTGTGAAATAATACTTGGAGAATATTGATGAATATCCTGTTCTGCAAAATGGTTTTAGTATCCATTGATGATCTTGCCTAAATCAGTGCTAAGATGGGAGACTGAAAAATGGTGATTTTGAATTCTATCATTGCTTTTACAAGAACGTGAAAGGTGTTATTCTGTTACGAAGTTTGAACAGCACTTCATCCCACCCCTTTCTCTTTGTAGACTTGTGGGTTCCTTTTAAAAAAATCCAATGAATTAATTTGGTAAGTGAGAACACTTTCAAAAATTTGAGTTCCAATTGGTACCTACAATTCAGAAAAACCTACTGAAAAATTTCTTATCTTTGGTCTTTCTAAATTTACATATTTGTAGGATAAAACAAATGAGTAAATATATTGGTATTACTGGCAACTACAATGAGAACCTTGATTTCCAAGTACATCAGTATATTTACTCATCTGTTGTATGCTACAAAGCACACAAAATATATTCAGTTTTCTCATGAAGTTTACTAACTTGGTTTTCATCATATTCTTTTTGTTTGTTTGTTTGTTTGAGATAGAGCCTTGCTCTGTTGCCCAGGCTGGAGTGCAGTGGTGCAATCTCGTCTCACTGCAGCCTCCGCCTTCTGAGTTCAAGCTATTCTTGTGCCTCAGCCTCTTGAGTAGCTGGGATTACAGGTGCCCGCCACCACACCTGGCTACTTTTTGTATTTTCAGTAGAGATGAGGTTTCACCATGTTGGCCAGGTTGGTCTCGAACTCCTGACCTCAAGTGATCTACCTGCTTCAGCCTCCCAAAGTGTTGGGATTCTAGGTGTGAGCCACTGCAACTGGCCTGTTTTCATCGTATTCTTAACATTTGCTAATTACTGTCCTGAAAAATGGGAATTTATACAAAGAATAGTTTTAAGAAGTAATTATAAAAAGCAAGGGCAGCAAAAATTGATTGGTGGGTTGCCATGACAGCTGAGCTTCACTTTGCTAGTTTCTTCAGGAAACAAGCCCTCCAGTCTCCCTGAACACTAGGAGCCTGAGGTGGACTCTGACTCCAACAAGTTCAATGAATTGCGGTCATCTTTCACCTTATGGCATTTTACCTTCAAATCCTCCCCAACAAAAAGCCCTATGGCTTTTTGCTACTTCCTTATTCTTCCTGCCTGGAGTATAAGTTGAGGCTTGAGGAGGGGCAGCCATCTTTGCTACAACACACAGACAAGACCCAACATTGTCAGGACAACGAGATAGAAAGAAGGACAATGCTGAGGTCCCTGAGGGCCCACTGGAGTTCTGCTGCCAGGAACAGTCTACCTAGGCTTCTTGTTATGTGAGACAAATACATCCATTTATTTAAAGAATTGTGATTTCGAGTTTTTATTATTATAGAATATATTCCTAAGTGATACAGAGATGGTATATTAAAAAGTACAAAACTCTATGGTGACACTGCCTGTACTTATGCTGTTGGCAGCTTCAACTAGGAGCTCAATGTATAATGAGGTGTGTCCCTGACCTCATAGAGCCTGTATTCTAGTAGCGGAGACAGGCAATACACATTAGCAATTATGTACATGATAGAAATTTGTGTAATGATGAGTACTACAAAGGTAAATAAAGCAGGCTGTGGGATTGAGAGAAATGGCAAGTAGACTTGTAGACAGGATTGTGATGGCAGTTTTTTCTAAGGAAGGGAAATTTGAGCAGAAACTTGGTGTGGAGAAAGGAACCAAATAGATAACTGGGGAAGCAGTGTCAGTCTGGGATCTACAAGGGCAAAATCTCTGAGGCTGGGCATGGTTTGCCTGTTTGAGGAACAAGAAAAGGTCAGTGTTGTTGGAGCACAGTGCTCACAGGGGAGTGTGGCAGGAGAGGATATCAGAGATGTATGGAAGGGCCACATCATGTAAGTCATCTTAAGGTCTTTAGATTTTATTGTAAACCATTGGAGGGTTTTAAGCAAGAAAATGTTATGATCTGACTTCATTTTTAAAAAGATCACTCTAGTGATAGAGAATAGATTATACTGTGGCAAAGAGTGGAAGCAGAGAGACCAATTAGGAGGCAATTGCAATAATCTAGGCAAGAGAGGTGATGTTAGGTTCAATTAGGATGGTGACACTGGGAGTGCTAAGAAGAGGTCAAACTCAAAATCTGTTTAAAGGGGAAAGGAACATGGGCATGAAATAGAGGAGTCAAGGATGACTCCAAGGTTTATGATCTGAGCAATGGAAAAGATGGAGCTGCTGTCAACTGAGATGTGAAGGCTGCAGGTTTGGGGATGGGAGGAAGACCAGGGTTCCAAGTTTCCTCTTGGACATGTTGAGTTTGAGATGTTGTTAAACATTCTAGTGGTAGTACCCAAATCTGTAATTTTAGAGAGAGGTCTGAGTTGAAGACAGGTATTTGTAAGTTTTTAGCATATAGATATTATATAAAGTCATGGAACTAGAAAAAATCAAATGAGCACAGATGGAGAAGAGAAAGAGGACTAAAACAGCTCTTGTAAGCTTCAAAATAAAGAGGTTAATGGGAAGATATTGAACTAGTAAAAAATATTGGTAATATTGAGTGAGTGTAGTGGTGTGCACCTGTAGTTCCAGCTACTCAGGAGGCTGAAGTGGAAGGATCACTTTGATCCCAGGAGTTTGAGGCTGCAGTGGGCTATTAGCAAGACCCTGTTTCTATAAATAATAACAATAAAGGAAAAATAAAGAATCTAAGAAGCAGCAGCCAGTGACATAGAAAAATGAGGTAGATTATATCATTGTTCTAATTCTCCACTTCTTACCTGTAGTAGAATTATATGTCCACACCCTTTTTCCCATGACTTGCATGAGTCTGACTGGAGTTGGCAGAGACTGTTTTTTCACCTTATTTAGCACTGGGCTTAGCCATGTGACTTGCTTTGGTGGTGAAATATTGGTGGAGTTGACAATGTGCCTGTTCTAAGCCAAGGTCTCAAGAAGTGTTGCTTATTTCTGTTCACCTCTCCTGTGCCTCCATAATCTGTAATGAGAATACCACATTCTAAGAAATTGCGATCTCCCTAGCCTGGGTCCTAGGATGAAGGGCTATAGAGCAGAACCAGAACCTGGAGTTCAGCCTGGCCCAACTAAGCCAACCGAGATCAGCTGAGCCACAACCAACCATCAGACCTGTGTGTGAGAAATGGAATGGTGGTCTTTGCAAGCCACTGAGATTTTGGGATTATTTGTTGTGCAATCTTATTGCAGCCCAAACCTAAGGGATAAGAAAGAAAGCTGAAAGGGTATGTGGTCTTAGAAGTTAAGTGAAGAAAGTGCTCCAGGGAAAGGTAGTGATGAACCATTTCAGATACTGCTATTAAATTGATGAAATTTTCATCTGGGAATTGCCATTGAATTTACCAGCATGGAAGAATTGATGACCTTAACTAGAATAGTATCAGAGGACTGGAGATAGGTAGATGGAAAGTCTGGGTGGGTTTGAGAGAGAACCGAAGACAAGGAATTGGAAGCAGTGAGTTTAGTAAAATCTTTTTAGGAGTTTTAGTAAAAAGAAATAGAGCAGTAGCTGGCAGAGGAAGTGGGGTCTAAAGAAAGTTTTGTTTTAATTACAGAACAGGAGCAATAGCAGCATGTTTGTATACTGATGGAAGCAATCTAGAAGAGAGCAAAAAATGATGTTGACGATGTCAGAAGTGAAGGGGACATTACTGGAGGGATGTGCTTGAGCAGGCAGAATGCATGGAATCTTGTGCTTTATAAACTTCTTCAGGGCAGACCTTTTGTCTCATGAGTCTGTATCCACCCCAGTATCTCCCACTGGAATATGAAGTTCTCCATAAGTAAGGATGAATTTACTTAAGTTGAACATATTTTCAAAAACACTGGTGAATAGCAGTGTGGTACCAACATTGTTGGGCCTGAAACCCAATTCAGCTGATGACCCATGCTCAAAATCTGATGCAGGCTTCATGCCTAATAAACTCCCAGATCAGCACTTTCCTTCTTAATTGCAAGCCATTCCATTTAGACACAACTTATGAAGGAGTGGTAAATTTCCTTTATTTATATATATATATAAATGGATCAGTAACTATAGCTTCTTTCCATAAAATTGCAGTGGGAAGATGCCAAACTATTATGATCTTTTAGTTCAAGCAGACTTATTTCCCTCAAAATGGAATTCTTATGTCTTTGCAGAAACTCTTTATTCCAATGAAAACTCTATGACCGTATTATCCAGCTCTCTAACAACAATCTGAAATCATTAAGATCTGCAAGTCTATATCCTACACACCACCAATGTAGCAAGCTTATAAAAACCCACACTATCATTCATTCCCTCAAGCATCTACAAAGATTTCTGGAGTGCCCACCATGTATAAGGAATGCCCTATGCAAGCCCTCCAGGTCCCACGTCTTAAATGATAGGGTGATGTAGCTGATTTCTTTCATATCATCTGTAGAGCCAGACTCTGAACACGAATGTAACACGTATTTGCTGACTCAACTCTTCCCTATCCAGTCATCCTATGGCATGGGACAAACGTGACAAACACATGGGTGAATGTTCCCAGCTGAAGGAAGAGTGCCAGATTTAGCAACAAACAAACAAATGAAAAATAGTGTACCCTGTTAAATTTGAACTTTAGATAAACAAAAATTTTCTTTTTTTAAAGTATATGTATGTCCCAAGTATTGTATAGTTCTGGAGAATCAACGTAGCCTCCTCTTGGTAGCATTCCTCAATTTGTTTACCTCTGCAGGATTTTCCTTTTTTGAACTATCTCACCCCTTCAAGAACAGCTGCTCTGGCTCTGTAACAGTCCAAGCTTTTGTATTGTGGACAGTAATGGCTAAGAAATGGAAATAGATCCCCAGGTTGCAAGTGCAGAGGAGGATATAAATGAAACCAAGCGTAAATGGACACAATATTAATTTTGGTTTCCTCCTCCTCCCTAGTTCTTTATATCTTCTGCCAAAAAAATTGCAGATCTCTCAGCACCAGGCTTATAAGCATGTTTCGCAAAATGTGCCACCCTGAACTCGGAGTGAAAGAGAAGCTTCATTGGTTATGTCACTGCTGATGTGAAAGCAGGGCCTCCATCATAAGGGACATTGGTCTATACCTCTCTTTTATTGTAATGTCTTTGGCTTTGGTATCCAGGTAATGCTGACCTCATAGAATGAGTTAGGAAGTGTTCCATCCTCTTCAAATTTTGAAAGAATTTGAAAAGGATTAGGGTTAGTGATTTAAATATTTGGTAGAATTCATCTGTGAAGCCATCAGGCCCAAAGCTTTTCTTTGCTGGGAGATTTTTGATTACTACTTCCATCTCCTTATTAGTCATAGGCTATTCAGATTTTTTATATCTTCTTGATTCAGTCTCAGTAGGTTTTGTGTTTCTAGGATTTGTCCATTTCATCTAAGTTATTCAATTTGTTCCTGTATAACATGTATAATTCATATTACTGTCTTATACCCCTTTTTACATTTTGTGCAATTGGTAGTAATGTCTCCACTTTCTGATTTTTCTTATTTTTTAAATGTGTTTATAGCTGTAAATTTCCTCCTTAGTACTGCTTTTGCTGTGTCCCACCGGATGAAGTCCTTCCAGACCCTAACTAATTTTTCAGGGTTTGGGCTACCTGCAAATTTGATTCTAGCCTCTTTCTCAGTGTCAGCAGGTCACATGGATTTCCTAACTCTTTAATATATGGTCATTTGCCATGTTCTCCAGCTTGCTTTCGAACACAGTAATGCCAATAATGATCTAACAATGATAATAATAATGAGCATTTGTTGAGGTCATAATCTAGATTGTTGTGTTGTGCATTTGTTTTTATTCATCTCTAAGTACTTTCTAATTTATCTTGTGATTTATGCTTTGATCCATTGGCTAAGAATGTGTTCTTTAATTTGCATACATTTGTGAGTTTTCCTGCTTTCCTTCTGTTACTGATTTCTAACTTCATCCTGATAGGAGATGGTCCTTTGATAGCTATTTTTTTCTTTTTCTTTTTTTTAAATTATACTTTAAGTTCTGGGATACATGTGCGGAACATGCAGGTTTGTTATATAGGTATACACGTGCCGTGGTGGTTTGTTGCACCCATCAACCTGTCATCTACATTAGGTATTTCTCCTAATTCTATTCCTCCCCTAGCCCCCTACCTCTCAACAGTGTGTGATGTACCCCTCTCTGTGTCCGTATGTTCTCATTGTTCAACTCCCACTTATGAGTGAGAATAAGTGGTGTTTGGTTTTCTGTTCTTGTGTTAGTTTGCTGAGAGTGATGGTTTCCAGCTTCATCCATGTCCCTGCAAAGGACATGAACTGATCCTTTTTTATGGCTGCATAGTATTCCATGTGTATATGTGCCACATTTTCTTTATTCAGTCTATCACTGATAGGCATTTGGGTTGGTTCCAAGTCTCTGCTATTGTGAACAGTGCTGCAATAAACATATGTGTGCATGTGTCTTTATAGTAGAATGATTTATGATCTTTAGATATATACCCAGTAATGGGATTGCTGGGTCAAATGGTATTTCTGGTTCTAGATCCTTGAGGAATTGCATCACTGCCTTCCACAATAGTGGAACTAATTTACCCTCCCACCAACAGTGTAAAAGCGTTCCTATTTCTCCACATCCTCTCCAGCATCTGCTGTTTCCTGACATTTTAATGATCACCATTCTAACTGGCATGAGATGGTATCTCATTGTGGTTTTGATTTGCATTCCTGTAATGACTAGTGATGAGCTTTTTTCATATATGTGTTGGCTACATAAATGTCTTCTTTTGAGAAGTGTCTGTTCATATCCTTTACCCACTTTTTGATGGGGTTTTTATTTTTTTCTTGTAAATTTGCTTAAGTTCCTTGTAGATTCTGGATATTAGCCCTTTGCCAGATGGATAGATTGCAAAAATTTTCTCCCATTCTGTGGGTTGCCTGTTCACTCTGATGATAGTTTCTTTTGCTGTGCAGAAGCTCTTTAGTTTAATTAGATCCCATTTGTCAATTTTGGCTTTTGTTGCAATTGCTTTTGGTGTTTTAGTCATGAAGTCTTTGTCCATGCCTATGTCCTGAATGTTGCCTAGGTTTACTTCTAGTTTTTTTTTTTTTTGGTTTTGGGTCTTATGTTTAAGTCTTTAATCCATCTTGAGTTAATTTTTGTATATGGTGTAAGGAAGGGGTCCAGTCAGTCAGCTGAAGTGGGTGGATCATCTGAGGTCGGGAGTTTGAGACCAGCCTGGCCAGCATGGTGAAACCTGTCTGTCCTAAATGTATAAAAATCAGCCAGGCATGGTGGCAGGCACCTGTAATCCCAGCTACTCGGGAGGCTGAGGCAAAAGAATCGCTTGAACCTGGGAGGTGGAGGTTGCAGTGAGCTGAGATCGCACCACTGCACTCCAGTCTGGGTGACAGAGTGAGACTCTATCTCCAAAAAAAAAAAAAAAGAAATGCAGCCTATGATAACTATTTTTTAAAATCAGTTGAGACTTAAGTTGTGACCTAATATGTGATTTATTCTGGAAAATGTCCCATATGCAGTTAAGAAGAATGTGTGTTGTTACTGGGTAGAGTGTCCTGGATATATCTATTATATTAGATCAAGTTGGTTTATTGTGTTAAGTTCTCTATTTCCTTCCTTATCTTCCATCTGATTGTTCTATTTGTTATTGAGAGTGGGGGTACTGAAGTCTCCAAATATTGTAGAGTTGTCTATTTCTTCCTTAAATTCTGTCATTTTATTGCCTCATATATTCTGATGGACTGTTGTTAGGTGCATAAATGTTTATAATTCTTACAGCTTCTTGTGGTAATGAAGCATTTGTTAATATCCATTGTCTCACAAAATTTTAAATTTAAAGTCCATTTTGTTTGATATTAGTATAGCCACCTCTGCTCTCTTTTGGTTACTGTTTGCATGGAATAACTTTCCCCATCCTTTCACATTCAATGTATTTGTGCTGTTGACTCTAAAGTGAGTCTCTTGTAGACAGCATAAAGTTAGTTCATGTTTTCCTATTCATTCTGTTAATCTCTGCCTTTTGATTAGACAATTTAATTCATTTATATCTAAAGTAATTACTGATAAGAAAGGACTTCTGTCATTTGCTGTTTATTTTCAATATGCCTTATACCTTTTTGTGCCTCATTTCCTGCGTTTAGTTGATTTTCTTCGTGGTTACCATGGGGATTACATTTAATATCTGCTGTATTTATTTGCAGCTCTGTCCCCTCCCCTTTTAGTTATTGATGTCACAAGATTTCATCTATGTACATTAGTTGTCCAAAAACATAAACTAGTAATTGTTTTTGTAAAATGCATTATCTCCTAAATTATGTAGTACAGTTACAAATCAACATTATAGTAATCTAGATTTCAGATTAATAATTTTTTTAAAAAAGTATTAATTTCTTAGATTATGTAGGAAACAAAAAGTGGAGTTACAAATCATTGTATAATACCGGCTTTTATAATTGCCTTTGTTTTCCTTTACTGAGATCCTTATTTCTTCATATGACTTTGAGTTACTGTATATTGTCCTTTTATGTCAACCAAGAGAACACCATTTGGGGTTTCTTGCAGGGCAGTATATTGGTACCAAACTCCCTCAGCTTTTGTTTATCTGGGAGTGTCTCAATTTCTCCCTCACTTTTGAAGGACAGTTTTTGCCAGATGTAGGATTTTTGGTAGATGGCCCTTTTGCTTTAGCACTTTGAATATATCAGCCAAGTGCCTTCTGATCTCTGAAATTTCTGAAGGGAAATCTCTTGGTAACCATATTGAAGATCTTTTGTATATGATGAGTTACTTCTTTCTGTCTTGCTGCTTTCAAGATTCTCTCTTTATCTTTGGGAAGTTTTAGGCCATTATTCCTTCAAATCTTTATTTTTCATCTCCTTCTGGAACTCTCACAATGCATATGTTGGTTGTCTTGATGGCATCCCATAGGTCCCTTAGGCTCTGTTCACTTTTCTTTAATCTTGTTTTCCTTTTATTCTTCAGAATTAATGATTTCAAACATTTAATCTTCCAATTCACTTATATTTTCTTCTTCCTGATCATTTCTGCCTTTTAATTCCTCTACTGCATTTTTCATTTCAGTTATTGTACTTTTCAACTCTAGAATACCCTTCTGGCTTCCTTTTAGGTTTTCTATATCTCTTTATTGATATTTACATGTTGTTCATATTTTGTTTCTTTCATTTTCTCCACATCTTTCTTTAGTTCCTTGAGTATATTTAAGACAGTTGTTTAAAAGTTTCTGTCTAGTCATTCTGCTATTTGGTCTTTCTCAGAGACAGTTACTGTTGGTTTATTTTTTTCCCCTAAATAAACCATAATTTTCTGTTTCTCTGTATACTTTGTGATTGTTTTCTGTTATTGAAAACTGGACATTTGAATCTAATAATGTGGTATATATGGTAATCAGATTCTCCCTCTTCTCCAGCATTTGCTGTTATTTGTTTTGTTTTGGTTATTGTAGATTGTCTCTGTGCTGAGGATCAGCTGAGGTGAAAATTTAAGGTTTTCTTAGGTATGCAGTTGCTATTAAATGTCCTAGTCCTTAATGCCTGGCTCTCAAAAGGGAAAAAGAAAAACGAAGTGGAACAAGAGCCCTGGCCCTTTAAAACCCCAGAAAATCACTTCCACTAGAGAAATAGGGGCTTGCAATAATAGGGGGTTTTAGAGGAGTACAAAAATGGCTGGCCACCTCTGTCTTGCACTCTGTAAGATTAGAAGCAACCATCAGTGATCTGATCACAGATTCTGATATTTGGGGTACAGGGTCCTTACTGCCCTCCCTGCCTTCTGTCCTATAAACTGCATTGCAAGCTGTTCTAGGAACGAGTCATGGCTGCCTGCCACAGGGCTGGGAGTGGGGGTGGGTAGCCTCTGCTAAACTAAGAGATGAAATTGACCAAAATTAACTGCAATTTACTGCCCAAGGCTTCCTGTGGAAGTTGCAAGGCTTCAGTATGCTGTAGAGATCCGAAATGGTTACATCAGGTAGATACTGCCCGTGCGTTTGTTGTCTAGGTGAGAAACGGATTTCTTGTACTTCCTATTCCACCATCTTCCTGGAGTCCTCTGGCTCCATCGGATTTATTTAATTTTCAAGAGCTTAGCTGAGCTGGAGGGAGCTGAGCTGCCAGGTGTTGGAGTAGCTGATTATAAAAGTACTAGTCAAGTCTTTAATCGTTTATTGCTGTAGTATAATTAAGAGGCTAAGCTGGAAAAAGCATGGCCTTCCCACCACCCACCACCAACCCCAGTTCTAGTTTTCCCCATGGAAAGGAATGCTGGTTGAGGGTCAGGTGGATCAACATAGATTTTAATTGATGAGGGGGCCATGAACAAAAGTATCTGTGCTTCAGTGGAGAAGAGATGCTGGGATAAAGGATAGGGGAAGTGCTAGGAGTGGGAAAGTATTGAGTACTGAGTCAGAGAAAAGAAAAATGAATAAAAAATGATTAACCTTTGCTTTTATTAGATAAAGTAAAATAATTCTCAGTCCTTCTTGGCTGAAAAACTCATCAAGGGTAGTTCTTCTCTTGAAGAAAAGGGGAAAAAAGAGCAAGTTTATTTACCAGTAAAAGGTCAGAAAGAAATACATTAGATATAAGAAATAGGACAATAGTACTTAAAACAGTACTTTAGTCTTGATATTTGAGTAAAACTGTGAGGAAAATGAGCCAAGTGAACTCTAACAGGACTTTAATTTATGTAAACTTGTTCATAATTGCTGTATAATGATACTTTCTGAAAATCCATATGTTTCTATTTGTGATCAGTAAAATCATGGTGCCTCATTATTACACTTTTTTTAAAATAACAGATTTATGACATCAGACATCCAGATGGCACAAAGCAGAGTAAAAACTGCTAATTTCACTTTTAAACATCTATGTTTTTGGTCTTCAAAAAATTAAATGAGTGGCTGGGCATGGTGGCTCATGCCTGTAATCCCAGCACTTTTGGAGGTCAAGGCAAGTGTTGCTTGAGCTCAAGAGTTTAAGATCAGCCTGGGCAACATGGTGAAACCCTGTCTCTACAAAAAATGCTAAAATTAGTTGAGTGTGGCGGCATACACCTGTAGTCCCAGTTACTTTGGAGGCTGTGGTGAGAAAGTAGCTTGAGCCTGGGAGGTGGAGGTTGCAGTGAGCCGTGATTGCACAACTGCACTCCAGCCTGGGCAACAGAGCAAAACACTGTCTCAAAAAAAAAAAAAAAAATTCAATGAGGGCATAGGTTTTTAATCATTTAAGAGTGAAGAAATATAGAAAGAGAAAACACAAAGAGAAAACTCCATCCACATGGAAATGAATTGTGTTTTATATCCTGGTGTTTTGGATGTTACTATGTTCATACAGGCCTTCACTTGGTCTAGATTTAGTTCCATGGCTGCTTTATAGCTCTAAATAAAAAAGAAATATCTTCAGGTTAAGAAAGAAGAACATGTCTTTAACACTACAGGGTAGTGGAAATCACTCTCTTCACACACAAACATTTAAACAGTTGATCCAATAATTATCACTGTTATTTTCCATTATTTCCCAAATAACAGAAAACCAGTTACTGTAACTTTCCAGAATACCATGCATATGACAGGTTGTTGATTTGAAAGTAAAGGAAAATGGAATGTGTAATTTCCCTGCAGAGCTAATCTTGTGGACTTGAACAGACTGAAGACATCTGCAGGGAATCCAGGGGATTTCTATTATAGTGCCTCTTTTCCTGCTGGCCTTGACTGCAAGAAAACTGTTGTTCAGCTGTTATAAAAACTGATTATAATGGAGATGGTAAGAAAAACATTGTTTCTTCCCATTTTTAAATTGTGGTAAAATACACATAACATACAATTTACTGTGTCAACCATTTTTAATTAAGTACATAGTTCAATAGTATTAAGTACATTTATAATGCTGCACAACCATCACCACAATCCATCTCTTTTGGATGATTTCTTTGCATGAAATACTTTCATCTTGCAAAACTGAAACTCTGTATTCATTAAATAATAACTCTTCATTTTCCCTTCCCCTCAGCCCCTGGCAACCAGCATTCTACATTTTGTCACTATGATTTTGACTACTCTAGGTACCTCATCTAAGTAGAATCATACAGTATCTGTCTTTTTGTGACTGTCTTATTTTACTTTGCATAATGTCTTCAAGTTTCATCCATGTTGTAGTGTGTGTCAGAATTTCCTTCCCTTTAAAGGCCAAATAATATTTCATTGTTATGTATATAGCACATTTTGCCTATCCATTCATCTGTTAGTGGACACTTGGGTTACTTCCAGGTTTAAGTTACTGTGAATAATACTGCTATGAATGTGTGTATACAAAATCTCTTCTAGATCCTGTTTTCAATTCTTTTGAATGTGTACCCAGAAGTGAAATTGCTGATTTATGATAATTCTATTTTTAGGAACCTCTACTCTGTTTTTCGTAGGGGCTACATCATCTTAGAATCTCACCAACAGTTCACGAGAATTCATTTCTCCACATCTTTGCTAACACTTGTTATTTTCCATTTTTTTTTTTTTTTTGTTGTTGTTGTTGTTCTTGTCATTGTTAGTAGTCATCCTAAAGGGTGTGTGGTGGTATCTTATTGTAGTTTTGACTTGCATTTCCTCAATAATTAGTGAAATTGAGCATCTTCATGTGCTTGTTGGCCCTTCATATGTCTTTTCTGGAGAAATGTCTATTCAAGTTCTTTGCCCATTTTTGAATCAGGTTATTTGCTTTTTTGTTGTTGGGTTTTAGAAGTTCACTATATATAATTTGATATTAATCTTTTATCAAATATTTATAAACTTTTCTTTGGTTCTGTGAATTGCCTTCTTATTCTGCTAATAGTATCTTTTGATGCATAAAAGTTTTGATTTTTATGAAGTCTAATTGTCTATTTTTCTTTTTCTTTTAAAAAAACATATTTTAAGTTCATGGGTACATGCACAGGTTTATTACATATGTAAATACGTCATAAGGGTTTGTTGCATAGATTATTTCATCACTCAGGTATTAAGCCTAGTACCCATTAGTTATTTTTCCTGATCTTCTCCCTCCTCCTACCCTCCACCCTCTGATAGGCCCCAGTGTGTGTTGTTACTCTGTATGTGTCCATGTGTTCTCATCACTTAGCTCCCACTTATGAGAACATATGTGTGTGGTTTTCTGTTTCTGTATTAGTTTGCTAAGGATAATAGCCTCCAACTCCATCTATGTCCCTGCAAAGGACATGGTCTCATTCCTTTTTATGGCTGCATAATATTCCATCCTGTATATGTACCACATTTTCTTTATCCAATCTATCATTGATGGGCATTTGTGTTGATTCCATGTCTTTGCTATTGTGAATAGTGCTGCAGTGAGCATGTGTGTGCATGTGTCTTTATAATGGAATGATTTATATTCCTTTGGGCATATACCCAGCAGTGAGATTGCTGGGTCAAATGGTATTTCTGTCTTTAGGCCTTTGAGGAATTGCCACATTGTTTTCCACAATGGCTGAAGTAATTTACATGTCCACCAGCATTGTATAAGCGTTCCTTTTTCTCCACAACCTCACCAGCATTTGTTATTTTTTGACTTTTTAGTAATAGCCATTTCGATGGTTGTCAGGTGGTATCTCATTGTGATTTTGATTTGCATTTCTCTAATGATCAGTGATGTTGAACTTCTTTTTCATATGTTTGTTGGCTACATGTATGTCTTCTTTTGAGAAGTGTCTGTTCATGTCCTTGGCCCACTTTTTAATGGCTCTGTATTTTTTTCCTTGTAAATTTGTTTAAGTTTCTTATAGATGCCAGATATTAGAACTTTGTCAAATGCATAGTTGGCAAAATTTTTCTCCCATTCTGTTGGTTGTCTGTTTATAGATTTTTCTTTTGTTACCTGTGCCTTTGTTATCATATCCAAGAAATTATTGCCAAATCCAATGCCATGGAGCTTTTCCTGAAAAAATTTTGATCCTGGAAAAAATTTACATCATTACTGACTCCACATTAAGAATCTTAACCTTGCTGGGTGTGGTGGCTCACGCCTGTAATTCCAGCACTTTGGGAGGCCAAGGTGGGCAGATAATTTGAGGTCAGGAGTTCAAGACCAGCCTGGGAAACATGGTGAAAGCCCCATCTCTACTTAAAAAAAATACAAAAACTAGCTAGGCATAGTGGCATACACTTGTAGTCCCAGCTATTTGGGAGGCTGAGGCAGGAAAATCGCTTGAACCTGCGAGGCAGAGAGTGCAGTGAGCCAAAATCACGCCACTGCACTCCACTCCAGCCTGGGTGACAAAGTGAGACTCTATCTCCACATCACCCCACCAAAAAAAAAAAAAAAAAAAAAAAAAATCCTAAAATTATTGTCTAATCCAGTTCAACATAAATTTAGTAACATCTTTTATTTAATCATTAATATGGTTATCTGGCTTATGCTTAAGTATCTCCATGACAAGATGCTGAATGTTCTTTTTTTCTTTTTTTTTTTTTTAGCAACATGCTTTTTATTTTTTTTTTTCCAGAGGGTTTGTATAGGATAAATCTCCTAAAATTTTTATGGCAGGATTAAGCAGCTATTACCTTTCCTCATTTTAAGAGTTTTAAATATACTTCTGATTGATATGGGGATATTGATTCATCCTTCAGAGTTCCACTTCCTCTGGGTTACCTTCTTCCCATAAGCTCAGATCAGTGCCTACACTTCTTCTTTTTTTCTTTTTCTTTCTTTTTTTTTTTTTTTTTTTTATTATACTTTAAGTTCTAGGGTACATGTGCACAATGTGCAGGTTTGTTACATGTGTATACATGTGCCATGGTGGTATGCTGCACCCATCAACTCGTCAGCACCCATCAACTCGTCATTTATATTAGGTATATCTCCTAATGCTATCCCTCTCCCCTCCACCCTCCCCACAATAGGACCCAGTGTGTGATGTTCCCCTTCCTGTGTCCAAGTGATCTAATTGTTCAATTCCCACCTATGAGTGAGAACATGTGGTATTTGGTTTTCTGTTCTTGCGATAGTTTGCTGAGAATGATGGTTTCCAGCTGCATCCATGTCCCTACAAAGGACACGAACTCATCCTTTTTTATGGCTGCATAGTATTCCATGGTGTATATGTGCCACATTTTCTTAATCCAGTCTGTCACTGATGGACATTTGAGTTGATTCCAAGTCTTTGCTATTGTGAATAGTGCCGCAATAAACATATGTGTGCGTGTGTCTTTATAGCAGCATGACTTATAATCCTTTGGGTATATCCCCAGTAATGGGATGGCTGGGTCAAATGGTATTTCTAGTTCTAGATCCTTGAGGAATCGCCACACTGTTTTCCGGAATGGTTGAACTAGTTTACAGTCCCACTAACAGTGTAAAAGTGTTCCTATTTCTCCACATCCTCTCCAGCACCTGTTGTTTCCTGATTTTTTAATGATTGACATTCTAACTGGTGGGAGATGGTATCTCATTGTGGTTTTCATTTGCATTTCTCTGATGGTGAGTGATGATGAGCATTTTTTCATGTGCCTGTTGGCTGTATGAATGTCTTCTTCTGAGAAATGTCTGTTCATATCCTTTGCCCACTTTTTGATGGGGTTGTTTGTTTTTTTCTCGTAAATTTGTTTGAGTTCTTTGTAGGTTCTGGATATTAGCCCTTTGTCAGATGAGTAGACTGCCAAAATTTTCTCCCATTCTGTAGGTTGCCTGTTCACTCTGATGATAGTTTCTTTTGCTGTGCAGAAGCTCTTTAGTTTAATGAGATCCCATTTGTCAATTTTGGCTTTTGTTGCCATTGCTTTTGGTGTTTCAGACATGAAGTCCTTGCCTATGCCTATGTCCTGAATGGTATTACCTAGGTTTTCTTCTAGGGTTTTTATGGTTTTAGGTCTAACATTTAAGTCTCTAATCCATCTTGAATTAATTTTCGTATAAGGAGTAAGGAAAGGATCCAGTTTCAGCTTTCTACTTATGGCTAGCCAATTTTCCCAGCACCATTTTTTAAATAGGGAATCCTTTCTCCATTTCTTGTTTTTGTCAGGTTTGTCAAAGATCAGATGGTTGTAGATGTGTGGTATTATTTCTGAGGGCTCTGTTCTGTTCCATTGGTCCATATCTCTGTTTTGGTACCAGTACCATGCTGTTTTGGTTACTGTAGCCTTGTAGTATTGTTTGAAGTCAGGTAGCATGATGCCTCCAGCTTTGTTCTTTTGACTTAGGATTGTCTTCGCAATGCAGGCTCTTTTTTTGATTCCATATGAACTTCAAAGCAGTTTTTTCCAATTCTGTGAAGAAACTCATTGGTAGCTGGATGGGGATGGCATTGAATCTATGAATTACCTTGGGCAGTATGGCCATTTTCACAACATTGATTCTTCCTATCCCTTAGTATGGTATGTTCTTCCATTTGTTTGTGTCCTCTTTTATTTCACTGAGCAGTGGTTTGTAGTTCTCCTTGAAGAGGTCCTTTACATCCCTTGTAAGTTGGATTCCTAGGTATTTTATTCTCTTTGAAGCAATTGTGAATGGGAGTTCATTCATGATTTGGCTCTCTGTCTGTTACTGATGTATAAGAATGCTTGTGATTTTTGCACATTGATTTTGTATCCTGAGACTTTGCTGAGTTGCTTATTAGCTTAAGGAGATTGTGGGCTGAGATGATGGGGTTTTCTAAATATACAATCATGTCATCTGCAAAGAGGGACAATTTGACTTCTTCTTTTCTTAACTGAATACCCTTGATTTCTTTCTCTTGCCTGATTGCCCTAGCCAGAACTTCCAACACTATGTTGAATAGGAGTGGTGAGAGAGGGCATCCCTGTCTTGTGCCAGTTTTCAAAGGGAATGCTTCCAGTTTTTGCCCATTCAGTATGATATTGGCTGTGGGTTTGTCATAAATAGCTCTTATTATTTTGAGATACATTCCATCAATACCGAATTTGTTGAGAGTTTTTAGCACGAAGGGCTGTTGAATTTTGTCAAAGGCCTTTTCTGCGTCTATTCAGATTATCATGTGGTTTTTGTCTTTGGTTCTGTTTATATGCTGGATTATGTTTATTGATTTGTGAATGTTGAACCAGCCTTGCATCCCAGGGATGAAGCCCAGTTGATCATGGTGGATTAGCTTTTTGATGTGCTCCTGGATTCGGTTTGCTGGTATTTTATTGAGGATTTTTGCATTGATGTTAATCAGGGATGTTGGTCTAAAATTATCTTTTTTTGTTGTGTCTCTGCCAGGCTTTGGTATCAGGATGATGTTGGCCTCATTAAATGAGTTAGGGAGGATTCCCTCTTTTTCTATTGATTGGAATAGTTTCAGAAGGAATGGTACCAGTTCCTCCTTGTACCTCTGGTAGAATTCTGCTGTGAATCTGTATGGTCCTGGACTTCTTTTCGTTGGTAGGCTATTAATTATTGCCTCAATTTCAGAGCCTGCTATTGGTCTATTCAGGGATTCAACTTCTTCCTGGTTTAGTCTTGGGAGAGTGTAAGTTTCCAGGAAATTATCCATTTCTTCTAGGTTTTCTAGTTTATTTGCATAGAGGTGTTTATAGTAGTCTCTGATGGTAGTTTGTATTTCTGTGGGCTTGGTGGTGATATCCCTTTTATCATTTTTTATTTCATCTATATGATTCTTCTCTCTTTTCTTCTTTATTAATCTTGCTAGCAGTGCATCAATTTTGTTGATGTTTTCAAAAAACCAGCTCCTGGATTCACTGATTTTTTGGAGGGTTTTTTGTGTCTCTATCTCCTTCAGTTCTGCTCTGATTTTAGTTATTTCTTGCCTTGTGCTAGCTTTTGAATGTGTTTGCTCTTGCTTCTGTAGTTCTTTTAATTGTGAAGTTAGGGTGTCAATTTTAGATCTTTCCAGCTTTCTCTCGTGGGCCTCTAGTGCTATAAATTTCCCTCTACACACTGCTTTAAATGTGTCCCAGAGATTCTTGTATGTTGTATCTTTGTTCTCATTGATTTCAAAGAACATCTTTATTTCTGCCTTCATTTCATGATGTACCCAGTAGTAATTCAGGAGCAGGTTGTTCAGTTTCCATGTAGTTGAGTGGTTTTGATTGAGTTTCTTAGTCCTGAGTTCTAGTTTGATTGCACTGTGGTCTGAGAGGCAGTTTGTTATAATTTCTGTTCTTGTACATTTGCTGAGGAGTGCTTTACTTCCAACTATGTGGTCAGTTTTGGAATAAGTGTGATGTGGTGCTGAGAAGAATGTATATTCTCTTGACTTGTGGTGAAGAGTTCTGTAGATGTCTATCAGGTCCACTTGGTGCAGAGGTGAGTTCAATTCCTGGATATCCTTGTTAACTTTCTGTCTCGTTGATCTGTCTAATGTTGACAGTGGGGTGTTGAAGTCTCCCATTACTATTGTATGGGAGTCTAAGTCTCTTTGTAAGTCTCTAAGGACTTGCTTTATGAATCTGGATGCTCCTGTATTGGGTGCATATGTATTTAGGTTAGTTAGCTCTTCCTGTTGAATTGATCCCTTTACCATTATGTAATGGCCTTCTTTGTCTCTTTTGATCTTTGATGGTTTAAAGTCTGTTTTATCAGAGATAGGATGGCAACCCCTGCTTTTTTTTGTTCTCCATTTGCTTGGTAGATCTTCCTCCATCCCTTTATTTTAAGCCTATGTGTGTGTCTGCATGTGAGATGGGTCTCCTGAATACAGCAAACTGATGGGTCTTGACTCTTTATCCAGTTTGCCAGTCTGAGTCTTTTAATTGGACCATTTAGTCCATTTACATTTAAGGTTAATATTGTTACGTGTGAACTTGATCCTGTTTTTGTGATATTAGCTGGTTATTTTGCTCGGTAGTTGATGCAGTTTCTTCCCAGCCTCGATGGTCTTTACATTTTGGCATGTTTTTGCAATGGATGGTACTGGTTATTCCTTTCCATGTTTAGTGCTTCCTTCAGGGTCTCTTGTAGGGCAGACCTGGTGGTGACAAAATCTCTAAGCATTTGCTTATCTGTAAAGGATTTTATTTCTCCTTCACTTATGGAACTTAGTTTGGCTGGATATGAAATTCTGGGTTGAAAATTCTTTTCTTAAGAATGTTGAATATTGGCCCCCACTCTCTTCTGGCATGGAGAGTTTCTGCTGAGAGATCTGCTGTTAGTCTGATGGGCTTCCCTTTGTGGGTAACCCAACCTTTCTCTTAACATTTTAGATCTTTCCAGCTTTCTCTTGTGGGCATCTAGTGCTATTTTTTCCTTCATTTCAACTTTGGTGAATCTGACAATTATGTGTCTTGGAGTTGCTCTTCTCTAGGAGTATCTTTGTGGCGTTCTGTGTATTTCCTGAATTTGAATGTTGGCCTGCCTTACTAGGTTGGGGAAGTTCTCCTGGGTGATATCCTGAAGAGTGTTTTCCAACTTGGTTCCATTTTTCCCCTCACTTTCAGGCACACCAATCAGATGTAGATTTGGTCTTTTCACATAATCCCATATTTCTTGGAGGCTTTGTTCATTTCTTTTTCCTCTTTTTTCTCTAGACTTCTCTTCTCGCTTCATTTCATTCATTTGATCTTCAATCATTGATACTCTTTCTTCCAGTTGATCGAGTTGGTTACTGAAGCTTGTGCATTCGTCACATAATTCTCGTATCATGGTTTTCATCTCTATCAGTTCATTTATGGCCTTCTCTGCATTGATTATTCTAGTTATCCATTCTTCCATTCTTTTTTCAAGGTTTTTAGTTTCTTTGCACTGGGTACGTAATTCCTCCTTTAGCTCTGAGACGTTTGATTGACTGAAGCCTTCTTCTCTCAACTCGTCAAAGTCAATCTCCATCCCACTTTGATCCGTTGCTGGTGATGAGCTGTGTTCCTTTGGAGGGGGAGATAAGCTCTGATTTTTTGAATTTCCAGCTTTTCTGCCCTGCTTTTTTCCCGATCTTTGTGGTTTTATCTGCCTTTGGTGTTTGATGATGGTGACGAACTGATGGGGTTTTGGTGTGGGTGTCCTTTCTGTTTGTTAGTTTTCCTTCTAACAGTCAGGACCCTCAGCTGCAGGTCTGTTGGAGTTTGCTTGAGGTCCACTCCAGACCCTGTTTGCCTGAGTATCAGCAGCGGAGGCTGCAGGAGATAGAATATTGCTGAACAGTGAGTGTTGCTGTCTGATTTTTGCTCTGAAAACTTCGTCTCAGAGGTGTGCCCAGCCATGTGAGGTGTGAGGTGTCAGTCTGCACCTAGTGAGGTATGTCTCCCAGTTAGATTAGTCAAGGGTCAGGGACCCATGTGAGCATGCAGTCTGTACGTTCTTAGATCTCAACCTCCGTGTTGGGAGACCCACTGCTCTCTTCAAGGCTGTCAGACAGGGTCATTTACATCTGCAGAGGTTTCTGTTGCTTTTTGTTTAGCTACGCCCTGTCCCCAGAGGTGGAGTCTACAGAGGCACGCAGGCCTCCTGGAGCTAAGGTGGGCTCCACCCTGTTTGAGCTTCCTGGCAGCTTTGTTTACCTACTTAAGCCTCAGCAATGGCGGGCTCTCCTCCCCCAGCCTCGCTGCTGCCTTGCAGTTAGATCTCAGACTGCTGTGCTAGCAATGAGGGAGGCTCTGTGGGCATGGGACCCTCTGGCCATGTGTGGGATATAATCTCCTGGTGTGCCATTTGCTAAGATCCTTCGTAAAGCGCAGTATTAGGGTGGGAGTTACCCTATTTTCCAGGTGTTGTGTCTCAGTTTCCCTTGGCTAGGAAAAGGGATTCCCTTCCCCCTTGTGCTTCCCAGGTGAGGCAATGCCTCTCTCTGCTTCAGCTCTCACTGGTTGGGCTGCACCAGCTGACCAGCACCGATTGTCCAGCACTCCCCAGTGAGATGAACCCGGTATCTCAGTTGAAAATGCAGAAATCACCCGTCTTCTGTGTCACTTGCGCTGTGAGCTGGAGGCTGGAGCTGTTCCTATTCGGCCATCTTGTTCAGGATTCCTGAATGTTCTTAAAAGAAGATTGGATCATTAATGAAAAAAGTCTATAAAGACTGGACATCTCTTTATTTTAAGCTGAAATGTTTATTCCTCCTGTATCCACTATCAGCTTTAGTTTTATACCCAATCTATTTAGAGCAACACAAAATGAATTTCTCTTGCCACAGTAAATGTCTTCAAATATTCAAAGAGCATTATCCACCCCTCTCCAAGTTTTTTTCTTTTTGGTCCACCCCTTCATTGTGTTAGTTTCATTAAAAGAACTAAATAATAAAAACACTATGCTATTTAAAGAAATGATTAAACTTGCAGGGTATGTATTCTTGGAGTAATTAATATTTAACCAGAGAAGGAGTATAGTGTAGTAGTTAAATCTATGGGCTCAAATCCTATCTGTGTCACTTATTAGCTTGTGATGTTGGGCCAGTTACTTAATCTTCTTGTGTCTTAGTTTATTTGTAAGATGAGGATACTAATATTATCTAACTTATAGGGTGGTTATCAACATTTAATTAGTTAATACATATAAAACTCTTAGAATAGTGCCTCTCACATAGTAAGTACCCAACACATTTTAGCTGTTATTATTAACTCAAATATATTTATCCTCCACATAAGACTATTTGATCCATTGGTCAATCAGCAAATGCCTTTATTTTTTAAGTCCTTATAATTTTACCAACATGTTTACGTATGTATATATGCATATAGTATATATTTATAAATGTATTATAAAATTATGTTAATAAAAAACTTAAGAAGGTCAATGTTGAAAATTTTTACCAGATGAGAGATTATCCAGATAACTTCAATCTGAAATTTGGCATTGTTTTCTCTATGGAGGGTTCGACACCAATTTAGTTTCTCCAAATTTCTTTGCATTTATTTTTCAAAAGTCGCTTGTTCACTTTCAGACATAATTTTGTCAATTGAAATTTTGTCCAAGATATAATTGGCATGACTTTAAGACATCACAGAGCCCAAGGAATGGCTTTGCCCAATAAAAGGAAAACACACAGTGCCTCTATTTGTAAATGTTTATCAATGAGCAAACTATGTATACTTTTTATTTTAATGCTGTAGATATTAAACACCTACTGGACATAGTGTTTTAAACAGAAGACGACATAGTGTTTTAAACAGAAGGAATCAGTCTTTCTTCTTAAAGGACTTCCAGTGCAGTGGAAGATATAACATAGTTATAGAGAGACCTAACACCACAGTGCAACAGATTGTGACTTTCAAATGATGGATATAGACAGTGTTTGAAGAGTTCTGCAGAAGCAAGCTCAAAGTGGCTGGGGTAGTCAGGGAAAGCTTCCCAAGAAAGGAAGAAACAGGGTGTGGCTTCATGAATGAGCGGTGGTCAAGCCAGGGCGGGGTGGGCTGTCCCAAGAACATGAACAGGCACAGAGGTAGCAATGCCCAAAACATATTCAGGCGCTGCTGAGCTGGAAGACAGGGTTTTTGTAGGCAAACAGAAAGGGAAAACTGAAAATGATAATCCTGAGATACTGTGGGTCCCTGAATAATAAAAAACTGAAGGCTCACTTATGAAACCAAATTTAAAACATAATGTCAATGAACCAAAAGATACATTAGATAAACATGTCAATGATGTTAGATTTTACTATATATGTTTAAAGATGAAAGGAATCTTAATTCATAAATGTAATGTCTTGACTCAAGTAAATGCTCATGCTTCGAGAGTTTTGTCAAATTTAGCTTTCTTAGTTTATTTTTGTGCAAAGCTCATTTATGACTTCAGGGTCCTTTGATTTCAGCCAGAATGCCTGCAGAGGTTGCAAATTAAGACAGAATGAAAGCAGACTAAAAGGAAAACCTGCTAAAACAAGATTTATAATTCTTATTCCTATGTATTAGCTGGCAGGTCTGTGAAATAGTATAGTGGGGTGAGCATCAAAACACTCACATTCTTTATTTTTCTTGACTTTTTCATTGAGCACTGATGTAGCCCTAATAAAATAATGCTCCTATACTCTAGGTTTCCTATTTATAGATTCGTGACAATGAAATGTCCCTGATCACTGTGCAGCAAGGTTGTGTGAAAGAAATATTTGAAAGAAAACTCATTTGGGGTCAGCTTTGCCCCTTCTCTGGACCTCTCCAACAGCCCTGTCAGGTTCCTGGTGCCTACTCTGTCCCCAGCACCCATTGCCCACATTAGAGCAAGAGAGCCCTTCAAAGACAAACTTTACCACATTGCTCTTCTCTTCAAACCTTGTCCGAATAAAGATATAAAACCCTTGGCCTGGCTCACAAGTTCTGTGAGTCTAGTCCCCACCAAACCCCTGCATCTGCATCTCACACCATGCCCCTGCTCCCTCATACCAGCTACAGGACACTTACTGCTGCCACAGGGCCTTTGCATATGTTGTTTTGCCACCTCCTTACCCTAAAAATCCTATTCATACCCAGCCCTCACCTCCACATCCCTCCACAGGAAAACAAGACCTCCTAGACCATTTAGGTCCCTTGATTCTATGCTTCCTAGGAGCCATGTCACCCTTTATGACACCAGTGAGCACAGCTATAGTTCTGCATTTGTTTTGTGATTAGTTCCATAATGTCTGGATCCTCCTGGACTGTAGGCTCCATGAGGACAAAGACAGTGTCTTTTTTCTTCTTATCATATAATTCCTGGTATGCCCAGAATGTCTCATGGGACCCTGAATAATAAAAAAACTGAATATAAGACATTAAACAATATTTGTTGAGTTTATTCATGAATTTACCAGTTGTGTGGCTTTTAAAATAGAGATAAATAATAACAGCATCTACAGAAGGCTGTTCATCTACTTCACAGGAGTGTTATCAAGATTATATACATCAACATGAGATAGCAAAGCATGCTATGCACGAACGCCAGTCTCTATTTATTATAGAGATTGCTGAGAACAAGATGAGATAATACCACATAAAATCTTTAGCTCATAGGTGAGCTAAAAAGCCTTATTATTTCAGAGGGAACTCTTAGTTTGATGGCATATCAGTGAAAAGCTCCTACAAGACAGGATAATATGCCAATCAACAATATTCAAGATTGCTCAACCTTTTTGAGGTGCAAATTTATGAATTATTTATGCTATCTTTGTTACTTTTGAGTCCATACATGACACCAAAGAGTGGCTTTCTTGCTGTGGTGTTCTTGCTTGCTGTAGATTGCTGAGGAGAGGCAATAGCATTCGAAGCATCTCGTCTCCTCGGACACAATGTGATTGGCTGTCTTTTAAGCTTTGTCTGACTCATCATAGCCAAAACCTGAGCCTATAAAATCACATGGACTTTGGCTTAGAAGACTTTGTTATTACCTTATCAAATAAAGCATCCCTGAATAGAAGCATTGGGAAAATGCCTCAGTGCACTATATTATATTATAGTATATATGCAAAGTACTAAATATAATATATATATGTACATATATATGTATATACAATACAATACATTGTATTTGTTCTCCTGGCAAAAAGTTTCAGCATTTATTTAGTGACACATAGCTAGGGCTGCATGTATCATAGTTTATAGTTGAGTGTGTGTGTGTGTGTGTGCGCGCGTGTGTATGTTTATGTATGCATATGTGACTAGCAGAGATGGCTAAAAGAAGCCACAGAAATGATTTGTTCTTTTAAACAAAACATTGACTAAATATATCAAATCATGACCGAGAGCCATATTGTTGAAAGATTTCTTATGTTTTTAACTCAACAATGTGTTTGTCAGAAAAATTTCATGAATTACATTTCCAGTGAGAAGTAAGAACTTATTTTAAGAGACTTTTGTGAGATAAAGCTTTTTAAATTTTTTTGGTAACTATGACTTTGGCAAGTGGATCTGACCTGGGGGTCATATTGATACAGTTGACCCTTGAACAATACAGAGGTTAGGGGTGCCCACCCCCATACAGTTGAAAATTTGTATATAACCTTGGACTCCTCCAAAATTTTACTAATAGCCTACTGTTGATTGGAAGCCTTACTGATAACATAAACAGTTAATCAACACATATTTTGTCTATGTATTATGCAGTCTATTCTTCCAACAAAGTAAACTAGAGAAAAAGAAATATTATTAAGAAAATCATAAAGAAGAGAAATATGTTTACTATTCATTAAGCAGAAGTCGATTATCGTAAAGGTCTGTATCCTCGTCTTCTTCACATTGAATAGGCTAAGGAGGAGGAGGAAGAGGAGGGGTTCATCCTGCTGTCTCAGCGGCAGGAGGTAGGAGAAAATCTATATATAAGTAAGCCCAGCAGTTCAAACCCATGTTGTTCAAGGGTTAACTGTACTTATAACATCGATGGACTATTGACACTCTGGTTCCATTTTGAGGATTATCAAAGCCTTCCTATGTTACATGCCATGCTCATTTTCCTGGTCCCTTTTACTTTTTTTTTTTTTTTTTTTTTTTTTGGTATTCTACTTACTAATGCCAGGCAGAATTCCCTGTGGGAAGGTTGAAGAGTTGCAGCTTCCCAAAAACATGTGCATAGCTTCTCTGCACCATTGGTGTTGTAATATAGCACTCTGAAGAATGATAGTATCCCCCTTTGTGGGCCACTTGCTCAGTTTTAAGAACAGAGCATCATCACACTTTATTTTTTAAAAAGGTACATTTCCAAAATGTCTAAATTTAGAAGTAGGGAGGCTTGGATCTTGTGCCAACATGGTCTTTGAGATTATATTGAGAAAAAGTTTTTTTTTAAAAAAGGTCAGACGCCTCCCGGTGTATAAACCAATGCCTCCTTCTACTAAGACACTAACGTGAGGCCTGAGCCCAAGAATCACTCTCTCCAAGGAAATAGACTTGCTCTGTCCTCTGCACAGTCCTTCATCCACTCCCATTGCTAAAGTTACTAGTTTCCATGGGAATTAATTCCACGTTTGGCTCATTAACCTCATGTTCTAACCAGTTCTTGATTAGGATGTCACTTATGATGTTTTAAATATTATTTTCTTTGAGAAAGAAAATCAGTACCATCCAAATTGATGAAATTGGTGACTATCCTAAGAATACATCCTTTCCAATTAATTGAAAAGTTGATGGGCTGAAGCCTCTGAGCAACTTGCAAAGTAAGGAAAAGGGACCATTGGTACCAGTTTTTCAGTCACGTTCTCTCTCCCAGTGACCTCTAGAGTTTCCCCAAGTTCTCCAGGGCCATGTGATGACTTGGGCTCGGTTGGATGGCCTATCAGTGATGGGCCACGACCTTCCCTGGATCCCCTCTAATCATTTATAGGCTGGTAAGTACAAAACACTCCATATTTATATAACACTTAAGTTCTTCAATCACTCTTCTGACATATGGTGCTTCTTCATTATTACAGACTCATATGATCAATTATTCAGTTTGTAATTTAGCATGCTTTAAACATTTTTCTCTTTGCCATTGCCTAACTTAGGACCATTTCATTATTTATTTCTATTCACAAAGAGAATAATAGTAAGCAATGACAGTAATGATGTTAATTTTTATGTATAATAAAACTGTACCTAGTTATACATTATTCTACATATGTATTATATTGGTATGTAACATAATAATATTGAAACCTCTTTCTTTTGCTTTTTGAGGTGTCTTAGTAAAAAATTTTTGTGGCCCAATATACTAGCTAATGTGACATTTTGAGGTGATCAGGAACACTTATTTATTCAAATATCTCTGTATCTTATAAGAGGAATAAAATAATTGACTATTGCAAAAAGAAAATTATCCTGTAGCAATTTCTCAAGATCTTTCTTAATTACTACACTTTGAAGATATTGCTTTGAATAAATATTATCAGTTAGAGCTTGAACTGTTTTTTTTTAAAGATACAGTTTTATTTTAATGATATTTACTTGAACAGGACTTTAACCATATACTAATAACAACATTACCTTGTATTTGTCTAGTTCTGTACATGGATTAAGATGCTTGCTTACATGATCTCATGTGATCCTGGCAAGTATTTTAATTAGCTACCTAAAACCCCTTTGATTTATAGAAATAAAAACAAATAGACAAAATGACCACTTTACAGACTTAGAAGCTAAAGCACAAAGGGATTAAATACATTGGCAAAGATCCTAGGGCAAGAGTGCCTCAGAGCAAGAAGTAGAATCAGGTCTCTTTTCTCTAGATAACTTTCTTCAAGTAGTTTCCAAGTAAGATTTCTGAACTTGGATAACTGGATCAGGTATACATTTTCCCTAATGGAATGATTATTCTTTGCACAGTAATTCTTTTAGGCAGTCTGCTTTAGAATACAAGTTTGATTGGCTGGAGATGAGATACCAGACAGACAAACCTATAGATAGCAGGTGTCAGGGGAGGAATTGGAGGAACTTCATAAGTATGAAAAAACAAAGGCAAAGACAAAGTATATTGCCGGCAAGATAAATAGAGTGGATAGTGGGTTGATTTGAAAGTTTAATTGTCTTTGTTGTTGAGGTAGAAGGAAGAAGATTAGATTAATCACTCTCTTAAGGTCTATTATAGTTTTTAATTACTTAATTTGTGTAACTTTTAACTTGCATTATGTTGCTTACAAATCACTGGGGAAGATTATCTTGCATAAGTGTTTTATAAATAAGGAGTGTTTTGTTCTTACCAGCCTATAAATGGTTAGAGGACATTCAGAAAAGGTCATGGCCCATCACTGATAGGCCATCCAACTGAGCCCAAGTCATCACATGGCCCTGGAGAACTTGGGGACACTCTACCGGTCATTGGAAGAGAGAAATGTGGCTGAAAAAAGGTACAAATGGTAAAATTCCTTTTCCTTACTTTGCAAATTGCTCAGAGACGTCAGCACTAACGGCTCATCAACTTTTCAATTAATCGGACGGGGTGTGTTCTTGGCGTAGTCACCAATTTCATCAATTTGGATGGTACTGGTTTTCTTTCTCAAAGAAAATAATATTTAAAACATCGTAAGTTATATCCTAATTTTACATATAAGAATAAAAGCTAGGCTGCTGAGTTTTAAATGAATTCATAGTATAATTATGTTCTAGAAAACAGGAAAATTCTAAATGTACCAGAAAGTACAACCTTCTTTGAACTTGTCATATTGAAAAAATAATTAAAACTGAATTTTATTGCAGGTAGCCAGTCTATTAGTCAATGAGAATGAAATCATGTTCTTGAAACCAGGAATCCTGAGAGCACCCACAGATCCTCTGAAACAAGTCAATTGCTCCTGCAGGACCTGGGAGACACCCAAAATACTGTAAGTGCCCCAACGGCTGAAGTAGAAAAAAGAGATGCTCCACACACCTGCACTGGGGAAACTGAAGGTCTGTATGTGGGAGAAGTTTTTGACCTTACCTGGAGCTGAGTCAATTCAGAGAGTAGGCCGGGCATGGTGGCTCATGCCTGTAATCCCAGCACTTTGGGAGACTGACGTGGGCGGATCATGAGGCCAGGAGTTTGAGATCAGCCTGACCAACATGGTGAAACCCTGTCTCTACTAAAAATACAAAAATTAGCCAGGCATGGTGGTGCATGCCTATAATCCCAGCTACTCAGGAGGCTGAGGCAGGAGAATTGCTTGAACCCAGGAGGCTGAGGGTGCAGTGAGCCAAGATCTCACCACTGTACTCCAGCCTGGGCGACAGAGCGAGACTCTGTCTTAGGAAAAAAAAAATTAGAGAGCAGAGTGAAATACAGGGGCAGAGGAAGCAGCAGGATAAGGCCCTGGGAGCTCTCTGGGTCCCTAAGCAGGCCATTCAGGCCTGGCAACACAGCAATCCTTCAGGAGGACAGCCAGAGGCGCAGGGAAAAATGCCACAGGGAGAAGAAAGTCTCTAGCTGAACTTTGTAGCAATTTGAACCGGGCGAGAAGCCTCCTGGCCAGAACTCAGGGGAGGGCACAAATCCGGTGTACAGACTCCACAGGTGGGGGAAGAACCAAGCCCTTATCTTTTGCAGCTGGGAAGTGGGTAGCCTGGGGCAAGTTCCCAAGCCCTGCTGCCCACTGCCTGGAAACAGACTCAGGGCTATTAGAAGGGTCACAGTGGGAGTGAGACTGGCCCTTTGGTTTGAGTGGGAGCTGGGTGAGACCTGTGACTGCTGCCTTTTCTCCACTTCCTTGACAACCCGCATGACTAAGCAGAGACAGCCATAATCCTCCCAGGTACACAACTCCATTGACCTGGGAACCTCAGCCCCAACCCCTACAGCAGCCGCAGCAAGACCCATCCAAGGAAAGTCTGAGCTCAGACACGCCCTGCCCTGACCTTACCTGATGGGCCTTCCCTATCCACCTTGGTAGCTGAAGACAAATGGCATATACTCTTGGAAGTTCTAGGGCCCTGCCCACTGCCAGTTCCTCTCCATACTACCACAGCTGATGCTCTCTAGAAAGCGCCACCTCTCAGCAGGAGTCCAACAAACACAAAAATAGAGCATTAAACCACCTTAGCGGACCCAGGGCAGCCAGGAGCATCCCAGGATGAGCTCAGCGGTGGCCAACCACTGGGCGTGGTTGCTGGTGCTCAGCTTCCTGTTTGGGTGCAATGTTCTTAGGCTCCTCCTCCTGTCCTTCTCATCATTCATGTCCAGGGTGCTGCAGGCAGATGCAGAGCAGGAGTCACAGATGAGAATGGAGATCCACGCAGGATCTCTCCAAGGTCCAGGTAGGAACTCTCCATGGTCCACATGATGGAGGAGTTTGTCAGCTATGCCATGCTAGAAAGAAAGATCAGCAAGATGACGGATAACCTCAAAGCCCACGTGAAAGCTCAGACAACTCAATTAGCCAAGATAAAATGGATGACAAGTGTCACTTTCTATGTATTGCAGGTTGCCCTGATGATCTCACTCATTTGGAAGTATTATTCTGTCCCCGTGGCTGTTGTCCGGAGAAAATGGATAACCCCTCCAGACCACCTGGTAGCCTTTCCTACTAGAATAGCAGGTGGTGTTGGAATTACCTGTGGGATTTTAGTCTGTAACAAAATTGTGGCTATTGTGCTTCATCCGTTCAGCTGAACAGGAAGATGGATACAGCTCTGAGACTTTTAAACATGGATTTTCTCTTATTAGGTTAAAAACCTGGTTTACACTGTTTTTTTTTTTTTTAAGAAACAAAAGTGCACAGTTTAGATTTTTTGGTCGAATAGGTTTGTTCTTGGACTTTATGAGAGATTCTTATAAGAATCATGATTTTCTACACGTGTCATTGAACCAAGAAAGGCCAGTTTATGACACGTATGTACCAATGAGCACCGTCCTAGATCCATACGAAATGTGAAACGTTCAGTGGCATCTCTGTGCCCTCGCTTGTGATTTGCATTCTTGTATATTTTGGTCATATTGCCAGCTGGGAAGTCAAAAATTTTTTTTAACAACTTAAGTTCTTTGAAGACTTAGTGCTGTTTTTAATATAGTTTAGAAAGTAACTTAATTTTAATACCACTACTAAGAATTTGAAAACTTCTTCTTTAATCATATTCAATATACCTAAAAGAACAACACTAATTGACATCATTCGGGCCTTTTCTCCCTGTGTTTAAAATGTCATTTGTTGAGCAAGGGTTGTACAGTATTATCTACTTGAGGCTGTTAATTTTTCATTACAGTGTTTTGTAACTGTATCCATGAGACCTGTATCCAACCTGTATCCATGACACCATAATGCATTGTTTTGTGCTCAAATTGTGTTTTGTAATTAAACCATTTTTGAATGAAGTGTATTTTAGAGGCATTTAATATTTATGCTCTTTAGAATGGAACACAGAAAACAAACCTTATAAGGCCTGATTACATTAATCTGAACCAATAACCTGTATGGCCCACAAAGTATAATTCTGCTAAATGTTTTTTAAAACACTTTAAAAAAAAATTAAAATCTTTTCTAATTAAAATCTTTGCAAGTGAATAAAAAAATACAAAAGATAAATGAAACAAAAAGTTGGTTCTTTGAAAAGATAAATAAAATCGATAGATCATTACCAAGATTAACCAAGAAAAGAAGAGAGAAAATCCAAATACAGGTATGCGCCATCACACCTGGTTAATTTTTGTATTTTTAGTAGAGACAGGGTTTCACCATGTTAGCCAGGCTGCTCTTGAACTCCTGACCTTGTGATCTGCCCACCTCAGTCTCCCAAAGTGCTGGAATTACAGGCATGAACCACTGCACCAGGCCTGATCCTGCCATCTCTGACAACGTGGATGAACCTGGAGGACATTATGTTGAATAAAATAAACCAAACAAAGACAAATGCTGCATAATATATTATATGTGGAATCTAAAAAAGTTGAGCTCATGGATGCAGTGTAGAATGGTGGTTACCAGGAGCTGGGAGGTGGAGAAAGTAGGGAGATGTTTGTCAGAGGGTAGTTTCAGTTAGACAGTGTAAATCTGTTCTAGGGATCTGAGGTACAATATGGTGACTATAGTTAACATTAATGTACAGTCATGCACTGCATAACAACATTTTGATCAACAATGGACCAGATATATGATGGCAGTTCTCATAGGATTATAAGGGAACTGAAAATTTCCCATCACCTACTGACCTTGTAACTGTCCTAATGTCATAGACAACACATCGCTCATGTGTTTGAGATGATGCTAGTGTCAACAAACCTGCTGCACTGCCAGTTACATGAAAGTATAGCACATACACAACGTAATATTTGATGATGATAATAAATGACAAGGTTACTGGTTTATATATTTACTGTATTATACTTTTTATTATTTTGGAGTGTTCTGCTTCTACACACAAAAAAGCTTACTGTACAACAGCCTCAGGCAGATCCTTCAGGAGCTATTCCAGAAGCAGGCGTTGTTATCATAGGAGGTGACAGCTCCATGCATGCTATTGTCCCTGAAGACCTTCCAGTGGGACAGGATTTGGAGGTGGAAGACAGCGATATTAATGATCTTGACCCTGTGTATGTCTAGGCTAAGGTGTGTGTTTGTGTTTTAGTTTTTAACAAAAAAGTTCCCAAAATTAAAAAATAGAAAAAAGCTTATAAAATAAGGATATAAAGAAAGAAAATACTTTTGGACAGCTGTACAATATGTGTTTTAAGCTAAGTGTTATGACAAAAGAGTCAAAAATTTTTTTTAAATTTAAAAGTTAATACAGTAAAAAAGTTACAGTAAGCTAAGGTTATTATTGAAGAAGAGAACATTAAAGAAATATAGTGTAGGCCAGGCGCGATGGCTCAAGCCTGTAATCCCAGCACTTTGGGAGGCCAAGACGGGCAGATCACGAGGTCAGGAGATCGAGACCATCCTGGCTAGCATGGTGAAACCCCGTCTCTACTAAAAAATACAAAAAACTAGCCAGGCGAGGTGGCAGGCGCCTGTAGTCCCTGCTACTTGGGAGGCTGAGGCAGGAGAATGGCGTGAACCTGGGAGGTGGAGCTTTCAGTGAGCCGAGATTGCACCACTGCAATCCAGCCTGGGCGACAGAGTGAGACTCCGTCTCAAAAAAAAAAAAAAAAAAAAAAGAAATATAGGGTAGCCTAAGTATATAGTGTTTGTAGCCTACAGTAGTGTATAGTATTGGCCTAGGCCTCCACAGTGACTTACCACTCCCTTACTGAGTCACCCATAGCAACCTTCAACCCTGCAAACTTCATTCTTGCTAAGTGCCCTGTACAGGCGTATCTTTTTTTTGGTCTTTTTTTTACAGCATTTTCACTGTACCTTTTCTAAGTTTAACTATGTTTAGATACACAAATACTTACCATTGTGTTACAATTGCCTATGGTATTAAGTACGGAAACATGGTATACAGGTTTGTTGCCTAGGAGCAGTAGGCCATACTACATAGCCTAGGTGTGTCATAGGCTTCGCACACAGGTTTGTGTAAGTGCACTCCACGATGTTCGCACTACAATGAAATCTCTTAATGATGCATTTCTCAGAACATATTCCCATCATCAAGCGATGCGTGAATGTGTTATATACTTGAAATTTGCTAAGAGGGTAGGTGTTAAGTGTTCTTACCACACACAGAAAGGTAACTATGTGAGGTAATGGATATGTCAATTAGCTTGATTGTGGTAATCGTTTCATGATGTATACATGCGTTTAATCATCACATAGTATGCCTTAAATGTATACATTTTTTATTTGTCAATCACATCTCACTAAAGCTGGGAAAAATCCATATTCTCTTTTAAACCCACACTGTATAATTCACCTGGGGAGGTTTTGCGTGTTTATGGGAGATCATGCAGATTATGGGGAGGGCTTTTGTTTATTCTTTCCATACTTGAAAGATTTCCACAGCCTGCAGCTGCTAACACACTGAACTATTTGCTACTCAAAATAAACAACCTGTATTTCCCCACTCTGGGCAGGAGGCACTGACCCACCTCTAAATCCTACCTGTGTCCCAGGTCCAGATCAATGCCACTTCCTGCGTGCATTGTTCCTCTCATCGCCCCTGCCTCGGGTCTTTGGCATTTACATGACTCTAGGCATTATTGCTTTCGAGCTTGGATAACAGATATTGATGTCCTGTCTCTGCACTAAGAGCACAATCAGGCTTACACTGCCTGAGCCAGAGAAGGCACACCACTAAACAGATTACGTTTAGCTTGGCCCACAAAATCAAATTATTTAGTTGCAAACATTGAGAAATTTTACAAAAACAAAACAAAACAAAACAAAAAAACCCTTCTCGTCTTTTGGCTTCTCTTGGAAAACCAGAAGATCTGGCATCTCGACTCACACTCCTTTAATAGATACAATGAGCCGAAATCTACTCTCCATTAAAGAGGACTTACACTCTTCATTTCACTAGAATTTCCACCGCAGACATTTGAGTATGCTACTGCTTGTTTAGGCCATGGTTGGCAGAAGATGCCCAAACTCATTGTTGAATGAACCATACAACCAACAAGCCAAGCATGTCTTCTCACCAACTTGCCGTATTTATTTCTGGTACCTTTCCCATTCTTAAGGGCTTTGATACAGCCTGAATAAACAGTTGACAGCACTGCCTCTTTCACTTCTAATTTGATTCATTTGCATAGCATGTCATGTTTTCACATGTTAAACTGAGAGCCTGCCCCTGCCATTAATTCATTTCTGGTCATGGTCCAGCAGGGATCAAGAGCAGCCTATTAACTTTCATAGTTGTTTTTAACTGTATTTTTAGGGTTTCTTTCTCTGTTCATTAATTCACTTTTGAGGGGAAGTTTTGAGTTCATTCACATGAGACTCAAGATTTAAGTAGCTCTGATTTAGACAAGTGCATGGTGATCCTGTCTACACTGCTGTGCTCCTGTCATCTTAACTTGTGGCGGGACAGTGTTACCTGCTAGCAGACAGACCAGGGTCAGTAAGCCACAGATCATGCCATGTCCTGGAGCCACCTGAGACCACCACCTGCACCTACACCCGAAGTCAGGATAAAACCAGGTGCCCTGGAGAAGTCTACTTGAATTATTCCTCAACAGAAGATTATGCCCTGTAGAAGCTGAGTGCAGCTCCTCACAGTGATCCAGACCACACTCACAGCTACTAGTTGAATACACCATAAGAACGTTTACTTTATAAGCTTTTAGATTTCAAACTACACATTTTTACAGCTAAAATCGTCTCATCAGATTTTCACCTTTACATTATAGCTGGTAGAACTGAATTAATAAATGTAAACCACAGAGATTCAGCCATAAAATAATTTCACAACTTCATAGCATAGCTATGAGGATCAAGTAAGTGACCTAGCATAAATCTCACAGCAATTTTTTTTTTTTTTTTGAGACGGAGTCTTGCTCTGTTGCCCAGGCTGGAGTGCAGTGGCAAGATCTTGGCTCACTGCAAGCTCCACCTCCCAGGTTCATGCCATTCTCCTGCCTCAGCCTCCCGAGTAGCAGGGACTACAGGCGCCCACCACCATGCCCGGCTAATGTTTTATATTTTTAGTAGAGACGGGGTTTCACCACGTTAGCCAGGATGGTCTCGATCTCCTGACCTCGTGATTCGCCCATCTCGGCCTCCCAAACTGCTGGGATTACAGGCTTGAGCCACTGCGCCCAGCCAGCAATTCTTTAAGATGTTCTGAGTATAGATATTTTTTATAAGTGTCTGCCAACTTGCTACCACTGAGTATTCAACCAGAAAAATGAAAAAGAAATGTAGTGATAATTAAATTAACAATTTCTCAGAGACCTTTAGCATGTGAATAAATGTGTCAGAAATTCGCATCAGGTGCTGTGAAGACTCAAATGCCATCCTATCCTATACGTGCTGTCATTGACTCCAGCAGCATATCTACCATAAAGAGTTGCTTAAAAAGCAGTCTGTGAATACTTAGATTTCAAAAGCATCATTTTAACCAAACTCTGTGAATTGAAAGTATTTTTCCTGAAAAGAAATATTAAAATCCATTCCCTCACATTGTAAGTTTCAGAAGTAAAATATGAAAGTAAACAGGTTTTCTAAAGTGCAACGACTAACTTTTTAACTTTTCCCCACTTTTTTGCCACTTAAGATGAGCAAAGACTCATTTTTTTTTTTTTTTTGGCCTAAAATATTTTACTCCCAGTTCTGGATTTCCGAGCTGGATTTCAATTCCAAGTCCCAAAAGGTATCCCAAATGACCATGTGTTTCAAGAGCTAATCATCTCTTTAACAACTTCAACCTCAAGAATAGCCTCATGACTCTGGCTTAATCGAAAGTGTTCTCAGTAACTGGCCTTCCCTTTCTCTAATGATTCTAAGTTTTGTTAACTTAAAAAAAATCACACAGTTATAAGTTTGGAAAGGAGAGAAGGAGACTTTATTTTTTGTAAAGGGTTTTAGCCTACAAGGTGGCCATCCTGCAGATTGGGAAGCGTGCCTCAGGCCAAGACCAGAAACAAGCACTTCGAAGGAAGAGGGGAGGGGTAGGAGCTTTATGTTGAACTGGTTGGCAAAACATACATATTCAACACGTTACAGGAGGAGCTATGAATATTCATGAAAGTGATCTTGGCACATGTATATTGAACAAACATGTATGTAACATATGACCTACGTTCACTTTAGGGTGGCGACTGAACATTTAAATGCATTATAGTTAGGCCTTATATATCAAAAGGTCTTTTCAGGACGCGAAGAAAGGCAAGTGCACAGTCTCTGTAAACTGGCCAAGAGCAGTCCGTGGTGGGTGGTCTTCTTATCAGGAGAAAGACACTGAAATCAGTTTTTTGTCCAGTCAGAGCTGTACTTTTGGCTAATGGAACAAGGGCGTTAGTCAGCGTCTGGGAACGGATGAGTTATAATTGTTTTAATATTGCTTATCTTGACGCCAGTGCTTGTTTAGCTACCAGAGAAATAGAAAAAGTTTGTGGCCATTAGAACATAGTTTATGCTCTAAGTGTAGGGGTGCATGGCTTAACCCTTGCCTGGCATGGCCTTTTTATAATTTCACATCGGTCCTGTTTATAATTTCACATCTTATTGCCTCAAAGAGTCTGTCCTGTCAGCCTTATGATCTCTATTTTAATATTAATGTTAGTTGGTTGTGTCTAAACTCCAAAAGGAAGGGGTATAATGAAGCATGTCTGACCTCCTGTCATGTTTTTAAGGTTTTTCTGGGGTCCTCTTGGCCAAGAGGGGGGTCTGTTCAGTTTTTGGGAGCTTAGGATTTTATTTTACTTTATAGTTTGAAGAATGATTAAGGCTCTACTTATAAAATATATGAAAGGGAAGCACTATAGAAGGGAAATTTGCAAAATCTTATTTTCGTATTCTCTGGGAAGACAATGCATTATTTTTAAGTAGCCTAATTATTGACGCTTGGTTTCAAGCAGTTCATCTTCCATTGAATCATCAAGTTCTAAGGTTCTGAACTAAGCCTGGCCATTCGTGGTCTCTATTGTCTTCGTGAGTTCAGCAGGAAAAGAAGACAAAGCATACATGGGAAATCTTTAATTTAACAAGCACGCTTCCTGGAGGTCAGCCCTGACAGCCACACTGTCTGCTGCATACCAGAGTTCCCAACCAGTCACTGGCTCGCCATGCATCAGCCTTGTAGACAGCAAGTTGAGGGGCTGCGTTTCGTGGTGGGGTCTTCTCTGCAGATTACAAACATTTGCAATGGGGTGAAAGTGAAAGCGAGCCATGGTGGGAGAACAGAACACACAAAATACCCCCTTCTTATGTAAGGGAATGACCTACTTTGGCATGCTTTTTATCTTGAGAAAGAAAAAGTGAAAAGTTGATTTTCTGAAGAACGTGAAGGACACTTGAAGAGTATGTTTCTCTTGGCACGACGAATACATTTGGAAAACTGTCCCTGTGACTTGGATAGCAATGGCTTGGAGGAGAAATGGGCATTTACTTAATGGATGGTCTATAACACTGTATACCCTAACTGTCTAAAAGAGACATGGTGGGGTACACTAAGTGGTGAAGCAGCTGTGGAAGGGAAGATGGATCCATGAGCTGCCACCTCTGGAAACTTGCCTAGTGCTCTGACCTCACAGTCATGTGCCTGAACTGCTTTCTGGAAGTCCCTTCACTCTTATCCCTGTTGTAAGGACATAGTTATATCCCCAACAGACACCTCTAGAAATTCGAGGACCAATGGGAGTGTAGGCTTATGCTAATTGTTTTCCTAAGAAACATGCAATCCAGAACACATCAATTCAAAAAACAAAGCAGAGGTATCTCTTCCTTTACACTCTATGAAACAGTTCTCCCACTCATCCATCATCCTTGTGGACATTTACGAGAAACACTTTTGGTATTTGTTCTCTCATTCATCCTTCGTGTATAGTTTAATCTGGTATTCTCTCTACCCACCTACCCAACAAATGTTTTGTTTTGTTTTGTTTTTCTAATTTGGAGTTTTCTCAGCACCCAGCAGGGTGTGATCAATATACCTGGGTTACAATTTAAGCAAAAGTGAAATATCACTTTAAAGAGGAAATGCAAAGAATTGTAAAAGTTAAAGAAATGTGTAATGTGAACATGAGCTACAAAGACAGAGGCATAGCACTGCCAGGAGACCATAAAAATAGCCACATGCAGGCGATAGTAGCTGCTCTCCCTCTACTTCGCACTCACTCTCATGTCAGCCATGTTTGCTTTCCTGCTCTGAACTTCCAGGAACTGACTTTTCTGTTCCTGGAATCTTTACGGTAAAGTGCAGAGTACTTTGACTTGCCCACTCACGTAGTGGCATGAGTGAAAATACCCAAATGATTGTACTTGTGAAAAAAGAAAAACTGGTCCTGAATTCTGTGGTCTTGGTCTCTACTGCAAACTTACATTTTATTGGCCCAATTTTCTTTTCATCCCTGTGCTGGGTGAAGACATAGACCAAAACGCATGAAAAGAAAATATTTTACTGGATGTGCTGTTAAATTAATTAGTGTATCTTTTTCAATAGTTCACAAACCTGGGGCTAGTAAGTAATAACTTTTAGGCAGTCAGAGTCATAAAAGAATATTGATTTTTAAAACCTTTTACTGCCTGTGACTATAACCTGGGGCAGAACTAGGCAACTTATAATGTTTGTGGGCTTGTAAATGTTTACAAGGCTATCTGTAAAACCAGTTTGCAGTGCCAGATGATCAGAGGAGTCAGGAAGCCAGAGACCACCCCCTTTCCAAATCCAAGAATTTCTCTTTCTTTCTCAGTTAAAAACATGTATTTGCTGCTTGACACAGTGAGGTTGTTACCTTCTGTTGCACAAGGTTTTCATCTTTAACTTCTGTGGCACTGCATTCCCGTTGTTCTTTTATTACCCACTTTCCCTTCCCTTTCCTACTTTCCACTCAGCCTCATTACCTATTACTTATAAGACCTTGGACAAGCCACTAAACTGTGCACTTTGTCTGTAAAATACGAAAGTTAAAAATATTTCATTAAGGTTCATCTTTCAACATGATTCTCCATTTTATTCATTCTCTTGGAGAATTTACCTGTTTGTTTCATTTATGATCTATCTGTGAAAAAGTCCTAAGACTATATCTCTAGTCCCAATTTCTCTCACTCTAAACTATCCAGATAACATTTCAATATAAATGTTCCATTAATATTCAAGACTTAGGTGTTGACCACTGCCAGTGAGAATAGACAGAAATTGGTACCCTCTTTTGGAAGCAAATTAATAATATGTCTTAAGAGTCATGAAATATATTCAGACTTATCGACCCAAGAATTCTGCTTCTAGGAATCTATTGACCCAAGAATTCTGCTTCTAGGAATCTATCTTAAAATAATTAAAAAATATATTTTTGGAAAACCATAAGCATAAATATGTTCATTGCTCCTGATTTCCCAAATGGAAAGGAATCTAAATGACCAGTAGAAAGGGAATTAGGTAATATATGATACATTGACTTGATAAATACTAAAACACTCTTAAAATGGTTTAGTTCCATGTGACTACATGGAAATATGTGCAATATTATATGTAATACAATGTAACATAATAGCATGCGAGGGAAGCCAACTATAGCTCTTACAAAGTTCTTACAGAAAATATACAAAAATTATAATAATTTTGTGTTCAGGTGTCAGATCACACATTAGTTTTTATTTTGTTCTCTCTTTATCCAAGCTTTCAATTATATTTTTTATACCTCTTGCATAATTGAAGAAGAGTCAATGCTGAAAGTGATCTCACTTCCTTTTTTTCTGAAACTTTGCCTCTCCCTGGCTTCCTGATGGTTGTAAGTGGCCACAGTTCTCTTCAGTCCTCCAGGCGCTCTGCCCTAAAGTTTACAATTTTTAATTTCTCTTTTCTATATACCTCTCAGATTCAAACTATCCCCAGGTCCAGTGAAATCATCTACAACAGATTCTGTCCATTACCACACTCTGCCCAAATCTGAGCTCTCAGCCACTATAGCCAGCATGTACTTAATATGCCCTAAATAGCCTACATATTCCCTCTTCTCACACACCCACCTTTGCTCTCTATTATCTGCTAATTTTAAATTTGGATTCCAGTTTAAATTCTCCAAGAGAACGATGTAATCCAGAAAATTCTATCTCTCTATAATCTCTAACTTCTTACCTCCTTTTACAAACATCCCCATCTCAGATCCTCTACCTTGCCAAAAGGCTCTGCTGGGTTCCACTTCCATGCTTGGTACTCATCAGTCTTCCTGGGTCCTCCTCTGAATTCCACCCTCAAGTTTGTACTATCATATCCATGTTTGGGGATGCTTTAGGTATCCTCAATCCTTATTGCACGGACTTTCTTGGCATCCTAGTGAGAGCCAAAGGTGATAAAGTATTTAAAAAGTATTACACAAATATTAGGTAGTATGTTGTTATAGCATAATCCTTAAAGAATTACGGTTAATGGCTAACATTAACTTTTTTTGGTATTTGGAAAATGGAATTTAGAAACAACCGACTCTAGTCTCAGACCAAATGCTAGGAAGGATTATGACACCCATGGATTTTTTGTCACTGAAGGCAAGAAACAGTGGTTAATAGAAGCAATGAGACCGAGACATTCCAGACTCATTTGCTAGAATTCATTAGCTTTGAGCAGGGGAATGGTTTGAGCACAATATTTGTCAAAGCATTTTTAACAGCCTTGTGGATGAGACTGTGAAATGTGAGCTGGATGATAATAACTTGGGTAAATTCATAGCTGGTTGAGAAACACCAAGAATCTTGATTAAGACATAGATCAACTTGAAAAGTAGGTTCTGCAGACTTACGACAAGGTACTGATGATCTATCTGGTGCTGCTCTCTTTAGCATTTTTGTCAATCACTTAGATAAATAATCAGGTGTTCTTGTCAAATATGTCTAATTAAAATAGCTAGAAAGAAAATTTTTTTTATAGTGAATGTCAGAAAAAGAAGAAAAAAGTCCTTCAAAGCCTAAAATTTTAGACCAATGTCAAGAAGATGAAATAAAGTACAGGTAACTATGACTCCTTTAACCCATGTTAAAAAAGTTGGCTGCTCAACTGTTGGATGGGTGAGACTTGGTTTAACCAAAGTTCGTGTGAACAAAAAAGATTGCCAGAGGTTTTAGTTGATCGTATCTCCAATATGAGCCACACAGTTATGTAGAGGCAAAAACCAGAAAAAGTCATTTGGGGGTAGTATGATAGAGTCCAGAGCAAAGGAATATTCTCACTTTACCCTCAACTTCTTGAACCAGAACTTGGGAAACCTGTTTAATTTCAGGTGTCTTATTTTAACGAGGGAAATGGAAAATACAAAGGTAATGCAAGTAATATGACCAGAAAGAAAAATACATGGATACCAGAACAAAGGAGGAAGAGGTTAAAAAAATGGGGTGTGTAGCTTAAAAAGGGGATCATACAAGAACTGTTGTGATAGCTGGGCTCATATACATAGCAGGCTCTCAGGTGAAAGGGCATGGAGATCCGACAGAGGAGTCAGTGTTTGCAAACAATGCTTTCGTGTGCTGTAGTTCCTGTAATGCTGGGCTGCTACACAAAGTGGGGTCACCATGAAATGAATTCCTTTGCTGCTAATGAACAAGTCCAATGAATTTTTCCTTACTAGCGTATCTGTGCCTGATATGTGTGTCCAAAGCATTCTACAGAAATCAACACATGAAGAGGGAATCTTTTTTTTTTTTTAATTTTTTACTTTAAGTTGTCGGATACATGTGCTGAACTTGCAGGTTTTTACATAGGTTTACATGTACCATGGTGGTTTGCTATACCTATCACCCCGTCATCTAGGTTTTAAGACCCGCATGCAAATTAGGTATTTGTCCTAACACTTTTCCTCCCTTTACCCCCTAGCCCCCAACAGGCCCCGGTGTGTGATGTTCCCCTCCCTGTGTCCATGTGTTCTCATGGTTCAATTCCCAGTTATGAGTGGGAACATGCGGTGTTTGGTTTTCTGTTCTTGTGTCAGCTTGATGAGAATGATGGCTTCCAGTTTCATCTGTGTTCCTACAAACGATATGATCATGAAGTCAGGGAGGGGGAAGGCTGCTCTGTATAGTTTGTTCTGAAATAAATAGTCCAAGGAGGTGAAGTGAGAACTTTGTAATCTTTCAACGGCACTCACAGATCTCATGGCATTTTAGAGTCAAATTGAAGGTATGAAAGATTGGTAAATGATGAGTGACCTTTGGATTTAGGAAAAGGTTTAGTCTTACTAATGTGCTGTTTTTCTTAGAAACTGTTCATAATGTCAGCTATGTAAAATGCAAAACTGCTTGTCAATTTACCCTTGTGATTTCTTTAGCTGAAACCTATCTTATTATTGATTCAAAATATGGCACCTGCCATTTCTTAAAGATAAATGAGGTAAAAAAATCTATTTTTTGGACCATTTGTAACTTCCACCTCCAATTGAAAAATGTCAAGAGTAAGAATGAATGTAAAAACACAACAGAGATGGACTAAACTCAATTTCAAGGTCGTCAAACATCTCAATCCTTTTTAAAATAGTGACTTTTCATAAACTTGAAGCTCATTAATTTTGTATTGTTGATCATTTCAAGGCTAAAATTCAGCTTTGTCCTCTTTCAAATAAATGTTAAAATTTTGGAGTATTATTAAAAAGATAAACTGCTTTTTCAAAAGAAATTCGTGTATTAATACTAATTTCTAATACAAATACTAATTTCAAAAGAAATTTGAATTTATGGATACATAGTAGTTGTACATCTACATGAGGTGCATATAATATTTTGATTCATACAATGTATAATTATCAAAACTTGGTAATTGGGATACCTATCACTCCCCCAAATTAATCATTTCTTTGTGTTGGGAACATCCCAAATGTTCTCTTCTAGCTATTTTTACATGCGTAATAAATTATTTGTAACTATAGTCCCCCTATTATGCTAGCGAATACCAGAACTTTTTTCCTTCTACCTAGCTGTATGTTTGTATCCATTAACCACCTTCTCCTCATCCCTTCCCAGCCTCTGGTAATCACCATTCTATTCAACACCTCCATGAGATCAATTTGTTTAGTCCACACAAATGAGTACAAACATTTTATTTGCCTTTTGTGCCTCGCTTAGGAACTTTAAATTATTGATTTAAAGTAGTGGTTGGTGGTTAGCTGATGCCGGGGATACTAAAAAAATAGTCAACAAAAAGAAACATTAAAGATCATTTAGTATTATTTTTCAAAATTGGAAACAGGCCAAGGAGAGGACAGGCAAGCCCTTGCCTAAGCTAGCGCTGCTGGTCACTGAAGGGTGAGGTCTAGAACTCAGGTCCTCTAGTTCATGGCCAAATGCTCTTTATATAACACCACTGGGCAACTGAAACCCAAAGTAAGTTAAGTCAAGGGATATTGCATTGAGTGCCTGGTTTGTACAACGCACTGTGCTAAGTGCTGGTAAGAGGACTGGGTATACAAAGAGGACACAACGCATTTCTTTTCTTTTTTTTTTTTTCTGAGACGGAGCCTTGCGAGATCTCGGCTCACTGCAAGCTCCACCTCCTGGGTTCACACCATTCTCCTGTCTCAGCCTCCCGAGTAGCTGGGAGTACAGGCGCGCGTCACCACGCCTGGATAACTTTTTGTATTTTTAGTAGAGATGGGGTTTCACCGCTCGATCTCCTGATCTCATGATCCGCCGACGTGGGCCTCCCAAAGTGCTGGGATTACAGGCGTGAGCCACCGCGCCCAGCCACACGTTTCTTAAAGAAACTCAGTCTTAGTTAGGAGATAAGTCTGAAAACCTAAAAAATCAATAAAAGCGGGGCCCAGTAAAAGCTGTTCTATCATAACCAAAGCAGAGAGGCCCATGTATCCAGTTCTCTAATGATCTGTCTTGAAAAATAACAGCACAATTTAGAACAGGTGGGAACAGTGGACAACCTATTCTTCATGTTCTTTATCTCTTAAAAGAGTAGCATGTGAGAATGGGGCAGCGGAGAGTTCTAGGGTTAAATTCTCTGGTGAGAGTGGATAGGGCTTAGGGGTCTATGCTTGGTTGGAAGTTCACAGTTTAATATGCATGACAACAGGCCAGACAAGGCAATGGGAGGATCCTTTCATGAAAATAAAGGACTCAGGGCTGAGTGGGCTGAGGAATACAGATGAATAGAGCCCAGATTTTCTTCAGAAAACCTGTGTCTGCTTCAACACACAAGACAAGTTTGTGGGTGAAAGTCTTATAGTAGATACCATAGAGCATAATCAACATTATTTTAAGTATTTATTTAAACAGGCATTAAATTAACTCATCATAGCCATGGAAAAACTCACTAAAATATCTATTTACTTTCCGATGAATTCTCCATGATTAATTAAGTGCAAATTGTACCCTTATGTAACTGACCTGCAGTATAGAATTACTCATTAGATATAGGCCAATTGATTCATTAGATAGAAATCATTAGATTTAAACTGTACAGCATTTAGCAAAGTTGGTGAGTTTGATTCTGAAGACATTCTATGTGGCCTAAGCATCATAAAGAATCTGTTGTTTGTTTAGAGTATATCTATGTATCCATAAAACTATGTCTCAATTTAGAGAGGACAACTAACTTTAAAAAAATCTCAATAGCAGGAGGATGTGGAACCAGAGCATTGAAAAGTAGTATTAAATCGTGTAGGAACAAGTTAAAAAGAGGGAGGGGAGTTCAAGATAATCTCTTATTTGTTGCCACGAGAAATGATGTCTTTCAGGAGCACATCCTCCGTGATCTTCTGAGAGGTGTTAAGGCACATGCTCTGGCTGCTTATCAATAATTGATCATATTTTGAGGTCACGCATCCTCATCCATAACCAATTCCCCAGCAAAGACTGATGAGTAAAAGGCAGTAACACCTGAAAACAACCTTATGTTTTTTTCCAGATAGATTTTGCCCCAAAGTAAATGGCAATACATGAATGGCTGATAGATTGTCCTGGCCTAAAACCCATTTATACACCACTGGAATAATGAATTTTATGTGAGAAATCTAAGCTTGTAATTTTTGTCAAGAAGAAAATTGACATAGATATTAGATGTCTGTTTTGAGTCCCCCTAAAATTAACGTGTTGATTCCCTTATCCCCAATGCAACTATATTTAAAGATAGGGCCTTTGCAGGAGTAATTGAGGTTACATGAGATCATAAGAGTGGCACCCTAAACCAATGGGACTGCAACCTAATAAGAAGAGGAAGAGACGCCAGAGATCTTTCTCCCTCTCCCACACAGAGAAGAGGTCATGCGTGGACACAGAGAGAACGTAGCCTTCTGCAAGGCAGGAAGAGAGGCTGCACCAGCAACCAGCCCTGCCGGCACCTTGACCTTGGACTTCTGGCCTCCAGAACACTGAGGAAATAAATGTTTAAACCACCCAGCTTGTGGTATTTTGTTATGGAATCCCACGCAGGTGAACACAATGTCCTATGTGAATTAAACTATGAACTATGAATTAAAGCCCATAGTGTAAAAATCTATGCAATATTAATTTATAAGATTAACAGTTAAATTAACAAATTTGTGTGAAATTGAGTGGAAACAAATGCCTGCTTAGCCAACAATGAAGCTAAACTTGAAAATGCACTTGCAAACCCTGGATCAAATTTAATACAATCTTTTGGTAAGATGATGCATCTTTGTTTTTCACCTGGGACTCACAGCTTATGGGGAAAGGGGCTTACCTTTATTAATATTTTGTTTAAGTACTTTGAGAATATTTTAAAATCTCACTTGTTTTAGCACAGGTTTACTATGGATTTTCACTGAAAGTTTATTAAACCAGACTTTCTTAAGGTGCTGACAGATTGTCTGCCTCTGAATCCTCGGTGGAAAGGAATGTTGAGATTTAAGTGGGGCTGCAGGTAATTCTGTATTTTTTTTTTTTTTTACTGCATTCCTGCCGTGCTGCTTGGGAATTTGTTTAGTATATTACAAGTTGTTCACAAGACCTTCCCTTGATCTTCAGCAGAGCATCTTCCAGAGCAATACCAGTGGCTTGGGAACTTCAGGAACTAGTTTCACAATGCTCTGGAGGAAGATTGGGACTTTAAGGCACTAGTCACACTGCTGCAGGCTGTGTTCCAAGGGTGGCTGAGGCACCTGCCAGTGACAGACCTGGCCACGTATGAAAGATGGAGGAATTTCATGCACAATTTATGAAACTGTGAGGCATGTGCAACTTTAGCAGAAAGGAAAGATTAGCTATTCTAATGCTGTATTTGTACCTGGTTTTGTCTTTGACTGCTGGCTCAGAAAGACCCCAGGCCCTCAAAGTACTACTTTATTGGTGAAGATTCTCTTATTGGTGCCACAGGGAGCCATCAGGTCACTATCCAGGCATTAATGTCTTTATAGCCAAAATGTTCAGATATCAATCCACTGTGCTACTAACTGAACTTCACAAATGCTGCTTGAACCGCTGCTCAGTGCTGGACACTGTCCTTGGAATGTAGTGCAGTGAGGGGTGGAGCGCTCTGAACTATTGACAGCACCTAACCTGGGCTTGCGATTTACAGTCAGCAATCATCTACTGAGCATCACTCTACACAAAGTATGTTCTTACATTTTTGAAAAAGTTATTTTCATTTTTAATTGACATATAATCATTGTACATATTTATGGAGTACAGTGTGATGTTTCAATACATGTATACACTGTGTAACGATCAAATCAGGGTAATTACCATATCCATCACCTCAAAAATTTATGATTTCTTTGTAGTGGGAGCATTCGAATCCTCTCCTCTAGCTATCTTGAGATATGCAATACCTCATTGTTGACAATGGTCACCCTAGTATGTAGTGGGACATCAGAACATATTCTTCCTTTCTAATTAACTTTTGTTAAATTAGGTTTAGCCTAAAACTGCATCCTTACATATTTTAAGTCCAACCTAAAAGTTTCTCAGTACCTAGCGAACTGTAACCTGACTGGTTGTGTAAGCAGATAGTAGCCTGCTCTTGTGCCAATTAAAGATGGTCAACTGTTCAAACTGAGGTTGTTCCCAGAACCAAGCCGGGTCTGGCTGCGTTTTCTCAAGGTCTAATGAGGAGACGCAGACAAACTAGGAAAGAAGGAAATTTATGGCTATAACTGGATGCAGGGAGAAGGCCAGAGATAATTCCACCTGACCAACTCAAAGTGTTACGATTTTCTTAGTGCTTATATAGGTTGGGGTTATGTGTCTATGTGCAGTGTAGCATTCGCCTAAGGCTATTGGTAACTAATTTTGTTTCAACTAGAAGGTCAGAGGCAAACTAATGCTTACTAAGTCTAATTAAAAGGGCTCCAGTACCTTCAAGGCCTGTGTACTGTGGTACCAGAGTGATTACTTCTATCTTATCTCCTTTACTGCTTGATCCAGAGAGCTGCCTTAGACTCTCCAAGGAATGTATTCAAACAGCTGCCTCTGTTACCTTGACTGTCTCAGATTTCATTGACCCGAGAGGGATCATGGCACTAGGAATGAAAGACTGTCTCTATTATTTTGGTTTGCTCCAGGTTAGGGAGAAGCCCACGCAAGGCTCCTACTGACCATATGTTTCATTTCTAGCTCTGATGTCTGGGCACCGATTTCGCTAAGTTTAACTATTTGCTCAATGTTAAGGCAGCTGTGTGAAAATGTGTCTGTGTAACTGAAGTGCTATGTAGGCCTGTCTGTGTGACTGTCCTGCAAGCCTGTTTGTGTGTTCGTCAGGGAGAGCTGGCCTGCCACAAGGTTGCATAAGGCAAATGAGGAGCCCTAACTGACCTGGCTGCTTCTGTACCTCACTTCCGTTTTCTGTACATCACTTTCCTTTTTCTGCCTGTAAATCTTCCACCATGTGGCTGCGCTGGAGTCTCTCTGTGCCTACTCTGGTTTGGGGGCTGCCTAATTCGTGAATTGTTCTTTGCTCAATTAAGCTCAGTGAAATTTCCCTAAGGAAGTAGTCAAACATGTGACTCCCTGCTTATTGTGATTCGGTCAATTACTAGTTTGAGACGGAGTCTCCCTCTGTCACCCAGGCTGGAGTGCAGTGACAGGATCTCCGCTCACTGCAAGCTCCGCCTCCCGGGTTCACGCCACTCTCCGGCCTCAGCCTCCCGAGTAGCTGGGACTACAGGCGCCTGCCACCACGCCCGGCTAATGTTTTTGTATTTTTAGTAGAGATGGGTTTTCATCCTGTTAGCCAGGATGGTCTCGATCTCCTGACCTCGTGATCCGCCCGCCTCTGCCTCCCAAAGTGCTGGGATTACAGGCGTAAGCCACCGCGCCCGGTCAATCCCTAGTCTTAAAGTTGCATGTTTATCATAAAATTGCAGCTGTTCTTCTTTTTTGAGACAGGATCTCGCTCTGTCATCTAGGCTGGAGTGCAGTGGCACCATCATAGTTCATTGCAGCCTCGACCTCCTAGACTTAAGTGACCCTCCCACCTAAGCCTCCTGAGTAGCCGGGACTACAGGAACACGCCATCACACCCAACTAATTTTTCTATTTTTTTGTAGAGACAAGGCCTTGCTGTGTTGCCCAGGCTGGTCTTGCACTCCTGGGCTCAAGCAATCCTCCTGTCTTCGGCCTCTTTGGCCTCCCAAAGTGCTGGGATTATGGGCTTGAAGACATCACACTGACTTTGTACTTCTCTTTATTTTTAAGTGTATAATACACAATTATTACCTACAGTCAACCTGCTGTCCAATGGGTCCCTGCACTTCTCTTAATGCTGCTTTCGTGTTGATTCATTCATTTACTCAAACAACATCTAATTCATTTGATAAGAAAGACCTTTAGGTGGTATGCAAAGTATTGTAGAGGGCTATTATGTATAGGTGTATGCATTTATGTGTGCATATATATTTGTGTTTTCACACAAAATCATGGCTGGAAGAAATCCTTTAATGGGGATTTTTTAAAAGAAAGACTTAAAACTCTCCCGGTAATTTCCCTCCTGGTATTATAGTTAGCAGAGCTCCACTTCTGAAGTTTCCTAAGTCTTTATCAACATCACCTTGGGAATTATCTCAAGGACAAACGTAGACTTAGGAAGCCAAGGCTGAAATTTGAATCCCTCAGGACATATGATCTCCACATGTGATCTCCACCATAATTTGACTTGGATGCTACTCAGAGTCTGCTGAGGAATATAATTTTTTTCAATATTTTAAATTTTTGTTTCAAATGGAAGTTTGTAAGACTGTTTGTACTAAGTCTCTAGAATAACTGGCACTTAAGACAAGCAGTGAATTTAAATACTTGGGGTCCTTCATTAATAACAAAGTCGCATGCTAGGAGTTCTGCTTCTTATGAAAAACTACACCTCTTGAAATTCCTTGAGGGCATGACGTATTCCCAGGAAATTCTTCTTGTTGGGTAATTTTGTTTTGCATGGGACTATTAAAAGATGCCTAGACTTCAGGCATGACTTCTCAGCTCTGTATTCTAGGATAATCCTACTTTTTCTTTGGGATCTTTTGGGGGTAATTAGTCACTGATTCAGGCTGACTGGTTTCTTATACCTTTAAAGTTTTAAATGTTTTTGTAGGAAGTCTTTGACATGGAGAAATTGGTAAGTAATAATTTAATATTTTAAAATCAGCATGAGTTATAATATACACACAATCAAATACACATTTTAAGTGCATAATTCAATGAGTTTTGATGCATGTAACTACCACTACAGTGAAGACATAGGACATTTCCATCATCCTAGAAAGTTTCCTCGTTTACTGAGTACTAATTATCTGCCAGATACTTTGCTAAGTGATTTATTTGCAGGGTTGCTTTTAATTTTCTTTAAATATTAGAAACAGGCTATTATGGGCTGAATTTTGTTCTCCACCCCCAAATTCATATGTTGAAGCCCTAACTCCCTAATAACTCAGAATGTGACTGTATTTGACAATAGGGCTTTTAAAAAGTAATTAAGTCAAAATGAGGCCATTAGGATAGGCTCTAATCCAATCTGACTGATGTCCTTATAACAAGAGGAAATTTAGGTGCACATAGATACCAGGGACATGCACACACACAGGAAAGACAATGTGAGGACACAGTGAGAAAGCAGTCATCTATAAGCCAAGGAAAAAGGCCTCAAAAGAAACCAGACCTGCTGACACCTTGATCTTAGACTTCTAGCCTCTGGAACTGTGAGAAGATCCATTTCTGTGGTTTCTGTCATCTACCCAGTCAGTGGTATTTTGTTTTGGCAGCCCTAGCAGACTAAGACACAGGAATTAACTTAGCTTTCCTTTTAAACAATGAAAAAAACCACAAAACAGGGTGTAGGAATGCCACAGAATTTGCCCACAGTCACGCAGTTAGCTAGGAACTTTGCTTAGGGTAGGGCAGTGGTTGGGTCCTTCACGTATCTGGCTCCAATTCTTTGCTCTTAATCACGGCACGTACCGACTCCTCAAGTACCCAAACACACTAAATAGTCTGAAAGCTTCTGGTAAAGGTGTTCAGTTGACATTGATAGAACTATTAGGGGCTCTGGGTTAAATGCGATAAGCACCTTAGGGTAACAATGGCTCCCGGATCAGCACCATCATCACGTTCTGCCATTCTGTGTTTTCTTCTCTGTTCAGTATCTGTCGGGTGATAATCTATAATTCTTGATGATAGAGGTTCTCAACCTTTATTACAGATTAGAATCACCTGGAGAGCTTTTAAAAATGTTACTAATTGGGAGGCTGAGGCAGGAGGAGGATGGCTGGAGCCCAGAAGTTTGAGTCCAGCCTGGGCAACCTAGTGAGACTCCCATCTCTAAAAAGAAAAATCAATATCTAAATGACCCAGTCACACTCCATACCAATTAACAAGACTGCCTGGGCGTGGGAGCCAGGCATCAATAATTTTAAAGGGGTTCCTACATTATCTTATTGTGTAATGAAGTTTGAGAAGCGGTACCACTGGCTGGCTGACTTGCTCTATCTAACAAGACACTTTGAAAAAGGATTTGTGAAACACCAGCTACAGAATTAAACAGATTTAACAAACCACTTGGTGGCAGTAAACTCCCTATTAACCACAATATGAGTCTACACTGCTGGGCGGGATTCTTAATTTCTATTCCTTTGTGGGAATCTTTTAAAATGTTTTCTTTACTTTTTGATCCCCAAAGGATGTCAATTTTCAATGAAAAAGGGTATGTTTTCCTCCTTTATTCTGCCAGACTAAATTATGCATAAAGACTAGACATTGCAATCTCTTATAAAAAATTGACTTTTGAGAGTTAAATTGTAAAAAGTCTGAACTAGAGAATCTTTTAGGAGCACCTATTTTTCTATGGCTGTATTATCCAGTCTGAATAAATACACACATAGAGAAAAAAATTGAATTACATTTTGTGCACTCCTTTATATGTTCAAGATGTCACAATAACTTGCAAAAAACATCTATTATTCCATAGAAATACCTTTAAATGTTCTCCACAAAATTTGTCATGGTACTTTCTTCATCTTTTATTCATTTAAGGGAAGACAAAAATGCCTAAAAATGCAATTCAACAACAATTATAAGTAACTAGATTAGGTGTTCCCATTTTGGAACTGAAAAACTTGAGCTTAGTTAATGAAAAATCCCAGTAGGCTAGTTAATTATGATGTAAGTGGATTTAGTACTTATGCTGGTCCTGGTGAAAATGACAGTCGTATGAATTTTTAAAACACTGAATTCCAGTCCAGGGTTTGTCACCAATGGCTGTGCAAGCCTGGGCAGGCTGCTTAAACTCCCTGAGCCTCAATTCTGCATCTGAAAATGATTACATTGTCAGAAAGACCCCCAGGTCCTTTTTTCTTCCCTCTAGAATTTGGTAAAAAATTATATAAAGTGCCAGGTTTTCCAAGTGCATCCCTGGGAAATGCAGTGGTGATACAGCATCTAGTTTTGGGGGTTGGGAGGTGGTCTTCTGAATCGGCTTTATGCACAAGCCATATCTAAAAACTTTCTGGAGGATATAAATTCATATTACATGGCGGTGATAAAAGAAACTTTCTTCAATTCACAGATCAGAGAGGAAATCAGTTGTTCCCCCTTGTTTGGCTAATTAGTCTACAGTATCAGATTTGGGTCGTTACAGCAACCCCATAAGGCAGCCTGGGAGCCTCTCCCACGTGGTGTGATTAGAAAAGCTTTGGTTGCCTTGGTGCATTTTACTCTCCCCTGCTGAAGACGGAAGAATAAAATTATTCAAAAGTTCTGGCTCTGCATAGATGAAGAAAATAAATGGAGATTACTCACATAAGAGGCCTCACACAGGGTCTGGCAGAGAGTAGGTACTAGTAATTTTAGTTTCAACCCTCTTTGCATCTGGTCCTTTGAAATACCTTGTATTCACCGGCTCTTTGAGGCAATTGCTTCTGAACCCCAGCAGGCAGCTGCTTCCCACATTATGGGGATTCCTCTGGATATCTGGAGCCAGTTCCCTGTTAAGGGTAACTCAACTTAGGCAAGATGGGAATTTAGTCCCAAGTCTAAATCATTTCAATATTTATGCACATAGTTTTCCCAAACCATTACCTGATTTGATGGAAAGCTTAAAAAATAATGCTCTAAACATCAACAGAAAACAGACAACTAAAATTATACTTGGTCGGGTGTGGTAGCTCACACCTATAATCCCAGCAGTTTGGGAGGCTGAGGTAGGAGAATTACTTGAGGCCAGAAGGTCAGGACCAACCTGAGCAACATAATGAGACCCCATCTCTACCAAAAATAAAAATATTATCTGGGCATGGTAGTGTACGCTTGTAGTTCCAGCTACTTGGATACTGAGGTGGGAAGATCACTGGAACTCAGGAGTTCAAGGCTGCAATGAGCCATGATGGTGCCACTGCACTCCAGCCTGAGCAACAGATCAAGAACCCATTTCTAAGACACACACGAACACACACACACCAATTAATACTTGCTATGGTCCGAATGTTTCTGTTCATTCATATGTTGAAATCCTAGCCTGTAAGATGATAGTAGTAGGAGATGGGTCCTTTAGGAGGTGATTAGATCATGAAAGCAGAGCTCTCATGAATAGGATTAGTGCCCTTACAAAAGAAGTCCAAGGAAGTGCATTTGCTTCTTCCACCAAGTGAGGACACGGCAAACTCAAAGAGCCACAAAGCATGCACGCCTTCACCAAAAACCAGATCTGCCATGATCTTGGACTTCTCAACCTTCAGAACTGTGAGAATTACATTTCCGTTGTTTATAAGCCACCCAGTTGATGGCATTTTGTTATAATAGCACAAATAGACTAAGACAATGGTCAAGGACTAATATTGCGAACAAGATGAGGATGTCTATTCTTGTTACTTTAATTCAACATTGTACTAGAGGTCCTAGTCTGTACAATAAGGCAAAGAGCCAGGTGCAGTGGCTCACCCAGAACTTTGGGAGGCCGAGGTGGGTGGATCACCTGAGGTCAGGAGTTCGCAGGCTGGCCAACATGGTGAAATACAAAAATTACAAAAATACAAAAATTAGCTGGGCATGGTGGCAGGTGCCTGTAATCTCAGCTACTTGGGAGGCTGAGGCAGGAGAATCGCTTGAACCTGGGAGGTGGAGGTTGCAGTGAGCTGAGGATTGCGCCACTGCACTCCAGCCTGGGCGACAGAGCAAGACTCTGTCTCAAAACAAAACAAAACAAAACAAACAAACAAACAAAAAATTATATGTATACAGATTGAATAAGAAGTAAAATGATCTTTATTTATAGATGATATGATTATATATGTAGAAAATTCCAAGTGCTCTACCAAAAGAATAGTAAAATCTACTATAACTAGTAAGTAAATTTAGCAAAGTTGCTAGATAAAAGGCCAATATGCGAAGATTGTTTTCCTATATATTAGCCATAGATAATTAGAAAAAAAACCTGTAAAATAAAATATACCATTTACAGTAGCACCACAAAAGCATGAAGATATTTAGGAGACATTTTAACGAAGTATTCATAATACCTCTATGTGGAAACTCTAAAACATTCCCATGAGGAATTAAAGAAAAGCTAAAAAAATGGAGAGATAAACCATGTTCTTGAGTTAAAAAAACTCAAGTTGTTATGATGTCGTTATGCCCATATTAATGTATAAACTAAATGAAATCCCAATCATAAATTTCAGGAGGGCTTTTGTAGTAATTGACAAACTGACTTTAAAATATAGAAGTATACAGAATGGCCAAAACATTTTGGAAGACTTAACTACCTAACTTTGATATTTAATATAAAGTTACAGTAATCAAGACAGTATAGTCTTGTCATAAATGCAATATTTAGATGAATGAACATAATAGAGTCCAGAAATTGGCTCACACAAATACAGACAATTGATTTTTACAAAGATGCAATGGCAATTCAATTGGGTAAGGATAATCTTTTCAAAAAATTGTGTTGAAACAATTGGACATCAATGTGTGGAAAACTAAAAAATTCAACTTAAACCTCATTCCTTAGATAAAAGTTAACTAAAAATGGACCATCGATCTAAACATAAAATTTAAAACTATAAAAGGTTTAGAAGAAAACATATAAAAAAAAATTCCCTATCTAGAGTTAGACCAATAATTCTTAAATTTGACATCCAAAGTACAATTTATAAAAGAAAAATTTGAAAACCTGGACTTCACCAAAATTTAAACTGTTGTGCCTCAAAGGACACCATCAAGAAAGTAAAAAGGCGACCCACAGCATATTTGTTGTAGGAGAAAATATTTGTAAATCACATATCTGATAAGGGACTTATATCCAGAGTAAAGAACTCGTATACTGCAACAATCGAAAGACAAATAAGCCACTTTAAAAAGGAGCAAAGGATGTGAACAGGTACTTCATTCAACAAGGAAATACGACTTGCCAATAATCACATGAAAAGATGCTCAGTGTCATTACTCACTAGGGAAGTGCCAATAGAAACTACAATGTTCAACTACTTCATAGGCATTAGGACAGTAGCCCGAACTATAATAAAAAAAAGATGGACAATAAACACATATTAGAGAGGATGTGAGAAATTGGAACCCTCATTCAATAATAGGGAAAATGTAAAATGGTGCAGTCACTTTGGGAAACAATTTGGTAGCTCCTCAAAAACTTATAAAGTTACCATATGACCCAGCAATTCTATTCCTGGATATTTACCTGAGAGAAATGGAAATATATTGTCCCACAAAGCCTTTTTCCATGAGTGTTGATAGAAGCATTTTCCACAGAAGCCAAAAAGTGGAAACAATCCAATGTCCATTAACAGATGAATGGATAAAAAATGTGGTACATCCATGGAATGGACTACTGTTTTGCCGTAATAGGGAATGAAGTACTGATACACACTACAACATGGATGAACCTAGAAAATGTACTGAGCATAAGAAGCCAGACACATATAGTGTGATTCCATTTATATGACATGCTCAGAAGAGACCAAATCATAGAGACAGAAAGTAGATTAGTGGAAGCCAGAGGGTGGAGGTAGGGGAGAATGGGAGAGACTGTTAATGGGTACAGAGCTTCTTTACTTTTTCTTTCTTTTCTCTTCTTCTTCTTCTTCTTCTTCTTCTTCTTCTTCTTCTTCTTCTTCTTCTTCTTCTTCTTCTTCTTCTTCTTCTTCTTCTTCTTCTTTTCTTCCTCTTCTTCTTCTTCTCCTCCTCCTCCTCCTTCTTCTTCTTTCTTCTTCTTCTTCTTTTTTTTTTTTTTTGAGATGGAGTCTCCCTCTGTCACCCAGGTTACAGTGCAATGGCACGATCTCTGCTCACTGCAACCTCTGCCTCCCGGGTTCAAGCGATTCTTCTGCCTCAGCCTCCCAAGCAGCTGGGATTGAAGACACCTGCCACCATGCCTGGCCAATTTTTGTATTTTTAGTAGAGTCAGGGTTTCACCATGTTGGCCAGGCTGGTCTCAAACTCCTGACCTCAGGTGATCTGCCCACCTCAGTCTCCCACAGTGCTGGGTTTACAGGCATGAGCCACTGCACCTGGCCGGTACAGAGCTTCTTTCTGGGGTGATGAAAACGGTCTAGTATAAGATCATGGGGGTGGTTGCACAATTTTGTGAATGTACTAAAAACCACTAAATTGTACCTAAAAAAACCTAAAAATTGACAAGGATTACTCACGCCTGTAATCCCAACACTTTGGGAGGCCGATGTGGTAAGATCTCTTGAGCCCAGGGAGTTTGAGGTTATAGTGAGCTATGACTGTGCCACTGCACTCTAACCTGGGCAAAAGAGCAAGACCTTGTCTCTTAAAAAAAAAAAAAAACAACCAAACCTATTAAAAACCCACCTATGCACAATAACACTGATATAGTTTGCATGTGTGTGTCCCAGCCCAAACCTCATGTTGCAATGTAAACCCCAATGTTGGAGGTAGGGCCTGGTGGGAGGTGTCTGGATCATGGGGTTGGATTTCTCATGAGAGGATTAGCACCATCCCCTTGGTGCTTTCCTCATGATAGTAAGTGAATTCTTATGTGATCTGGTTGTTTAAAAGTGTGTGGCACCTTCTTTCTCTGCCACTCTGGCTTTCGCCATGTGATGTATAAGCTCCTGCTTCACTTTCTGCCATGACTGTAAACTCCCCGAGGCTTCCCTAGAAGCAGATACCAGTGTTATGCTTCCTGTATAGCCTGCAGAACCATGAGCCAATTAAACTTTTTTTCCTATAAATTACCCAGTGTCAAGTATTTCTTTATAGCAGTGCAAGAAGGGCCTAGTTCAAACACCATGTAGCTTTCAAGGAGACACACCTGTCTAAGGTACACTAAGATATATTAAAGTAAGTGCCCTTGGGGTGAAGGGGAAAATAAAATAAGAACAACAGCAACAAAAAACCCGCAAAAAACTATAAAAACAGAGAATACATCAGTGGTTGCTAGAGGGGTAAGGGGTGGGGAGGATTTGGCTAAAAAAGAGCAGCATAAAGAACTCTTTTGTCCAGTGATGAAATTGTTCTGTATCATGATTGTTGTGGTGGTTCCACAAATCTGTACATTTGTTAAAACTTACAGAATTGTACACCAAAAGTCATTTTTTAAAAATGAATGCAAAGTTTTTAAAAACAGTATACTGAGGCACCTATGTTTTTGTATTTATTATCTCTTAACCCTTTTCCATTTTTTTATGCAATTCCTGTCTTACTCGATGTGAGTAACCTTCCTTAAGGTAAGCTTTTATCAATTTGTTGGTTATTTCTCAGCTTGCATAAGGTGAGCTGCACAAATATTATTCAAGCTTTTGTAGGCAGAATTTCGGAGATGGATAGACCTTACATATGATTTACCTATTCACATATAAAGGTGTAGATTGCTTTGACATTAGAAGCTGCCTTAAAATGTTTTCAGCATTAGGCTTGAATGTAGTCATTTGCCAGTAAAAACTCGAGGCCTGTGTTCAAAGGCAGAAGCTAATGATGTACAGGAGCTTCCATTCTGGGTTCATAATGTAACTGAACTCAGGTCCAGGCCTCTGTTTGCTTCAAAGCCAAAATTTAAGGGACAAACTTTTGGTGAAAAGGAAAGTTAGCTTTATCTGCAAAGCCAACAACCTGGGGGGAAGGAGTGAACTTATGTTCACAGACCACCTCTCTGGGTTGTGTCTCTAGATCAGGGGGTTTTTAAGGCAAATTAGCTGGGTAAAAATGACGATCAAAGCATTCTTGTGAAATGTGCATACTCTCAGGCAGGCAGTTAAATTACTACTTTCTTGGTCAATGTCTTGTGGCCCTTTTGCAGGTGCTGTCAAGCTGTTCTTACCAGGCTGGTCAGCCCATTCCCAGAGTCATTTGTCAGCGTATTTTCTTTTATCTCTGTTGAAGGTCCTGTTTTCCTGAGGCTGTTTTTAATGAATAATCTACAAACTCAAGGAAAACAATAATTATACTGAAGCAAACAAGCTTTTAACATGGAGTCAGTACTGTTACAGTAATGCTTGCTGTCTGATATTGACCATGAGCATTATGGGTGGTATTACCACTTGCGTCAGGCTCTGTTTGCTGTATATATTCTGAGCTTTGTTTTCAGAACGTTGACTGTGTTTGTAATTTCTGCCATACATCAGTGGTGATCATCTTATTTTGGTTCTTGCTCTAATGTTGTAATATTGAAAAAATTGATATTTGCTCTTCATCCTGTTTCTTGACATATGTTCAAGTCAAAATAAAAATGTAGAGATGAATAGAGAATTGAAATTTAATGTTTTATTCGGGAAGAAAGAATTGTGAATCGGGGTATGCGTACAGACTTATGTCTGAAGAACAAAGAGGAGGGTGGAGGTTTTACAAAAAGCAAAAGTGTTACGTGTTGCTCTTTGAGGATGCTCATTGGCATAGTAAGGTTCTGCGGAGCTGGCAAGTATTAACTGGTGAGTGATGGTGGGGGGTAAAATTTGCCTTAGAATTAATCATAGGGGATCATTTCAGCAGCTGTAGATCAAACTGGTTTCAGGTTATAATAGGCAGTTGCAGTGGCTGGACGTGAGAAAATTACATTTTTGGAGATAACGTAATTCTCCAGTGGTTTTCCCCCACCACCCAGGATGGGGGCTGGGCGCTGGAAAGATCAAGGCAGGGTTAGAGAGTTGGGACTTTCAGCCCCAACCCCCAGCCTCCTGGGAGGTGAGATGAGAGGGGCTGAAGGTTGAGTTGATCACCAAGGGCCAATAGTTTAATCAATGCTGCTTACATAATGAAGTCTCCATAAAAACCCAAAAGAACAGGGTTTGAAGAGCTTCCAAATAGCTGAACGCGTGGAGATTCCTGAAGGGTGCGCACTGGGAGGGCATGGAAGCACTGCACCCCTGCCCATGCCCTAGGCATCTCTTCATCTGTATCCTTTGAAATATTTTTATAATACCCTTTATAATAGACCAGGAAACATGGACCCTGAGTTCTGTGAGCTGCTCCAGCAAATTAATCAAATCCAAGGAATGAGTTGTGGGATCTCTGATTTACAGCCGGTCAGTCAGGGCATGGGTAAAACAACCTGGGACTTGAGGTAGGCATTGGAAGTCAGGGGCAGCCTTGTGGGACCGAGCCCTCCACCTGTAGGGTCTGACACTATCTCCAGGTAGATGGTGTTGGAATTGAATTGGAGAATGCCCAGCTGGTGTCTGCTGAAGAACTGATTGCTTGCTTCTTGGTGGGGAACCTCTCCTCCAGTATTTGGTCACAGAAGTCTTCTGTGTAGATTGTTGTGGTGTGAAAGCAAGGGAAAAAGTTTGTGTTTTCCATTCACAAATGTTCTTTGTGAGGCAGGGAATATGCAAGCGTTTCACCATAGCAGCTCTCTATCTGAAACCCTTGCTAGAGATGACATCACATACATTTCTCTGGGAATGTTTCCTCTGTGCCTGTGTAGAATTTAACATCAGAATAAATCTAACTGTGTCAATATCATAAAAAAGAGGATCATTTATTTCAGTTATAACATTGGGCTTTCATTTTGATTTCAACTTACTTTGTATTTCACTTTCAATTATTGATGACTATCTAGGCACCAGGCTATTTGTAAGTATTTATCAATACTCCTAATAAAAGTATTGTAGGACTTTCTCCTCAGTTCAGCTAAAAAGCCACATTCTTGTCACACGACCAGGAAAGATTAGGCTTTTGGACACCTAGAAGGATAAGAAAAACAGAATTTATTGGGCAAAAAGGAAAAAGACTCTCAGTAAAGCAAGAGAGGTTCCTGTTAACAGGCCCCCATCTCACAGATGGAACCCCGGGAATAGGAGAGGCCAGGCTCCTCATGGCTGAAAATGGTGTGAACTTCTCGAGGTCCCGCCCCATCCTCCCAGTGCGCAGGCTGGTAGAAGGTTCTCTGTGGAGACCTTTTTACTTGGCTGTCTCAAAAGCATAGAAATATCATATAGTTTCCACACGCACATATGAACCACACAATGATCATGGCAGTTGATATTAGATTTAGACAGTGAAAACACCCTTTTATGAACTTTTGTCTTTTTTTTTCCTTCTTCAGTTTTCTATTTTTCAACTAACATGTCGCTTTGTATTTCATTGAAGATGTACTTTCTGATTTCCACATAGAGCTACAAATGTCCAGTTCACATCACAACACCAAGGAGAAGCAGCTCCGTTTTTCCTTTTGCCACTTCACCCTGAGGTCCACCTTCAGGAGCCAGCTCTCTGGGATAGTCCTGATCTTCTCCCAGCACAATCAGCTAAAAATCCCATTGTAAATCCTGCTCCTGGGTAAATGGAAGTCAGTGTGTCAGAATGGCAATAAGCTCTTACCAGAATGAACTGTATGAAAAAAAAATCTGATGCCTTTTCTCTAAGACTGTCTAAAAAAGAGGAAAATGGTATAAATACTCATTTTATACACTACTAGATATGTTTCTGAAAAACTGCATGTGAATGGAAAAATTTGAACTGATTTCAAGTGCATGAGGAGACTTGACTAACTAAATAAAACCTCTGGAGAATTCTTTTCAAAAAGGTAGACTTAATCTCTATTGAGTCACTTGCTTAGTTTGGAATTTTATCTAGCACAACTCTTTGCATGCTAGAATGTGGTGAACTTTTTTTCCTCTAGCTTTAATTTGTGACAATCATTTGAAAAGCCAGGAGAATTAATCTAGATTTTGAGGACAGAAGGTCCATTTCAGGCTTTCTCATTTTTTGGTATATTGTATGGGGGCAAATCCTTGTGACGAGGGTTCAGGGTGAAGAGGGCTAATTAGGCCTCATGATTAGGGGAGGAAGGAACCACAGGATGGAGCCTGCGGGACTGAGTTTGTCAAGGAGGGCTTCGAAGTGCGGAGGTGACCTTGAATGGTGCAGGCCAGTGATCTAAAAACATTTCAGCTATGGAACCCATTCTTCAAAGAAGTCATACTCAGAAGCCTAATACATTAAACATGTAAAAGCCAGGCTGCTCTGCCTGAAGCGATGTGGGGATCCTGGAGTCCTGCTGATGAAGGGTGGATTTGACCATGCTGTTTAATGTGTGTCACTGATTAGAAGGTAGACCAACTGCTACATAGAGCCTGGGTCTTCTGTGCAACAGCTGTGTGACTTGGGTCAGCTGCATCACCTGTGTGAGCCTCACGGCCCTAATCTGTGAAATGAAGATTAAGCACCACCTCTCTAGTTTCATGTAAGGGTTGAAGAAGCTAACACGGGTTATTGTGCTTGACACAGGCTGTCTGTATATGATGATCTGACAAATGTTAAAACCATTGCTCCTTCCCACCAACCAGTCAGCTTCCTATCTGACCTAAAATTTCCACCCAAAAAAATCACTAACAGATTTCACAACAAAGGTGGGGGACTTGTCTCCAGAAGGAACCATTAACATGGAAATACTGCCCCTGAAGAGAAAAGGGATCTGTTGTTTCTTCTCTGGGCTTTGAGTTGATATTGTTAGAGCCACAATCACAAGCACAGGTTCTTAGAACTGTGATAAAAGAGCACCGAGTCAACAACTTTTACAAACATGAAAACTGAGTGTTCAAGAGGTTATTGAGTACCCAAGGCCAAGCAATCACATTGGAAGGACATGGATTATTCACATTTCCAAGTTCTGATTTAGATTCATTTTACTATTAGGTTGGTGTAAACACAATTGCAGTTTTTGCCCTTAAAAGTAATCACTTTTATAACAACCTAATATAAGAAGCTGTTTTTACAAACTGGAAGCAAGAATTCACTGAAAAGAGACGTGAGGAAAATTTCTGCGGTGATGGAAATGTTCTTTATCTTGATGGGAATGTAGGTTCCATGGTTTTAATACATTTCTCAAAATTCATTGAATTGTACATTTAAGATCTGTGCAATTTATTATATAAAATTATGTCTCCATTTAAAAATAAGTAAGTGTGATGTGCCCACCCCAAATTCATGTGCTTAAATCTTAATTTTCTGTACCTCAGAAAGTGACCTTACTTGGATATAGGGTTTTCACAGAGGTAATCAAAATAAAATGAAGTCATTAGAGTGGGTCTTAATTCAATATGCCTGCTGCCTTTATAAGAAGGGAATATTTGGACACAGAGGCTTATGAAGAGATGACAACCATCTACAAGCCATGAGAGGGGTCTGAAACACATGTTTCTCTCCCAACTCTCAAAAAAGAACCAACCCTGCCAACACCAAGATGTTGGCAGATAATACCTTAAATAAAGGTATTTTATATAAGGTGTATCTCTTATAAGGAACATAATATTTATTTGTTTTCCTTTCAGACAAGACCAGTTGTGTTCAGGGTGTTATGGCCATAGATGGTTTCTTCTTTTCAATTCAGACTAATAATCTTAATTTTTAGATTGAAGCATTCGGTCTATTTGTATTTAATGTAACTCCTGACATATTTCAATGTATTTATTTTTTCTTAATTGACCAGGCCAGTTTCGTGTTCCTTTTTGCTGTTTGGTATTTACATTATTTTGATTTTATAAATGAGCAATCTTTGACTTTGAGAGGTAATACAAATTAACTAAGTTGATATACTGGTAAACAGCAGAGTTCCTGAGGAAAGAAAGCAGAAAACTGGCCAGCAGGACAGTGTGGTAGAGCAGAAAGAGCTCTGGCATTAGAATCCAATATACCAGCTCCCCACTGTACTGCGGTGTGACTTTCTCCAGTCTATTTCCTTTTCTGAAAGTTAAGAGTGATGATGCATATCCTACCAACCACTCTGAGTGGTTCAATTCACATGAGAAGTGAAAGTGCTTTGTGAATTGGTTTTCCACAGGGCTGGGCCCTGTTTGAGGAGTGAAAACAGGAGGTTGGTAGAGAGACCTGCCCAAGGTGACTGAAGAAAGGATGGGGAGTCATCACGTGAAGACAGATTTGAGGGCAGGCAGCTCCCCCACAGCAGGTGCGCTCCAGAGGCAACTCACGGAGTGTTGCACTTCCTTGTTTATTTATTTTTTCCTTATTGCTATTAATCTAAAATTGTTCACTTTTCTCTTTCTAGTCTACACAGAGCACTTTAAGATTGGAAAGATTTTGATCATCTCAAAAGTCTTAGATACAAAAATTCAGTCTGTGGGGCAGGGAACAGCTCACTCCTGACTGGCCGAAGACAGGAGGTTGAAGAAATAAATGAACTTGAAGTAGACATGAAGTTTCACGCCTGGGATCCTAAAGTAAGATAATGTTTGTAAGGCTGATTGCTAATCAATATGCCTTATTTCCCAGATTCTTTTATCTGAATTATTCCTTCCTCAACCAACATCCTGAATTAGGAGTTGTTTGAAGTTATTACTCAAGATAGAGACTTAAAAGGACTGGATTTCAAATGCAGCCAGCAAGGTTTAAAAGCCTAAGGGGGCGGGAAAATGAACTCCCCAATAGGGGAAAAACGCGGCAGTTCTGATGATTGGCAAAGCGGTCTGGCTTCTTCCAGAAATATTTATAAAGGCATAAATTAATGCATTCCAGTTTCTCAAGGAGAATGAAAACAAAAATCCCCAAACATTCTAATTTCTCTAAGAGAATATAAACATAAAAGCAAGAGGGTCCTAACAGCATTGCTCGTATCCACAGTGCTTCTGTTCAGAACTGTGCTCTCTGCACAGTGTCCTGCAGCCATCATGGCCAAAAATAGAATGATGGGAAAGATACTCCCTTCCAAATCAGGAGATTCCATGCTATGGGTTTCTTATCAACCTTCTCAGGTTGAGAACTTCAACAGAAATCGTAAGCTGAATAGATGGTCTGGCGAGGAGGGGCATAGAGAGTCACTTGCAATGCCATTTCAGTAATTAACAATCTGTTTATATACAAATAACTCCCAAATCTGGAGAAAGTGGGAAAGCACTTTCACCACCATTTTATAGATAACTCAGTTTTATATAAAAAGCTAAGTATAAACAAATTATAAATGAAGTGAGAATCCTGAATAAAAACACATTCTACATGAAGTGAAAGAATTCTCGTTCTCATCTTACACAAAGCATTTAAATGAATTTCTTTGGAACAATTCTGTTTGATACATTTCTAATATGTATGTTTACTTATTTTCTCCTGAGAACAAATATAAGGTTTCCGGGTCAGAGACAGGCTGATTGTTTACTTATAGGATATCTTGGTGTTAGTTTCCCTGTCCCCAGTTTCCCCTTTGGGTGATTCTATGGGAGCAGATGTTACTCTGGATGTACAGAGGTGTAGAAGGAGACTGCAATATGGAAGAACTCCCAAATTATGAACCCAAGTGCTGGTTCCTATATAACCTATACAACTGGTGGTTCAGGTGTCCCCTCCTTTTTAGGGAGAAGGAGGGAACATAATATTTCCATAGCTTTTATATAAAATATTATGTAAACATAATATTTTAAAAGGGTAGATTTTAGGGAGAAGGAGGGAAACCTTATGTTTTTAATGCAAACAAACCCTCTGTTGGAAAAAAAGCAAAAGGTCCTAGATGTTATAGCGCTTTAAAATATAAATGTTAGGCTCAGGAATTTATTGCCCTTTGAACTGTAAATAAAGAAACCCAGAGGCAAATAAACCTGTAAATCTCTCAGGAGTGATTCACTATCTCCAACTTCCAAGGCATGGCTGTTGATCAACATCTGTTAACCCAAGTTGCCAGTAAGTTTTGCTCAGGAAGCCATGACTCTGCAGAACATAAAAATATTAGTTATTTCTTAACACCATAAAATGTATTTTGGTAGCACTGTCTTTCCCGTTCATGGACAAGTAATTATTTTACTCTTATGCACAGCATAAGAGTAGTAGAAAATAATGGTGAAAAGTAACTGGATTATGAAAAGTCCTGAATGTTAAAAGGTTTGGACAATACATGTGTAGACAATGGGTAATCAATGAATATCTCTGACCTCCTAAGTTTAGAGGAGGAGTGTTATCAGATACAGAAGGAACAAACTGCATGACCACCTCAGCACAGAATAAGAGACTTTCAAAAAAGCGGGGGTCAGGGTCTATAGGAGTAAAAAAGTAGGAGAATAGGAGGAATGGGAATGGCAAGAGATTCAACAGTGTCAAACTCTTCATTTTTGAGGAAAACAGAAGGGCTGAAGCCCAAGAGAAGAACCTTAGGAATTCACTTTAGATGAACTCTGTATTCTCCTTTTTTTTTGAGACCGAGTCTCGTGCCGTCTCCCAGGCTGGGGTGCAGTGGCGCCATCTCGGCTCACTGCAACCTCCTCTTCCCAGGTTCAAGTGATTCTCCTGCCTCAGCCTCTGGAGTAGCTGGGACTACAGGTCCCTGCCACCATGCCTGGCTAATTCCCCTTTTGTATTTTTAGTAGAGATAGGATATCGCCATGTTGGCCAGGCTGGTCTCGAACGCCTGGCCTCAAGGGATCCACCCGCCTTAGCCTCCCAAAGTGCTGGGATTACAGGCGTGAGCCACCGTGCCCAGCTGAACTCTGTATTCTTGATAAGAGCTCTGAATGACGCCATCTGCTGCTGAGTGTGTATGGGGCATAGAGAAAGGTAGCAAAAGGGTATGATGAGGAAAGAATGTATTTATTCACGGAAGAAAAATCTTAATTTTTTCATCATGTTTTCCTTAGAGTTTTCTAAGTGTCGCCATTTAGCTCCAGTTTGTCATATTCTCCTTCAAACCTTGGCGTCTATATGAAGGCCTAGCAAAAGCTGAAAGCAGGCAGTGGGGTTACCTAGGGTTGGGGTCTGGTCAAACAGTTACAAGAAGAATCAGGATGTGAAAAAGTCTAGGGTGGCACTACACACATTCATGAGATGGCCAAGTGTGTTAAAGGTGGCTTAGGGATTGTGAAGCAAATGAGAAGCAGAGAGACCAGAAACCCTAACAGTAGTAACAACCAGGGCCAGCATGAATGAGGGAGTGGGAGTAGAGAAACCCTGCCATTTCAAGTCAAGCAGGTTAGGGTGTGAGAAGAGGGTGGTGAGTACAGAGAAGAGTTGAGCAGCTTCAGTTCTTGATCATAATCCCTCCAAAGATCAAGGTCAGGAACAGTGAGAGGGTGGGAGAATAGGAAAAATGGTAGAGGAGAGAGATTCAGGTAAAAGGGGCACATTTCAAGCTTCAGGTATTAGAAGAAGTCTCAGTGATGAAGACGTCAATGGTATAACCATGCTGGGGAGTAGACATTAAGGCCCTGGATTTATGGAGGCACAGGAATCAGGAAAGGGATGAGTATGTGCTGGGCACAGTTGAAGCTGAGTGGGACGTAATGGACAGGGAGTATGATGAGAGAAAGGAAGGCTGGAGATATGCTGGAGATGAGTGGGTCTTCGGGGCACAGTTACATTTTACTCTAAGATGATGATGTAGAACTTGTCATCCTCAGAGTTCTAATTGGAATGCTGGCAGGACAACATGATGCAGTGGCTCTGCGAAAAGCTTTTCCTTGACTTATTGGGCCTGGCACTATGGATTCTGCGGAGCTTCAGTGAGAAAGTAGGAAAGGTTTGAACTGCAGTCCTGATACGATAGAAGTGAAATGAAAGCTGGTACAGCTGGTGAAAAAGCCATAAGAAAAAAATGTATCCCCCTTACTTGAATGTATTTCAAAAATAATTGCTACTAAAAATTATTACATTTCTTATTGTCCCTTAATTTTCTTAAAATTTAATTTTCTGAAGAATCAGAGTAAAACACATTCAATATGTGCTGTTTTCAAAATAATATTGCATATATTTGAATGAGTATTGCTTGTAAAACTTATTCTAACAATATTTATAATATCACTGAGGATAGTATTAAGGAAGGGGAGATATGGCATATACGAGAAGTTGTTTTTATCTTTAGTTTCAGTAGTACATATCAACAAATATTTTACCCAAGACCAAATTTAATATTCTGTTATAATATTCTGATCATTTAGAGACTTACGCTCATCCATAAAAAGTTCATGCTAATCTTACTTACTTTCAGAAACCGCATCTTTTTTACACTTTTGTCTCCAAGCAAAATTAGCAGTAATTAGTAAATTGAGGATGCCATTGTGGAGAGCTGCTTCTTACCATCTCTCACACTGTAACTGTGCCACACAGAATCTTAATGGATTCGCTTCAGGGTTCCGTGAAAGGGTCATGGGAGAAGCTTAATGCGTCTGTGTCATATCAGGATCAGTGTGCTCTGTTGCTATGAAAAGGCCCAAAGCTGGCCGGGCTTATAGTGTCAAGGCTCCAAATAAAATCTATTCTCAATGATCTCAGATGTTCCTGTGGGAATGGCATGTTCTGGTAGAACCATATCTTTAGAGTTTTTAGGCTGGACAAAGCCACACATCTCTGTCGCAGCCTAGATCATTAATAAAGAACTCTTGGCAGTATCCCAGCTCTGAGGTAGGCACAGGGAGTAGAGGCAGTAGAACGTGATGCTTGTGTTTATGATTTGACGCTAGGCTTTGGCAACTTGCTCATCTCTCAATCTTACTTATATTCTTATTGTCTTAGTCTGTTTCAGCTGCTGTAACGAGGCACTACAAACAGAGTAGCTTGTAAAGAACAGAAGTTTATATCTTACAGTTCTGGAAGCTGGGAAGTCCAAGATCAAGGCAGGTCAGTGTCTGGTGAGGGCCTGCCTTCTGGCTTATAGAAAGTGCCTTCTTGCTGTGACCTCACATGGTGGAAGGGATAAGGCCTCTTTTATAAGGACACTAATCCTATTCATGAGGGCTCTGCCCTTGTGACCTAATCACCTCCCACAGGCCCCACTCCTAATATCATCATCTTGGCAGTTAGAATATGCATTCTGGGGGAGACACAAAAATCACACCATGGCGCTTATATTAATTCTTAGTTTCTTTTTTCTTTTTTCTTTCTATCTTTTTGAGATGGAGTCTCACTCTGTTGCCCAGACTGAAGTGCAGTGGCATGATCTTGGCTCACTGCAAGCTCTGCCTCCTAGGTTCATGCCATTCTCCTGCCTGAGCCTCCCTAGTAGCTGAGATTACAGGTGCCCGCCACCACGCCCGGCTAATTTTTTGATTTTTTTTTTTCCAGTAGAGATGGGGTTTCACCATGTTAACCAGGATGAGTCTTGATCTCCTGACCTCATGATCCACCCACCTTGGCCTCCCAAATTGCTGCGATTACAGGCATGAGCCATCGTGCTCACCCTAGTTTCTTAAATTCATAATATAAGAATACTGATAGTACTTGCTATACAAGAATGCTGTAGTCTAGTCTACTCTCATCATATCCAATGAGCAAACCTGGGTTTTGGAATAAATATTACATTCCAGGATTAAAGGACATTTTAAAAGGTAAAATCACAACTGTCATGCAAACATAAACTAAACATATATTAAAGATTTCATTTAACCCATTAATGAGAGAAACAGCACAATACTGTAATTATGAAAAAGGAGAATTCAGAGGAATGCTGAGATGAATTTCCAAATAGATATAAAACTGGTCAGTATTTGCAGGGCAATACTCAATTGCATTCTTCTGAAAACAATTTACATTGCTGTGGACAAGAATCATTCGTATTACATCAATTCTCTACAAGTCTTTCACAACTTTTCTGATATAAATTATATAAAAGACAATGGTTTTTAAAGATACAAATTTAGACTGGGCGCAGTGGCTCATGCCTGTAATCCCAGCACTTTGGGAGGCTGAGGCGAGTGGATCACCTGAGGTCAGGAATTCAAGACCAGCCTGGCCTACATGGCAAAACCCTGTCTCTACTAAAAATACAAAATTTAGCTGGGCATGGTGGTGCATGCCTGTAATCCCAGCTACTAGGGGGGCTGAGGCAGGAGGATTGCTTAAACCTGGGAGGTAGAGGTTGCAGTGACCTGAGATCATGCCACTGCACTCCAGCCTGGGCAACAGAGCGAGACTCCATCTCAAAAGAAAAAAAAAAAAAGATACAAATTTTAAAAAGGCAGCTGCTCATTGAGAAATAAACAAAATTTATTTATTTTTATTATTAAATAAATACCATTAATTAAGTGAAAATCATGTTGAAAATCTCTCTCTGCCTTTGACTCATTGCTGTACTTTAACAGCAGATATATCTTAAGGAAGCGTACTAAAGCTCAGAGTCATCTAAATGTGATGATCTCTGCTGTTTTCTAGGTCACCTCTCTCTGTTACTGAGGAATGCTGGCTTAGGAAATGTGCACTAACTTTATTGTCTCCATAAGAAAGATATACAGTAATGCATCGATTAATGATAAGTACCAAGAAATGCAGGTTAGGCAGTTTCATTTTTGTGCAAACATCATAGAGTGTACTTACACAAACCTAGATAGTATAGGCTACTCCACACCTAGGATATATGGTAGCGCCTGTTGCTCCCAGACTACAAACTTGTACAGCATGTTACTGTACTGAATACTATAGGCAATTGTAACACAGTGGTAAATATTTCTGAATCTAAACATAGCTAAACATAGAAAAGTTACAGTAAAAATTCAGTATAAAAAATAAAATATGATATGCCTATATAAGGCGCTTACCAAGAATGGAGCTTGCAGGACTGGAAGTTTCTCTGGTGAGTGAGTGAGTGGTGAATGAATGTGAAGGCCTAGAATGCTGTTGTACACGACTATAGACTTTACAAACACTGTACACTTTGGCTACACTAAATTTATAAAAAAATTTTCTGCTTCAATAATAAATTAACTTTAGTTTACTGTAACTTTTTGGCTTTGTAAACTTGGAATTTTTCAAACTTTTTGACTCTAGCAATGGAACTTAAGCTTAAAACACAGACACACTGTATAGCTATACAAAACTATTTTTCTTTCTTTATATCCCTATTCTGTAAGTTTTTCTATTTCACTCTTTCAACTTTTTTATAAAAACGAAGACAAAAACACACATTAGCCTAGGCCTACACAGAATCAGGATCATCAATATCACTATCTTCCACCTCCATACTTTATCCCACTGGAAAGTTTAGGGGTAATAACACGCATGGAGCTGTCATCTTCTATGATAACAATGCCTTCTGAAATACCTCCTGCAGGACCTGCCTGAAGCTGTTTTACGTTTGTTTTTATAAGTAGAAGGAGCACTCTAAAATATCGATAACAATTATAAAATGGTAAATACATCACTATGTGACAGACATTTATTATCAAGTCTTATGTACTATACATAATTGTATGTGCTAAACATTTGTATGACTCAGTGCAGTAGGTTTGTTTACACCAGCATCACCACAAACGCGTGAATAACGCCTTGCACTATGACCACATTAGGATGGCTATGCCATCACTAAACAATAGTAATTTTTCAGCTCCATTATAATCCTATGGGATCACTGTTGTATATGTGGTGTGTTGTTGATGGAGAGGTTGTTCTTGGAGCATGACTGTAGACAGGAAGATGCTTTTTCGCAAACAGACAAAAAGACATCATGAAATTAAATATAAATTTCTGCATTTGAGAGTTACTTGAGCAGCTTAGAGACAAGAAACTAGGATTCAAAGACCCGAGTCTTTTACAGCCAAGGCCAAAGTCATTTGATATTGTCAAATCTCAGTTGTTTCATTTGAATGAGAATGGTCACGATAATACTAATCTCAAAATGTTGTTGGAAAGATGAAATTAAAGAATTTATGTGGAAGACCTCTATAAACTGGAAAGTTTTATTCACATGGTAGCTGTCATTACTATTTTAATCTACTAGATTGAGTTACACAGTCTGTGCCACAGAGATACAGGTACTCTGCATGTGGAGGAGCAGATGGTAAAGAGGGGTGATAACCCCACCTCTGAAAGTGATTTGCTGTGTGACCCTGGACAAGTCATTGAACCTTCAAGGCTTTCATTGCTTCTTTGCCCCTTTTTATTTAGCAGACTAATTGTGAGTTTCTACTGAAGTAATAACTGTCACTCAGAAATCTACAAAGTACTCTACAAGTGTAAAACATTGTCATTAGTGTCAACAATGTGTTGCATTTGATTTTACCAAAATGAAATTATAATTTTTTTCATTTGTTGGTTATGTATAAACAATTTTTTTCTTTATTTAATTCATACATACTAATTAAAAATAATATGTGACTTAAAAGGAAAGTTCCCAGTATTATTCTCTTGCTCAGGATTTGGCTAATGAAATATGAGAGAATCTCTGCTATCATTTTCATTTGGAGTCAAAATTGTCATAATGTTAAAACCACAGCTGAAGGAAATTTCCCATTGAAATGAAATGGCATTTGTAACTAGGTCATTAAGGGTGGTTTCTTTAGAAAGGATTGTCTAAAAAAAAAAAAAAAAAAGACAATCACATGAGTCCTGAAATAGGATTTTAATGGTGCTACATGGCCCAGGGAGCCAAAAAGGCATTGAAAGGAATTTTTCCAGTTTTTTGTTTTTTGATCCTAAAGTAGTACATATGAGATATAACAATGATTTTAAAAAATAAATGTGCCCATAGAAACTTAAAAATAGTAGAGTAAAATAATAAGCATCATATGTTTCTAAAAACAAATATATCAATAACTAACACTCATATTCCCCCGTTCCTTGATTACTTTTTATTTTCTTAGGAAATTTCTTGGTGCAAAAATGCTACAGCTTTCAAAGCATTCACTCCTTGATTCAATTTCACCATTTTTAGTTTATACAAAATTATAGCAATAAATCGTATGATTTTCAAACTTATTTAGCTTGTACTGAGTTTTTAGGAATTCTAGAGTAATTATTAATTGAGATGTGACATAAACACTTATACATAAAAAGGCAAACCCAGCTTTATCACCACATTCAAAATAGTGTATTAAACTTTGAGTTAAAAAACCTTTAGCTTATTGTTGAAGACGAGTTTAATGGTAATTCTAGTTTTTCATCTTTGCCGATAAAATGGGGTGTTACACTAGCATGACGTGGGATAACCAAACTTCTGACGAGTCATTTGCAACAACATGGATGGAACTGGAGGTCATTATGTTAAGTGAAATAAGCATGGCACAGAAAGACAAACTTTGCACGTTCTCTCTTGTTTGTGGAAGCTCAAAATTAAAACAGTTGAAATCATGGAGATAGCGAGTAGAAAGACAGTTACCAGAGGCTGAGAAGGGTAGTGGGTGGGGTAGGGGGAAAGTGGGGATGGTTAATGGGTACAAAAAATAGAAAGAATGAATAAGACCTTAGTATTTGTTAGCACAACAGGGTGACTATTGTCAATAACAATTTAATTGTATATTTTAAAATAATAAAAGAGTATAATTGAATTGTTTATAACACAAAGGATAAATGCCTGAGGGGATGGATACCCCCCTTACCATGATGTAATTATTATGCATTATATGCCTATATCAAAGTATTTCATATACTCCATATGTACCTACTATGTACCTACAGAACTGAAAAATAAAAAATCAAAAAAAGAAAAACTGTAGGTACTTTAAGATGTACAGAAATGAACACACACACACACATATTTATCTTGTCCTTTTGAAGCTTATGAACATGGAAACCGTTTCAGTATGAGTGTTAATTGTTAACACCCTGACAAGTAGAAATAAATATACCACTATTTTCCCTTATTCTAATCATCTTAACCTTTCTTTTGCCATTTATACTGACTTCCACATGACTGTTAAGTTCAGAAGTTCGACCTTTATTTTCACCCCTACTCACCCACTACCACTTCCATTGTGGCCATTGCCACCATTACCAACATGCCTAACAGAAATACAGAGATACAACACACAGAACTCCACCTGTCCCATTCTTCAATAATCCTGCTCGTGTTACCAATTCTTAAGTGAGTAGTGAGTGAAAGAGCAAAACCCGTTGATTGTCTAGGAGTTATTCACAAGAGCAAAAGTTACCACTACTAATTGCAGTTAAATCTCACACCCTCTCCCCCTTTTTAGTACAAATTGTAGTCACAGATTGTAGCAATGCTATTTTGGTTATAACACTTCAAAGCATTGCACTCCTCATGTTTTTTCTAGACCAATGTTTTCCCAAAAGTATATTCATGGAATGCTTTATCCTGGGAAAGCTCTACCAGGAAAATTTTCTTGGAAAATTCTTTTGTTTTTGTTTTTAGAGACAGAGTCTTGCTCTGTCACCCAGGCTGGATTGCAGTGGTGGAATCATACCTCTCTGCAGGCTTGAACTTCTGGAGTCAAGTAATCATCCTACTTCAGCCTCCCAAGAAGCCAGGACTACAGGTGAACACCATCACACCTAGCTAATTAAAAAAAAATGTTTTTGTAGCGTTAGAGTCTCACTATGTTGCCCAGGCTTGTCTTAACCTCCTGGCCTCAGGTGATCCTCCTGCCTCAGACTCCCAAGAAAATTCTGAATATTCCTCTCCTGAAAAGTCAGGAGTTAACATCTATTAATGACTCTTGCAACAAAGGAACCTATTTTGTGTAACTCAGCATTTCCTAAGTTTATTTGACCATTGGACTCCTCACTGACCTTACTTAATGGGCAGCTATGAACATCCCTCAGACCTTGTATTTCCAGGAAAGACACTCCGGTAAATGCTTCTCTTGACTGACAAAAGAGAGAATCCATTTAGATGAATGATTCATCCTCCCTAAACTTGAAAGTCTTAATAGTCAGCTCCGGGAAGAGGCGGGGGCACCACAACTAAATGAGAGTCGAGAAGGAAAGGGTTTATTGGAATCACAAGACTGCTTGATCAGTGATAAGCATTCCACTTACTGAAGAAGAGTAGACTCTTCCTGTCAAGATCTTGTCAATCTTGGCAAGAGCTGGGTTATGCTGTGGATGAAGCTGGGGAGCCCTTTGACTGCATTTTTTGTTCCTGCTGTATCTCTTGTCAGTGTTTCAAGGCTGTTTGGGGCACTCGCTTGGTGCAATATGACTTAAAAAATAACAAACTTATTTTCTAATTAAAATTATTTTCTGATTTATATATTTTATGTGGTAAGATAGATGTAAAATTTACCATTTTAACTAAATTTAAGTGAAAACTAGCAATGTTAAGCCACAATTGTTCAAATACCCCTAAGTGTGGCACAGTTTCCTTGTTCTCTTTTTCCCCCAGGTGTTCCGTGACTAAAAAGAAAGCTGAATTTGTCCTTTACTTTCACTTTAGAAAGGATATGAATGTGCCAATCTTTATGGTCACCTTTTTTGTTTTTAAAAGATAGTTTTTTAAAAGTTGTTTTAACATTTTACTGCTGGAGATAAATTTGGCATTGATTTGATACATATTAGTATAAATATAGCCCTTAAGTAATGCAAGATTTAGAAATATTTACAGAGCTAGCATGATTAAATTGACTTCAACCTTTTATGGCTTACTGAGATACTTTCAAGTTCTTTTGGTAGAAAATTCTCACAAGAAGCAGAGTTTCTGGCCTGGTGGTATTGCTGACAACCTGCTTATCTAGTGCCTTCTATTTACACATGATGGTGGGAATTCTGTGGTTTGGATAAGAGAGATTTACATAAACATCTTTGGATCAGGGCATCAGTAGAGCTGGTGTTACTAAGGAGAAGGCTATACAAAATTTATGCATGAAAAATGAAAACTAAATCATATCTCTAAAATGGTGCTTCAACTGGATTCATCATTTTGTCTTATTTCCTTCTTCTGCCATGAGGATACACCTTATCTGATGTAGTTCATAGCATGACAATCCTGGCAAACACATAAAAATAAAAATATTAAGTGATGCACAATTCCATATAAAAAGGCCAACAGTCCCAAAGTTCAAAACCAAGTTCAAAGGAGGTCTCCATGTGCATCAATACAGAAAATTTGGGCTGCTATGGGAAACAAGGGGATCAGCTTACTTCTTACACAATAAAAAGCCAAATTAGCACAGCTACATAATGTAGATTTTTCTGCTACATGTAGAGAGGACATATTTGGCAATTTAATAGGTTCTCTTCATCTTTGCTGCTCAAGGAACTGTGGAGCTGACTGAATCTAGAAAAGCCAAGATAATGTCCGAGTAATAAAAACAGGATCTGTGATCGTCTAATCCATTGATAAGCAAATGGCATCCTTGCTCCCCATTCTGCCCTATTTAAGAAGATCAATTTAATTTTGGAGCAGAAGAAGTTCCAACTAAAAGGCCAAAGATGACAAATTGCATTAGTTTAAAAGACCCATACACCGGCTTAGGAAGCTGCTTTGAGAAACATACTATAAGAGGCAGCTGGACAGAGAAAATACACGAAGCTGTTACTTCTTTGCAGACATCTCTAATTGGCAAAGACAGTTCTAGGGCTTTTTCGTTTTCTTTTCTTTTCTTTTCTTTTTTTTTTCCCCCCCTGAGATGGAGTCTCGCTCTGTTGCCAGGCTGGAGTGCAGTGGTACAATCTCCGCTCACTGCAACCTCTGCCTCCCGGGTTCAAGCAATTCTCTTGCCTCAGCCTCCTGAATAGCTGGGACTACAGGCGTGTGTCTCCATGCCCGGCTAATTTTTATATTTTCAGTTGAGATGGGGTTTCACTATGTTGGCCAGGCTGGTCTCGAACTCCGGACGTCGTGATCCGCCCGCCTTGGCCTCCCAAAGTGCTGGGATTACAGGCATGTACTGCTGTGCCAGGCCTCTAGGGCCTTTTATATCCACCAAGCATATGTCAGCAGTAACTGAGGGACAGCAAAGCCCAAGAGCTGTCCTGGGAAGTGAGAGAATATTGTAACTATGATGGGAGGCAAACAAACAAGAAAACAACCACCACCCCTCCCCCCACCACACACAAAATCCTCATGTGCTGAAAATAATACTCCTGTGCACCTTTCATGCCCATGACAGATCCTGGTTTCTAAGGCTCAAAAAGTACACTGCTACTCCCTGGAAGTGATTACAAAAAGCATCCTCAGCCAGAACCTACTTGCTCAGGCAAAGCTCTCTGACCTCTAACAGATTTAAGGGGTGCGCAGTGAATATGGTGATGGTGATTCCCATGCTCATTGTTTCCTTGATTTCAAGCAGGAATAGAAAACATCCCCGGGACATTTTCTTCCCTTTATTACAGAAGAGGTGTTTCTTAAAACTTGATCTTTTCCTTATTTCTCTGGAGTTGGAGACCTTGAAGTAAACATCTGAAGTAAAAGCACTCTGGGAAAAGTCAGACCAAATTTGATGTGAGCTTCTCCCTCAGGTTTCCCATGTGTTAAGGTGCCTGATTGCTGTCCAAGAAACTGGTCCTCTCCTGCTGGTCCTCATCCCCCTTCTGGGATTTTATATTCACCCATGGTTCCCCTGCCAGGTGGACAGTCATGATCACCAACTACAGAATTGTTTTTCTCTTCTTTTTCTTTTTGATTAGAAACAGGAAATAAGTTTATTTTGAGCTCTCCAAACCAGGAGCAAACATCAAGAAGAAGAAAAAAGTATATATAAGCACTGTGAGCAGAGAAGTCCTTTAATACACACTGTGTGCAGAGTCAGAGCGGAGACGCTGCTATAACCAATAGCCCCGGACTGGAATAGGCTTGTTGGCATTTATTGTAATTTACTGATTCTATTACCAAGCACAGTCCTCCATCTGGATAATATGTAGACCTTTTTTTTTCCTGGTAATAGCAAAGGTCTGCAGGTAATATCCTCTCATTTCCTAGGAAGAAATTTCTGCAGAATTACCCCAACCACAGGCAAGCACTACATTACTTGTGAAACAAAGCTGAATTTTATTAAAAATATTCTTCAAGGGCAAGTAAAAGTTATCACTTTTGATTATTTATAAATTTAGTTTTATAAAACATATATTTTTCTCAATTTATCATACCCTCATGCAAAGAAAAAACCTATTTTGTGTTTTTCTTCTTTAATTAAACATGTGTTTGAATTATATTGGAGCTCAAGGTCTTCAGAAAAGCCAGGTGGGGATTATTTCTACTGGAAAGTTGAATAATTTAAGAGATTTGTTCCCATGTCAATTGTCAGAATAAATGTAAGCGTATCTTGAATCTGACTTCTTTAGGTATGTCATACAAAGGTTCTGTTTGTAGTTTTTTGTGAACCCATAGAAAGAAACTTAGAGTTCCACTGATATAAAAAACAAGTACTTCACTGAACTGGAAAAGACTGGTGAGTTCTAGCCCACTTTTGAAGACCCGGTGTGGCTCTCACCATTTAAAAAAATCATTTTTGCTCATCAGATGAATTAAAAACTTTTATTAAAAGAGCACATATAACATACTCGAGCAATAAAAATTTTTTCACTTTAAAAGACAAATATAAGTACAGAGAAAAATAATTCTGCATAAATAAGAAAGATAGTTGTCATAGAAAAATCTGTAATCTAGTGATAATTTTATTCTAATATTGGAAAGCTTAAATGTTTGATAAACACAACATGTATTTAAGCATTTAAGAGGCTCTTAATTTGCATCTAACAACATTTCATTAAGCAGAAGTAGGTAGGCAAGAAAATTATTTTCTTTCCTCCAAGCCATTGCACTTGCTTAAGAGAAAAATAAAATTAGTCCAGATGATCTAAAATAGTGGTAATGATATCATACATTTGTCTTACACTTTGCAGCTTATAGAATACTTTCCCAGATATTATATTATTTAATTTTCCATTTTTTAAGTTGAAATGATTATTTTACTCACTTTACAGTTTAGTAAACAAAAATCTAGGAGAAACTAAGTAAATTATGAATTATAACAAACAAACGAAATAACTAGTATCTCAGAATCACTGGTGTTTCTATTGTGTTAAGAGGCAGAGGATTTTGGTAAATCTATTTGTTTCCCCAAAAAATATGAGCAATGGCCTAGCCATCAAGATAAATGACTGTAGTCCTTTGAGCTATAATCATATAGCTCAGTATCCATTAGCATATGCTATGTCTAAATATGCTGCTACCAACTGTGGAATAATTGTTGTTTTGTTTTCCTTGGCCAGTTCATTCAACTATAATATCTTGGCATAGTACTCCAAGAGAAGTAAAACATTTCTAAAGAAATTGAACTAGGCCAGATGCAGTGGTTCACTCCTATAGTCCCCACACTTTGGGAGGCTGAGGCGGGCAGATCACTCAAGGTCAGGAGTTCAAGATCAGCCTGGCCAACATGGCAAAACTCTATCTCTACTAAAAATACAGAAATTAGCTGGGCGTGGTGGCACGTGCCTATGATCCCAGCTACTTGGGAGGCTGAGGCAGGAGAATCGCTTGAACCTGGGAGGCGGAAGTTGCAGTGAGTTGAGATCATGCCACTGCACTCCAGCCTGGGCAGCAGGGCGAGACTCTGTCACAAACAAACAAACAAACTGAACTAATTAGATTCCTTATTTAACTGGAAAAATTAGCTGCCTGTCACAAAAAGTGAAAATTACATCTGTGAAAACTATTACATAATAGAAAGCCTATTTAGAATCAATAACAGTAAATAAACTTGGCTTACCTGGTGTTAACATAAAAATTACGTAGTAGTGCTTTTGGCTCTACTATTTTTAAACTCTATCTTTGACCAAAGAACTATAGACTTGAATCTCAAAAAAAGTATCATATATAAGACCATAAAGAGAATAGCAATTGATAGAAGTTAGGCAACTAACATTTAGATGTATTTTTTTTATTTCAAGCATTTCCTTCGGAGTTTGCACAATCTGTTCAAAAGTCATGGATGCCATCAGTTTGTCATTGTTCAAGTGATTTGTAAGAAATTTCAGTGTTTAGGTAAAATTGCATCATGTACTTTAGTTTGCGATTTCCTTTGAGTGTGTACACCCCGAATTGCTTGTCTGATTTTCATTCTCAAATATTATTTGTTGGAGGTTATCTGTACTTAAGGTCAGATATTTATTTTCTATTTTTTTGTTGAGAAAAAAAATCAAAAAGAAAAACATGATTGTTTAAAAAAATCATTCATAAAACCTCAGTTTTTCATGACTAAAATATAGCCCAGGTAAACTCAATTTCAGGATGCAGTACCTTATTTTCACCATGTTAGCCTTTCCCCTGCTCCTCCCTTATCCCCAGGGAGTAATGATCAATCAACCTAAGCTGAACTCCCCTCCTGTTCAGCTCTGGATCACATAGGTGATCCTGAAAACCTCCCTCCTATTAATTTGCCAACAAGATTTCAAATAAAACCAGAGCTGAAGAGGCAGGAAATGAATACTCTAAATAGTTGACTCTTCTGAGAGTTGAGAATCAACCCTGTAAGTACCAGAAAGTAGGAAATTTATCGAATGAAATTCTTTTTAAAAGACAGTCTCACACTTCTCTGCCTTGTAAATAGAATATTGTGAAGGTAACTTACGCTATTCTTGTTTTGAGGGTAGGATGGATGGAAAGCTGCTTTGGTGAAGTGGAAACAGAATGGGATTGGAGCCCTAGGCTCCATTATGACTATGACACTTTCCAGCTGTGTGGCTTGGATTTGTGTCTGTGGCCAAGTTTATTTCTCTGTAAAAGTGGACCCAATAGCATATCTCGCTAGGCTGCCAGTGAACCACTGAGATGATTTTTGCTCAAGTACCCACAGCCATACCTGCTACATTCTGACTAACTAACATGGTTATTTCTTCTCTGAACCCATTCCTTCAGATAACCAGTGTGTTTTAGGATTCTTGGATCTTACTTGTAGAGATGAAGAGGAGCTTGTGGAGCTCTGGACCTCTTGAGTGGTGACTCAGTTGTCACCCCAGGCCTAATGAACCCATGTCAGGCTGAAACATCCAGCTCTTCCCATCTCCCATGGCTTTCTCATCTTCCAAAAAAATAATTTTCTTCATTGCTGTCAACAGCCTTCAACTTGCTCCCACCAGTCAAAACATCATCTATTATTACTTCTTCATAACTAACAGTGAACACTCAAGGCATCTTGCATTCATCTGTTTCTAACATGATGTGTGTTCCTGGATGACAAGCGTTCTTGGGATCCTGAGTAAGAGATTGATTGTTAATCAGACAGTTCACGTGCTAAAAAGCAGCATTAGTAGTGTGCATGTACATGCAGTTTTAATTTATTCAACAAATATTTATTGTAGGCCTACCATGTGCTTCATACTGTCCTATGTGCGGGGTATATAAACAAAGATATCAGCTCTTGTGGGGACTACCTTCTAGAAGAGTGAGACACACAGTTTACACAACACTAAGTATATTAGGGGGTGATGAGAGTTGTGTAGAATATAGATCAGTGCAAAGGGACAGAAAGTGCTGGGGTGGCAGGACTGTTGCGATTTCATGTGGAGTGGTCAGAGAAGGCCTCAGGGAGAATGTGACAGATATCTTGGAGGAAGTGTGGAGGTAAGGCATGCAGATACTAGGGAAAAGCACTCTGGGCAGTGGAAACAGTGAGTGTAGAAGCCCAGATGCAGGGCCGTGCCTGTGGTGTGAATCCCAGGGGCCTCAAGTGGCCTGATGTGGCTGGAGCTGAGGAACCACAGAGGAAGCAGTAGGGAATGGGGACAGACAGGGGAATGGCCATGGCAGGGCAGACAGTCAGGGCTTCCACTCTGGATGAGGTGGGGCCGGTGCAGGGTTCTATGAATGGAAGAGTAATTTGAACCAGGGATCCATGAATTCTACAGGCTGCCCTGATGGTGGAGGCAGGCATAGCAGTGGAAGTTGTGGCAAGGCCGGGAAAATGGCGGCTCCTGGGGAGAAGGAGAAATGAAACTGTGAAGGCAGCGGTCAGACTCTGGGTGCAGTAACGGCTGACGCACTGCTCAGCAGCCAGCCAGGGCACGGTGCTGGCTTCACAGGAATTCTTACAAGAACTCAGTGAGGCAGCTACCACTATGGATTCCATTGAAATGGAGAATCTAAACAACATCCTGTCAAAATTGCCTCATTGACTCATAATAGATCACCTGTTAAGCTAGCTTTTGGTGTGCAAGAATGGTATGAAGGAAAAAATCTTTGAATAAAAATTATAGTACGTTAATGTTAAAGTATACCTACCACTACGAGACTAAAAAGATTCTAGTGTATATTTTACGTAAAACACTGCTTCTTGGATTTGATGAACAAAACTGCCAGACAACACAACATGTACAGTGAGAATGTAATTTCATCAACAGAAGACACAAAAATAATGCCAAAATTTCACATGAGATATCATAAAAGAAGTCCAGAGCTCTAAATGTGAGGACCAATACAGTGATAACACTGCTCCAGCTGAGGAACCATCACCATGTGCCACACCCGGGCAACAAGTGGTGCTGGAATTTTAATTCCTTCCAGAAACACATGGCAGCTGGCGTCTAAGGCCATCTGTAGTTATGAAAGTTACTTTAAAAGTTTGTCCAAAATAAGCTGCATAAATAAGTGGTGTTTTTTTCCTGACTCGATGATTTCTGGTTTTTACAATGTTCAAACTGCATGTTTTGTTGAGCATTCATAGGAAATTTGATACAATAATTGTATTGAAGGAACTTAGGATATCATTAAAAAGTAGGTTAATTTGCAGCTGCAATGAGCTTTTGTCATATATCATTATAGCTCTAATATATGATATTTCATTAATGTTCACCCATTTATTTCTTTTTAAAATAAATATTTCTTATTGAAAAAATATATATCCAAGTTTTATAGAATTTTCTTGGTACATTCTGGTTGTCCACACAAGAAAGATGATTAAGTACTATATCAACAAGCATTATTATCATAAGAAGTCTCTACTTTATGAATTAAATATATTTCAACAAAACGATGTCAGTCCCTTCCTTTACCATGTTTTAGCAAATTAAAGAGTGGGATAGGGTTTCATTTGTAGAGAATCATGAAATGTATACTCCTTACATTTTAGTTATACCAACAGAAAACAACATGACCAGGAACTTCAATCATGTTTCAGCAGTTTTCTTTTCCTTCATATTTTCTGTTTAAAACATCAGTAACAGATGTATTAGGAACGTATAAGGCCATTCTAAAGGTCTCACGAATGCTTAGGCACACTTGAGTCTTCCAAGGGGCAGTGTAATACATCTTTCATTTGATTGCAATATTGGGGGAGAAATTCAACTTTAGTTAATTTACTGTATATTTTGTGCTGAAACCGTACGTGTGAAGAGGAAAATAGCTGTCTGGGTGACTGAGGATCTCAGCCCTTTTATCAGGATTAAATCCTGCATATGGCTGATATCCAAACACCTGAGGCACATCAGCAATCTTGGAGTACTGGGTACAGCAGGGTGTTATCAGATGAAGTGGTAGGAAGGACATCTAGGTGAACAAATGTTCAGTGGAATATGGAGTCATATTCCAGTGATACTGGAGAGACCAGCCTGACACACTGGGCAGCCTTATTCTGTATTCCCAGATGCAGGATTCTTGATGCCCAGCAGAAAATAACCAAAAATTGTCATCTAATGAATCTGAACAATAGTAGAAGCTATGGTTTTTATTAATTTACCTAGAGTTGATGTATTTTCTCTTTTAAATAATGTCCTATTAAAAAGTCATCAGATTACTGGAGAGTCTCCAATCCTTCTGTGACATTTACTGAGTTATACCCGCATCCACACTTCAGTAGTGCACTGCTCTTTTGTAAGCCTGTGCACCTCTGTTTCCACTGATTGAATTGTTTGATTGCCAGTAGTCAGTTGTATCTATTCCTGTTCAATTGTATTTTTAAAATCATAATTGCATAATTTAGTAAAACATCCTATAAACAGATACAATCTGAGTGTGACAAGAGTTGTCATTTCTGAAAACCAAGGAAATATTTTACAAAAGCTAAAATGGTGAAGTTGCCAAGAAATAGAAAACTGCTGTTCAATTAGGTGTTGATATAATGTAAAAGACTGGAGGAAAACATTATGAAAATCATGGATTTTCTACTCAACTTACTTTACAAGAATCTTTAAATTTTTATTCTACTTTGAAGTTGTCCAAACTGATAGTAGTCATAGATGATGCATTTTGGATATGGTTTCTATGAAAATGGTGATTTGGTTTTTTAACTGATGGATTGTTATTGAAAGTGCTTTGCTCGACTTTAAAATGTGGTTGAATGGAAGTACATTTGTATATTTTAGGCTAAAACAGTGTTCAGAGTTATATATTATCTGCTTTATCCATCTTAACTTTTAAAATTAATTAACCAAACTATTGGCCCAACAGAAGTTCTCTAAGGGGCATCTTCTGACCCACAAGCAGGGTCACTGTGGGCTAATATAATAGAGAAGGTGTTTTGCAAGAGTTCTTGTGTAGGAAGAACTGAGATATTGGGTGGTCTTTGAACTCTCTACTCCCATAAAGTGTATTTGAATGGCCGAAACTTTTCCTGAAATAACTCAATGTTCAGAAAGCTTTGGAGGCATATCGCAGATCTGCCAGTGGTTTTCTGATTTTCCATCATATATGATCCCAAGCTTTATAGGACCCAGAATAGGTATAAGCATGGAAGCTGCTCTCACAGCAAAGCAAAGCAAAGTGAACACTCATATTTGTTGAAAATTAAAGGTAAGCATTCTCTCTCTCTTTCTTTCTTTCTCTTTCTTTCTTTTCTTTCTTTCTCTCTTTCTTTCTTTCTCTCTTTCTTTCTTTCTTTCTTTCTTTCTTTCTTTCTTTCTTTCTTTCTTTCTTTCTTTCTTTCTTTCTTTCTTTCTTTCTGTCTCTCTCTCTCTCTCTCTCTCTCTCTCTCTCTCTCTCTCTCTCTCTCTTTCTTTCTTTCTTTCTTTTTTTCAAAAAATGATTTAGGGTTTTAACTGAATCTGTAACTTAATAATGCAGTGTTTTTCCAGTGGAGGTTTTCTCATACTATACAAATATATTTAAATTGGCTATGGCTAAAGGGAAGGTGCAGAGGCAATTCTGCAAGATTATAAAAATAAAATAAAAATATAAAAGAAACAATATAGTCATGTTGTATATAATTACCAGTTTACTATGAACTAGTTTGAGAAATACAAGCCAACCAAAAGAAAAAAAAAAAAAGATTGGCTGTCAATAAATACAATTTGAATGACTAACTTCCCTACTGCTTTGGGAATCTGTACTGTCACTGATAGCTGTAGTAGATGATTGTTGGAACTGATTTTTAGATCCTTTAGTTTTGTATTTCCCCGTTATTATCCTTCTTGCCGTCTGCACATGTGGAAAAAATTAGATTCACTGAAATGGGAAGGGAGACACTTAGAAGGGGAAAGACTTCCTCTGTCAGCCAATTTCATAGGAAATTAGCAATATCAAAATAACATTAGTGATCTTCTGGTCACCTAGATTAATAATCACCAAAATGATGAATAGTCACAGTATCTTTTCCTTTCTCTCTAATGATGATAAAAAGTGAAAATTTATTTTAAAAGACACCAACATCCATTGAACAGTCATAGCAGGTGACTGCACACAAGGAGGATGCTCTCAACCAGACAGAGTTTTGAGTCTGGACTGAGAACACAGAATATTTCACCAATCACTGTATGATATATCTGTAGCTTTATTTTTTTTTTGTTTTTCATTTATCAAGAGACATACATTTTACAAAAGCAGAATTAATGCAGCAACATATATTTTTATGCTTTCACTGGTGATACCTCAAATTATCTAACTGCACTAGTTCTTTTTTTATTTTTTTGAGATGGAATCTCGCTCTGCCACCCAGGCTGGGGTGCAGTGACGTGATCTCTACTAACTGCAACCTCCTCCTACTGGGTTCAAGTGATTCTCCTGCCTTATCTTCCTGAGTAGCTGGGACTACAGGTGTGCACCACTGTGCCCAGCTAATTTTTGTATTTTTAGTAGAGATGGGGTTTCACCATATTGGTAAGGCTGATCTTGAACTCCTGACCTCAGGTGATCTGCCTGCCTCAGCCTCCCAAAGTGTTGGGATTACAGGTGTGAGCCATTATGCCTGGCCTACATTAATTTTTTAAAAACAGCTACCAGTGACTCATATCCACTTAGTAGTCCAAGTGTCTTAAAGCCCGCCTTACTTTACCCATTTAAAGATAACAGCAAATACATTTTGAGAATGAAAAATAAAATACTAAAACATTTCCTTTCATCCAATTTTTTCAGGAAAACTTAGTATTCGTTTTCTCCACACAATAACGCATTGTTAAATGTTACTTCATTGTTAAAGCTAAAATATACCTGATCTGTGTCCTTAAAGTTTAAAATGATATTTTCATATTGCTAAAGTATAGCATTTAAAAATGTAAAATTCAACAGCACTTCACCAATCTTGGATAGAGCTGTAACCTTTCGGTAAACTGCTTCCCAGAGAAAGAACATGACTGTTTAATAATGATTTAAGTATATTTTCCACTCCTCAATGAAAACATGAAGGCTTGTTCTGACTTTCCATGGGGAACTTCCATTTCTTGTGATCTGGAGAATGTTTTTGGTGGCTAACTTTTTGGGTACTGATTAAGTTTGGGCCCTGGTGTATGTTAAGTAATTAATGAATAATATGCTGGTACAGAATACTATTCCAAAAGATAATATAGAAGCAAAACCCAAAAAGCATTCTGCTGAGTGATGATTTTTAAAACAAAGCTTTAAGAACATCTTGGTAAGAACTTTAGAAAACAGACTCTCAATATCCTAAGTGAAAAATATTATTCAATTACCCATACCTATTGGTATATGTGTGTATTAGTTCATTCTCACACTGCTCTAAAGATAGTAATTTATGAAGAAAAAAGTTTTAATTTCCTCATTTCCCACATGGCTAAGGAGGTCTCAGGAAACTTACAATCTTGGTGGAAGGGGAAGAGGCATGTCTTACATGGCGGCAGGCAAGAGTGAGCAGCAGCAGGGTAAACTGCCTTACAAAACCATCAGATTTTGTGAGAACTCACTCACTATCACGAGAACAGCATGGGAGAAATCACCCCCATGATCTAGTACTTCCCACCTGGTACCTCTCTCAACACATGATGATTAGGGGGATTACAACTGAGATGAGATTTGGGTGGAGACACAGAACCAAATCATATCAGTATGTTTTAGGCATTTACAAAGGTAGAATTGTATTACAGAAGTCAACCAAATATGGGCCCATTGGTGGGGTACAGAATCCTGTCAAAAGGACTTCTCTTAGTGTATTCAATAGAGGAGAGAACTCACTTTGCTTTATTGTACTCTCATGTATTTTATTTATCAAGTCTCCATGTGTTAAAGGTCAAATATATTTCTTTTTTTTTTTTTTTTTGAAAAGTTAAAAATTCCTTAATTTTTTATTCCTGGTACCACTACCACAATTTACAGGGCAATATACCTGATGTAATGAAAAGAAAAAGAAAAAGACAAAGCTACAACAGATAAAAGACCTCAGGAATGTACATCTAATTGACACTACATTGCATTAATCAATAGCTGCACTTTTTGCAAACTGTGGCTATGACAGTCCTGAACAAGAAGGGTTTCCTGTTTAAGCTGCAGTAACTTTTCTGACTATGGATCATCGTTCCTTCTGTGGCAGATTTTTACAGTTCCTCTAATGCATTTGGGACGACTGTCTCAAAGTAACCTGCAGCTTTCCTGACAACTCCTCGCTCTCTCTCCTGCTAAGAACTGTAGCCCTTTTCTGCTGTTTTTAGAACCTTCTGCTACCATATCCACCACTTCCACCACCAGATCCATAACCACCACCATAGGGACTGCCCGAGCTTCTTCCACCAAAACTGCCCCCTTTCATGGGTCCATAATTTGACTGCTGTTGTCCACTATAATTTCCCAAATCATTATAGTTCCCACCACCACCATAGTTACCGCCAAAATTTCCTCCTTCATTGTAACCATCATATCCTCCACCACCGCCACCATATCCACCACCTTGGTTTCCATATCCTGGTCCACCACCACCATAGCCCCCTCTACTACTATAACCAGGACCACCGCCATAGTTGCCACCATCACCTCCAAATCCATTATATCCACCATCACCTCCTCCATAACTACCTCTGCTACCACCACCTCCACCACCATAGCCTCCTCTTCCACCAAAGTTTCCACCACGGCCAAAATTACCTCCACCACCTCCAAAGTTTCCTCCACGACCCATAAAATTGCCAGATCCACCTCCACGACCTCTCTGTGATCCAGCAGACTGCATCTCTTGTTTAGAAAGGGCCTTTTTCACTTCACAATTATGCCCATTAATAGTGTGGTATTTCTGAACAACAATTTTATCAACTGTATCATGATCATCAAAAGTTACAAAAGCAAATCCTCTCTTTTTTTTACTCTGCCTGTCTTCCATAACTTCTATGGTTTCAATTTTGCCATACTTTTCAAAGTAGTCTCTCAAATTATATTCTTCTGTATCTTCTTTAATACCACCAACAAAAATTTTCTTCACTGTTAGATGGGCACCAGGCTTTACAGAATCCTCTCTAGAAACAGCTCTCTTTGGTTCCACTACACGCCCATCAACCTTGTGTGGTCGAGCACACATTGCTGCATCCACCTCTTCAACACAAGAATAAGTCACAAAACCAAAGCCCCTGGAACGTTTTGTTTGGGGGTCTCTCATTACCACACAATCTGTGAGTGTGCCCCATTTCTCAAAATGTTCTCTTAAACTATCATCTGTAGTTTCAAAGCTCAGACCACCAATAAACAGTTTTCTCAACTGCTCTGGTTCCTTTGGATCATGGCCCTCCTCCCCCCGGCGGCGACGGCCACGGCCGGAGTCGGGCTGGGGGCGACCGGGCGGCGGTTTTACCTCCATTTTGAGACCGGACTCGCCTCTTCCAACTCGAGTTCAATATGGGAGGTCAAATATATTTCTTATCTGGAATCTTGAGAGATAGCCACCATGAAAATGCTGCATGGAGATATGAAAAGTCTCTGAGAGTACCACAGCTATGGGCTTTTCTTAAGAATGAAATACAGCCACAGCTATAAGGCTGTTTGATATGCTGCATCTCACGATGGCTATGAGGAGTACATCAGAGCTTTTTACCTTGGAAAAATATAAATATATACATGTTTTTCAAAAGCCTTAAAGTCAAAACCTGGCCATAAAGTGCCTTCTCATTTTACTCTTAATTTAACAAAACATATAAAGGCATCTTCATTGCTTTAAAAGTTTCCATAGAAATCTTCCTTATGCAGTGGTAGGCCTAGATTTTCCACATTCACCCCATTAATAATTCACTGGAATAGATGCCCTGAGAACTTACCAGTATATTTTTAGCAACCAATTTCTGTCTACCTGCATATATATACTCAACTGATTGTCACTTAATTGCATAGTGTGTAGCAATGGGAAATTTTCCAGGAAACACTAAGAGTTAGATGCAAAGTAGAGTTATTGAATTAATAGCAGACTTGAATATTGAGCTAAAAGACTCAGAGTCCAAGAGCTACACCACCTCCAAGGATCAGTTCACTGTCAAGAGAAACAAACAAACTCCCCATCTATTGGAATGGGATGAGTGAAATAGACAAATGTCTTCAAAATACAATGGTCAGTACACTTCCTGTATGGGTTATGTGAGGGCCATTCTATTGTGGTAGGTTGCTTCCCTGTTCCGACCTGGGTCTTCAGGAAATTGGCATAGTTGTAGTAAACCTTGGCATTGTAAGGCAGATTTTGAACGCCCAACCTAAAATTAACACACTTTTAAAAAAAGCAGTAATGAATTCTAATTAGGAGTGTTATCAGTTTACTTCCCATTTCACTTACAGTTGTATTGACCTGTATTTGAAATAGTCTGTTTTCTCTAAGTTAGGACATCTTTAAATTTGTGAATTATATGAGACACTAAACATGCATATATGGAATATGAACAAATGTGCTGTGTATGAACAAAACACCCTTAGCAGGTAAACATACAGCCTTTGTTTGTGCCGACATAGCGGGAGCCTTAGTAAGTCTCTGTCACCTCACCTGAGGCATCTTTTGGGAGCACAGCAAGGCCTAGTGGTAGACCTGAGAGCATATCATACAACAAGAGATGTACATAACCTCACAGTTATCAGGCCAATCGGCTTTCCTAATTTATGGTGCAGGGGGCAGATGCACCCACACTGGGGCTGCTGCACAGTTAGGCCCTGCCAAGGCTGATTACAAACCCTCTTCCTTCTAGGGAGAATTGCAGCATTAGACCAGCCCTTCTTTCCTTTTGTGTCTGTCTTGTGGGCAGGCTTTTTATTCATGGATATTTGATGAAATAGCCTAAGGGATCTCTGAGTGCACAATAAAGAGCCAGAGTAAGAAAAGATTTAGTGGTTTGCATAATGAGAATAGCTCATAACAACAACCTCCTCTATAAAACATGAGATGTAACATCTGGTGCCCTCTATCCTGTCTTCTTTCCCTTTATTCTTTTCCACCATTCTTGTTTCCTTCAATGTGGGAGCCCATGCAATTGGTTAGTGTGAAAGACTCTCTCACTCTTCTCCCAGCTACAAAGTCATGGTTTCCTCCTTGATATGCAGAGTTCTCAGGGGTACCATGATGGAAGAAAAACACATTCCAATCCTAGGGTATGCAAGGAGACTCGCAAAGTTCCTTAGTTACTTAATTTTGGTGGACAGTAATATTGGGCTTAATTGAGAAAATGATCACATCCTTGTCCTGGTAACAATGGGAACAATAGAGCTCAAGGGGAATGGAAGGAAGGAAAAGTGAAGGTCTGTGCAAACCATAGCAGAACCATTAATGAAGGAAAATTCCAGAAGCGAGATGGTTCTGGTCAAATTAATTTTCAAGCTTTTCTGTGTTCTGAAATAATTGATGTGGTTATTCAGTATATATGAAGGGCCTTCTGTGTCCCAGGAGCTGTGCCAGATGCTGAGGACAGTCAGAGATCCTGCCTTCAAGGGTGTACATGGGGGAGAAAATATGGGCAATGACAAAATGGCTGATCAGGGTACCAAGGGAGCACAGAAGTGGATGCTTACCCAAGATGTGGAGAACAGGAAAGGCTTCTGAGAGTCAGTGACAGCTAAGCTGAGGCTTTAAGGAGAGATAAAGTTAGCTTCCAGAAGGGAAGAGGTATCTAGACCAGAATGTCTTAACCAGAAGCCCCAGGGAAAAGAGAGCATGATGCTTTTGAGGGACTACAAGAAATGAAGAGTGGCTGGATCATAGAAAGTTAAGTCTGGAAGTAAAGAGGCCCTAAAAAGTCTCATTTTTTAAAGTTAATTTTTTATTTGTAATTTTTGTGTTTACATAGTATGCATATATATTTATGGAATACATGAGATGTTTTGATACAGGCATGCAATTCATAAAATAACATCATGGAAAATGGGGTCTCCAACCCCTCAAGCATTTATCTTTTGTGTAACAAACAATAAAATTATATGCTTAACTATTTTTAAATGTATAATTAAATTATTACTAACTACCGTTACTCTGTTGTGCTATCAAATACTAGGCCATATATGTTCCTTCTAACTATGTTTTAATACACATTAACCATCCTCTCAACCCCTCCACTACCCTTCCCAGCCTCTGGTAACCATCTTTCTACTCTCTATCTCCATGGGTTCAATTGTTTTGATTTTCAGATTCCACAAAGAAGTGAGAACATGTGATGTTTGTCTTTCTGTACCTGGCTTATTTCACTTAATATAATGACCTCCAGTTCCATCCATGTTGTTGCAAATGACTGAATATTATTTTTTTTATGGCTGAATAGTATTTCATTGTCTATAAGTATTACTTTTCTATATCCGTTCATCTATTTATGGACACTTAGGTGGCTTCCAAATCTTGGCTATTGTGAACAGTGCTGAGACAAACATGGGAGTGCAGATATCTTCTTTGATATATTGATTTTCTTTCTTTTGGGTACATGCCCAGCAGTGGGATTGCTGGAAAGTATGGTAGCTCTATTTTTAGTTTATTTGAGGAACCTCCAAGCTGTTCTTCACCGTGGTTGTGTTAATTTACATTCTCACCAACAGTTTACAAGGGTTCCCTTTTGTCCACATCCTTGCCAGCATTTGTTCTTGCTTGCCTTTTGGACGAAAGCCATTTTAACTTGGATGAGGTGATATCTCATTGTAGTTTTGATTTGCATTTCTCTGTTGATCACTGATATTAAGCACCTTTTCATATGCCTGTTTGCCATTGAGAAATCTTTATTCAAATATTGTGTCCATTTTTAAGTCAGGTAACTAAACGTTTTCCTAGAGAGTTGTTTGAGCTCCTTATATATTCTGGTTATTAATCCCTTGTGAGATGAGTAGTTTGTAGATGTTTTCTCCCATTCTGTGAGTTGTCTCTTCACTTTGTTGATTGTTTCCTTTGCTGTACAGAAGTTTTTTTTTTTTTTTAAATTTTTATTATACTTTAAGTTCTAGGGTACATGTGCACAGAGTGCAGGTTTGTGACATATGTATGCATGTGCCATGTTGGTGTGCTGCACCCATTAACTCGTCATTTACATTAGATCTATTTCCTAATGCCATCCCTCCCCACTCCCAGCACCCCACAACAGGCCCTGGTGTGTGATGTTCCCCTTTCTGTGTCCAAGTGATCTCACTGTTCAATTCCCACCTATGAGTGAGAACATGCGGTGTTTGGTTTTCTGTTCTTGTGGTAGTTTGCTGAGAATGATGGTTTCCAGCTGCATCCATGTCCCTACAAAGGCCATGAACTCATCCCTTTTTATGGTTGCATAGTATTCCATGGTGTATATATGCCACATTTTCTTAATCCAGTCTGTCATTGATGGACGTTTGGGTTGGTTCCAAGTCTTTGCTATCATGAATAGTGTCTCTGTAAACATACACGTGCATGTGTCTTTATGGCAGCATGATTTATAATCCTTTGGGTATGTACCCAGTAATGGGATGGCTGGGTCAAATGGTATTTCTAGTTCAAGATCCTTGAGGAATGGCCACACTGTCTTCCACAATGGTTGAACTAGAGGATGTGGAGAAATAGGAACACTTTTACACTGTTGGTGGGACTGTAAACTAGTTTCCTGGCTTTTTAATGATCGCCATTCTAACTGGTGTGAGATGGTATCTCATTGTGGTTTTGATTTGCATTTCTCTGATGGCAAGTGATGAAGAGCATTTTTTCATGTGTCTGTTGGCTGCATAAATGTCTTCTTTTGAGAAGTGTCTGTTCATATCCTTCACCCACTTTTGGATGGGGTTGTTTGTTTTTTTCTTGTAAATTTGTTTGAGTTCTTTGTAGGTTCTGGATATTAGCCCTTTGTCAGATGAGTAGATTGCCAAAATTTTCTCCCATTCTGTAGGTTGCCTGTTCACTCTGATGGTAGTTTCTTTTGCGTGCAGAAGCTCTTTAGTTTAATTAGATCCCATTTGTCAATTTTGGCTTTTGTTGCCGTTGCTTTTGGTGTTTTAGACATGAAGTCCTTGCACATGCCTATGTCCTGAATGGTATTGCCTAGATTTTCTTCTAGGGTTTTTATGGTTTTAGGTCTAACATTTAAGTCTCTAATCCATCTTGAATTAATCTTCATGTGAGGTGTAAGGAAGGGTCCCAGTTTCAGCTTTCTACTTATGGCTAGCCAGTTTTCCCAGCACCATTTATTAAATAGGGAATCCTTGCCCCATTTCTTGTTTTTCTCAGGTTTCTCAAAGATCAGACGGTTGTAGATGTGTGGTATTACTTCTGAGGGCTCTGTTTTGTTCCATTGGTCTATATCTCTGTTTTGGTACCAGTCTCATGCTGTTTTGGTTACTATAGCCTGTAGTATAGTTTGAAGTCAGGTAGCGTGATGCCTCCAGCTTTGTTCTTTTGACTTAGGATTGTCTTGGCAATGCAGGCTCTTTTTTGGTTCCATATGAACTTTAAAGTAGTTTTCTTCCAATTCTGTGAAAAAGTCATTGGTAGCTTAATGGGGATGGCACTGAATCTGTAAATTACCTTGGGCAGTATGGCCATTTTCATGATATTGATTCTTCCTATCTATGAGCATGGCAGGTTCTTCAATTTGTTTTGTCTTCTTTTATTTCGTTGAGTAGTGGTTTGTAGTTCTCCTTGAAGAGGTCCTTCATATCCCTTGTAAGTTGGATTCCTAGGTATTTTATTCTATTTGAAGCAATTGTGAATGGGAGTCCACTCATGGTTTGGCTCTCTGTTTGTCTGTTATTGGTGTATAAGAATGCTTGTGTTTTTTGCACAATGATTTTGTATCCTGAGACTTTGCTGAAGTTACTTATCAGCTTAAGGAGATTTTGGGCTAAGACGATGGGGTTTTTTAAACATACAATCGTGTCATCTGCAAACAGGGACAATTTGACTTCCTCTTTTCCTAACTGAATACCCTTTATTTCTTTCTCCTGCTTGATTGCCCTGGCAGGAACTTCCAACACTATGTTGAATAATAGTGGTGAGAGAGGGCATCCCTGTCTTGTGCCAGTTTTCAAAGGGAATGCTTCCAGTTTTTGCCCATTCATTATGATATTGGTTGTGGGTTTGTCATAAATAGCTCTTATTATTTTGAGATACGTTCCTTCAGTACCGAATTTATTGAGAGTTTTTAGTTTAGCATGAAGGGCTGTTGAACTGTGGCGAAGGCCTTTTCTGCATGTATTGAGATAATCACGTGGTTTTTGTCTTTGGTTCTGTTTATATGCTGGATTATGTTTACTGATTTGCATATGTTGGACCAGCCTTGCATCCCAGGGATGAAGCCCACTTGATCATGGTGGATAAGCTTTTTGATGTGCTGCTGGATTTGGTTTGCCAGTATTGAATTGAGGATTTTTGCATCTTTGTTCATCAGTGATATTGGTCTAAAATTCTCTTTTTTTTTTGTTGTGTCTTTGCCAGGCTTTGATATCAGGATGATGTTGGCCTGATAAAATGAGTTAGGGAGGATTCCCTCTTTTTCTATTGATTGGAATAGTTTCAGAAGGAATGGTACCAGCTCTTCCTTGTGCCTCTGGTAGAATTTGGCTGTGAATCTCTCTGGTCCTGGACTTTTTTTGATTGGTAGGCTATTAATTATTGCCTAAATTTCAGAGCCTGTTTTTGGTCTATTCAGGGATTCATCTTCTTTCTGGTTTAGCCTTGGGTGAGTGTATGTGTCCAGGAATTTATCCATTTCTTCTAGGTTTTCTAGTTTATTTGCATAGAGGTGTTTATAGTAGTCTCTGATGGTAATTTGTATTTCTGTGGGCTTGGTGGTGATATCCCTTTTATCATTTTTTATTTCATCTATATGATTCTTCTCTCTTTTCTTCTTTATTAGTCTTGTTAGGGGTCTATCAATTTTGCTGATCTTTTCAAAAAACCAGCTCCTGGATTCATTGATTTTTTTGGAGGGATTTTTTTCTGTCTCTATCTCCTTCAGTTCTGCTCTGATCTTAGTTATTTCTTGCCTTGTACTAGCTTTTGAATGTGTTTGCTCTTGCTTCTCTAGTTCTTTTAATTGTGCTTTTAGGGTGTGAATTCTATATCTTTCCTGCTTTCTCTTGTGGGCATTTAGTGCTATAAATTTCCCTCTACACACTGCTTTAAATGTGTCCCCGAGATTCTTGTATGTTTTGTCTTTGTTCCCTTTGGTTTCAAAGAACATCTTTATTTCTGCCTTCATTTTGTTATGTACTCAGTAGTCACTCAGGAGTAGGTTGTTCAGTTTCCATGTAGTTGAACGTTTTTGAGTGAGTTTCTTAATCCTGAGTTCTAGTTTGATTGCACTGTGGTCTGAGAGACAGTTTGTTGTAATTTCTGTCCTTTTACATTTGCTGAGGAGTGCTTTACTTCCAACCATGTGGTCAATTTTGGAATAAGTGCGATGTGGTGCTGAGAAGAATGTATATTCTGTTGATTTGGGGTGGAGAGTTCTGTAGATGCCCATTAGGTCTGCTTGCTGCAGAGCTGAGTTCAATTTGTGGATATCCTTGTCAACTTTCTGTCTTGTTAATCTGTCTAATGTTGACAGTGGAGTGTTAAATTCTCCCATTATTATTGTGTGGGAGTCTAAGTCTCTTTGTAAGTCTCTAACGACTTGCTTTATGAATCTGGGTGCTCCTGTATTGGATGCATATATATTTAGGATAGTTAGCTCTTATTGTTGAATTGATCCCTTTACCATTATGTAATGGCCTTCTTTTTCTCTTTTGATTTTTGTTGGTTTAAAGTCTGTTTTATCAGAGACTAGGATTGCAATCCTTGCCTTTTTTTGTTTTCCATTTGCTTGGTAGATCTTCCTGCATCCCTTTATTTTGAGCCTGTGTGTGTCTCTGCACGTGAGGTGGGTCTCCTGAGTACAGCACACTGATCGGTCTTGACTCTATCCAATTTGCCAGTCTGTGTCTTTTAATTGGAACATTTAGCCCATTTACATTTAAGGTTAATATTGTTATGTGTTAATTTGATCCTGTCATTATGATGTTAGCTGGTTATTTTGCTTGGTAGTTGGTGCAGTTTCCTCCTAGCATCGATGGTCTTTACATTTTGGCAAGTTTTTGCAGTGGCTGGTACTGGTTATTCCTTTCCATGTTTAGTGCTTCCTTCATGAGCTCTTGTATGGCAGGCCTGGTGGTGACAAAATCTCTAAGCATTTGCTTGTCTGTAAAGGATTTTATTTCTCCTTCACTTATGGAACTTAGTTTGGCTGGATATGGAATTCTGGGTTTAAAATTCTTTTCTTTAAGAATGTTGAATATTGGTCCCCACTCTCTTCTGGCTTAGAGAGTTTCTGCCGAGAGATGTGCTTTTAGTCTGATGAGCTTCCCTTTGTGGGTAACCCGACCTTTCTATCTGGCTGCCCTTAACATTTTTTCCTTCAGTTCAACTTTGGTGAATCTGACAATTGTGTTTCTTGGAGTTGCTCTTCTCAAGGAGTATCTTTGTGGCGTTCTCTGTTTTTCCTGAATTTGAATGTTGGCCTGCCTTGTTAGGTTGGGGAAGTTCTCCTGGAAAATATCCTGCAGAGTGTTTTCCAACTTTGTTCCATACTCCCCGTCACTTTCAGGTACACCAATCAGACGTAGATTTGGTCTTTTCACATTGTTCCACATTTCTTGGAAGCTGTGTTCATTTCTTTTTATTCTTTTTTCTCTAAACTTCTCTTCTTGCTTAATTTCATTCATTTGGTGTTCAATCACTGATACCCTTTCTTCTATTTGATTGAAATGGTTACTGAAGCTTGTGCATTTGTCACATAGTTTGTGTGCCATGGTTTTCAGCTCTATCAGATCATTTAAGGATTTCTCTACATTGGTTATTCTAGTTAGCCGTTTGTCTAATCTGTTTTCAAGGTTTTTAGCCTCTTTTTGCTGGGTTCGAACTTCCTCCTCTAGCTTGGAGAAGTTAGATCATCTGAAGCCTTCTTCTCTCAACTCGTCAAAATCATTCTCCCTCCAGCTTTGTTCTGCTGATGGCAAGGAGCTGAATTTCTTTGGAGGGGGAGAGGCACTCTGATTTTTCGAATTTTCAGCTTTTCTGCTTTGTTTTTTCCACATCTTTGTGGTTTTATTTACCTTTGGTCTTTGATGATGGTGACGTACAGATGGGGTTTTGGTGTGGATGTCCTTTCTGTTTGTTAGTTTTCCTTCTAACAGTCAGGACCCTCAGCTACAGGTCTGTTGGAGTTTGCTTGAGGTCCACTCTAGACCCTCTTTGCCTGGGCATCAGCAGCAGAGGCTGCAGAAGAGTGAATATTGTTGAACAGCAAATATTGCTGCCTGATCATTCCTCTGGAAGCTTCATCTCAGGGGGGTACCCAGCCATGTGAGGTGTCAGTCTGCCCCTACTGGGATGTGCTTCCTGGTTAGGCTACTTGGGGGTCAGGGACCCAGTTGAGGAGGCAGTCTGTCCGTTCTCAAATCTCAAACTCCATGCTGGGAGAACCACTACTCTCTTCATAGCTGTCAGACAGGGATATTTAAATCTGCAGAGGTTTCTGCTGCCTTTTGTTTGTCTATGCCCTATCCGCAGAGGTGGAGTCTACAGAGGCAGGCAGGCCTCCTTGAACTGTGGTGGGCTCCACCCAGTTTCAGCTTCCCTGCTGCTTTGTTTACCTACTCAAACCTCAGCAATGGTGGGCGCTCCTCCTGCAGCCTCCCTGCTTCCTTGCAGTTAGATCTCAGACTGCTGTGCTAGCAATGAGGAAGGCCCCATGGGTGTGGGACCCTCTGAGCCGGGTGTGGAATATAATCTCCTGGTGTGCCACTTGCTAAGACTCTTAGAAAAGCTCAGTATTAGGGTGGGAGTGACCCGATTTTCCAGGTGTGGTGTGTCACGGTTTCCCTTGGATAGGAAAGGGAATTCCCTTACCCCTTGCACTTCCTGGGTGAGACGATGCGTCACTCTGCTTTGGCTCTTGCTCGGTGAGCTGCACCCACTCTCCTGCACTGACTGTCTGACATGTCCCAGTGAGATGAACCCAGTACCTCAGTTGGAAATGCAGAAATCACCCATCTTCTGTGTTGCTCATGCTGGGAGCTGTAGCCTGGAGCTGTTCCTATTTGGCCATCTTGGAACCGCCCCCTGTGCAGAAGCTTTTTAACTTGATATGATCCCATTTGTCTATTTTTGCTTTGGTTGCCTGTGCTTGTGGAGTATTAATAAATCTTTGCCTAGACCAATGTCTTGGAAATGTTTCCCAAGTATTTTCTTGTACTAGTTTCATAGTTTGAGGTCTTATATTTAAGTCTTTAATCCATTTTGACTTGACTTTTATATATGGCAAAAGATGAGTCTAGCTGCATTGTTCTGCATATGGATATCCAGTTTTCTGGCACTATTTATTGAAAAACTGTCTTTTCCCCACTGTATGTTCTTGGTACCTTTGCCAAAAATGAGTTCACTCTAGGTATGTGGATTTGTTTCTGAGTTCTCTATTCTTTCCATTGGTGTATATGTCTGTTTCTATGCCAGTACCATCCTGTTTTGCTTATGGTAGCTCTAGTATAATTTGAGGTAAGGTCATGTGATTCCTTTACTTTTGTTCTTTTTGCTTAGAATAGCTTTGGTTATTCTGGGTCTTTTGTGATTCCATATAAGTTTTAGGATTTTTTTTTTCTATTTGTGTAATGAATGCCATGGGTATTTTGATAGTGATTGCATTGGACCTGTAGATTGCTTTGGATAGTATGGACACTTTGACAATATTGATTCTTCCAAGCCATGAACATGGAATGTTTTACTATTTTTTGTGTCCTCTTCAATTTCTTGCATCAATGTTTTATAGTTTACATTATAGAGATTTTTTGATTCTTAAGTTAATTTCTAGGTACTTGATTTTATTTCTGGCTATGGTAAATGGGACTACTTTTAAAATTTCTTTTGCAGCTTGTTCACTGTTGGCATGTAGAATGCTACTGATTTTTTTTGTATCTTGATTTTGTATCCTGCAACTTTACTAAAATTTGTTTATCAGTTCTAATTCTTTAGGTTTTCCAAATATAAGATCATGTCATCTGCAAACAAGGATAATTGGACTTCTTTCTTTCTTATTTTGATGGCTTTCATAACTTTCTCTTGTCTGGTTCCTCTAGTTAGGACTTCCAGTACTATGACGAACAGCAGTGGTGACAGTGGACATCCTTGTTATTTTCCAGATCTTAGGGGAAAGGCTTTCAGTTTTTCCCCATTCAATATGATACTAGTGTGGGTCTGTCATATATGACTTTTATTATGTTAAGATATGTTCCTTCTATACTCAGTTTTTTGAGGGTGTTTATCATGAAGAGATGTTGAATTTTATCAAATGCTTTTTCAGGATCAATTGAAATGATTGTATGGTTTTTATCCTTCGTTCTGTTGATATGATGTATCACATTGATTGATTCGCATGTGTTGAACCATTCTTCCATCCCAGGGATAAATCCCACCTGGTCATGATGAGTGATCTTTTTAATGTATTGCTGAATTCAGTTTGCTAATATTTTATTGAGGATTTTTGCATCAATATTCATCAGGGATATTGGCCTGAAGTTTTCTTCTTTTGATGTGTCTTTGGTTTTGGTATTAGGGTAATACTGGCCTCACAGAATGAGTTTGAAAGTGTTTTTTTCTCTATTTGTCACAATACTTTGAGGAATATTGTATTAGCTCTTCTTTAAATGTTTGGTAGAATTCAGTAGTGAAGCTATTGGGTCCTGGGTTTTTCTTTACTGGAAGACTTTTTATTACAACTTCGATCTCGTTACTTGTTACTGGTCTGTTCAGGTTTTGGATTTCTTCATGTTCAATCTTGTGGGTTGTATGTGTCTATGAATTTATCAATTTCTTCTAGATTTTCCAATTTATTGTCATGTAGTTGCCCATAGTAGCCACCAATGATCATTTGAATGTCTGCAGGTTTTTTTTTTTTTTTGAGACAGAGGCTTGCCCTGTTGCCCAGGCTAGAGTGCAGTGGCACAATCTCAGCTCACTGCAACATCCACCTCCCAGGTTCAAGCAATTTTCCTGCCTCAGCCTCCTGAGTAGCTGGGATTACAGGCATGCACCACCATGCCTGGCTAATTTTTGTATTTTTTTAGTAGAGACGGGGTTTCACCATGTTGGTCAGGCTGGTCTCGAATTTCTGACCTCGTGATCCGCCCGTCTTGCCCTCCCAAAGTGCTGGAATTACAGTCGTGAGCCACTGTGTCTGGCCTGCAGTGTCAGTGTCAGTTTTAACATCTTCTTTTTTTTCTTAGTCTGGCTAAAGATTTGTCAATTTTATTTATCTTTTCAAAAAACCAACTTTTTGTTTCATTGATCTCTTATGTTGTTTTCTTCATTTCAATTTTGTTTATTTCTGCTCTGCTCTTTATTATTAATTTTCTTCTACTAATTTTGGGTTTGGTTTGCTCTTGTTTTTCCAGTTCTTTAAGATTCATCATTAGGCTGTCTATTTGAAATTTTTTTTTTTTTGATGTAAGCACTTATAAGCTTCCATTTTAATACCACTTTTGCTGTATCACATAGGTTTTGGTATGTTGTGTTTCCATTATCATTTGTTTCAAGAAAATTTTCAATTTCCTCTTTAATTTCTTGTTGATCCACTGGTCATTCAGAAGCATATTGTTTAATTCCCGTGTATTTATATAGTTTCCAAGATTCCTCTTCTTATTGATTTCTAGTTTTATTCCATTTGTAGTCAGAGAAGATGCTTCATTTTATTTCAATTTTTTGAATGTTTTAAGACATATTTTCAGACCTAAAATATGATCTATCCTTGAGAATGATCCATGTTCTGAGGAGAAGAATGTTATTCTGCAGCCATTAGATGAAATGTTCCGTAAATATCTGTTAGGTCCATTTGGTCCATAGAGCAGATACAAGTTCAATGTTTCTTTGTTCCTGAAATGAGTCTTGTGAGCCACACTGTTTAACAAGCAGCGGGGAGTCAGTGGGGTGCTTTAAATAGAGAAATGAGACCAATAGTTTAATATTTTAGAAGATTTCTGTGAGAGTTGTTGCAGTAAGAAAGGAGAGAGGGAAAGAGAGAGAGAGAGAGAGAGGTGCAACACTGAGATCCAGAACAACAGCAGCAGGTATAGAGAGAAGAGGAGGGATTCAGGAATATTCATAATATTCATGAAGCAAAGTGTCATGACTTCGTGATGGACGATTTCTTGGAGAACAACTCTGCATGGTCAGTCAATTGCCTTCCTCCTTCTTTTCAAATTCCTATTTAATGGAATTTCTTCAGAATAGAAGAAGAATCTTACCGCATCTTTCATTCAAAGTCCTTGATTTTCACAAAAATAAGGACTATTTTTGATGAAGAGTACTGTCAACTAATTGATATTCTTATTTATTTCTACCTTTTATGACATTGACAGAAGAATGCTCTTTACTTTGATTTTCAGATATGAAAAACACAATAGAAAGATCAACAGGATTATTTAAAAACCAGATGTATTATACTTTAATAAGAAAACACATTTTCCATTTTCTAAATTTCCTCTTTTTTGCCCCTGAACAAGTGGAAGTTTAAATTGTTGGTTCATTTTGTAGTTCTTAAGCTAAAACACAAGGCATTTGACATTGACTTTGCTACGTCAACCGAAAAAATCACGCAACTCAAACATTTAGAAAAGAAGAGTTTTATTTCTTATAAAGGGTTACAACTTGCAGGGTGGCTATCCTCACACAGCACAGCTTCCAGCAGAGACACAGCCTGCACTTCCAGGGAGGAAAGGAGGAGACAAGAAACAGTTGGCTAAGTGGACATATTCAACAGGTTACAGGAGGAGCTATGAGTGTTCATGATGGGGGTCCTAATGCATGTGTACTAAACAAACATGTATATTACATGTGTCTTATGTTCACTTTGGGTGGAGACTTAACATTTAAATTTATTACAATTAGACCCTATACAACAAAAGGCGAAGCAGGGACACAAAGACACTCAGTGTGTGTGGCCTCTGCAAACTGTCCAGAACCAGTTCATGGTGGGTAGTCTCTTACCAGGAGCAAGTTACTGAATTCAGTCTCTTGTCCGATCAAAGATGTAGTCATGGCTCATGGAGCAGGGTGGAGGTCAGTTAGTCAAACTTTGGCAGTGGATGAGCTGCAATTGTCTTAATATTCCTTATTTTGAAGCTAGTGCTTATTTAGCTACTAGGAAAAAAGAAAAACCTAGTGGCCATTAAAGCATAGTTTATTCTTTATGTGTAGGGTTGCATGACTTCACTGTTAACTGGCATGGCCTTACATCTTGTATATAATTTGGTGTCTTATTGCCAAAAAGAATCTGTTCCATCAGTTTTATGATTTCTATTTTAACATTAATGATGGTCAGCTGTTGTGTCTACACTGGTGAAGGGAGGGATATAATGAGGCATATCTGACTTTCTATCCTGTTATGGCTGGGAATTCAGGTTTTAAGGTTTCTCTGGAGTACCTTTGGTCCAGAGGTAGTCCATTCAGTCAGTTGGGGGACTTATGATTTTACTGTTCATAGTCAGTTAATATTGTAGGCAGTTTTTGAATTCTATAAAAACATTTTGTTGATTTTTTTCCCTAAAAGGGTCATGTCAATCCTTATGTTAATTTTTATTAAACTTGTTTGGATTTCAAAGTTGGTAATAAAGTGACTTTAAAATAACAATAATTAGGACTAGGCTGTTTATTTAAAGAGATTGTAGTTCTTTGACTTTACAAGAGAATAAGAATAGCAGCTAACATTTATGAATGCCTACTTTTGTGCCAGATGCTGTCCTAACCACTTTACCTGTATTAATTTCTTTTTTTTTTTTTTTTTTTTTTTTTTTTGAGACGGAGTCTTGCTCTGTAGCCCGGGCTGGAGTGCAGTGGCCGGATCTCAGCTCACTGCAAGCTCCGCCTCCCGGGTTTACGCCATTCTCCTGCCTCAGCCTCCGGAGTAGCTGGGACTACAGACGCCCGCCACCTCGCCCGGCTAGTTTTTTGTATTTTTAGTAGAGACGGGGTTTCACGGTGGATGGTCTCGATCTCCTGACCTCGTGATCCGCCCGTCTCGGCCTCCCAAAGTGCTGGGATTACAGGCTTGAGCCACCGCGCCCGGCCCTGTATTAATTTCTTAAATCCTTGTAACCCTATCATCCTAAAATTATGGATGGAAAACTGATGAACAGAGAGGCTGAGTATCTTTCTCAAGGTCACATAGCTGGTAAGTGGCAGAGCTAGGATTTTAACCTAAGTACTTTGGCTCAGTTCCTGCTCCCTCGCTTTAACTAAGGAATTGACAACAGAAAAAAATGACAGATGGACTGAGTCTGTTTGGAAGAAAACTGCCTGGACTTCTTGTTGATTAGCTTAGAGGAAAAGGCCAAGTGAAGGAGCTGGGAGTTGCTAGAGGAAGAAGTTACTGATGACAGTCTCACTTCTGGCAAGTCTCACTTCTGGAAGTCTTAACCAGAGAAATGAGGGAAGAAAAATAAATAAAAGACATCCATTTAGCAAGGAAGAATTAAAATTAGCCTTGCCTGCTGATAATATGATTGTATATCTAGAAAAAGCTAGACACCACCAAAAAACTCTTAGATTTGATAATCAATTCAGTAAAGCTACAGGTTACAAAATCAATGTACAAAAATTGGTAATGTATTTCATACACACCAATAACAGTCTAGCTGAGAAAGAAATTGATAGCAAAAAAAGACAAATTCCTAGGCAGACAGGTTCTGTCTTTCTATTGGTTCCTTCTGAATAATGCCCTTTAACCTATCAAATGGTGCTTTTTCCAAGACCCCCCCATGGACCAATCAGCAAGCATTCCCCCATCCTAAGCCCATCAAAACCCTGGATTCAGCCTCACAGATGGCTACCCGCTTTTGGGTCCCCTCTCACAGCTGAGAGCTTTTTTTTCTGTCATTCAATAAAATTCAACTCTGCCTTACTCACTCTCCAGTGTCCCTGTACCTTATTCCTCTTGGTCCTGGGACAAGAACCCAGAACTTGATGAGCTGCAGGGGCAAAAGATCTGTAACACTCCTGCTTGCTGAGCTGTGGGCAGTGGGAACACAAGAGCTATAATGCTCCTGCTTGCTGAGCTGTGGGTGGTGGGAGTAAAAGACCTGTAACCCTCCCTCCCACTTGCCTAACAATGGGAGAGGAGAAGCCCCTGGGTGCCACTCCCTCCTGCTCACTGAGCAGTGGGAGTGAAGAAGTGAAGCTGGTGGGCACCACTCCCTCCCACTCACTGATATGTGGGAGCAAAAAAAACTGCAACAAAATCAAGAAGGCAGTCCCATTTACAACACCTAAAAATAGGTAGTAATAAATTTAACCGAAGAGGTGAAATATTTCTACAAAGAAAGTTGCAAAAGAATGGAAATAAATTGAAGATGACAAAAACAAATAGAAAAACATCCTATGCTCATAGATCAGAAGAAAAAATGTTATTAAAATGATCATAGTTTCCAAAACGATCTACAGTTTCAATATAATCACCATGAAAACATCAACACCATTCTTCACAGCATTAGAATAATAAAATCCTAAAATTCATATGGAACCGAAAAAGAGCCCAAGTAACCAAAGCAATCCCGAGCAAAACTAGAGGCATATATTTCCTGACTTCAAAATATATAACAAGGCTCTAATAACCAAAGCAGCATTGTATCAATATAAAAATAGATACTTAGATCAATGGAACAAAATAGAGAACCAAGCAATAAAGCCATATGAGTACAGCCAACTGATTTTTGACAAAGCTGACAAGAACTTACATTGGGGAAAGGACACCCTCTTAAATACATTGCGCTAAGAAAATTGGATAGCCACATGCAGAAGAATGAAACTGGATCCCTACCTCTCACCACATACAAAAATAAACTCCAAATGGATTAAAGACTTAAATGTAAGGCCTGGAACTATAAAAATGCTAGACAACAACCTAGGGGAAAGTGTCCTGGACAGTAGTGTAGGCAAATAATTTATGACTAAGATCTCAAAAGCACAAGCAACAAAAACAAAGTTAGACATATTAGACTTCATTAAACTAAAAAGCTTCTACACAGCAAAATAAGTAGTCAGCAGAATAAAGAGACAATCTGTTGAATGGGTAAAAATATTTTCAAAGTATTCATCATACATTAGATTGATATTCAGAATATACAAGGAACTCAGTCAAAGGGAAAAAGCCCAAATAATCCCATTAAAAAGTGAGCAAAGGTCATGAATAGTCATTTCTCAAAAGAAGACATATAAATGGTGAACAGTATATGAAAAAATGCTCAACATCACTAATCAGAGAAGTGTAAATCAAAACCACAATGAGATATCATCTTACCTCAGTCAGAATGGCTGTTATCAAAAAGACAAAAATAACAGATGTTGGTGAGGATGCAGAGAAAAGAGAAATCTTATGCTGTTGGTGTGAATGTAAACTAGTACAACCACCATGGAAAACAGCATGGAGATTCCTCAAAAAACTAAACATAGAATTACCATTTGATTCAGCATTTCACTACTGGGTATCTACCCAAAGGAAAATAAATCAATATACAAAGGAATACCTGCACTTATATGTTTATTGTAGCTCTATTTACAGTAGCTAAGATATGGAATCAACCTATGTGTCCATCAATGGATGAATGGAAAAGGAAAATGTGGTATACTGGAATATTATTCAGCCACGAAAAAAAAAATGAAATCATGTCATTTGCAGCAACGTGGATGGAACTGGAAGTCATTACCTTGAGTGAAATAAGCCTGGCACAAAAAGACAAATATTGTATATTCTCACTCATATGTGGGAGCTAAAGAATTAGAACACATGGAGGTTGAGAGTGGGAAAATAAGTAAGGGAGACCTGGAAGGATAAGCAGGCGGGAGAGAGGTGGGAGGAAGAGAAGTGGGTTCAAGGGCACAAGCATATAGTAAGTTAAAAGGAATAAATGAAGTATTAGATAATAGAATAGGATAACTGTACTTAACTAAAAATGTATTGTACTCTGATTATGAGCACTCTGAATACTCTGATTTGATCAGTGCACATTATATGCACATTACACGTTTTCTCATGTACCCCATAAGTTGGTACACATTTTTAAAATACTCTAATAAAAACCCAAAAATTTGAAAACAAAGATTTTTTTTCAGATAATGTTCTGAAAATGTTTTAGCAACTTAAACATTTTTGCTTGACTTGCATATAAAAGTCTATTCCCCTACACCCTTACAAGCACTGGAAAGTATCAGCCTCTTTCATATGTTGCCAATCTAATGTGTTACATAATTATATCTCATCATTTTCATATTACATTTCTCTGACAACAGTGAAAAGTAAGGTTGCTTGTGTTTTCATACAATATGACTATTTGTATTTCCCTCTTTGATGAACTGTCATTTTCTTCCCCCTTTTAAAATTGTCTTTTTCCAATCAATTTGTAGACAATCTTTGTACATTAGGGCTATCGATTCTTATATGTGTTGCAAATATTTTATTAAAGCATCTTTTACCACATTTTACATCTTATATAATAAAACTGTGCTTTTATAAGTCCTCTGAAAAAAGGGCATTGAACAGGTTATCCCTCAGAGCCTCCAGAAAGAATCAAACCCCAAAACACTTGATTTTGGACTTCTGGCCTCCAGAACCGTGTGAAAAAAGTCATTGTTTTTCTGTATTGTTTTTAGCCACTTTGTGTAGGGCAATTTGTTACTGTAGCCCTAGAAAACTAGTACAATATCTAATTTAAAGGTAATATCAGCAGGGAAATGTTGTACTACGTGTTGGAGCCTGTTTGGAAAATATATTTGGAAAATATGCACTTTCATTGAAATTTGGTTACATTTTTGCATATAAAGGATCATTTGAACTTTAGGACCCAGCTAAGGATGTGCCAGTTAAAATACTAGGAGCTTGATGAAATTTCAAATAAGTGAAAACTGACAGGGAGTGTGGGAAGGAAGAGACCCACCCAAAGAAAACAGAGCACCTGAAAGCAGCAGAGCTGAAACTTAAAAATGGCTGCTTCATTGATTTTCCATGCACACAAGTGAAGTAGCATTGGTAATATAATTTAATATGCTTCCTGGAATGAATTAAGAATTTAATCACAGGAGCAGGTGCAAGATGGTAGAAATGGTTTAAATTTCTGATTTCTATTAAAAAATACAATTTAAATGCAGAATGCTGAGTAAGGTTAGGTTACAAAGACATTACAGTTTAGAAGATCACCATCTTCCTACTGCATTTAAAAGCATTTCTATTACTGCGCTGATATGAATGCCTTTTTACTGGAATTGATCTTTTAGTTCTCATTCGGTTAGCGTAGTTACTCCAATTTATTTTTCAAATGAGAAATATGCAAAACGGTCCTGTGGAAATGTGAAAAGATCAGAGCACTGTTCTGTGATAGCAAGAGGACATATCATATTTATATGAACGAAGCAGAAGTGGGTAACTAAAAGCCCAGAGACACACTGCTTTCCACCATTAAGCTCCACTGTAACATTTCCCACTGTCCTTTTCCCATCCTTCATTTAACAGTGAGCAAGTTTCAGAAAAAAAAAAAATACAAATGGGATAAGTGCAAAACATTCCCTGTATCTGTAGCTTCCAATGTTACTCCCCTCTCCAGAGTCAGGCTTCTGTGTTGACTTTCTTAATGCCCTGGGTTTTTACTTTTAAGGGTTTTAATTGAAGTATGCAAGTGTTGACATATTTTTTCCATAAGGAAATGTAAAGATCCTTGAATTAGGGTTCTTCAGAGAAATGGAACCAATAGGATATTCATATTTATATATCTATATCTATATCTATGGATACTTTCTTTTATTGTGCTTTGCAGAGAGCAGATATTGAGGTTTTTTTTTTTTTTTTTAAACAAATTAAAGGTTTGTGCCACCCCTGTGTTGAACAAGTCTATTGGCACCATTTTTCAAACAGCATATGCTCACTTTGTGTCTTTTCATCACATTTTGGTAATTCTCACAATATTTCCAATGTTTTTATTACTATCGTATCTGTTATAGTGATCTGTGATCTATAAATGAACTTAAACTATAACCGTTGTGTGTTCTGGCTGCTCCACTAACCCGCTGTCCCTTCACCTCTCTCTCCTCAGCCCTCCCTATTTCTGGAGACACCGTGATATTGAAATTAGGTCAGTTAATAACCCTACAATGGCTTCTCAGTGTTCAAATGAAAGGAAAAGTCGCACATCTCCCACTTTAAATCAAAAGCTAAAAATGATTATGCTTAATGAGGAAGGCATGTGGAAAGCTGAGATAGGCCAAGAGATAGGCTTAAAACGAGGCCATTTGTGTCCAACAGTTAGCCAAGTTGTGAATGAAAAGAAAACATTCTTGAAGGAGATTGAAAGTGCTGCTCCAGTGAATTACATGAGTGATAAGAAAGACAAACAGCCTTGTTGCTGCGATGGAGAAAGTTTTATTGGTCTGAATGGAAGACCAAACCAGCCACAACACTTCCTTAAGCCAAAGTGTAATCCAAAACAGTCTTAACTGTCTTCAAGTCTTTGAAGTCTGAGAGAGGTGAGGAAGCTGCAGAAGAAAAGGGTGAAGCTGGCAGAGGTTTGTTCATGAAGCTTAAGGGAAAAAGCCATCTTCATAACATAGAAGTGAGAGGTGAAGCAGCAAGTGGTGATGGAGATTCTGCAGCAGGTTATCCTGCAAAGATCTGGTTAAGATAATTGGTGAAGGTGGCTACACTGAACAATAGATTCTCAATGTAGACAAAACAGGCTTCTATTATAAGGATATGCCATCTAGGACTTTTAGAGCTAGGTAGGGGAAACCAATGCCTGGCTTCAAAGCTTCAAAGGACAAGTTGACTCTCTTGTTAGTGGCTAATATAGTTGATAGCTTTAAGGTGAAACCAATGCTTGTTTACCACTTTGAAAATCCTAGGGCCCTTAAGAATTATGCTACATATAATCTGCTTATGCTCTATAAATGGAACAGCAAAGCCTGGATGCAACACATCTGCTTACAGCATGGCTTACTGGATATTTGAAGCTGACTGTTGAGACCTACTTCTCAGAAAAAAAAAAAAAAATCCTTTCAAAATATTACTGCTCATTGGCCGGGCACGATGGCTCATGCCTGTAATCCCAGCACTTTGGCAGGCCGAGGTGGGCGGATCACGAGGTCAGGAAATCGAGATCATCCTGGCTAACACGGTGAAACCCTGTCTCTAATAAAATAGAAAAAATTAGCCAGGCGTGGTAGTGGGCACCTGTAGTCCCAGCTACTTGGGAGGCTGAGGCAGGAAAATGGCATGAACCCAGGAGGTGGAGCTTGTAGTGAGCGGAAATTGTGCCACTGCACTCCAGCCTGGGGGACAGAGCGAGACTCTGTCTCCAAAAAAAAAAAAAAAAAAAAAAAAAAATATATATATATATATATATATATATAAAACTGGTCATTGACAATGTACCTGGTCATCCAACAGCTCTGATGGAAATGTATGATAAGATTAATATTATTTTCATGACTGCAAACACAGCATCTGTTCTGTAGCCCATGGATCAAGGAGTAATTTAGATTTTCAAGTCTTATTTAAGAAATAAATTTTGTAAGGCTATAGCTGCTCTAGATAGTGGTTATTCTGACAGATCTGGGGAAAGTAAATGGAAACCTTCTGGAAAGGATTCACCATTCTAGATACCATTAAGAACATTCATGATTCATGGGAGGAGGTCCAAATACCACCATGAACAGTGGTTTGGAAGAAGTTGATTCCAATCCTCGTGGATGACTTAGAGGGGTTCAAGACTTCAATGGAGAAAGTGTCAACTGAAATGTGGTGGAAATAGAAAACTAGAATTAGAAGTGGAACCTGAAGATGTGACTGAATTGCTGCAATCTCATGATAAAGCTTAAACTTGAATGGATGAGGACTTGCTTATTATGGATGAGCAAAGAGAGTGGTTTCTTGAGATGAAATCTACTTCTGGTGAAGATGTTGTGAACGTTGTTGAAATGCCAACAAAGGATTTAGAATATTCCATAAACTTAGTAGTAAAACAGTGGTGGGGTTTGAGAGGATTGACTTCAATTTTGAAAGAAGTTCTACTGTGGGTAAAATGCTATCAAACTGCATCACATGCTACAGAAAAACATTTCGTGAATGGGAGAATCCATCAATGCAGCAAACTTTTGTCTTACTTTAAGAAATTTTCACAGCTACTTCAACTTTCAGCATCCGTCTCTGATTAGTCAGCAGCCATCAACAGCGAGGCAAGACCCTCTCTACCAACAAAAAGATTACAACTTGCTGAAAGCTCAGATGAGCATTAGCATTTTTTAGTAATAAACTATTGTTAATTGTTTCTCATTTTTAATTTAAAAGGCCTGTAAATTGTTTTTTAGACATAATGCCATTGCACAATTAATAGACAGTGTAAACATAACTTTTATAGGCACTGATAAACCAAAAACATTGTGTGGCTTGTTTTATGATGATACTTGTTTTATTGCAGTAGCCTGAAACTGAACCCCTAATATCTCTGAGTTATGCCTGTAGATAGATAGGTAGGTAAGTAGATATAGATAGATAGATAGATAGATAGATAGATAGATAGATAGATAGATGAGAGAGGATTTATTAGGGGAATTGGCTTATGTGATTACAGAAGGCTGTCAAGTCCATGATAGGCTGTCTGCAAGCTGGAGACCCAGGAAGGTCCATAGCATGTCTCAGTCCAAGTCCACAGGCCTTAGAACCAGGGAAGCCCATGGTGTAACTCTCTATTCAAAGTTGAATGCCTGGGAACTCACTGGGCTGTTGGGGCAAGTCTCAGAGGTCAAAGGCCTGGAGATCTGATGTCCATAGACAGGAGAAAAAGGCTGTCCTGGCTCTAGAAGAGAAAGTGAGCACATTGGCCTTTCCTCTGCTTTTTTTTTTCCTATCCTGGTCCTCAGTTGACTAAATGGTGTCCATCCATAGTGAGGGCAGATCTTCCTTCCTCAGTTCACCAATTCAAATGCCAGTCTCTTCTGAAACACCTTCACAGACATACCCCACTACCTGGTAAAGCCTTTAATTCAGTGAAATTGACACCTAAATTTAACCATCATAGTCATAAATTATTTCAGTAGATCAAAAACCATTATAACCACAGCAAGTCAAGATTCTAATAAAAACCTTTTTTTCAAGTTAAAAAAGATTCTTTTTTTTTTTTTTTTTTTTTTTTTTTTTAAATTGAGACGGAGTCTGGCTCTGTCACCCAGGCTGGAGTACAGTGGCGCAATCTCGGCTCACTACAAGCTCTGCTTCCCAGGTTCACACCATTCTCCTGCCTCAGCCTCCCGAGTAGCTGGGACTACAGGCACCCTCCACCACACCTGGCTAATTTTTTGTATTTTTAGTAGAGACAGGGTTTCACCATGTTAGCCAGGATGGTCTCGATCTTCTGACCTCGTGATCTGCCCGCCTTGGCCTCCGAAAGTCCTGGGATTACAGGCATAAGCCACCGCGCCCGGCCTCAACTTAGAATCTTAATTCCCATTTCTTACATCATGTAGTCATAGAACAGTAAAAATGATAGAAAAACAAGTTCTGGCAATTGTACCGTCATATTTAAAAACTATTACTCTTTTGACATTTCTGTGCAGAAGATCAAGAGGACATTTTCAAATTTCAGATGAGGAAACAAACATAATTTTTTAAAAAAGTATTGTTCAGCCAGAAGCTGAGAGGAGTGGAAGGGGAAAGTTCATTCCTCTCTAAATTTTGAAACCTCTTTTGACTTGGCCCCTAGTTTGACTGTGACTATACTTTTAAGAGCTAATTCTTACGGAATGGTTGTTATGAATCAAGCTCTGAACTAAACACAACATTGCCATGAATTCACTCATTTAATTCTATCGATGACTCTATCAGGTGGGTAGCCTTATTCTCATCCCCATTTTAAAGATGAAGAAACAAGCACAGAAAGGTTAAGTATGTTTTCAATGGTCACAAAGCTGGAAAGCAGCTGAGCAAGAAACGGCAGAAAGCTTCAAGTCTTAGCCATTATGTTTAACTACCTCCTACACATCATCAAGGTCAGTCCTGAAGATGAGCCATTGTGTGATGTGAATCCAAAAGGCACCACAGCACACCAGCAGCACTAAGGTTTTACTCTCACAAAGTTTACATTGAGTGCAGCAGGAGGGCTGCTACTTTCTTTGGATCAGAAATGCAGAGGAGAATAGTAAAGAAGAACATATTTCCTGCAGAGGTAGCAGATAACCTATGCCAGTGGTAAGAACACTTAAAGGGCCAGATAGTGAAGATATTTGGCTCTGCAGGCCACACCACCTCTGTTGCTTGACTCTGTCATTGTAGCATGAAAACGGCCATGGAAAATACACAAACAAATAGGCATGTCTATGTTCCCATAAAACTTCACTTACAAAAATAGGTAGAGGACTAGATTTGACCCAAAGGCTATAGTTTGTCACCCCCTGGTCTGAAGTGTAATTTTTTTTGTCCTTAAATTACAGTGTGGTCAACACCTTCAGGAACTCATCAACTTTTTCCCAGTGAGTGGATAACTGGACGTCCCGGGTGTCAGGGAATATTGTCCTCAGTGCTAGTCTCTACCTCTGATTGAGGCCATGGATTCTTAACCTGGAGTCCAAGGACTCTCCTAAACAACTCTTAGAGAGCCCATGGACTGGAAATAAAAGAAAATATATTTTATGTTGTGTCTTTCTAGGTATGTTTAAAACTCTGGAGGAAAAATCAATCAAAGTATGTCACTTCAGTAATGATTTTAATCCAAACAAGTGCCAGGTAGTGTGGGCTGTGAAACCAGCTGAAGATGAGTAGCCATCACCATGCCTGAGTTAGTACATCATATGGTTTCTTGTTATTAGGAATTAACATTTTTTGCAGTGTGGTCACGCTTATGAACATTTCTCCTTGCTTATACTTGGTCTAATTTAGGTTGGAAAACAGAACAAAAGTTTATGTATTCTTTCACTTTTAAGTCAAATGTGAGCTTAAATTCTGACTTCTCTTACTGGTTATGTCAGCTTGTGCAGATGGCTCACTCTTGCTGAGCCTCTGATTCCTCATGTGTAAAATGGGATTATAAAGATGGAGTTAAAATGTGTAAACCATTGAGCACAGCATCCCCATGAATGGAAGTCCTAATTAGCAGTGTTATGAAACCTGATGGGACACAGTGGGCTTGTGCTTCTTATGAATAAGGCTCTTGCCAGTGGAACCTGTTGGGGACCCAGTCATCTTTCTCTTGAAAATACATCAGACAGTGGGATCTTGTTTGTGCAAAGAAGCTCATTTGAAAAGGCTGGAACTTAATCAAAATTTGGATTTTCTCCAAGACAAAGGATTATGCTAAGGTATTCTGTAAGAATTCTAGTACTGCCAAGCAAAACCACTCCACATAATTAGAGAGGCCTTGGTAGAGCCATGTGTCCTAGGAATGGTTAAGTGGGTTTATAATTTGGAACAGAGGAGACACTGAAGCAGGGCCACTGCCAAAACTTCATCTTCACTCAAATGGTTGACATTTCTGCTACTTTTCTGAAGCAGATTGTATTCAAACTGGCAATTAAGCCTTCAACACGCAAGTGAAAGAAATCACTGACATATTTCGGCACAGCCAGCTCTTGGGTTGTGACCATTACGGCGAATTTGGGATTTATTCATCTTTTGAGGCTTAGGGCAGGACCCAAAGAGAAGCATCTCTGAATGCCCACCTTAGTGCCCTGCCTGCACAGCCCCTGTGTCGACTGCAGGGTGCCCAAGACTGTCTCGTGCTGCCAGTCCCTCTAGTGCAGGACTCAGGTCTCACGGCCTCTGTATCTTGGTACTTAGGTCATAGTAATGATACTAATAGTTTACATTGCTTTACCACATTGCTGCGGTTTACATGTTTGTTTCATTTGACCTTTATGCCATCCAACTTACAGATGAAGAAATGAAAGTCAGAATGTTTAAGTAACTTGCTTAAAGTCACATACCTAGTAAGTGGTAAGCCTAGGAGAAGAACTCAAGAGGTTTGACTGCAGAGTCCACATAAACCAAAGCATTTAGATTTCACTATACATAGCAAGGCATGTTTATTAAATCCATCCAAACATTACTCAGCATAGTCAAATTTATAAAGACATCTGGCTTTGAAGGAATAAGTGTATATTTAAAGTCTTAGATTCTTAAATATTATTCTAGGACACCAAATTTTTTTTAAAGATGATATTCATTTTTTAAATAGTATTACTTTTTATTTGCATATTAACAAAATTCTTTCAAGTGCTCTCCACTGACCTCTAAGACTACAAAAAAAAAAAATCTCTTTTATCACACAGGTGTAAGGATCTTCTTTTAATGATCAAATCTTGACTTACTACACACTCTCAAAAAGAACAACACCCTTCTAGAGGCATGGTCAAAACCAAGGAGATTTCTTTGAATTCTTGGCATTAGGTGTAGGATTTGAACCTCAACCCATTATCCTTGACATAAGATGCTGCTTTCCCTCCAAAGGCCCAGTACCCAGGCTTGCTTAGATTAAGACATGGTTGTTTTTCAGGCAAAAGCTTAACATAGGGCAGAGCTCTCTGAAAGTTCTCTATAAAAGCTCTCATAGCTGAATAGTGAAAAGAACATCTAAGGTAAAAAAAAAAAAAAAAAAAAAGACTAAAAGGAAGTTACATTTCTGGATGCTAACATTTGTTTTACAGAAAGACTGGCCCTGAGTGGTGAGAGAGAACATGCCCAAAGTGGTCTACGGTCATGATGCTAAGGTAGACTGGTATGATGGAAACTGAATGAAACTCAGAAGCAAAGGTTAATTTCAAAGCTCCCTACCTAGTACTATGCAGCATATTAAGAAATGGAAGGCATGCATGCCAAAGTGAGTTTTTATTTTCTGTCAAAAAAGCAAAATTGTCAAGTTTTAAAATCAGGTAAATTTACTTTAAAAAGGTTTAGTAGAAGCAGAATATAGAGAACATGCCATTGTTTTTGAGGTATTGGAATAGGTTTTCCCTTCTTAGTCACACCTGATTTTCCCTGGGGAGTCCCTCAAGCTTCTCTGCTCTCTTCATCATGGACTGTAATCTGATGGGGACAAGGGTAGGTGACCCAAATTCAAGCTAAGCTAATGGAAATCTCTCTTCCAGGACTTCCATGTGAGGACAAACAGAAGCAATGGGAGTTGACCGATTTGTTTTAGCAGCGGTTTAGAGCTTATTGTCCAGCCTCCTGTAGTAGTCAGCTCATCCTGTAGGTTGCTAGGGCTGCCATAACAGAACCGTAACATAACACTCTAGGCTGATGGCTTAAACAACAGAAATGGATTTTTTTAAACAGTTTTGGAGACCAGAAGTCCAGATCAAGGTGTGGGCAGGGCTGGTTGCCTCTGAGGCCTCCTTGGTTGGTTATCAGGTGACTGCCTTCTTGCTATGTCCCCACATGGTGTTTCCCCTGAGCCCACCCACTCACCGACCAGTGTTGTCTCTCTGTGTGTGCAAATTTCCTTTTCTTATAAGGATAGCGGCCAGATTGGATTTGGTCCTAACAGCCCTGTTTTAACTTAAAACATCTTTAAAGGACTATCTCCAAATATAGTTACATTCTGAGGTATTGGGGATTAGAGCTTCAACATACAGATATTGGGGGACATAAGTCAGCCCACAACATCACCCATTTCTTATTTGCCACAAGCCAGCTTCCTCGATGTTCCCTTCAGTTTTGTGAGCCTCCCTCACCTTTGCAATATATTCCTCTTGTCGTTGAAGTTATCAAAAATCAGTTTCTGTTACTTGCCACTGATGTACACCGAGTGTAGTATAGACAGACAAAAGTTCCTGTGAGATTATGTAAACCCTGACATACTACAACAGTTTGGCATAGAAATGTTCAGTCTTACACGCACTCACATGTTCACTGCAGTGCTATTCGCAATACATGGAATCAACTTAAATTGCCATCGAGATGGATTAAAGAAAATGTGGTACATATAACCATGGAATACTACACAGTCATGAAGAAGAACAAAATAATGTCTTTTGCAGCAACATGGATGCAGCTTGAGGCCATTATGCTCAGTGAATTAACGCAGGAACAGAAATGCAAATGCTGCACGTTCTCACTTACAAGTGGGAGCTAAACACTGGGTACACATGGACACAAAGATGGGAGGAGTAGACACTAAGGGGACTATGGGCTCTATGCTCACTACTTGGGTGATGGGATCGTTCTTACCCCAAACCTCGGCATCACACAATATACCCAACAAACCTGCACAGGTACCCCCTGAATCAAAAATAAATGCTGAAATTACTTTTAAAAAGTTCAGTTTTTAAGAACTTTTTCTTGTCTAAAATTTTTGAATCATAATCTCCATTCAGTGGCAGCTGGTGAGAGAGATACTGAGAGATTGGAATGACTGGGATGAGCTAATGGGACACTTGTGACTGGAATTACTGATAAAGTTCTATTATCCAAAATACTCACTTGTGATTTAATTTTTTCATTTATTTGTATAAATGATAAAAGCTACCTTTTAAAAAATGATCAAATACCATTTTAGATACTTCACAATAGACACAACTTTTTCTCTGTGACATAGGGAAGGAGGAGGATGCAGATGAAAATAGAACTTGCAAAAGAGCGAGCGAGTTGAGGGCATTCATCCACATGGCCTCTATCTTAGCAGAGTAGACATGGCACCTATGAACTCTCATCACAGACTTTAGGCACCTCGGATACTTTATTTCATTTGATGCTTACAACTAAACTCTAGGGGGCATCAAAGTTTTCTATGAAGTAAGGCCATGGGGATCAGGAAAAGCTATAAAATGAACACAAGCAGACAGGGACTTATGAGTCATCAGCTAGAGAGGAACAAGTTTTACAACACAGCTGAGGATAAGGAGAACAAATTTGTTGAGGAGTAGTCTATTTTTAAGACATTAGCCAGCAAAACTTGTGGCCTTTTAATAGGAGAAAGAACAAAGATTAGAAGAGTGTGTTCAGGGTTGGGGATTAGCAAATTAACAAGGAAAATCAAGAGAGGGAGGTAGGGGATAGTGAATGAGATAATGGGTACACTCAGAAGGGAAGCAAGAGAAACTGGGCTGATAGAATTGGCCAGTCTTAATGGGGACAGACAGCTGATTTAGTAGGAATAAATACTGGAATAGGATACAGACTGGCAATTCATTGGAGTTGGGGCAGTTAAAAATGGTGTTGAGATACAAGCAGGAGCCAGGTGAAGGTCCCTGGAGCTGGAGAAGTGGTGAGGCAGAAACTCCACACACATACTGTGTTGGCAGAGAGCCCCAGAGAATGTGTACACTCTACTACACATACAGGGCTGGGAAAGACGTCAGCAAGATGGCAGAATAAGAGGCTCCAGCCCTCATCCTCCCAACAGAAATACCAATTTTGGGCCAGGCGTGGTGGCTCACGCCTGTAATACCAGCACTTTGGGTGGCCGAGGCGGGCAGATCACAAGGTTAGGAGATCCACAACATCTTGGCTAACAGGGTGAAACCCCGTCTCTACGAAAAATACAAAACAATTAGCTGGGCGTGGTGGCTGGGCCTGTAGTCCCAGCTACTTGGGAGGCTGAGGCAGGAGAATGGTGTGAACCTGGGAGGCGGAGCTTGCAGTGAGCTGAGATCGCGCCACTGCACTCCAGCCTGGGCGACAGAGCGAAACTCCGTCTCAAAAAAAAAAAAAAAAAAAAAAAAAAAAAAAAAAAAAGAAAAAAGAAAAAGAAAAGAAAAAAGGAAAACTAATTTTGGCAACCACCCATAGACGAGAATACTGCTGCGGGAGCCCTGGAGTCCAGCTAAGACTCCCCACTGGAGCAAAAAATCCAAGAGCGAATGCATTTAAAAGAAGAGCAGTTTCACTTCACTTGTCACCCTCCCTCAGGGTGGCACAGCTTGGTGCTGAGAGACCCCCTCAGCTTGTGATTTCTCTCATGGGGCAAGGTGAGTACTCGACTTCCCCAAACTTGTGGGATCCTGCCCAGGAGGTCCATTTCTGTCTCACTCCTCCCAGAACACTGAGGGATGTGCACAGCTGAATCATCTCTGGGCATCATATTTCCTGACTTTATATTACAAACCTACAGTAATCAAGACAGTATTGTACTGGCATAAAAGCAGACACACAGACCAATGGGTCAGACTAGAGAACCCAGAAACAAATCCAGGCATAAACGGTTAACTATTTTTTCAAGAAAGGGGCAAAGGGCTGGGTGTGGTGGCTCAGGCCTCTAATCCCAGCACTTTGGGAGGCTAGGGCTGGTGGGTTATCTGAGGTCAGGAGTTCGAGACCAGCCTGGCAAACATGGTGAAACCCCGTCTCTACTAAAAATACGCAAATTAGCTGGGCATGGTGGTGGGAACCTGTAATCGCAGCTACTCAGGAGGCTGAGGCAGGAGAATCGTTTGAACCCAGGAGGTGGAGGTTGCAGTGAGCTGAGATTACACCGCTGCACTCTAGCCTGGGTGACAGAGCGAGACTCCATCTCAAAGGAGGGAGAGAGAAAGAGAGAGAGCGAGAGAGCAAGAGAGAGAAGGCTACTCGAATGCATAGTGCCTAAAACTAGTAATACTGTACTGTATTCTTAAAATTTGCTAAGCTAGTAGATCCTATGTTGAGTTCTTACTGTACGCACACACACAAAACCCAACAACAAGAAAAGGGGCAGGAGGAGACTTTGGGAAGTAGTAGACATGTTTATGGTCTTGATAGTGGTAATGGTTTCACAGGTGTACACCTACCACCAAACTCACTGAGATGTATACAGTTAATATGTACAGGTTTTTATACGTCAGTCATATCTAAATGAAGTGGTTAAAGATCAACGTTGTTATATTTTAGAAACAGCTTCTACCACATAAAAAAACATCAGGACATGAAAAAGTCTTTCCTCATTTAGCACCGAGGCAACAGAGCTCAACTTAACATCTTGGAATATTCTAAAGAAAATGTATTGCATTTCTTTCTCTTCCTTCTGTGGGAACACCTGTACCTATTGCTTGACTGAACAATGAAATTAGGCTTATAGGTTTCATTTTGTTTATAGCTGATTTTACAGCCCCACTCATCATTAATACTGTCTCCATTTGAATTCACAGACTCAAAAACCTTCCCACAGGCCTTTTCTTCATAAATTAACTTTAGAAGCAGGTTGTTGGATTTCATATCATCTGAAAAAATTAAAGACCTTAAATAAATTATATCTTCCATTCAGAGCACTACTAAACTAAACTACATTTTCTTGGTTAATAAATATTACCAGTTCCATATTACCTAGTTTGTAAAGAGACATGTAAGCAAAGAAATAAAAGGGGATTTATTTTTCTTTAAGTTCTTGGATTAAGATTAATTCATTATAATGTTTAAAATGTATTATTATTTACTATTATTTATTTATATAATTACTTACTTTTAACTGACAAATAATAATTGTATGTATTTATGGGATACAATGTGATATTTTGATATACATATATACATATATTGTAAAATGATTAAACCAAGCTAATTAACATATCCATTACTTCACATACTTGTATTTTTTGTGGTGAGAACATTAAGAGATTTACTTTTGGCCAGGCGCTGTGGTTCACGCCTGTAATCCCAGCACTTTGGGAAGCTGAGGCAGGCAAATCACGAGGTCAGGAGTTCGAGACCAGCCTGGCCAACATGGTGAAACCTTGTCTCTATTAAAAATACAAGAAATTAGCCAGGCGTGGTGGCAGGCACCTGTAACCCCAGCTACTCGGGAGGCTGAAGCAGGAGAATCTCTTGAACCTGGGAGGCAGGGGTTGCAGTGAGCTGAGATTGCGCCACTGCACTCCAGTGCGAGACTCTGTCTTAAAAAAAAAAAAAAAAAAGAGATTTACTTTTATAAGTCGAATCAAATCTGTATAGGGACTCTCTGGACAGCCAAATTTCATTCTGTTTCACAGTTTTCCAGAGAAACAGCAGCAGCAACACAGTAGACAAAATCAGGGTAGAGTCCCACTTTCATTCAGCCAAGTGCACAGCTTGCTCAGTCCGTGCACAAGAAGGATGCAGTAGCCCATGCTGGAAAACAGGGTGGAAGGAACGGGATTACTTTGGGGGTGCAATGAAATCTCCCCGAGCATTCTATCCCATATAACTAACTTTGAAAAAGTGCTCTTTCTTCTCTTGAGAAATATTTACATGTTAGTTCTTTAAAGGGCTACGCTAGCGTGTATGCTAGTTTTTCATGATCACAGAGCAGCATAAAAGGTTCGTCTCCAGCCCTCTAACTGCCCCAGATTTCAATAGCTCAGGCATCATAACAAGCCCCAGCAGTATGTTCTAAGATTGTTCTGGACCCTCTCACTATTGCTCCTGTGTGCCTCTGGCATCATGTGTCCAAATTTGGACTCTATGCTGCAGCAGGTCACATCACAGCTTTGGGGGAGATCATCCTTGAGAGTTCCCTTCCTGGTGCTGGGAGAGATTCTGGTCACCAAGGGACTCTGGTCTCTGGCTCCCAAGATATCCCCCTCTATGGCCAGCCAAAACCTTTACACTGAAGGTAAATCCACCCACAGGCTCACTCCTGAGCTGCACAGCTTGGAGCTCATACAGACAAGCAATATTGCTTAGATTCTCTTGCTGATTCTGGCCCAGCTTTCCCGACAGGCCCAAAGCGTTCACATGTTATTTAAGTGGGACTTTGGTGTATCCATATCATGTCTCTAAAAGCCTTTGGCTTGGCGGATGGAATGTAGACCCTCATATTATGTATGCACCCATAGAGACACGTGCTTGCTCAGAAGAACAGCAGTGTGATTTTTGTACATACTACCGTGTACAGTTTAGCAACAATCTGATTCTTTGCAAAGATGAAAACTATAAATAATTATAGAGTATTTTGAGGATGAGATATGCTATGGTAAAGAAATTCTATATTATATAAAAAACATTTTGTGTATATTTTGGAATGTGTGTGTGGAGGTAAATATGCATTGATCTATCTAAGTAATGGGTGCGTGTTTATGTAAATATGTTTTTATCTAAATAACTTATTCAATTATTTATTCAGTCATTCATTCTTTATTGTGTCCATCAATATACAAAAACTGCAATGTGAATGTAACAAAGCACCCTGCTCTCAAAGAACTCTAGTCTACTGAGCAAGAGTGGTGTGGATAAAGAGAACACGTAAATATTCTCATTCCTAAACCTACATCCTTTAAAAATGCATCTTTCCACTTTCCTTTTATTCATCTGTTGAATTGTTTGAGCTTTCATATCAAGGTAGAAAGGAAAGAAAGAAGCCTTTGAGGTTTCTGGCTTTAGGGAAACCAATAAGTCAATCTGAATTAGAGCCCCCAATCCCAAGCATCGAGTCCCATAAGCCAGTTGGTACAGCACCCTGAAGTCAGAGGAAGTCACTACCCTCCTATCACTGGGTGATAATAGCTTCACCAAGGAGTTTGCCCACACCCCACCCTGTACCATCCATTAATGTCAAAAAATACCTTGCATAAGTCTTGCACACACCAGAGCAAAATATCTCTAATATAAAATTAAAAATTGAGAAACCCTTCCTCCTTTAACAAATTCCCATGTTCCACCTTAAATGCATCAGGATTTTCTAAAAGCACCTTACTTTTGTCCAACAGATCATGCTAATGTGCCCAATTGTGATGGCTGCTGGACAGTTCTTGGCAGGTAAGAAGCTGCGCTTGAGATTCAGAGGTTGCTTGCCAGTACCCAGAAGTCAGCAGATCTGGCACACTGGTTTTTGGAAGACATTTTATGGAACATGGTAATTGATTAACCTATTGTTTATGACTGCCTTGGCACTACAATGGCAGAGTCGAATGGTTGAGACAGAAGCCATATGGCCCACAAAGTTGAAAATAGTTACTATCTGGCCCTCAATAGAAAAATTTTGCTGACACCTGCTAGGGTGGACAAGGGGCTTCCATGGCCATACTGGGACATTTTGGGTTCCAGGTTTTCATTCAACAAATAGTTACTGAACACTTATCACAAACTCAGCTCTTTTCTAGGCACTGAGGTTATGTAAAAGAACAAAAATACACAGAAATTCTTACTCTCCATAATAGTTTTCAGTTACATTCTTCACAACAAATCAACAAAAACTAGGTGGCTTAAAACAACAGAAGTTTGTTCCCTCACAGTTTCAGAGGGCAAAAGTCCAAAATTAAGGTGTCAGCAAGGGTGGTTCCTCTGGAGGCTGAGGGACAATTTATTCTGTGCCTCTCTCTCTTCTGGTTTCTGGAGGCTGCCAGCAACACTTGGTGCTTCTTAGCTTATAGATGTGTGACTCCAGTCTCCACCTCCATCTTCACATCACCCCTCTCCTCTGCGTGTCTTCTCCTCTCTTCTCTTCTAAGAACATTTGTCATTGGATTTAGGGCTCACCCTAATCCAGGATGACTTCTTCTTAAGATCCTTAATTATATCTGCAAAGATCCCTTTTCCAAATCAGTTCACATTCTCAGCTTCTCGGTGAACATATCTTTTTCTGGGAGGGCACCATTCAACCCACTACACTGATAGAACTTACATTATAAAAATATTTGGAAAAGAAGATGCCATAAATGAACAATAAGGAAAATACAGTGTAACACAGATGATAACATGCTCTGGAGAAAAATAAAACGAGGATGGAACTAGGAGAATATCGAAATGGGGAGGACATTGCAGTTTTTATTTATTTATTTATTTATTTATTTATTTATTTATTTATTTATTTTGAGAGAGTCTAGGTCTGTCACCCAGACTGGAGTGCAATGGCGCGATCTCGGCTCACTGCAGCCTCCACCTCGTGGGCACAAGTGATTCTCCTGCCTCAGCCTCCTGAGTAACTGGGACTACAGGCACGTGCCACCACACCCAGCTAATTTTTGTATTTTTAGTAGGGATGGGTTTTGCCATGTTGGCCAGGCTGGTCTCGAACTCCTGACCTCAGGTGATCCACCCACCTTGGCCTCCCAAAGTCTTGGGATTACAGGCGTGAGCCACTGCGCCTGGCCAGACATTGCAGTTTTAAGTAGGGTGGTCAGAGAAGTCATCATGGAAAACGTGATATTTGAGCAAGCTCTGCAATAGGATAGGAGCAAGTTGTGCATACCCATTTGGCACCAATGCCAGTTCTTCCCTTCCCACTTATTCATCAGGTGGTGCTACTAAAAGCAAACCTGTCCTGGGCATGCACTAGGTGCCAAAACACTTTCCATGTATTTTCTCATCTCTTTCTCCACCTTGCATGTCAATATTTTTTGCTGGTGAAGACATTGAGGAGAAATTATTACTTTTACTTAATGTTTCTTCTTCTTGCTCCACATCCTTGTCTATATTTGGTGATGTCCGTTTTTCTTTTAGCCATTCTAGTGGGTATGAAATGGCTTTGTTTTAATTGCCATTTCTCTGTTAATAGTGAACTTTTCATTTAACCATAGGGCACTCATATAATTTCTATTGTGAACTGTCCACTTAAATCTTTCACTCATTTGTTAAAACTGTTCATTTTTGTTATGGTTGTTGTTGGTTTGTAGTTATATATGTCCACTGAGATCAAGGCTGTTGAGGCAGAAATAATTTGATGACGGTTTACTGGAAGCCAAATGTGAGGATCGAACACACGGAAGTTGGGAGTGTTCCAGGGTCTGTTACAAGATGACTTTCATAAGAAACTTTAGGAGAAAAGAGGGGGACTCCTCATACCTGAGTTGTTCTTTTTCATTGGAGGGTACAATATAGAGGTTACAGTCATTGGCTACGGATTGCAATATACAGGCTAAAATGTCTGCCTGCAAGGCAATTGGTAAAACTCCATGATTCAGAATCAAATACGTAAAATTTTATTATTCAGGAATAAGTCAACATCCTTTTCAAGGTCAGTAGTTCATACATAAATCAGTATGTCAGCCACTCATGATAAGATTCTCTACTCAGGGATTGGATGCTGCCATGAAACACAAGACCTCCTCCAGCTGGATGAATTGGGAAGCTTGCCAAATATGACCTATGGGTTATCACATACATTAGATACAAGTTCTTTGTCAGACATACACTTAAGTATGTTTTTCCAGTTTGTGGCATCCCTATTTATTTTTTCATGATGTCTTTTGATGAGAAAAATTTAATGTTGATGAGTTCCAATTTAAATTTTCTTTTTTTATGGCCAGCACATTTTAAATCTCGTCCAATAAATATTTGTCTACCTCATGGCAGAGGAGATATAACACTATAACTTTATGGTTCTGGATTTTACATTTAGTTCTATGACATATCTTGAATTAGTTTTGCAGAAAAAGTGAGAAATGGGTCAAAGTTCATTTTGTTTCATAGGGATATCTAGCTGTTACAGGACCATTTGTAGTTCACTAAACTTCTTGGCTATTTGGGATATCTTTAAAGCATTTTGGAAAATTCTCAGTCATTACCTTTTTAATACTTCTTCCCCTTTCTCTCTGTCATCTCTTTTTCAAACTCCAATTATACATATGTTAGGTTGTTTGATGTTGTCCCAAAGATCTCAGGTGCTCTGTTTTTTTCTCCACTAGGTTTTTCACTTTTTGTTTCAGTTCAGATACTTTCTAGTGATTTGTCTTTAGGTTTATTCATTATTCTCTCTACTGAGTTCAGTATGTTGTAAAGTCTACCCGATGCATTCTTTTTTTGATTTTGTATTTTTATTTCTACTTGATTATTTTTTATAGTTTCCGTGTCTGCTGAAATTACCCATCTCTTCACATTTTACTCCATTTTTACTAGATTATTTGGTATTTCTATTATAGTCATTTAAAAATCCTGATCTGACAATATTGTCACCTAATATTCTGCATTTGTTCACTGTCTTCTCTTTTGCCCACAGGCCATATTTCTTGCTTCTTTGTGTATCCCATATTTTTTATGTTAGACATCTTGTATAAAAGAATGGTAGGGACTGAAGTTAATAATACTTACCTCCATAGAAATCATTATCCTTCTTGAATCAGGGTGCTAATTGAGGAGTTCAGTCAATCTGATATACTGCTAATCTGAGCCTAAATTTTCTTGCAGTTTTGGTTTGGGTCAGTTCATCACTGATTTCAAATGCTTTTAGAGTAGGATCAAGACTTTCTCCCTGTAAACTTTGAATGTGAGCTCTCATGAAATCCCAGAAGTATCCTCATGCTTTACATCCAAACAACCAGCTTTCCAAATTGTAGGAGGGCTCTGTCTAGTTTAGAGCCTGGACGCCAATTCTCTACACAGTTGGAAAGCTTGCTCTGATATTCATGCCTGCCCAGGCTTTTGTACCTTGGGAGATCTCATTCTGCCATAAATGCTTGTCAGGGAGGGCCTTATGCAACTCTCTTTTTCCACATAGAATATCTTGGATTGATTTTTCTCAGCTGTCTGTTCTGTCCCAAGTATCAGGTAAAGATGCATAATAAAGAAATGGGGAGCGAATATAGATTTATTCTGTGGCTTGGGCTCCTTGGAGTTATAATCTGTAATTTCAGTTCAAAATTAGCTGCTAAATATTTATTAAAATTTTAGCTGATTTCTCCCCCTTCATCTACATCATATTCTTTCTCCTCCCTCCATTACACTAAGGACAAGAATACTCATTAGCCTTTTCTTGTTTATGAAGGGCTTTCCACTTTCTAGAGTTTAGGCCACACAGGTTTCCTTGCTTCCTTAGCTCTCTGATTGATTTGAAAAAGTTGTGATGTTGTAGTTTATCTGGTCTAGGTTTTTTGTCTTTGTTTTTATTAGAGTATGTTTGGCAATCTTTTATGACCTTCTATATCTTAACTGGTAGCAACATTCTTTTTTTTTTTTTTATTATACTTTAAGATCTAAGGTACATGTGCATAACGTGCAGGTTTGTTACATATGTATAATTGTGCCATGTTGCTGTGCTGCACCCATCAACTCGTCAGCACCCATAAACTCGTCATTTACATCAGGTATAACTCCCAATGCAATCCCTCCCTCCTGCTCCCTCCCCATAATAGGCCCTGGTGTGTGATGTTCCCCTTCCCAAGTCCAAGTGATCTCATTGTTCAGTTCCCACCTATGAGTGAGAACATACGGTGTTTGGTTTTCTGTTCTTGCAGTAATTTGCTGAGAATGATGGTTTCCAGCTGCATCCATGTCCCTACAAAGGACACAAACTTATTCTTTTTTATGGCTGCATAGTATTCCATGGTGTATATGTGCCACATTTTCTTAATCCAGTCTGTCACTGATGGACATTTGGGTTGATTCCAGGTCTTTGCTATTGTGAATAGTGCCACAATGAACATACATGTGCATGTGTCTTTATAGCAGCATGATTTATTATCCTTTGGGTATATACCCAGTAATGGGATGACTGGGTCATATGGTACTTCTTGTAAAAGTGTTCCTATTTCTCCACATCCTCTCCAGCACCTGTTGTTTTCTTACTTTTTAATGATTGCCATTCTAACTGGTGTGAGATGGTATCTCATTGTGGTTTTGATTTGCATTTCTCTGATGGCCAGTGATGATGAGCATTTTTTCATGTGTCTGTTGGCTGTATGAATGTCTTCTTTTGAGAAATGTCTGTTCATATCCTTTGCCCACTTTTGGATGGGGTTGTTTGTTTTTTTCTTGTAAATTTGTTTGAGTTCTTTGTAGGTTCTGGATATTAGCCCTTTGTCAGATGAGTAGATTGCAAAAATTTTCTCCCATTCTGTAGGTTGCCTGTTCACTCTGATGGTAGTTTCTTTTGCTGTGCAGAAGCTCTTTAGTTTAATCAGATCCCATTTGTCAATTTTGGCTTTTGTTGCCATTGCTTTTGGTGTTTTAGACATGAAGTCCTTGCCCATGCCTATGTCCTGAATGGTATTACCTAGGTTTTCTTCTAGGGTTTTTATGGTATTAGGTCTAACATTTAAGTCTCTAATCCATCTTGAATTAATTTTCATATAAGGAGTAAGGAAAGGATCCAGTTTCAGCTTTCTACTTATGGTTAGCCAATTTTCCCAGCACCATTTATTAAATAGGGAATCCTTGCCCCATTTATTGTTTTTGTCAGGTTTGTCAAAGATCAGATGGCTGTAGATGTGTGGTATTATTTCTGAGGGCTCTGTTCTGTTCCATTGGGGTATATGTCTGTTTTGGTACCAGTGCCATGCTGTTTTGGTTACTGTAGCCTTGTAGTATAGTTTGAAGTCAGGTAGTGTGATGCCTCCAGCTTTGTTCTTTTGACTTAGGATTGTCTTGGCAATGCGGGCTCATTTTTGGTTCCATATGAACTTTAAAGCAGTTTTTTTCCAATTCTGTGAAGAAAGTCATTGGTAGCTTGATGCGGATGGCATTGAATCTATAAATTACCTTGGGAAGTATAGCCATTTTCACAATATTGATTCTTCCTATCCATGAGCACAGTATGTTCTTCCATCTGTTTGTGTCCTCTTTTATTTCACTGAGCAGTGGTTTGTAGTTCTCCTTGAAGAGGTCCTTTACATCCCTTGTAAGTTGGATTCCTAGGTATTTTATTCTGTTTGAAGCAATTGTGAATGGGAGTTCATTCATGATTTGGCTAAGCAACATTGTATACGTGATTTAAAATTGTTTTTCTTTTCATCTTGCCATGCTTATAAAATAATTCTTGTTATGAAGCTAGAGACTTTTTTGTGCTTAAGATGGTCATGACAGTAATGAATGACAGATACATTCAGGATGAGGTCCTATCACATATATGTTCAGGTGCACTTGATCTTAGAATTACGAAAATTGTATGTTTACTTATGTACTAGTGTTTTTAGAATGGTTCTTTGAGAAGCCCAAGTTGCGTTTCCTGCTTCTCTACTGTATTATTCTATGAGAATGTTAAACAAACCAATGTGCCTGTGCTTGGTTCCTGGACACTCCATGATTTCTGTTATGTAGACCCTCAAAATCTGAAGTTACTTACATCCAATTAGATGGCTCAAGCTTGTCCAGTTCAACATAATCGGTATAATATTACTTCAAATCACCAAAAAATTGAACTTTAGTGGTAGGTGAAATCTTAGAAATTATATTCCATTGTGGCGTCAGAATTTTAAGAATTTTTCCCCCCAAATGACTATTTTTAAACAATTACTGAGGTTTAATTTAAATGCTATGAAATTCATCTATTTAAAGTATATGATTTAATTACTCTCAGTAAAATCATGGACTTGTGTAACCATCACCACAGTCCTGCTTTGGAATATTTCTCCTCTTCCCCTGCCAAATCCCTCACGCCTATTAGCAACCACTCCACATTCCCATTCTCTAGTTCCGGCAACCCCTAATTGACTTTCTGACTCTACAGATTTGTTTTCTGGAATCATATCACATATGGTCTTTTGTATCTGGCTTCTTTCACTGATATACTTTTAAAGAATTGTGGTAAAATAAATATAAACTTTACCAACATAACCATTTTTAACTGTACAGTTCAGTAGTGTTAAGTACATTCACACTATTGTGCAATCAATCTCCACGACTCTTTTTCATCTTGCAAAATTAAAACTCTCTACACACTAAATAATAACTTCCTAGTTTTCCCTCCCTCAAACCCCTGACAATCACCATTCTACTTTCTGTTTCTAGGAGTTTGACTACTCTAGGTACCTCATGTAAGTGAAACTATACAGTAGTTGTCTTTTTTGGTGATTGCTTATTTTATTTAGCATAATGTTCCCAAGGTTTATCCACGGAGAATGTGTCAGAATTTACTTCTTTTTTAAGGCTGAATAATATTGCATTGTGTGTACACCCCACATTTTGTTTATTCATTTGTCAATGGACATGGGCTACTTCAGAATTTTAGATATCTAAAAAACCTTAAGGAGATTCTCAGAGGGTTGTCAAGTACGAACACTAATAATTAAAATTCATACTCTTAAATTTTATCAAATAAGGATATTAAATGAAACTATCATCTGCCTAGATCTGTGAATAGAGACGTTTAAGTAGCCTAACTCAACAACCTAGAATCAGTTTTAGTCACCTTTGCTGGAAGTCTGAGACTAGCCTTGAACTCTAGTTTTGATCTGAAACTTCTGCTTAGTTCCTGAGTCTCACCTCATGACTTCATGTGGGCGGACAAACATCTATCGTGCTCTCCTGGACTGCAGCCTCTCTTGGTAAGCCACCTGTACTACACCCATTGAAGACATAAGTCCGGCATTTCTCATGTCACCCTTCTCAGTGGACAGGACCCCATTTCCTCCTAATGCATATTTTTTGTTGCTGCTTATCCATGTGAACTTCTAAGCATTGCCTATTCCCGATGCTTATGAGGACGCTTCATTACCTCCCATGGAGGTCCCATGCCAGTGCTTTCTGACCACTTCCTAGGGCCACTGCCAGAGTGTCCACAGAGCTGGTCCCATGACAGAAGGACTACCAGGGGCTGCATCATGTTCAAGATCCATGCCTTCCCCATCTGGGTCTGTCCTGCTGAAACTGAGCAGATGTGGAAAGTCATGTCCCAAGACATAAAAACCTTTGAATAAATGGTTTAGAGGGAACTCCCCAACATATTCTCTATAACATTACTCTAAATCACGAAACGGTTAAACTTTAGAGGTAGATGAAATATTAGAAATTATGTAACTGAGAGGCATCAGAATTTTAGATTTTTAAAAACTACTGGGGGACTGTCAGAAGGTTGTCAAATAAATATATTAATAATTACTAATTATTAGCCAATACTCTTAATTTTAAAAATAAGGATATTAATAAATAAATAAGGATATTAATAAATAAGGAAATTAAAGATAAATAATTTCAAATAAGGATACTAACAAATAAACCAACTGCCTTTATTATCATTTCAGAAGAGAAAGGACATTCTCATAGCAATAAAATAGAACAGGAATAATCTCAGAAGTTACAAATTGTATACATTTAGCTTTATAAAAAACTCATTACATTATATTCCTTTAAATTTAATTTGGCCACAGATCAGTAAAAATTTTCATAAACCAACAGTTCACAATGTTTCTTCTATCAGCATTTAAAGAAGGCCAATCTTTTTATTTCACACATCAGAAACCGGTAATGTGGCAAACTTTAATGATTTTTCCAAGGTGAGTAGCTAGTTAAGTGTTTTCTGGACTACATTTGCCAAATTAATTCTCTGATAACAGAAAATGTCTTCCTTGTTGATGATAACACCAGCAAAAACTAGGTCTGGTCTCAATTAACCATCTGTCTTCTCCAGTGACTGAAGCATCAGAGGTTGCAAGCAAGCATAGACAGTGCCTCTGAATGGGCCCCACCTCCTATATTGTACTTAACACTCCTCACGTCGTAGCTCAAGAAATAAATACTGGAACTTTGTTTTTATTGAGGCTTCTGTTCAATTAAAAATTTTCATTTTATACTGACCAATATGATTTGAAATTTTTACTCACAATAGAAAATAAGAGAGGGCCACACTTTTCTTCAAATTTCCCATGTCTCGAGTATCTATAAGCTTAGAGACTGAATACTATAAAGAGCATCTTTTTAAATTCACAACCATTTTTAGTGTTTCCTCTCTTTCCTCAAATATTTATCCAATTTCTCTGTCTGTATTCTCAGTTATTCTAAGTTCTGTCCTAGATATTATTCCTGTCTTTGCTAATTCTGTCTCCATCCGCCAACCCCCTGCCCCATTCCAGTCCATTCAGGTTTTCTTAGTAGCTGAGGATTTTCTCTTTAGTACCAAAGTGAGCAAATTATCTTATTCTGGCATGTGAGTGACTGATCAGAATCTATTACTTATGCTGACATCTCTCATTCACTATTTCAACTTCTTAATTGGAAGAAATTTCAGCTATTTGAAATATGGCTAAAACATGAAAAAAGGACCCATGAAATTATGTCTCCTGCTGTGTAAAACTAAGAGCGCAAAAAATGCGTAATAAATCAATTTAAGCCACAAACATACCTGCTGGTTAAAAAATGACACCCAAAAAGCTGACAATTCTTACCGGAATAAAAGATTTTTCCATATATTTTGCTGGTGAAATTGTGACCCTAAAATTACACCATGCTAGGCAGGAGCCTGATCATATATAACCATTCCTGTTCCCTTTATCCAGACATCAAAGTGCAATTGAAAGGAAGGTGGTGTTTTAGGTGCTTTTGAGGTTAGGATGGAGGGAGAATAGACCATAAGTGGCTTATTCGGTGTAAAGCATTGCATTAGATTGCCACGCCGAGCTGCCATAACAAAATACTACAGACTGGGCGGCTTAAACAGCAGAAATTTATTTTATCCCAATTCTAGAGGCTGGAAGTTCTAAACCAAGATACCGATAGGGTTGGTTCACTTACTCTGAGGTCTCTCTCCTTGGCTTGCAGATGGCCACCCTCTTGCTGCCTCTTCACATGGTCTCTTCTCTGTGCACACACATTGCTGGTGCCTCTCTGAGTGTCCTAGTCTCTCTCTCTCTTTTTTTTTTGAGATGGAGTTTCACTCTTGTTGCCTAGGCTGGAGTGCAATAGCACGATCTCAGCTCACTGCAACATCCACCTCCCGGGTTCAAGCAATTCTCCTGCCTCAGCCTCCGAAGTAGCTGGGATTACAGGTGACCACCACCATGCCCGGCTAGTTTTTTGTATTTTTAGTAGAGATGGGGTTTCACCATGTTGGCCAGGCTGGTCTCGAACTCCTGACCTCAGGTGAGCCACTTGCCTTGGCCTCCCAAAGTGCTGGGATTACAGGCGTGAGCCACTGCGTCCAGCCCTAATCTCTTCTTATAAGGACACCAGTCACAGTGGATTAGGGCCCACTCTAATAGTCTCATTTTAACGTAATTACCTCTTTAAAGACCCTGTCTCCAAATACAGCCACCTTCTGAAGTTACTGGGGCTAGGGCTTCAACGTATGAATTATGAAGGGACACTGTTCAGCCCATGACAGGTATTAATAGAGGAGTAGGAATAACACATTTATTTTGACTCATTCTAGGCTGTTCTTACAAAAGAGACCAAATCAGCCCCTTAAGATTAATGGGGACTAACCCAGGCTCCAGTGAGGGTAAATCAAACTTCTGTGGTGTTCATAGATGAGCATTTAAGGACAAGATTTGCCTTCATACTAATTTGAAACAAACTTTTAGTGATAAAGAAGACCAAATTCCTCCTCCAAAAGAGTTACCAACTGGACTTTTTACTCCCGTCTGCTATTGTTCTCTTCTATCTTCAGGAAAGCACAAGATTTGTACCATAAGATAGTAAGTCCTATATGCAGGAATGTCCCTTCTCAGAGTGCTGATAGTTATAATAACTGAAATTTATTAAACACTTACTTCACCAAAAACGATGTTCAGTACTTTATACAATTACTCATTTAACCCTTACAGCTTTCCAGTGGGGTTGGTGTTAGTATCAACTGCATTTTATACAGATGTATTAACTAAGATGTTGAAGTCATCACAGCTAGTGATTGAGGTGGATTTAAATTCAAATCCAGTTCATCTAACTACAGGAGCCATGCTCTAAACTGTCACACACTGTATGCGTTAACTGAGATAATGAATATAAAAGTTGCTTGGCATATGTCTGGCATATAGTTAAGGGCTCAGTAAATTTGATATTACTTTTAATGATAAAATAATAGTAACGAATATAATAATATTTTAAAGTACTTTACAACGTGTCAAATGTTCTGAGTTAACCCTCTAATAGCCAGGAGACCCTGAATTTCTTGAGGGCAGGCATTGTGTGCTGTTTGTTTTTGTAGTCTGGGAGTCTAGACAAACATGTCTGCTATGTCACATGGGCTCTAAAAGTATCTGCCAAATTAAGGATGAATATACTTATTGAAGTAATTATACCAGTCACATATATTAACTGAAGTCTTAATTCAATCCAATGTTAATCCTGAGTACTCCCAAAGAAAAACTTACTCAAGCTGTTGATGCCTGACCTGCACACTTTAAAAAGATCTATGTCTCCCTCACAGGACCTCATAAGAATGGCATTTTAAGGCACATATAGAACACTTTGAATTATTGTCCTATTTTTAGCCCACAGGCTAAAATGGCTGGTGCGTCAAAACATTCACACATACCCCTGACACACATTTGCCACCCAGAAACATGGGATGTTGGCACAATATGGTCAGTGATGGTTACTTGTTGTTCTGGGCTGGCTCTATAGCAAGCACGCTTCTTGGTTCTGACCCCTTTCAGAATCCCTGTCCCCCTAAACCCTTCTTTTCCAGGGAGCAAAGCAACTGGATAGAATCAAGTACACTAAACCACATGCATAATTTATTAATAATTATGTCCTCAGAAATAGAAGGCATTTAAACAATAACAACAACAAAACAAAGCCCATCAGGAAAAACAAATCTTAGCATAAAGGAAATTAGTGCTCATGGCAAAACTGGGGGCATGAATGAAGGAGATCATTTGAGAATTTCTTGGCACCTATCAAAGTAAGCCAGTAAGCATTTATTCTAGCATTTTCTTTTGGAATAAAAAATTATTGCAGCAATTTGTTAAATTGAAAAAGAACTCTTCTCTGATATTTTATATATATATTAATTTGTAAAAAGCTTTGTGCCACTTCTAATTAACAGAAAAAATTTTATTACTGGTAAGTTGTAATGTACATTGTAAAACCTAGTTTGTGTTTCCGTGTATGTACAACCGATATGCATTTAAAGGGAGGCCTATTTAAAATTGACTTTAATATGTTGTGTAGTATTGTTTTTTCTTTTTAAAAAGTTTAACAAGAAAGTCATGCAGAATTTTCCTATTACAATTTTAGATGTTTCTTGTGAACATTTCAAACAGCCTATTACGATTAATAGTTATAAAGAATAAGAAAAAGAATTTCAAAAATATAAGTAAGACTCCCTCACACAAACTACAAATACTTTAAATGTACAAAGAAAAAGATTTTAAACATCTTAAGATATTTGTCACTGGATTTTATTTAAGAACTTTGCTTTACAACATATGGAGTAATAAAATTTCTGAGAGTGATTCCATATGATTTGGATGCTTTCCCTTATGTAATTTATGATTCTGTAAATAATAAACTCATTTTTAAACCTAAAAAACCAAACCCTTTAGAATTAGAAGGAAGAAAAAGAAATAGCTTGTATTACAAGACTTCAACTCAAATGGATGCAATAGGACATTGTATTTCTATGACTCGTTAACACTGAAAAGCAAGGTAAAAAAACGAAAAAGGCCATTTTATTTAAAAGCTGCAAGCTATCTTTGTAATTTAGATTATAGTTTGAGTTTACAAAGTACATATTGGTACAAGAACGTCAAGTACATACTTTTAAAAAAGAGTAAACCTCTTCACAAGAATTCTGTCATGTCAAGAGCAAGTATTTCTTTCTAACGTTGAAAATAAATCCCCAAGAATGAGTGTCTTGTCGAATGTTCCGCATTAACTCTGAGCCTATTATGGAATAGTACATTGATGTTCCCTTTTTATAGGTGCACTTTAATTTTTTTCAAGATTAATTACTTCTTTTGATTATTCAAAAGCTGAAATATTTTTACAAAAGCATTAATGTGTCTTCCCAAAGAGATTTCTAAAGCGAATGTAATATACCCTACTATTAATAATTCATCCTAAGAATTACGAGTGCAACTATAAACGTGACTCTGGTCAGGTCATTATCCATGTTCCTGGATAGCATTTTATACAATGAGCCACCCCACTGCCCCTCATGAAGGTTATTAGAGAACAGCCCTCATTGGGGATCCGAAAGAGGCTTCTCTTCACATCCCCAGCATCACACCTTCTTGCCTGACTAAAGCACTTTCCTCACTATGGTGGGTGTTCACGTCCTTGACTCAGCTGAGCCCTGAGTGCCGGGTAGCCACCAGGTGGGGAGGCACTTTCATCCTTGAGGTGGGTGACAGGTGAGAGCACAGCCAACCTCCCTGCTTTCTCCTTACTCTCCGAGCCCTGCAGTGGACAGGATGTCCGTGGTGCTGACTGCTGCTGGGTCCATAGAGATGGGAAGAGAGTCAAGGAGCAATCAGCCTCCTCAAGAAGACTGATGTGCAGATTGAAAAATGACAGGGCTATGTGTTCATCCTCCACCAGGTTCTTCAGGCACCAGCACAGTCTTTATTTCATGAAAATCACCCCAGTTGTAATGACACATGCATCTGGGTGTTTACTGCCTTTATTATCTTTCTGTCCCACTAGACTGCGAGCTCCATGAATGCAGGGAGCTTGTCACTCGTGTTCACTGGTGCAAGACTTGTGCTTAACCCAGTGCCTGGTGCAAATATTTGCTGAATAAATCAATTAGTGAATGAAGGTCCTGGGACACAGAGAAAGCTGGGTGGGAGAGTGGGAGAAACTAGAGGTGGCTTTCTTTTGGGAAAGAGTGAAACACAGAGTTTCAAAGATGAAAGCAAGAAAGAAAAAATATAAGTTTTAAAATGCATTTTGAGGCTGGGATGCCTGGTTATGTATGTCATCTTGGGCAGACACGGAAGCGCTTCCATCCTCAAAGAGCTCCAACTATTAAGATGAGACAAATAGGGCTCAGGGCTTGGCCGTGGGACTGGGTTGCAAAGATTCCCCCAGGTCTGAAAGCTGATGTTATGTGAGTTATGACACCCTGTGGTACGAGGCCATTGGGGGAGCCTGTGAGGATAAAGTGGGGATTCCGTGGTATAAGCTTTGGTATGGAGAAGCTAATTTTATTGGGGAATGCAGATCTGAAAAGGCTGGAAACAGGCCTGTGTTTCTCTTTATTTTGAAAATATCCACTTAAGATCATGGCAAACTATCTAAAGTCCACGAAGTTAATTTTGAGAAGTCATATTCACAAATGAATCTTTAACCCAAACTTCGATTGTCTATACTGCTAATTTTCCTCCCTCCTCTCTAGTCAAATCAAATAGACTTAAAATATTTAAGAAAATATTTCTCTAAAATAACAAGTGAATATGCCAAGCAGAAAACTGGGAAGTTAGGAAAAAAATTTCCCTTAGGATATGTCAAGATTTCCTAGGACAAGAAAACTGGGGGGACAGCCCAGTTGTGGATCTTGGAGATCACAGATAATGACAAAATTTGCTAAACGATGTATAGTCTATTTCAACCTAATGGTTTTAGATGAAACTCAAACAATAAGGAACTAGACAGAGGGGTTTGGGGGCCTTTTCCAAGGAAAGTGGTTTAACTTTCAAAGAAACTAACTTAATTTTTAGAAAAAAAAGCCCAGTGAAAACTTATTCCTAATTACACAGGGAAAAGGAAAAGAAATTATAAATAAAACACCCAATAATATACCTAGCAACAGTTTATATTAATATACCTATGATCAACTATGTGACTTTAGGAAAATTACTTTTGTGTTCTTTAATTGGATGATTAGTTAAAAATAAAGGTGTTGATACCTGACTTATCCTGTCTCATAGCAAACTAGTGAAAATAAGAGGTGAGATAATATATTCTGTGTGGCAGATATTACTGGGCTTGATTTTCCTTTTCTGGCTTGTGAGGATACAGAAGAGGATTCTCCTGAGCTGCAAAGAGGTAAATCTCTTCTCTCGACCCCCCTGTTAGGGTCTCCAAGGTGACTAAGTGTTAAGCCTGGCCGCCATCGGCACAGCTGCATATCTGGCTAATCAGCTGACAGGAGAGCAGCAGCCTTCCTCAATTCTATAGATTACTGCAGTTGAATTCCAGCTCCGGGCAAAGTATAACCTGGAAGCTCCTTGCTGTCGCTTTCTCTTCTTCCTCCTAGCTCAGCTTCCAGAGTATGGGGCACAGCTGAGAAAACACAAAGATACCACACACAGGTACAGGCAGATGCAGACACATACACAGAAAGACCCAGGCTTCAATACTGAGGTGAAAATATCTTGGGTCAGTGTTAGAAATAAAACAAATTTAATGGTTATTTGCTAAGAAACCGAGTCACTTCTGCCACAGCTTAATAATTCTGTTTTTGGCTACATCCCTGGTTAAGATGTGAACTGCCACAACACCATGCTGCACAGGGGCTTAGGGCAGCCCTCCCATGACATGAGCACAGGTCACATCTGTATCTCAAATGCAGACCTGAATAAAAGACACTTTAACATTTTCTCTACTCTGCAGCAACACGACAAAACTGAACTGGGACAGATCTCAACAGCATGGCTGCCAGCCTACACTGTACTTGGCTCAAGCTGGTAATTCATTTTGTGATTTTCATAAGCTCTAAAATTCACTGATAAAATTTAAATGAAGAAACTAAACAACCAGGAGACTAAAATGGAATTGTATACTCCATTCGTCTCTTAGATAATTCAAATCTTGCTTTTAAAAGAAAAAGCAAAAAAAGCCACACTTTCTTCCCCTAGGAGGCACCAATGACAGGTGAAGGCAGATTAAAATAAAAAATATTTATAAAATTATGACATGATGCACAATTTTTCTACCACTTATTGTTGATTGTCACATAGAAGATGGTGCCTTTGCTTTGTAATCTGAAATCAATAAGGAAAAGGAACTAAAAATAATCTAGAGTTTTCCTTGGTGAAGATCCAAATATTTTAGAGCTGCATTTCCTGAAGGTAGCCAAATGTTCATCATACTTTATCAAACAAATATGGTGAGAGGTTTCTGGCTTACTTCATGACATGTAAGAATAACAAGAAAACCAGGAAGCTTTTATTTTAGCAGCTAAAAGGAAGAGAAAGATTTACTAGCGTAATAGCTTCTGGACACTACTCTTAATAGTAGATTTGATTCCTGCTGTCTGTCCTGTATTCCTGCAAAGCAAAATCTTCCATAATCAGAATATGTCACATCTCTCTGGACAAGATCCAATTTCTTACTGTGAAACATACGGTTATAAAAGCATGATGGATTATTTTGCTTCCTAAGAGGTGTTTAAAAATCGACTTTCACAGATAACTCACTTGAAATAGTCCACTTTGTCCATAATTAAATATACAGTAAACAGCCTACATCTATGACTTAGAAGGGCAACTGTAGATGATTAGTACGATGTAGCAATGGATAGAAAGCAAGCCCTGTGTTTAAAAACGGTGCAAACCCCTGTGTTTCTATGAAGGCGGCAGACGTTCACATACGCATATGCAGCAAGACGTGAAAGATGCTTCATAAAGGGACTGCTTTTCATGAAATGGTATCAACTTAAATTTTAAAATGCATCCAAGAGAGAAAACTTCCTATGGTCCACATGAGACTTGAAAAGATGAAAAAGACACGGTGAGAACTCAACACAATGCTCACTAATTGGGAGTTATTTTTTTCCTAGAATATTTCTTCAGGATGGTAGAAACAAATATGTTTAGCTGAAAAGCAAAAGAGTAAAACTGGTTTTCCAGCAACACTTGTTAAATTATTACCAAAGAAAGACCTTGTCAAATATGGCTCCTATCTATCAAAAAATGTAGTATCTACATAGAGATGATTAGAGTTTATTGGCCAAAGTTACTAAGATATAAAGTTACTGTCAAAATGAATTATGATAGATTTGAATGACTAGAAATGTTCAGTGATTCCAGGGAGACTGATGTTAAAAATATTCCTCTTACCGGGTTACATTTTAATACCAACTACCAGATTCCTGATGTTCCAAATTAACCTAAGTCAATGCGACTGCTTAAAGATTGCCACATCCTTTGTAAACACTGGGTCCCTTGTGTTTAGAGCCAGATGGGATGTAACATTGAAAGTAAGCCTTGGATAAAAAGCAGCTGGAAGTACAAATGTTTATCAGCAAGCAAGTACAAAGCTAGTTTTACACCATCTGCTCTTATGAGCTCAGAGAAGTCCTTCCTCAGGCTTATGGCTCTCCCACACAACTTTGCATGGCAGGCTTTCTCTGAGGACAGGGCACTACCCCAAGGCAGAACAGCCTATCTTCAAATCATGTTGAGCTCAGCGCCTTTGTGAAGTGTGGGGACCAAATGGGGTTGAGTTCTAGCTCTGTAAGGCTGCTGGGCTTGCTGGGATCCTAGACCCCTGTCATTCAAGGATGATGGTGCTTGTACAGTCTTTCTAGACAATCATTTATTTTGGCCACAACTTATTTCAGCAGAGCATCATTATTTTCTAACAACCCTCATACTGAAGGACAAACTTCTGGTATGGATTTTGACAGCAAAAATTGGAAGTGTCTGTGTAGGCCCTCAAAAGCATGGACTCCTGAGCCGGGTACTTTAACTGCTAACTAACCACTCCTACAAGTAGGGTAAAGTTAACCTCACATGCATGCAACACAAAGTTGGCACTGATATATCTTAAATTGTCACACAGACAACATAATGCCTCATTCGGTGGTTTTGTTCTTTCCTGTTTACTTTTGTGCCTCATATTTTCCTCCCAAGGCATCTGTCGAATTATGCTGCTTCTGCTCCTAAATGATTCACTGGAGAACTTGAAAACTTCCTAGGGAAACAAAGAAAATGATGAATTTTTGGAGACTTAATGAGATGCCATTTTGATTTTACATGGGGGAAACTGTCACTTAATATATGATGAATAAGCTCTTGTAGATGAAATATCCTCTCTCTGTGCTTATCCTTTATGGGTAGCTTGCAGTGTACCTTATTCCATCACACGTCTTCACAGACATAGTTACTGCTGAGGCAAAAACCAACATGTACAATTCTAATTATAGCCTCTGTCACTGGTACTAACAAGTAATGTTTCCACCACTTAGAAACCAGAATACACATGAAATGCCTATGAATCTCTTTCTGGCTATTATCTTACACTTGCTGTTGACTGGTGAGAAATTCTCCGTAACTTTAAAATAAAAGGTTCAAAAGGAAACCCTATTAAGGTGATGTTGTTAAAGGAATAACTCTGTGAAGATTTGTTTGGCTGTTGTTATTCTTGAAGGTAGAAACAAGGCAACTGAAACAAATTTTAAGTAGTGTACTGAAGGAGCCATTACAAGTATATAAAATTTACCCACCCATTCTCATATATCTGAGTTAACACTTCTCAAATGATTCTGAGATGTACTTCATGACAGAGTCCTTATTTTGAGTAAGCACTCTTAGTATGTTGCATAATGCTAGAATGCACTTTGAAAAATGCTTGTAATAAACCATTCTAGGCAGAATGAGTTTAAAAGGAAAAGTTTCCACATAAGAAGATTCTAAAACCTCTCTCAAGAAACCGTCTCAAAATCTGGCAAATCTTTCCTACATCTGAAATATGTCATTTTTGCAGTATTATAAACCCACTTTTCACTCTTCTATTCTTGCAGAGATGAGAGCAATGGGTCACCATTTTCATCATGAAACATCATTATTTATTTAGAAAATGTTATTGCAATGCCCAGCTACTTTCTCTGCTGCATCAGCAGTTAGTCTTTAATCTCCAGCAAGGAGTAATCACCTTTGTGGCTCTACTTGGAATACCGTGGTGCTGAGGGGCTACTGTGGAGTCACATGGGGGTTAGGTTCAAAGTCAGTAAATAAAGCAAACATCACACCCAGTAAAAATTACTCTTGAAAGTTCTTTTTGACTGGCTCCATGTTAGAGACTGACATACCATATCTCAAGAAGCCAAACCCAGAGAAATCATTCTTCGTAAGTGGGACAAATAGCTGTTTCTACAATTGAGCACTAAAGTTGTAGAGAGGCCATGTTGTATGAAGAAGGCTTATCTGTAAACACTAGAATCCTATTCACCACAGCAAGATGCTCACACCCTGAAGGCTCATGGGAACTGAGATTGCCTGAGAAGGACAAGTTCACCCCTTTCATCTTCTGCTGTCTCCTGGAACTATCGTCATTGAAGGCAATAACTAGAAATTTAACTACAGTACCTAGGGTGTCACTCCCTCTCTCATCTGTTTAGTATTATTTTTTATTGTTACTAATCCAGTATAATTAATTTGTGTAAATATACCTGGGTAATATTTCAATATCATTAAAAGATAAATATGTATGTGCATATGTATATAGTCCAAGACAGGGTAAATCTGCTTAATTTTGTTTTATTCCTTTCCATACATTTTGTCATTTTCTTTCTTTTCTTTCTTTCTTCTTCTTTTTTTTTTTGATGGATTCTCGCTCTGTCACCCAGGCTGGAGTGCAGTGGCACGATCTTGGCTCACTGGAACCTCCGTCTCCCTGGTTCGAGCGATTCTCCTGTCTCAGCCTCCCAAGTAGCTGGGACTATGAGTATACACCACCATGCCTGGCTGATTTTTGTATTTTCAGTAGAGACAGGGTTTTGCCATGTTGGCCAGTCTGGTGTCAAACTGCTGGCCTCAGGTGATCCACTCACCTCTGACTCCCACAGTGTTGGGATTACAGGCATGAGCCACCACACCCTGCCATGTTTTCTTTCATTTTAATAAGCATTCAGCAAACAACTACTATATGAAAGGAGTAAAGGGATTTGGGGCAAAAAGCTAAAGACTACATTACTCTGACTCTCAGAGACTTTCAAATTGATGTAGACACAAACAAAATTATAATCTGAGGAAGACGGTTAAGTCTTGCAAGTGAAGCAAAATCCCCTTAATTACCACGTGCAAGTCCTCTTAAAAGTTCTCTTCACTGTCACTGGCAAAGGTTCTCTTAGTAATATAGGGCTGCTCATCTTCTTTCATCCCACAAACTCATATGCAGTGCCAAGTGGGTGCAAAGTATTATTGTGCAAAATGTTATTCTAGGATCTCTGGGACATCAATGAGCCAAACAGAGAAAAAACAAATCCCTACCTCCATGGAGAACATGTTAATTGAGGTGGGGAGTGAGGTTTTTGAAGAGACATGACAGGCTGGACTCGGTGGCTCATACCTGTAATTCCAGCACTTTGGGAGGCCAAGGTGGGTGGATCACGAAGTCAGGAGTCTGAAATCAGCCTGGCCAACATGGTGAAACCCTACCTCTACTTAAAATACAAAAATTAGCCTGGTGTGGTGGCTCATGCCTGTAATCCTAGCTACTCAGGAGGCTGAGGCAGGATAATTGCTTGAACCCGGGAGGTGGATGTTGCAGTGAGTCGAGATCGCACCACGGCATTCCAGCCTGGGTGACAGAGCGAGGCTTTGTTTCAAAAAAAAAAAAAGGCAAAACTTGAAAAGGAGTACCCGGAATATAAGTGGGGATTGGTTGTAGTTTTACAGAGGAGCTCAAGAAGGGCCTCCTGGGGAAGGAAATAATTCAGTAAAGACTCGAAAGAGGAACTCTTCAAGGCAAGAGTATTCCAGGTGGAGGGACTGGGCAAAGCTCCTGGGTGTGTTGTGCTTGCTGTGTTCAGGGGCAGCCAGGAGGCCAGTGTGGCTGGTGCCCAGTGGGCACAAGGTGAGGTTAACAAGTAGTGGGAAAGGGGAGATGGTAGGAAGGGAGTTGAGCTCTGACCACATCTGATTGTTACTGAAATGTCAGGGTTCAGTCCAGGTCCTGCTGCTTGCAGCACTGAAAGCCAATCGCTGAGACAACACATACTGCCAGGGAAGAAGGCTTTAATTGGGTGCTTCAGTTGAGCAGACGGGAGATCAGTCTCAAATTCATCTCCACGACTGAATAAAATTTGGGGTTTATATAGCTGGGAAGAAATGTAACTGCATGCAGGAAAACAAAATTAGGGAGGGGTAAGAAAGAGAAGTAGGTCAACAGGAAGCAGGTGGTCAGTTAAGCAATCACGACAGTTGAGCGGTCTGGCATCACATTGTCCAGATGCAGTGATATGGTAAATGTTTCAGTTCCTTGATACTATCTGGAAGGCCTGATGGTTGGTTTCCTAAGGAAGGAACTCAGGTAAGACAAATGCAACTTTCTCAAGTTTTAAGACTGGGAAGTTCAATTTCTGTCTCTATTCAAAAGAAACAGTAAACATTAGTTCTCTGGGAGAAGTAGACCACTTTCAGCCCCCCTACCCTTTCTATTTGTCAGTCTCTCAATCATGGGGAATCTCGCTGTTGATCTTTTGGGATCTCAGCTTCATGCTCAGGAGGGACATTGTGCGCAGCTCCATACCATGGGTAAGGAGTCAAAGGTTAATCTAATACTATAGTTTTCTTCTGACATAGTCTTTCTCTCTCCAGTCCCCCAGTTTCACCAAGGGCAAATCACAGCAGGACCAAACTACTTACAAAATAAGCTTCAGACCCATATATTTGTCCTGATTATCCACACAACGTGCAGCAAGAATCATTGTCTATGTAGGCCTGGCTTTGCAGGAACCTCTCAGAAGGCCATTTCAGTCAAAGCCCTGGAAGAATAACCAGTTCCTCCAGCTGTGTCCCATTATAAAAGAAAACAGATTATTATTACATGCACACAAACAAACACATTACCGTGAATTAATAATATTCACAAATAGTTTACACATTCTGGAGAAATAAGGCAGAGAAAGAGAGAAATATGCCTGAAATTCTGTTTACAAGAGTATACTCAATTGTTAAAGGCTATAAATAGCTCAAAAGAAAAAAAATTCTTCAGACTCTAAAAAACAAAACAAAAAGAATCAGCAATATTTCAAACAAAAAAGCATCATTAAAAATTGTTTTGGCCTTCCATTAGTTTAGTCCATGCAACTGTCTCCTCCTCTGCTTCATATTGGTTCAGCAATTTTTATGAACACATCAGCATTTTAATTACAGTCCTGGAAGTTTTCTCTCTAATCTGATGGCACAATCTCCATAGTTATCATAAAACTGCATTCAAGAGTCCTTTTCATGAACTCCCCCAAAAAGCAAGTCTTGGACTGTAGCTGATCATAAGTCACTTTTTGAGAGGAATCAACACTAAACGACAACCATAGATGACAAAAGTCTTAGGACATTCATAGTTACACACACAGTTGCCAGGAAAATTTAGTTATTTCTGTGGCATATAATATTTTACCATAATAATCATAATAATTACTATATATATTAAGACATGTCAGAATTTCCAGAATATCATAAAATCCATGTAACCCAAAGAAAGTTAAATACTACCTCATATTTGACAAAGCTTCATGTATAATTGTAACAAATAAATCAAATATGTCTCTCTTGGGCTTCAGGGGACCTAATATCCCCCAAAAAGTTAGTTTAAGCTCAAAAAAACTGAATTTGGAACTTGAAATTTTGCTTTTGGAAAGTCTGTGAACTATCAAATGTTTGATACACTTGCTATCACAAAATAGAATCATAGGTTGTTATAAAATATTCATTTAGCCAAGATGATAAAACCAAAGTGTTTACTCTTTAATAGAGAGGAGACTCAGTTTCCCAAACAGTAAGCCCTAAATACAGCATGAAGCCAACCAAATCTGGCTCTCCTCCCTTCTTTTTTCCCCTGCAGTTTATTCAAGGCAAACAAACATCTTTTATTATCTCATTTATGTTACACAAAAAGTTTGTTCAAAGAGAAAATCAAATTTTACCCTTACATGGCATATTATCAATGTTAAAGCTAATTTTAATAAAACTTTATAAGCAAATCTAATTTACATCAGTTTGAGCACAAAGAAGGATTTCCATAAACCTTTTATAACATTTTACAATTTTCTATTAAAGAGTAGATTGATGTTCCAAGAATGCCCTGTTACTCTGACACGGGGGGCCCAGATGCTGGCCTTGCATCGGTGTACTTTTGATATTAATGTTAACTTTATAGAAAAATTCTGAATTAATCTTATTCCTCAAAGTCAGCTCTGACAAGCTCATGTGCCCACCTCTTCTATAATAGTCCCTGGGCCTAGAGAGACTGAATAGTTTTAATTTCTGGCCCTGTGTCTCGTGAAAGCAGTTCTTTTTTTTTTTTTTTTTAATGAGACGGAGTCTCGCTCTGTCGCCCAGGCTGGAGTGCAGTGGCCGCATCTCAGCTCACTGCAAGCTCCGCCTCCCGGGTTCACGCCATTCTCCTGCCTCAGCCTCTGGAGTAGCTGGGACTATAGGCACCCGCCACCTCACCCAGCTAGTTTTTTGTATTTTTTAGTAGAGACGGAGTTTCACCGTGTTAGCCAGGATGGTCTCGATCTCCTGACCTCGTGATCCACCCGTCTCGGCCTCCCAAAGTGCTGGGATTACAGGCTTGAGCTACCGCGCCCGGTCCCATTTTGATTGTCACCTTCTCCAGGGTCTAAAGATGAGCTTTTGACTTGTGTCAGTGTTCGATATTTAAAAAGAGTCAGTGCTGTTTTCAGACCCAGGAGTCAAAGCCCAGTAACTAACACACAAGGATTAGTTAATAGGACATTTATATTGAAGAACGTCCTAGTATTTTCTCTAACATGTCACAAATTAAAACACTGTGATTTGGTGTCAAGTAGTCACTGGCTGCAGCACTTTCAAACACTGTATTAGTTAGGTTACTCATTGCATATATCTCATTGCTAGTGACAGAACTGTGACCAAAAACATAAAAAAAGTGATAGGTCCTATGTCAAACTTATCAAAGTAAACAATTAACTTTTCTCTCCATTATTAAAAAAATGGTAAATGCAAGTATCAGTTTTGGAAACAAAACAAGGGCAAAATGAGAACAAGCACACAATTTCTTTTCAGCTATTTTAAAAAGAGCATCATTACACATTTTTAAGATTGGTTTCTAGATACAGTACTGACAAATGTTTAGGTAACTTTCACCATTAGAATCTTCCGGCCAGTGCAACATGATTATATTTTGTTTTCAAGTACACATATGAAGGCCCAATAGTGATAAAAGGCTTCAAGGATCAAAAATCACTGAAAAGTCTCATATTTTTATTGCTATTTAATCTAAGTGAATGTCACTTAATTTTGATAATGGTAAATACAAGTAAAGGAGCTTGAGAGAAATCCAAGTCAGTATAATTTCTTTAAGTACAAGGCTAATCCTTCCTAAACATTAAAACTTTGTATCCATATCATGGATTTTCCTTATTACCCAAAGGGAAGGATCTGAAACCAGCTGAAATTATTGATTTAATTGAATTACCTTCGAAACAGACACCATTTAAACATTTTTATTCTCACCTATTTTTTCTTTCTTTTTTTTTTGAGAAGGAGTCTCACTCTGTCACCCAGGCTGGAGTGCAGTGGCACCATCTTGGCTCACTGAAGCCTCTGCCTCCTGGGTTTCAGTGATTCTCCTGCCTCAGCTTCCTGAGTAGCTGGGGTTACAGGTGTGCACCACCACACCTGGCTATTTTGTTTTTGTATTTTTAGTAGAGACAGGATTTCACCACATTTGTCAGGCTGGACTTGAACTCCTGACCTCAAGTGATATGCCTGCCTCAGCCTGCCAATGCCAAAGTCCTGGGATTACAGGCATAAGCCACCATGCCTAGCCCCTCACTTATTTTTTCAAATAACAAAATAATGTGCTATTTCTGTTCAGAACCTATAAAGGTAAGTATTTTAAAAATTTATTTATTGCTTGGAACTTTAAAGCTCTTGTAGCTCTATAGATTGTCAGAGATGAGCAAACCTCATCAAATTTTAAATAGTTGGTGTGGTCTACCAATTTTGGGAGGCTTGACAAAGGTAGCTTAGGAATTTTAGATAAAATGAACAAATGATGAGTTGTTGGAAATGCATAGGAAACAAAATTACCGTTCACAGAACCAAATACAAGCCTTCCATTAGAAACCAGAAAAGAATGGTCTTATATATGTATATATAAGTAAAATCCAAAGGAGAACAAGCAGCAAATAAATGAAAATTAGAAGCAAAGAACAAATAAACAGGAAACCAACCTCAAATTTTTATCCTACTGAATTTACCTTGGAGGCCACAGTGTTAGTCAGAGCCTAAAAAACACATGACAGATATTTTGTTCCTGGTACACAAATTAATGTCTTTAAGTCCACCAACACAACTATACGTTTTGTGCAATTTAGAAATTTACTTTAGGCATGTGACTGATAAGTATTTTAGTGCTAGTACTATCTATGCAAAATAACAAATACAGTGTGAAACACAGCAATGCAAACATGCATGTGAAATCTGACTCCATCCTAAATATGGCTTTATGTTTAACTGTATTAAAAATAATTCCCAACTACCAATATATTTCTTTATAATATTTCTTATTTTACCTTTATCAAGACTAAGAGCTTTAACTATGAGATATGTGAATTAACCAAATTTTTCCAATTGTCTGTCAGGTTTTAAATAAAATTTTGCTATCTAATATTTTCAGCTTTCTAATTTCTTCATATGTGCATGACAACAGACACACAGAGAAACAGGAAAAACACTACATATGACTTACACAGACCATCTATGACATGCTTGTGAAACGGAGAGTTCCCTGACCCCCCTCACAGGATGTACAACAGGGGTGTGGCTTGTCTGTTTGGTGATGCCATTGTTCAAACCATTTATGGGAGGGGGAATACACAGATGGACAGGTGCAGGAGCCAGGATGCTGGGCACCAGCCCCACTGCAGCGCCCAGTGGTGGGAGCCTGTGACCCCTAGAACCCAAGTGGGCGTGTGTTACAATGCACTCTTTTAGCCTTTCTGTCCATGGACAGCTTAAGTGTTAACCAACTCAGTGGACCCTCTGTCTTTTTGCAAGGGCAGAGGGCCAGTGTGACAGCTTTTTGTATCCCAAGCTCTTGTCCAGAGTCCTGGAAGAATCAGGTCACACAAGGACTTGAAGGATGGTGAATGTGGGGGTTTCATTGGGGGGTGGGTGTGGCTTTCAGCAGGATGGATGGGGAACTAGAAATGAAATGGAGTGTGAAGACGATCCTCTCCTGGAGTTTGGCCGTCCAGTGGCTGATTCTCCGACCATCCCCAGCTGAATTCTTCCTCATGTTCCTTCTTTTCTCTCCTTCTCTGCCACTCTTCTGCTCTTCTGTTTCTCTGCTTGTCTCCTTCTCCTGGAGCCTAGGGTCTGGGGTTTATATGAGTACAGGATGCGGGGGCATGGTGGGCAAGAAGGCAACTTTTGGGCACAAAAACAGGAATGTCTGTCCTTATTTAAGGCCATGGGTTTCTAGGTTTGATGGTGGGGCCTTTGCCGGGGAACCACCCTCTTCTACCCAGTATTTCCCTGTGTCCTGTCCATATCATTTGGACCTTCTGTTTTGTTCCAAATTTTCTTTTTAAAAAATAACTACTCATTTTATTTTAGGACAAAATTTACCACAGTCCACAATTTGAATCAACCTTTAGATAACTTCTGAATTACACAAAATTATTCTTTTTTTTCATTAAGGATACATCTTTTTTGGCACATTTTAAATACAGAATAATACATTAATTACAATTCTCATTCATAGTAACCTTAAAGTTTAGTGAAAACCTAGGACACAAAAAATCCTGGTCTATCAGGTATTAGTATTTTATTGATAAGATCATGACACAATTGTAAAAAGCGTATTTCCCCATATTGTAACCCTTTCTTAATTGGAAATGAACCAAATATCCAAGGAGCATCTATTATTCAATCCAAAATAACTGTAAGATTTTAATTATACAAAAAGTTCACCTACAAGCATTTATCCCATTTACATGTACTCATTTTTTTCTTTTTAACAGTTTATCCAGATTATTTCTTGAAACCGAAATATAAGACAAAGCTAGTCATCACTCCAAGTTATTTCATTTTCAACCATATTTACAGTCTGTTAGTATCAGATGGTCACCTAAGTAAAAACTTCAAAGCTAGATACATGAGTATTTTTGCCAACAACTCAGAAGATCCAGCAGTTTTTATTAAACAAACAACATTAAATTAGTCTTATTTGTCAAACAAAGTCACATAAACAAAGATCATTTTGTTTTGGCTGGGCTAATAGTTTTATAACCTTTTGTGTCAAACTCTGACACTCAAAATATCTAGCAGAGACAAATATAAAGTCAGAAAAAATGTATGCTGACAATTCTGAAGATATTTCTATTTTTTATTTTACCAATAATTTTTAAGCCAGCTTTTTAATTAAAGATTTACTTAAATCATGTGAACTTAAAAATTGCTTGGACTTATTTATTTATGAGCACTCTTTTATTTATAAGCCATATTGGTATCCTATAAAAACAACACAACATCCAGATATGTACATACACACACAAAGATCCACAGCTTTTACCTTGGAATTCTAGCCATGAGATAGCAATACAAACTCAGTGGTCTATGAACGTGTTCACATGGCCAAACTTTGTCCTGATAGGTAATCCAATGAAGGATCTGCACCAGAATTTTGGGTAAAGTGATTTCCATGGCAGTTTGATTTGGAAAGGCAAACATCCCCAGACTCCAAAGAACACTGGAGGCAAACAGCATCACAGAAAAACACCACCTGGAACCTACTGACCAGGCCTAACTAGGCTTAGAACAGCAGCATAAAAGCTTGAATACATGGAACTCCATCCCACTTTCCTATTCAACAGCAAACTCCAGATTCCAGTGAATACTGGGACCAAACAGTATTACAAAAGAATATCAGTTTATTGAATTCTAATTTCCCATGACCATATTGACACATGCACAAATAATAACAAAACACAATCTCACTGCCTTAGCAAAAAACAAACACCAAGAGCAACCAAACTGAAGCAGTCAGGGTGCTTCCTCTCTCCATCAGTTGGGCTTGATGGACCTGCAAAGAAAAATTCCTCAAAAATGTCCCAAGTTGAGAGGAGCTAACCCTGTTGTCTGGTACCCACAAAAGACATTCACTTGCCTGGACACACACACAACAATTACACACAAACCTCCATGAGTGTCCAAATGGAAACAGAGTGCTTCTCGCTCTCAGTAGCTGGGCTTGTTCAATCTGCATAAAGAAATTCCTTTAACTTTTTTTCCACATTGAGAGGGGCAGATCCTGTTGTCGGGGCCCACAAAGGACACTCACCTATCTGGATGCAGATGTCTTCAAAGGCTGTTCTTTCTAGGCAATTAGGAACAAGGTTGGGGCCACCAGTGGTGGGGCTGCAGAGAGAGAGAGACCAAGACTCCCTTCTGGCCAAAAAAGGGGTGCATAGCTGCTAAGGAGGGCTTCTGAAACTCTTCCGGCCCACAGTAGCTGAGACACAAGCAAAGACTTTCAGGTCAGGGAACCAAAATCTGTTACTGAAACACCAGGGGTTCAGTCTAGGTCCTGCAGCTTGCTGCACAGAAAGCCAATTGCTAAGATAATATGCGTTGCCAGGGAAGAAGGCTTTATCTGGGTGCTGCAGCCAAGAAAATGGGAGATGAATCTTAAATCCATCTCCCTGACTAAAATCAGGGGTTTATATAGCAGGGAAGAAATGTAACTACATGCAGGAAAACAGGAATTAAGCACGGATAAGGAAGTAGAGTTGATCAACAGGAAGCAGGCGATTGGTTAGACAATTGTGATGAGTGAGGGGTGTAGCTCCTCATTGTGCAGATGCGGTGATCTGGTAAGTTTCAGTTACTTGATACTATCTGGGAAACCAGATTGTTGATTTCCGGAGAAAGGAACTTAGATAAGACAAATGTAACTTTTTCAAGTTTTAAGACTGGGAGGGCAACCAGAAACATCAATTCTGTGGGCCAATTGGGCCAATTTTATGATCTTGTTTGCCATTGTTAAGTTTTTACTCTGAGAGAAATAGGAAGCTACTGAAGATGTTAAGCAAAGAAGTGACACAATTTGATGTGTTATTCTGGCTGCTGTACTAAGAATAGACTGGAGAGAAAGCAAAAGGTTAGAAGCAAGGAGATAAATCAGGAGAGAATGCAGAGACTTGGACCAGGCTGGCAGTGAGGAGTGAACAGATTCTGGATATATTTTGATGGTAGACTAGACAATTATTTAGTGATGGATTGAGAGAAAGATGTCAAACATTTTGTCTGAGCAACTGGTGTTATAGCTTTTCCATCAACCAAGAAGCCCGTGGTGGGGGTGTAGGGCCATGAGGAAGGACTGGGAGCACAGTTTTTACCCTGTGAAGCCTGAGATGAATCTGACATCCAAGTACAGATGCATTTCCAGGACTTTTATTTCTGAAAACCTTCAGGTCTGTTACATTTACCTCTAAGTTTTTCTTATAACATTTCAGGAAAAAAGATAGGAGACCATAGAATCATCAGGGTTTCCAAGTGTAAAGAGTAGCACATACCGACACATACAGAAATTATATAATTTGTTTAAAGATTCGGAGATAAGCACCAACACAAAGTTTCTTTCTTTCCTTTATACTAGGCAGATACTTTTAAAACAAATGTTTTCTGGGAATTGTTGTTGGTGGGGTATTCTTCCCCAGGCATTTGGGTTTTTTTTTTTTTTTTGAAAGACAAGGTTTCATTCTTGTCGCCTAGGCTGGAGTTCAGTGGCACAATCTTGGCTGATTGCAACCTCCGCCTCCTAGGCTCAAGCCACCCTCCCACCTCAGCTTCCCTTTTAGCTGGGACTACAGGGTTGTACCATCACACCTAGCCAATTTTTGTGTTTTTAGTAGAGATGGGGTTTTGCCATGTTGCCCAGGCTGGTCTCCAACTGCTGGGCTCAAGTGATCTGCCCACCTGGGCCTCCCAAAGTGCTGGTATTACAGGCCTGAGCCACTGTGCCTGGTCTTGGGTTGGTCATCTTTACCTCTCCTTCATAGGCACTTTAGGCAGCGTATTTAAGGCTAAATAGAAACGATGTAAGGATCTGGCCATTAATCACGTCAGTGTCCAATCCATTAAGCACTTTCCAATAGGCTTTCTGTGTGGTGAACTTGCTTTAGCTGCTTTTATCTTTAATTATACTTTCTATGATTTTCTTAGGACAGAAAAGGGTGTGTTCCTTTAAATACATATTAAATACATATTTCATGTTCTCAGTAGAAATAAGAATGGCTTTAAGTATTTAAAAAATGTCTTTTCACCTTTAAAACAGTTTTCAAAAACTCAGAAATATGGCAAGACTAAGTGATAATAGGTCCTTTTATAAGAATATGGAGCATTAAAAATAATAGTGGCTTGAAAAGCCAATTTTACTTTTAAAATGTAGCAATTATTTTTGGCACACTGAAATAATAATACAGATTATGAAATCTTGCTGGGAGTCATAAAGAGTCAAAAAATGTTTTTAAAAGAGCAGAAACGAAGAAAAAGGGAAAAAAGGTGGTCTTCTTTTCTTTTCATAATCCAATGATCTAATTCTTCCATCAATGTTAGTAACTCTTTAAGGACTCAGAATAAATATGAGGAGGCAACTCTAGTAAGTCATTTTGTTATGGAATACTTTGCCTCTGGCAAATATATTTATCCCAGGAAGGTAAATAGCAAAGATTCAACTATTAAGTGATGTGAAAAACTCTGCTGATCCTGGATCAAAAGACAACCAGGTGCCGTGCTCCAGGTACTGTCATGGTCAATGACTGTCTGAGGTCAATGCACAGGCGGTAAAGGGATTTACCAAGACAGTAATGAGTTTAGAAAGGCAAATTTATTCAGAGAAAAGGGGGAGATACATTGCAAGGGAGCAGCAAGCAAGACAGCAGAAAGAAGGCTATCTACCAAGAGGCAGAGTCTGGAGGGGAATCTTATAAGGTTGTGCTGCTTAAGCTGAATGCTTGCAGACAGAATGCTTGGGTGCAGGTGGGCTGTGAGCTGGGTGCTGTAACAGGATGCTTAGGTGCTACTGCAACTATTTGCAGTTGACCTAATTAATCAGAACTTTCACTCCTCTCTACCCCTATATTTGTTCCTGCCAGTGAAGCCCACTTTTTTTTCTTTTAACTCCTTAGGGCTCCACAGCATAATCTTAGGAAGAGGGATTAGTACAAGATCAAGCCTAGAACAAGGAGAATCACTCCACAGATGACATATTAATAATTGACTAAAATAAATGCCTTGACAAAGGCTTTGCTTTCAGACTTTGCTGCTGAACAAAAAGTTGCATTTCTAGTGTCCCTTTTGTTCCAACCCCACCACTGAGGAGAATGAAAAAAAATCCAGCAATGGTTGCAAGATGTTTTATGAACAACCACAAAAGAGATGATTCATTCCTATTTCCTGCCTATGTTATGCTAAATTTCCAGACTCCTTTAAAATGGTTTTAATGTTTTCCTTCTGCATTTTCATGCTCAGGTAATAACTACAACATTCACTTTTAAGTAACTCACTGAATATCCCCCTTCTTTGTTCCCCTTGATAAACATTTAATTTTAACACAGTGTTTTAATGTTATAGTTGCCCTTCTGTTATATTTGAAGATACTGACTTCCCACACTATGCCTCAGTTTTAAAAATCTGAAAGTATGTATTACCGTTAGCTCTTATGACAAGAATTTAAAGAAGTTCCCTGTCTGTCACCTGAGATGGAGGATGACGGGAGGTGGGGAGGATTAATTTTCATAAGCAACAGTTACATCACACATAGATTCTGATCATACCTAGCACTCCAAATATATAGACTCAAAAGAGGTAGTCAACTCGATTTCTTTTTTTTTTTTATTATTATTTTTTATTATACTGTAAGTTCTGGGTTACATGTGCAGAACGTGCCGTTTTGTTACATAGGTATACACATGCCCTGGTGGTTTGCTGCACCCATCAACCCATCACCTACATTAGGTATTTCTCCTAATATTATCCCTCCCCCAGCCCTCTGCTCCCCGACAGGCCCCAGTGTGTGATGTTCCCTCCCTGAGTCAATGTGTCCTCATTGTTCAACTCCCACTTATGAGTGACAACACGTGGTGTTTGGTTTTCTGATGTTGTTATAGTTTGCTGAGAATGAAGGTTTCCAGCTTCATCCATGTCCCTGCAAAGGACATGAACTCATCCTTTTTTATGGCTGCATAGTATTCCATGGTGTATATGTGCCACATTTTCTTAATCCAATCTATCATTGATGGACATTTGGGTTGGTTCCAAGTCTTTGCTATTGTGAATAGTGCAGCAATAAATATAGGTGTGCATGTGTCTTTACTGTAGAATGATTTATAATCCTTTGGGTATATGTCCAGTAATGGGATGGCTGGGTCAAATGGTATTTCCAGTTCTAGATCCTTGAGGAATCATCACACTGTCTTCCACAATGGTTGAACTAATTTACACTCCCCTGGATTTCTTTTTATTGAAGTCTGACATTTCTACAAAATGGAGGCAGGAGCCCTTCCTAGTATTCCTGGATTGAAGCTGTGACAATTTCATGATGATGGTGATGATGATGATCATTACAAAGACTACAGAAACAGATGACAGGTATTCAGTGCTCCCCACATGCTGGTTACCGTACTGAGTGCTTCACTTGGCTTGCTGTGGTCCAGCCTCACATGACAGAGCAGTGAGGCTCAGTGAGAGGGCTCACACATCTGGGCAGCGGCAGAGCCTGTCCTCAGACTCAGGTCAGTGCTAATCACTCCCATCCACAAGCTTCCCTCCCCCCAGCCTTGGGAGTCTTGCACTGGAATCCAGGCAGCTCAACTCCACATGCACACAGGGGCTGCCCCCAACATAGAGGGGATTGGTTCCTGGGCTCATAAGTGGTGAGAAATTCACTTTGAAACTCTGGGGATCTGACAGGGGATGCCTGTCATGATAACATCAATTAACTGACACACTAGAAGGGATCTTAGCAAGCAATCCTCCATTTCCCTCATTTTTTCAGTTGAGGAAATGGGAATCCTCAGAGGTGAAATGACTTGCCCATAGTTAACATGTCATTGAAATGGGAAGAACAGAATAAACAAACCAGAGACCTTACTGTGAATGGATGTGCAAAAAGAGACACAGAAGGACAAGGGACTGGGTGAATGGACATTGGCTAAATCATCTTTGCCATATTAAAAAATCCTCTATGAATTTATGGCTTCTGTAAAAATGTTGGGTTTTTAAAAAATGCCTTCTTGTGTCAAATCAGAGTCTCTCTTAGTCACTCCCAGTTTGTTCATACTTCTCCCACTTCTGACACATCTAGTCCCAGAATTCTCCCTCTTTCCCTGCCATTTTCTTCCTTTGGACTCCATTAATCCTGCTGCATGATCCCAGATACCCTTACTTCTCTCCTCTGACACATCGCAGAGTGACCTCAGGACCTGGACATCCTCCATGGAGCCACGGCAGAGTCTCTCGAGGAAACTCAACTGTAAAGTGACATGTTGGGTTTTGAATTAGATGAAGGAATGATTTGTAGACTTTTCTTCAGAATATGCACCCCTTCAAAAAAAAAAGGAAGGAAAAGATGAAACAGCCTAACTTCACTAAGTTCAAATGCAGTGCTTGGAAAGAGAATGAGAGTGATTTATAAAGAAGCTTACTAGAAGGTTGAGGGAAAAGCTGCTCAACAGGATGAAAGGCAAAGGCTGCACAGACTTGAAGGTAATATATGTAGTATGTGTTCATACAAATCATTGAAAAAAAAAAGATTGTGGAAGACTATAGATAGGAGAAAAAAAATATGTCTCCTGGGGTGGAGGAGTTATTGAATGTTTTGAGCTAGGGAGCAGATTTTTTGTGTGAAGACAATTTCCTAAGATTTTCACCCTGACAATGAATCACTCTGCAGACAACAGTGATGGGCCGTCTGTGGGAGGGAAGATGATGAATGTGTCCAGAAGCCTTGAGGTGACTAAGGAGCACTTGTGGAAACATTCGCTGACACTTTTCTAAGCTCTGTGTCTATGTTCTACTCGGCATTGTGTAAGGGATGGCCTAGCCCCCAGCTCACAGGTCCACAGCTGGGTTTCTGTCTTTCTCATGCGCCCACCTGACTCCTCACCCTCAGCATAATCCTTGAAAACTTTTCCCTCCTAGTTTTTCTGCTGCCTAAATTCCATCCGCCCCTCACTTATGAGTCACAGCTGGGTAATTAGTCAGTGTTAACTCATCTCCAAGCAGCAAAAAGCTAAATGCTCAGGGAGGATGGGTTATTTCCATCATCACAGCCCCTCCTGCATAGAATTCTCTGCTGAGATACAGGAATGCTGAGACACAGGCAGGCACATTCATGAACCCACTTATTCCTTCTCTCTCTCACTGCATTCCACTGACTATTACTGAGTACCTATTGTAGGCAAGGCACTGTGCCAGGCACGAAAACAGCTGGGCCATCTCCAACACTACCATTTTTTCTCATTAAAAACATCCAAAGACATTTGGTGGCAAATTTCATTATGGTTCATGCAAACATAAGGGGAATGGGTCCTGTAAATTACCAAGACATCCTAGACTGAGCTGAAGATGAATTCTCACAGAGCCGTTTTACACTTCTGCGCTAAGATAGCCTGTGAGTTGTATTATTGTTGATTTGAAAAGTATCTCCATTTTATTATTGCTTTATACGCGTGTATATTTAATGTATTTTAAATCACAAAGGTATTCTTCAGGTAAAGGACTTTCAGCTGCTTTTAGTTCAAACGAACAAACACTTAGTGAGAGTCATTAATTCATTCATCCAGCTGTGCATTCATTCAACTAACTAAATGAATATGTTTAGTTGGGGCTTATATACTGAGCATCACCTCAAGTGTTGTTACTATGGCGTGTAAGGGTGTAAAACAAAGCAAACTGCAGACAAGGCATAGTTCCCATGCTAGGGGAGTTTACATTCTGGTGGAGTCAGACATCCTTTAAGTTTACACACGTATGTGACCTGCGATTATTATCACATGGGAAGTGCAGAGACTAAGATGTGCAATGGATGTGATGGGACCATGAAGGAGGATCCTCTTTGCTCCCTAATAGACCAATGAGATGCGAATCAAATCCCAGCTTCTTAGCCTTTCACTTATGGCCCCCACCTTCCAACTCTGTAATCTTTTGCTTCCATATGCAAAGCCTCTGAGTAAAGAAATTGGCTTCCTAATTTTTACCCAAACATGTCACAAATATTTCCAATTTCATGTCTTTGCTTGCTTCCTATTCTTGTCTAGAGTGTCAGAAACTTTGTGGTGCTGATTCATTTAAGTTCTACTCTTCCTTTAGGTGGCTGGCACAACTGATATTTATTTTTTTGTCATTGTTGATGAATGGAATGTTCTTTCAAATGTAATGTGTCACTGAATTCTTTCATTCTTCAAATAATCATTGAGTGGCTACTGCTGTACATGTTACTATTTCTTCCAGGCACTGGATTCACAGTGCTGAATACAACAAATATCTGTCCTTGTGGAGCTTATATTGTAGTTGAAGGAGGTAGAAACATACATGTAAACAAAATGTGTCAGGTGGCAATTAATAATATAAAGAAAAAGGGAGCAGGTTAAGCAAGATGGTGGGGGATGGGGAGTGTGATTATATATAGGTTGGCCTGGGGAGGTACCTATGCTGAGGCGAAATTTAAGAGAGATTTGTTGGAAGTGAGAGAGCAAGTTAGTAGCTATCTGGGGGAAGAGCGTTTCAAAAGAGGAGGCAACATAATGAGAAAGGGAAAGAGGGGTAGGAAAGGAGAGGCTTAGGCTCTGGAAGGACTTAGCTTTTATTCAGAATGAGGTGAAGCCTTCTGAAAGTCTTGAGCGGAAGAGTGACATTCTCTGACTTACGTGGCAAAAAAACAGTTCTGACTATGTGTGGCTATAGGTTACAAGGAGGCTAGGGTAGAAGAAGGGAGAGCCATTAGGGAGCTCTCATGATGAGGTAGGCCTGGACAGGAGTGTGGGAAGTGGAGAGAAGTGTTCAGAGCTGGTTGTATTCTGCACATATTTTAAAAGTAAAAGTCAGCAGAATCTGCTATTGGATAGCTGTGGGATGTAAGAGGAACAGGACTTAAGATGATGGCAAGGGCCCGGCGCGATGGCTCACGCCTGTAATCCCAGCACTTTGGGAGGCCCAGGCAGGCGGATCACGAGGTCAGGAGATGGAGACCATCCTGGCTAACATGGTGAAAGCCCGTCTCTACTAAAAATACAAAAAATTAGCGGGGCGTGGTGGCGGGCGCCTGTAGTCTCAGCTACTCAGGAGGCTGGGGCAGGAGAATGATGTGAACCCGGGAGGTGGAGCTTGCAGTGAGCCGAGATCGCGCCACTGCACTCCAACCTGGGAGACAGTGCCAGACTCCGTCTCAAAAAAAAAAAAAAAGAAAAAAAGAAAAAAAGAAAAAAAAAGATGATGGCAAGGTTTTTAGCCTGAGGAACCAAAATAATGGGCTTGTTATTTACTGAGTTTTCAAGATGTTTCAGAATGTTCGATGGTGGTAGAAACCAGAATGTTTGTTCTGGGTATGTTGAGTTTGAGATGCTCTTTAGACATCCATTCAGAGATGTCAGAAAGTTGTCTGGACATATGAGTGTGCCATTCAAGAAGTTCAAGTCAGAGATTGAATTTTTTTATTTGCATGTGTATAGATGATATTAAAGCCAGGTGACTGTATTTAGCGCTGAGAGACATAATCAAGACAGTGAGATAGAGAAGGAAGAATTTTAAGGATGAGATTTTAGGGTACTCCAACATTTAGAGGAAAGAAAAATGGGGAGGGACCAGCAAAGGAAGTTGTAGGGGCGAGTGAGGTGAGAGGAGAACCAAGACTGAGTGCAGCCAAGTGAACGAGGTAAGCAGGAGTCACCTCTGTCAAACATCACTCAGGCCTAAGAAGATGGGGACTTAAAATCCATCAGTGGATTAGAAAATGAAGTAGTCAGGCTGAGGCAGGAGAATGGCGTGAACCCGGGAGGCGGAGCTTGCAGTGAGCCGACATCCGGCCACTGCACTCCAGCCTGGGCGACAGAGCAAGACTCCGTCTCCAAAAAAAAAAAAAAAAAAAGAAAAGAAAATTGGGATTAGAAGCCTAACTGGAGAGGGATCAAGAGAGATCAGAGGAAAGGTATGGGCTCAATGAGTAGAGACATGTATTTTGAAGCGTTTTGTAACAGAGGCAAGCATAGATAAAAGATAGTGGCTTTCGGCAGATGTGGGAACAAGGGAAGATGTTTAAAGATGAAAGATATTATAGTTTGGCTATATGCCAGTGGAGATGATTCAACAGAGTGGGAAAAATGGATGATGCAAGAGAAAGAATGGCCATTGCTGGAGTAATATTTTTGAGTAGATAAGAGGAGGTGGGTCTAGCACAGACAGTTTATCCACAGCAAATGGAAGGAAGGCAGAGTGCAGGGTTAGAGGCATAAGGTAATTTGGGAGATGTGGTGAGAATTTGTGGCTGATTTATTCTAATGTTTTCTCAGTGAAATAGAAAACCCAGTCATCCACTGAGAATAATAGGGAAGGAAGTGTTTGAGATGAGTGAGGAAGGTGTGAAATAGTTGTCTATGAAATGAGAGAGTAAATTGACTAGAGAATGAGCAGGATAGCATGGCAATATCAAGGGTCCATTTAACGTAGGTGGTCATGAATTTAAACTGAGATTACCAAATGAAGTTACAGTGATAGAACATGAGTCATAATTTGCATCACATATAGCAAAACAATGACATAAAAGTATCTAGGTTATAAAAATATCTGGGATAAAGCATTAGCAATAGCAATGGATCTTTAAATATAATCCAATTTCAGGTAAATCTAAATTCTATATTTTCCAATACAGTCTTAAATGTCTCAGTAAGCCCATTTCCAAGCTCTATTGAAATGACATATACAAAAATCTCAACTTTGGGGCATGGCCTAAATACCAAAGTTAGTCAAGTTTACTGAACTGGAAAACTGATAAGTAGCTGATAAGTAGCAGAAAGTTGCCACCATAGGTAAATAGGTAGCAGATGGAGGAACCAGTTAAGAGTAGTGAGAAGAGGCTGGATCAGCTGGGTTGGCTAAGCCTGAGACAGTGGTCTCACCGAAGCCCAGGCTGGACAGAGTGACAATGGCAATGCCCAGGGAAGTGGTAGTCATGGATAGATGGTCCATGTCAATATATGGTCAGTGTCTCTTCTATGAGTGATTGTGTGGTCTTGATGCCAAACCCATGCTGGTATGGGCAGTAATGGCAGAATGAAGGGGATTTTCCTGTTGTAAGGTCATGAAGGGGATGGAGAACATGGTTTTTGGAGAGTAGGAAATGAAAAGTGAAATGTTGTCTAGAAAAAAAAAAAAGATTAGCATTGGCATAGAGCCATTCACTACTCAATGTGATCTTAATTGTCTAAATCCCACTTTATTTTTCATTTGGTATGTTAAAACATGATGCATATTCCACTACATTTCTTGATTACTTTTCCTGGAATTGGCCAAAGTATTCCAGAGTGATCTATATACAGCAAAAATTACTGCTCAGTTTACTGTACATTTCTATGACAGTGCAAGGGTCTGCCTTATCCATAATCTACTCCACATCTTTTTGGGGAACAAAGTGAAATATAATAAGTAAAAAAATCATTTTACAGTAAATTCTAAGCAGACAGACTAAGGTGGCTGCCATGAGCCTTGCCTCCTGTTGTTTGTGTGTTTGTGCAATCCCCTTCCCTTAAGTGATGAAGAAGAACTGGACTTGTAGCCTTTAGTCTGTAGCAAAGGTGAGGGATTATCATGCCTGTGATTATGGTACATTATTTAAATTTTCATTTGCTAGTAGGCTGATAGTGGAGATGCTCCCTCTTCCAGGCTTCTTTTTTTTGTGGGCACATAGAAGATGTATGTATTTATGGAGTACGTGAGATGTCTTGATACAGGCATGCAATATGAAATAAGCACATCATGGAGAATGGGGTATCCATCATCTCAAACATTTATCCTTTGAATTACAAACAACTCAGTTACACTCTTTATCTTAAAATGTGCAATTAAATTATTATTGACCATAATCACCCTATTGTGTTCTCAAACAGTAGGTCTTATTCATTCATTTTAACTATTTCTTGGTACCCATTAACCATCCCCTCCTCCCCTTACAGGCTTTGAAGAAGTCAGCTGCCATGCTGTGGGATGGCCTATGAAGAGGACCATGTGGCAGAGAACTGTGGGCAGCTTCTAGGTGCTGAGTGTGACCCCAGCTGACAGCCAGCAAGAAGTCAGGAACCTCCATCTTACAGCTGTGAGGAAATGAATTCTGCTGAGAACTGAAGGAATGTAGAAATGGACCCATCCCAAATCGGGCCTTCTCGATGAGAACAGGCCTGACCAACACCTTGATTATAGCCTCATAGAGGACCAAGCTAAGCTATGCCTGGACTCCTAACCCACGGAAACTGTGAGATAGTAAGTGTGCATTGTTTTAACCTGCTAAGTTTGTGGTAATTTGTTACACACAATACATAATAGTTCATATTCTATTTTTACTTTCTTGTTCAAATGTAAGTGTAAGAGAGATAGATGCTTGTTTGACAATCTCTGTCTTTCTACAGCTATCTGTGTGCTCTTTTTGTGAGTAGGATGATGGGGGGTGTGATATGGACTGGCAAGATGACAAATCAATAACAAGGCTGAGAACAGGCATGAATGGAACTCCCTGAGATGATGCAGCCCCTCCTTAAGTAAGGAGATGCACTAGCCCCACCATCCTTCCATTTTTACCAAATTGACACTTCCATTGGTGATACTCCCATTGGTCAGGCTGCAGATTTGTCCCCAGGGGGACATGAGAACTAGGCTTGTTTTCCAGGTGCCAGAGCTTCAGTTTATAATTTGTGGTGTTTGAGGGACTGATGTAAGTAAAGATGAATAGACGGATGGATGAATTGGAACAGACAGTCATCTCCAATAGGAAAAGAAAAAGCCTCCAAGTCACCCTGCCTGGGACTGCTTCACTACTTTGCATCCATGTACAAAGGACATCTTGTGGTCATTACAAGTCAGTCAGTTTTCTCTCTCACTCTCAACCCCACCCAAGTTTCTCCATTTACAAGCATGTCTCACAATTGTAAAATAATAAAAAAAAACCTCAAATCTCAAGACACCCTGTGAAAATGTAATGAAAAGCCACTACCAAACACATTACCCATTAATAAAATTCAGTAATTTTTATTCCTGTGCTGAGAAGCTAAGTTAGAGGACATGGGAAATAGAGACCTGTGCTATAAAAAATAGAACGAATGGCATTCATTCTCTTAAACAATCAAAATTTGACTGATGATTTTCCTGATTTACGTCACTCTTTATTGTAAGCCAACATGCACAGTCCAGCTTGAATCTGCAAGAGTCATAAAGGAAACCTCAAATGGATGTTCATACTATAGTCCTCCTGGGGCATAAGCATTAATGGTTCATAGAAGAAAATAGAATTACCAGCCTTTACTGCTTAAAGGCCTTTTATCTCTACTGTACATACATTCTGACAGAGTGATTACCCTAATCTCAAGTGTTGAGAACAAATTAGTTCATTTTAAAATTCATTATTTACAAAGGATTTAGTTCAATATTGAGTTTCTAAATGAACCTCTACATCACATAAGATTAAATCCAGCCTAGTGTATCCAGGGTGTGAGTAGTAGTAGGAGATGATGGAGAGGCATAGAATGTACCAAATTCTATAGTAATTATATTCTCACAAGTAATTGGCACAGTTTTTTTTTCTGGCAAATAATAAACTACTGCTCATGCCAGTTTCTTATGAAAAATAAAAAATCAGAATCAATTTCTAACTTTGTCTTGTAATTATTTATATTGAGTAACAAAATCTTAAATTCTAAATACTGACTCTTCTCAACTCTGTACAAAATTCTGGAAAATTAAAAAATCCATGCTTGCATCATCTACCTGTATTAATCCTCCAACTTGATGTTTAAACAGCCCAAAATATTCTGCAACCAGAACAATGTCTAATTTGCTTCTTGAACCTATAGAAATTGTTTGTTTTCTGTAAGTGTAAAAATGTATGAGAGCAAATGTTCCTTACTTTCCCATGGATAGTAAAGGTTTGGGGAAAGGAAAGATAATGGACCTGCTATTTCATGTTAATTGTTAATTGTTTTGTATGTGTTACTCTGTAGCTTTATAAAACATAGATTATTTAAATATTAGTAAAAATCAAATAAATACTAAAACTAAACATAAATTAGACAAAGATTGCAAGCATAAAAATAAGACTGAGACAGGCGGATACAAGGTCAAAAGATCTCATGAGACCATCCTGTCCAACATGGTGAAACCCTGTCTCTACTAAAAATACAAAAATTAGCCATGCGTGGTGGCTCGCACCTGTAATCCCAGCTACTCAGGAGACTGAGGCAGAAGAATGTTTTGAACCTGGGAGGTGGAGGTTGCAGTGAGCCGAGATTGTGCCACTCCACTGCAGCCTGGTGACAGAGTGAGGCTCTGTCTCAAAAAAAAATAAAAAAAATTGCACCAAATTTAGGCATGAAGAGTTGTTTGATATTATCAAAGGAAAGATTTGTGTGTCTTGTAGGCTCTTTATTAACTCAAAGCCTGTCTTGTTTTTTTGTTTTTTTTTTTCAATTTCCATCCCCACTCCCTGAAAACATACAGAGAGCAGTTAAAAATCCCTGAATTCTTTCTCCCAAGTCTTTTCTCACACCCTCCAGGGCCTGGCACCATCAAGAAAAAATATCTGGACAAAACCACCAACTGTCAACAAAGCCAAGGGTCTAGTAGAAAAGCAAGCATAGCAGGAAACGGGAGAGTAAATGTTTAAAAAGATGGAGGCTTGGCCCTGCGTGCCTATGTGCATGCAGAGACACACACCCCTCACTCACACACTCTCCCATCTCTCTGACCTTACCTTTTTTTCTTTTTTTTTTGAGATGAAGTCTCTTTCTGTCGCCCAGGCTGGAGTGCAGTCATGTGATCTTGGCTCACTGCAACCTCCGCCTGCCAGGTTCAAGCAATTCTCCTGCCTCAGCCTCCCAAGTAGCTGAGACTACAGGCACGTGCCATGCCACCACGCCTGGCCAATTTTTTGTATTTTTAGTAGAGAAGGAGTTTCGCCGTGTTAGCCAGGGTGGTCTCGATCTCCTGACCTCGTGTTCCACTCACCTCAGCTTCTCAAAGTGCTGGGATTACAGGCGTGAGCCACCGTCCCCGGCTCTGACCTTATCTTATATGGCTCTACAACATCTCACTCTGTTCCAGCCATGGCAGCCGCTTTTTCTGCTCTGTGAACATTCCAGCTCTTTCCTGCCTCAAGGCCTCAACTTTTCCTGTCTGCAATATCCTTTACCAAATACTCACATGGCTCATTCCTTCATGTCTCCACTCAAATGTCGCCTTATTTTTGAGGCATTCCCTGAACTCTTCAGAGCACTTATCAACATCAGACATATTCATTACAGAATAGAACTATATATGTGAATACATATTTACATGAATAAATACATGTATTATATATACTGAATATAAATATATACACAAATATTTATAGTCATTTCTTTTTTTAAAAAATTTATTTATTATTATTATACTTTAAGTTCTAGGGTACATGTGCATAACGTGCAGGTTTGTTACATATGTATACTTGTGCCATGTTGGTGTGCTGCACCCATCAACTCGTCAGCACCCATCAACTCGTCATTTACATCAGGTATAACTCCCAATGCAATCCCTCCCCCCTCCCCCCTCCCCATGATAGGCCCCGGTGTGTGATGTTCCCCTTCCCGAGTCCAAGTGATCTCATTGTTCAGTTCCCACCTATGAGTGAGAACATGCGGTGTTTGGTTTTCTGTTCTTGTGATAGTTTGCTAAGAATGATGGTTTCCAGCTGCATCCATGTCCCTACAAAGGACACAAACTCATCCTTTTTTATGGCTGCATAGTATTCCATGGTGTATATGTGCCACATTTTCTTAATCCAGTCTGTCAGTGATGGACATTTGGGTTGATTCCAAGTCTTTGCTATTGTGAATAGTGCCGCAATAAACATACGTGTGCATGTGTCTTTATAGCAGCATAATTTATAATCCTTTGGGTATATACCCAGTAATGGGATGGCTGGGTCATATGGTACATCTAGTTCTAGATCCTTTGAGGAATCGCCATACTGTTTTCCATAATGGTTGAACTAGTTTACAATCCCACCAACAGTGTAAAAGTGTTCCTATTTCTCCACATCCTCTCCAGCACCTGTTGTTTCCTGACTTTTTAATGATCGCCATTCTAACTGGTGTGAGATGGTATCTCATTGTGGTTTTCATTTGCATTTCTCTGATGGCCAGTGATGATGAGCATTTTTTCATGTGTCTGTTGGCTGTATGAATGTCTTCTTTTGAGAAATGTCTGTTCATATCCTTTGCCCACTTTTTGATGGGGTTGTTTGTTTTTTTCTTGTAAATTTGTTTGAGTTCTTTGTAGGTTCTGGATATTAGCCCTTTGTCAGATGAGTAGATTGCAAAAATTTTCTCCCATTCTGTAGGTTGCCTGTTCACTCTGATGGTAGTTTCTTTTGCTGTGCAGAAGCTCTTTAATTTAATGAGATCCCATTTGTCAATTTTGGCTTTTGCTACCGTTGCTTTTGGTGTTTTAGACATGAAGTCTTTGCCCATGCCTATGTCCTGAATGGTACTACCTAGGTTTTCCTTGAGGATTTTTATGGTATTAGGTCTAACATTTAAGTCTCTAATCCATCTTGAATTAATTTTCGTATAAGGAGTAAGGAAAGGATCCAGTTTCAGCTTTCTACTTATGGCTAGCCAATTTTCCCAGCACCATTTATTAAATAGGGAATCCTTGCCCCATTTCTTGTTTCTCTCAGGTTTGTCAAAGATCAGATGGCTGTAGATGTGTGGTATTATTTCTGAGGACTCTGTTCTGTTCCATTGGTCTATATCTCTGTTTTGGTACCAGTACCATGCTGTTTTGGTTACTATAGCCTTGTAGTATAGTTTGAAGTCAGGTAGCGTGATGCCTCCAGCTTTGTTCTTTTGACTTAGGATTGTCTTGGAGATGCGGGCTCTTTTTTGGTTCCATATGAACTTTAAAGCATTTTTTTCCAATTCTGTGAAGAAAGTCATTGGTAGCTTGATGGGGATGGCATTGAATCTATAAATTACTTTGGGCAGTATGGCCATTTTCACGATATTGATTCTTCCTATCCATGAGCATGGTATGTTCTTCCATTTGTTTGTGTCCTCTTTGATTTCACTGAGCAGTGGTTTGTAGTTCTCCTTGAAGAGGTCCTTTACATCCCTTGTAAGTTGGATTCCTAGGTATTTTATTCTCTTTGAAGCAATTGTGAATGGAAGTTCATTCATGATTTGGCTCTGCGTTTGTCTGTTACTGGTGTATAAGAATGCTTGTGATTTTTCCACATTAATTTTGTATCCTGAGACTTTGCTGAAGTTGCTTATCAGCTTAAGGAGATTTTGGGCTGAGACAATGGGGTTTTCTAAATATACAATCATGTCATCTGCAAAGAGGGACAATTTGACTTCTTCTTTTCCTAACTGAATACCCTTGATTTCTTTCTCTTGCCTGATTGCCCTAGCCACAACTTCCAACACTATGTTGAATAAGAGTGGTGAGAGAGGGCATCCCTGTCTTGTGCCAGTATTCAAAGGGAATTTTTCCAGTTGTTTCCCATTCAGTATGATATTGGCTGTGGGTTTGTCATAAACAGCTCTTATTATTTTGAGGTACGTTCCATCAATAGCGAATTTATTGAGCGTTTTTAGCATGAAGGGCTGTTGAATTTTGTCAAAAGCCTTTTCTGCATCAATTGAGATAATCATGTGGTTCTTGTCTTTGGTTCTGTTTATATGCTGGATTATGTTTATTGATTTGCGAATGTTGAACCAACCTTGCATCCCAGGGATGAAGCCCACTTGATCATGGTGGATAAGCTTTTTGATGTGTTGCTGAATCCGGTTTGCCAGTATTTTATTGAGGATTTTTGCATCGATGTTCATCAGGGATATTGGTCTAAAATTCTCCTTTTTTGTTGTGTCTCTGCCAGGCTTTGGTATCAGGATGATGTTGGCCTCATTAAATGAGTTAGGGAGGATTCCCTCTTTTTCTATTGATTGGAATAGTTTCAGAAGGAATGGTACCAACTCCTCCTTGTACCTCTGGTAGAATTCAGCTGTGAATCCATCTGGTCCTGGACTTTTTTTGGTTGGTAGGCTATTAATTATTGCCTCAATTATAGAGCCTGCTATTGGTCTATTCAGGGATTCAACTTCTTCCTGGTTTAGTCTTGGGAGAGTGTAAGTGTCCAGGAAATTATCCATTTCTTCTAGATTTTCCAGTTTATTTGCATAGAGGTGTTTATAGTATTCTCTGATGGTAGTTTGTATTTCTGTGGGGTCGGTGGTGATATCCCCTTTATCATTTTTAATTGCGTCGATTTGATTCTTCTTTCTTTTCTTCTTTATTAGTCTTTCTAGTGGTCTGTCAATTTTGTTGATCTTTTCAGAAAACCAACTCCCGGATTCATTGATTTTTTGGAGGGTTTTTTGTGTCTCTATCTCCTTCAGTTCTGCTCTGATCTTAGTTATTTCTTGCCTTCTGCTAGCTTTCGAATGTGTTTGCTCTTGCTTCTCTAGTTCTTTTAATTGTGATGTTAGAGTGTCAATTTTAGATCTTTCCTGCTTTCTCTTGTGGGCCTTTAGTGCTATAAATTTCCCTCTACACACTGCTTTAAACGTGTCCCAGAGATTCTGGTATGTTGTATCTTTGTTCTCATTGGTTTCAAAGAACATCTTTATTTCTGCCTTCATTTCGTTATGTACCCAGTAGTCATTCAGGAGCAGGTTGTTCAGTTTCCATGTAGTTGAGCGGTTTTGATTGAGTTTCTTAGTCCTGAGTTCTAGTTTGATTGCACTGTGGTCTGAGAGACAGTTTGTTATAATTTCTGTTCTTGTACATTTGCTGAGGAGTGCTTTACTTCCAATTACGTGGTCAATTTTGGAGTAAGTACGATGTGGTGCTGAGAAGAATGTATATTCTGTTGATTTGGGGTGGAGAGTTCTATAGATGTCTATTAGGTCTGCTTGCTGCAGAGATGAGTTCAGTTCCTGGATATCCTTGTTAACTTTCTGTCTCGTTGATCTGTCTAATGTTGACAGTGGAGTGTTGAAGTCTCCCATTATTATTGTATGGGAGTCTAAGTCTCTTTGTAAGTCTCTAAGGACTTGCTTTATGAATCTGGGTGCTCCTGTATTGGCTGCATATATATTTAGGATAGTTAGCTCTTCCTGTTGAATTGATCCCTTTACCATTATGTAATGGCCTTCTTTGTCTCTTTTGATCTTTGATGGTTTAAAGTCTGTTTTATCAGAGACTAGTATTGCAACCCCCGCTTTTTTTTGTTCTCCATTTGCTTGGTAAATCTTCCTCCATCCCTTTATTTTGAGCCTATGTATGTCTCTGCGTGTGAGATGGGTCTCCTGAATACAGCAGACTGATGAGTCTTGACTCTTTATCCAGTTTGCCAGTCTATGTCTTTTAATTGGAGCATTTAGTCCATTTACATTTAAGGTTAAGATTGTTATGTGTGAACTTGATCCTGCCATTATGATATTAACTGGTTATTTTGCTCGTTAGTTGATGCAGTTTCTTCCTAGCCTCGATGGTCTTTACATTTTGGCATGTTTTTGCAATGGCTGGTACCGGTTGTTCCTTTCCATGTTTAGTGCTTCCTTCAGGGTCTCTTGTCAGGCAGGCCTAGTGGTGACAAAATCCCTAAGCATTTGCTAATCTGTAAAGGATTTTATTTCTCCTTCACTTATGAAACTTAGTTTGGCTGGATATGAAATTCTGGGTTGAAAATTCTTTTCTTTAAGAATGTTGAATATTGGCCCCCACTCTCTTCTGGCTTGGAGAGTTTCTGCCGAGAGATCTGCTGTTAGTCTGATGGGCTTCCCTTTGTGGGTAACCCGACCTTTCTCTCTGGCTGCCCTGAAGATTTTTTCCTTCATTTCAACTTTGGTGAATCTGGCAATTATATGTCTTGGAGTTGCTCTTCTCGAGGAATATCTTTGTGGCATTCTCTGTATTTCCTGGATTTGAATGTTGGCCTGCCCTACTAGGTTGGGGAAGTTCTCCTGGATGATATCCTGAAGAGTGTTTTCCAACTTGGTTCCATTTTCCCCCTCACTTTCAGGCACCCTAATCAGACGTAGATTTGGTCTTTTTACATAATCCCATACTTCTTGCAGGCTTTGTTCATTTCTTTTTCTTCTTTTTTCTTTTGGTTTCTCTTCTTGCTTCATTTCATTCATTTGATCCTCAATCGCTGATACTTTCTTCCAGTTGATCGAGTCGGTTACTGAAGCTTGTGCATTTGTCACGTATTTCTCGTGTCATGGTTTTCATCTCTTTCATTTCGTTTATGACCTTCTCTGCATTAATTACTCTAGCCATCAATTCTTCCACTTTTTTTTCAAGATTTTTAGTTTCTTTGTGCTGGGTATGTAATTCCTCCTTTAGCTCTGAGAAATTTGATGGACTGAAGCCTTCTTCTCTCATCTCGTCAAAGTCATTCTCCGTCCAGCTTTGATCCGTTGCTGGCGATGAGCTGCGCTCCTTTGCCGGGGGAGATGCGCTCTTATTTTTTGAATTTCCAGCTTTTTGGCCCTGCTTTTTCCCCATCTTTGTGGTTTTATCTGCCTCTGGTCTTTGATGATGGTGATGAACTGATGGGGTTTTGGTGTAGGTGTCCTTCCTGTTTGATAGTTTTCCTTCTAACAGTCAGGACCCTCAGCTGTAGGTCCATTGGAGATTGCTTGAGGTCCACTCCAGACCCTGTTTGCCTGGGTATCAGCAGCAGAGGCTGCAGAAGATAGAATATTTCTGAACAGCGAGTGTACCTGTCTGATTCTTGCTTTGGAAGCTTCCTCTCAGGGGTGTACTCCACCCTGTGAGGTGTGGGGTGTCAGACTGCCCCTAGTGGGGGATGTCTCCCAGTTAGGCTACTCAGGGTACTGGGACCCACTTGAGCAGGGAGTCTGTCCCTTCTCAGATCTCAACCTCCGTATTGGGAGATCCACTGCTCTCTTCAAAGCTGTCAGACAGAGTCGTTTGCGTCTGCAGAGGTTTCTGCTGCTTTTGTTATTGTTTACTGTGCCCTGTCCCCAGAGATGGAGTCTACAGAGACAGGCAGGTTTCCTTGAGCTGTTGTGAGCTCCACCCAGTTCGAGCTTCCCAGCAGCTTTGTTTACCTGCTTAAGCCTCAGCAATGGCGGGCGCCCCTTGCTGCTGCCTTGCCAGTAGATCACAGACTGCTGTGCTAGCAATGAGGGAGGCTCCGTGGGCATGGGACCCTCCCGGCCAGGTGTGGGATATGATCTCCTGGTGTGCCTGTTTGCTTAAAGCGCAGTATTGGGGTGGGAGTTACCCAATTTTCCAGGTGTTGTGTGTCTCAGTTCCCCTGGCTAGGAAAAGGGATTCCCTTTCCCCTTGTGCTTCCCAGGTGAGGCGATGCCTCGCCCTGCTTCAGCTCTCGCTGGTCGGGCTGCAGCAGCTGACCAGCACCGATCGTCCGGCACTCCCCAGTGAGATGAACCCAGTACCTCAGTTGAAAATGCAGAAATCACCGGTCTTCTGTGTTGCTGGCGCTGGGAGTTGGAGACTGGAGCTGTTCCTATTCGGCCATCTTGCTCCGCCCCTTATAGTCATTTCTTATTTAGATTATGAACACCATAAGGGCAGACCCTTTCTTTTGTGTATTGTTTAAGTCCCATCAACTGAAAAAGTATGTAGCTTATTACAGGCACTCAATCCATATCAACTGAATGTGAGAGGAAGGAAGAGTGAGACTACAGAGGACAGATTTCACCTGATTATTAATCAAGATGAATTAAGTAAAATTGAGACTCAACACAAGGACAAAACAAAAGAAATATTTTGCACAATTCTCTGAATTATATGTATATGTACATGTATATGCTTGGCAATTCAATAAAAGCGAGTTTTTCTTTCTAATAACAAACTGTACTTACGTACTCCCTCCTTCCTTCCCTCCCCCTCCCTCCTTCCCTCCCTCCCTTCCACCCTCCCTTCCTTCCTTCCTTCTTTCCTTCCTTCCTTCCTTCCTTCCTTCCTTCCTTCCTTCCTTCCTTCTTTTCTTCTTTCTTTCTTTCCAGAGTCTTGCTCTGCCACCTAGGCTGGAGTGCAGTGGCATGATCTCAGCTCCCAGGTTCAAGTGATTCTCCTGCCTCAGCCTCCAAAATAGCTGGGACTACAGGTGTGTGCCACCACGCCCAGCTATTTTTTTGTATTTTTAATAGAGACGGGGTTTCGCCATGTTAGGCAGGTTGGTCTTGATCTCCTGACCTCGTGATCCGCCCGTCTCAGCCTCCCAAAGTGCTAGGATTACAGGTGGGAGCCACTGCACCAGGCCTTTATGCCCTCTTTCAAAATTTAAGGATGTAGCTGGGGTTATAAGATCACTTCAAAGAAATTCTTACCAATATAGTCCATATATTACTTGGAAAACATTCTAGATGAACAGAGATGAAATATTACATAGGTATTTTTGCATGTATCTCATTTGTTGTTCTTTTTTTTTTCTTTTTTGAGATGGAGTCTCACTCTGTTGCCAGGCTGGAGTGCAGCCGCACGATCTCAGCTCACTGCAAAGTCCGCCTCCCGGGTTCAAGAGATTCTCCTGCCTCAGCCCTGCTAGTAGCTGGGATTACAGACATGTGCCACCATGCCCAGCTAATGTTTGTATTTTTAGTAGAGACAGTTTCACCATGTTGGCCAGGCTGGTCTCAAACTCCTGGCCTAGGTGATCTGCCTGCCTCTGCCTCACAAAGTGCTGGGATGACAGGCGTGAGCCACCATGCTGGCCCATGTAGTTCTTTTTTATTACAGAAAAAATACACTCCTAAAGCAAGACTTCTATTTTCATAAAAGTTTCCTGTTACTATTTATTGTCTCAGAATTTGAACACTTAGTATCAGGGGTCCCAATCCCCCAGGCCGTGGACTTTTATTGGTCTGTGGCCTGTTAAGAATGGGGCCACACAGCAGGAGGTGAGTGGTTGATGAGTGAGCATTAGGGTGGAGCTTCGCCTCCTGTCAGATCAGTGGTGGCATTAGATTCTCATAGGAGTGTGAACCCTAATGTGAACTGCACGTATGAGGGATCTAGGCTGTGTGCTCCTTATGAGAATCTAATGCCTGATGATCAGAGGTGGAACAGTTTCATCCCCAAACCACGTCCTCCTTTATCCATGGAGAAACAGTCTTCCACAAAACCAGTCCCTGTGCCAAAAAGGTTGGGCACCACTACTCACTGCTTAAGATCCTGTCCTCAGTAACTAGTCATCATGAAGAAAAGTGTCAGTTTTTCCTCGTTCAAGATTTTACTAACTAGCAGGAGAATGTGACTTTTAAGAGCTAATTCCCTTCTCCCTTCCAGTGTGTAAACAGATCTAGAAGAGAGAGAACAGGCCACAAAACCATGAGACAGAAGCCAACTTTCTTTTTCTAAACTCTGAAAGAACAAAATATACAGTCTAACTGGCCTCCAAGGATTGCCAGATGGATTAGTTAAAATAATTAAAAAAATAATTTTTTAGATGAAAGCGACCACAGAAAAGCTAAATCTTACTATTACCTTAGCTGAATACTTTGCTAATCTGTCCATGCTGCATTACAGAATCTATACAACAAATTCCACACACACTGACTTAATGACCTTTGAAGTCTTGAAGAAATTTTCATTCATGCTCACTGTGGAGAGGGCCAAAGATTCCCTGAATGTGTGGTCTACTGCCATCTAAGGCCCACATTTAACACACCTGACTGAGATGGAGGCCTATGGGGACACGTTCCTCTTCTTAATTAGCTGGAAAGGAGTTAAGGAAAACCCTTGCTTAGTTCTAGACCTACAAAAACAATTAGCCACACAAAAGTAGAGAGAGACTTCAACATCCCACTGACAGCATTAGATCATTGAGAAAGAAAACTAACAAATAAATTCTGGACTTAAATTTGACACTTGATGAATCGGACCTAGTAGACATCTACGCAATACACTACAGAGTATATATTCCTCTCATCTGCACATGTAACATACTCCAGGATCAACCACATGCTCAGCCATAAAGCAAGTCTCAATAAATTCAGAAAAATCAAAATCATACCACACATACCTGTGGATGATAGTAGAATAAAAATAGAAGTCAATACCAAGAAGGTATATCAAAACCACACAATAGACCACTAGCAAGGCTAAAAAAGGAAAATGAGAGAAGAACTGGATAAACACAATCAGAAATGACAAAGGTGACATTGCAACTGATCCCACAGAAATACAAAAGATCCTCAGAAACTATTATGAACACCTCATATCCATAAACCATAAAATCTAAAGGAAATGAATGAATGAATTCCTGGAAACACTCAAATTTCAAGATTGAATAAAAAAAAACCCTGAAACTCTAAATAGATGAATTTTGAGTTCTAAAATTGAATCAGTAATAAAAAACTTACAAACGAAACCTCCCCCACCTCAAAAACAAAACAGAACAAACAAACAAAAAACCAGAAACAACAACAACAACAACAAAAACAAGCCCCAGACCAGGAGGATTTATAGCCAAATTCTACCAGACATACAAAGAAGAGCTGCTACCAATTCTACAGAAGCTATTCCAAAAAATCAAGGAGAAGGGACTCCTGCCTAACTCACACTATGAAGACAGCATCACCCTGACACCAGGACGTGGCAAAGAAAATAAAAAATAAAACAACAGGCCTATTTAATAGCCATATGAGTTTAGACACAAAAATCCTAAATAAAATACTAGCAAAAAAATATAGCAGAACATCAATAAGTTAATTCACCATGATCAAGTAGGCTTCATTCCTGGGATGCAAGATTGGTTCAACATATACAAATCAACAAATGTGATTCACCACATAAACAATTAAAAACAAAATCCATATAATAATCTCAATAGACACAGAAAAACTTTTGATAAAATTCAACATTCTTTCATGATAAAAACCCTAAAAAAACTAGGCATCAAAGGAACATACCTAAAAATATATGAGACATCTATGACAAAGCCACAACCAACATCATACTAAATGGATGAAAGTTGAAAGCATTTCCTTTGAGAAATGGAACAAGACAAGGATGTGAAGTTTTAGCCAGAGCAATCAGACAAAACAAAGAAATGAAAGGCAACCAAATAGGAAAAGAAGAAATCAAACTCTCTCTCTTCATGGATGATATGATTCTATACCTAGAAAACCTAATGAGTCTCCCAAAAGGCTCCTGGAACTGGTAAACAATTTCAGGAAAGTTTCAGAATAAAACAATCAATATACAGAAATCAGTAGCATTTCTATACACCAATAATGTTCAAGCTGAGAGCCAAATCAAGAATGCAATCCCATTTACAATAGCCACACATACAAAAAAAAAAAAATACTTAAGAATACATCTAACCAATGAAGTGAAAGAGAACTACAAAACACCACTGAAAGATACATGTACAAATGCAAAAGCATTCCATACTCAAGGATTGGAAGAATCGATGTCGTTAAAATGGCCATAGAGTCTAAAGCAATCTACAGATCCAATGCTACGCCTATCAATCAAACTACAAATGCCATTATTCACATAATTAGGAAAAAAGCTATTCTAAAATTTATATGGAACCAAAAAAGTGCTTCAATAGCCAAAGCAATCCTAAGCAAAAGGAGGCATCACATTACCCAACTTCAAATTATACTGTAAGTCTACAGTAACCAAACAGCATGGCTCTGGTACAAAAACAGACACACAGACCAATGGAACAGAATAGGAAACCCAGAAATAAAACCACACACCTAGAGTCATCTAATCTTCAACAAAGTTGATGAAAATAAGCAATGGAGAAAGGACTCCCTAGTCAATCAATGATGCTGGGATAGCTGGCTAGTTACTTGCAGAAGAATGTAAATGGACCCTTACCTGTGACCATATACAAAAATTAACTCTAGGAGAGTTAAATATTTAAATGTAAGACCTCAAACTATAAGAATTCTGGAAGAAAACCTAGAAAATACCATTCTGGACATTGGCCTTGGGAAAGAATGATAAGTTTCTGAAAGCAATTGAAACAAAAACAAAAGTTGACAATTGGGACCTAATTAAACTAAGGAGCTTCTGTGCAGCAGAATAAACCACAAACAGAGTAAACAACCTTCAGAATGGGAGATAATATTTGCAAACGATGCATCTGAAAAAGGTCTAATACCTGAAATCTATAAAAAGACAATTTAACAAGCACAAAACAAATAACCCCAGTAAAAAGTGGGCAAAGGACATGAATGGACACTCAAAAGAAGACATACAAGCAGCCAACAAACACACAAAAAAAGCTTGAGATCACTAATCATCAGAGAAAGGCAAATCAAAACCACAGTAAGGAACCATCTCACACAGTCAGAATGGCTATTGTGAAAAAGTCATATAATAACAGATGCTCGTGAGGCTGCAGAGAAAGGGAACACCTATACATTGTTGATGGGAATGCAAATTAGCTCAGCCACTGTGGAAAACAGTTTGGAGATTTCTCAAAGGACTTAAAACAGAGCTACCATTCAACCCAGCAATCCCATTACTGGGTATATATCCAAAAGAGAAAACATTGTTTGACCAAAAGCCAAATGCACTCATATGTTCGTTGCAGCATTATTCACAATAGAAAATACATGGAATCGACCTAGGTGCTCATCAGTGGTGGACTGGATAAAGAAAATATGATATGTATACACCATGAATACTATGCAGCCATAAAAATGAATGAAATTATGTCCTTTGTAGCATCATGGATACAGCTCGAGGCCCTAATCCTAAGTGATTTATGCGGGAGGATAAAACCAAATACTTCATGTTCTCACTTATAAGTGGGAGATACACATTGGGTACTCATGAACATAAAGATGGGAACAATAAATACTGTGCCCTAATACAGGGGTCAGATATGGAGGGGGGCATCAAAAGAAAAACTACCTACTGGGTATATGTTTATTATCTGGGAGATGGGATCCATACCCCAAATCTCATCACCACGCAAGATACTTATGTAACAAACCTGCACATACATCCCCTGTATGTAAAATAAAAGTTGAAATTATAAAAATAAAAATAAGTAGGACATAAACTTTGGGTACTCCTTAACATAAAGATGGCAATGATAGACACTGGAACTGCTAGACGGGGAAAAACATGTAGCAGAGTGGCAAAGTAGCAAAGAGACAGTAGGAATACATGATCCAACTATTACTTTTTGCCATTTTATACTATACTCACTACCTAGGTTTTGGGATTATTTGTATCCTAAACCTCAGTAACATGCAATATACCCATGTAACAAATCTGCACATATACCCCCTGAATCTAAATACACATTCAAAGTATAAACAAGAAAAAAAGAAAAATCTTTACTGACATACCTATCCAGACTCCACTACATGTGCTCCTAGAGATGAGTTTCAATATAGCAGACATGCCAAACCACGAGCGAAGGACAGATTCTAATAATGCATATTCATTATTAACATTTCATGATGCTATCAAGTTTGGTCATTTTATTAGGATGTATATAGTTCAGGTTAAAAAAAAAGATGACTAAAGGTGACTAAAATCCAATTGAACATAAGGTACTGTTAACAAAACACCAGGGGTTCAGTCTGGTTCCTGCGGCTCATAGCACAGAAAGCCAATCGTTGAAACAACTAGGATTGCCAGGGAAGAAGGTTTTATTTGGCAGCCAAGGAGATGGGAGATCAGTCTTAAATCCATCTCTCTAGCAGACTAAAATCAGAGGTTTATAGAGCAGAAATGTAACTACATGCAGGAAAACAGGTATCAGGGAGGGGTGAAGAAGAGGAGTTGGTCAACAGGAAACAGGTGGTCATTTAGACAATCATGGTGGGTGTATTAGTTCATTCTCATGCTGCTGAGAAAGACATACCCAACACTGGGTAATTTATACAGGAAAAATGATTTAATGGACTTACAGTTCCACGTGGCTGGGAGGCCTCATAATCATGGCAGAAGGCAAGGAGGAGCAAGTCACATTTTACATGGATGACAGCAGGCAGAGAGCTTGTGCAGGGAAATTCTCCTTTATAGAACCATCAGATCTTGTGAGACTTATTCACTATCACAAGAACAGCATGGGAAAAACCTGCCTCCATGATTCAATTATTTCCCACTGAGTCCCTCCCACAACATGTGGGAATTCAAAATGAGATTTGGGTGGGGACAGAGTCAAATCCTATCAGTGGATAAGAGATCTGGTTCCTCATTGTCCAGATGCAAGGATTTGGTAAGTTTCAGATCCTTGATACTGTCTGGGAGGCCTGATGGTTGGTTATCTGAGAAAAGAACTCAGATAAGACAATTGTAACTCTCTCAAATTTTAAGACTGGGAGGGTCAATTTCTATGTTTATTCAAAATAAACCATAAACATCAGTTCAACAGGACAATTGGCCCAGTTTCAGTCCCTCTCTTTCTATTTATCTATTTCTCAATCCTGGGGAATTGATTTTCTGCCTGCTTCATGCTAAAGAGGGGTGTTGTGGGCAGCTCCATACCATGGGTGACCTCATGGCCACCCAATAATCAGAGATTAATCGAATACTATAGTTTTCTTCTGGGAAACAACCTTTCTCTCTCCAGCCCTATACTTCCACCAAAGATAAATCACATCCAGACAAATCTTCTTGGAAAACGAGCTTCAGTCTCATATACCTGGCCCTATTTCACACACAAAGTGCTGCAAGAATCATTGTCCACCTTGGCTCTCCTAAATTGACTTTGCTATAACTTCTTGGAAGGCCATTTCAGTCAAAGTCCTGAGAAAATAACCAATTCCTCCAATTTGTGTCTCTTTATAAAAGAAAATAAGTTCTTATTGAACTTATGGAAACAAACACATTGCCATGAATTAATATTGACAAATAGTTTATGAATTCTGGAGAAATTTGGCAGAGAGAAACATGCCTTAAACTCTGTTTACCAGAGTATACACTACTCAATTGTTAAAGGCTATCTACCTCAAAAGAAAAAAATTCTCTAGACTCTGAAAAACAAAACAATAAGGCGTAGTAATATTTCAAGCTAAAAAAGCTATTACAAATCATTTCCATCTTCCATTACTTCAATCCATGCAATCAACTCCTCCTCTCCTTCACATTGAGTTAGTAATCTTTGTGAACACATCAGCCTTTTAATTAGAGTAATGAAAGTTTTCTCTCTAATCTTATAGCACAGTCTCCAAAGTAATCATAAATCAGCATTCAAGTCCTTTTTACGAGCTTCCCCAAAGAAGCAAGCCCTGGATTGTAGCTGATTATCAGTCACTCTTTGAGAGGATTCAACACTAAACAACAATTGTGGATGACAAAAGTCTTAGGACAGCCATAGTTAAAGACCCAGTTGCCAAGGAAATTTGGTTATTTCTGTGGCATGCAACAATTTACCATAATAATTATAATAATTACTGATAATATATATTAAAACATAGAAGAATTTCTGGAACATTATACAATCTTGGAACACATGTTAACAACACATCTATCTAAATATAACCCCCAAAAAGGTAAATAGCATCTCAGATTTGACAATGCTACTTGTATAATTCTAAAATACCAAATAAGCCTAATATGTCTCTCTTGAACTTAAGGTGACCTAATATCCAAAAAATGTTAGTTTGAGGTCAAGAAAACCAAATCTGGAACTTGAAATTTTGTTTTTGGAAAGTTTGTCAAATATCAAAGGGTTAAGACACTTGATATTACGAAAATAAATAATAAATCACTATAAAATAGTCATTTATTTAGCCAAAGTGATAAAACAAAAATGTTTACTGTTTGATAGAGAGAAGATTTAGTTTCCTAAACACTAAGACTTAATAAAGACAGCATGAGGCCAACCACATCAGTAGCTCCTCCCTCCATTTTTTCCCTGCGGTTTATTCAAAAGATAAACAAATATATTTTATTATCTCATTAATATTATATAAAAGTTTTGTTCAAAAGAGAAAACCTAATTATACTTTTGGATGGTATATTATTAAGCATAAAGCTAATTTTAATGACACCTTATAAGAAATCCTATCTAATTTTAATCACTTTGGCCAATCACAGGGTAAGATTTCCAAAAACCTTTTAAATATTTTACAATTTTCTATTAAAGAGCAAGTCGCTGCTGTGAGAAAATCCTCTTATTCCAACACAGGGGCCCAAATATTGGCCTTGAAACAGTGTGCTCTTGATACTAATGTTTGATTTATAGAAAAACTCTGCACTAGTCTTGTTAGAGTAGGCAGATAGACAGACATGCGCAGGAAAGGCAGCACTGTGAAAGGGAGGCTCTGAGAAAGGAATCTTTGGGGTTGCAACCCACTGACAGTCAGCAAAATACAAGGGCTCTAATGGCTACATCTAGCTTTGTGCTTGGGCTTATCTAGCCCTGACTGGGACTGCAGGCCCTGGCTGCAGATAAGCATGGTAGGGACTTTACCTCCTGAAAATCATGCGCAATACTCAAATAACTCACCCTAGAGTGGTCTTTTGCTCATTACAATAGTAAAAACACACCCATGGGTGGAGATTTTAGATGCTAATGAGACATGCAACATGTGTATAGCATGCATGGCCATAATGCATGTGTGCCAGGGGACCATGGAAACATGCTTGGTAGTAACAATTTTTTCATGAATAATCGTGTAAGAACCCCACAAAGGGGCTTCCCCAGTGTTGAGTGTCATGACTCAGATAGCCTAACCTGTGAACTGTTCTTCAGGGTAAGTGCTATGGTGGTCCCAGACTACCTGGTTGACTACCTCTGCTTCTTTGCTTTACTAAAGATTAAAGGAAAACCTCCTACTCCTAATGGCATTCTTGCTGTTTTAAGGCAAGGCTTTTTTTTTTTTTTTTTTCTCTTCTCTCTCACTTACTTGCAAATCTCCAGGACAATTTCCTCAGCCACTGTGACTTTGCTACCTATGTTTGATTTCTCAGGTGATCTGACAGGTGACAAGCAGAGGTGGGAGGGCTTCAAGGTCCACTCCATGTAGTCTAAGTCAGTGTTGAACTCTACATTTATTTTTCCCCAATAATAAAGTTCAGCATTGTCCTTTCTCTTGTCTTTTGGTCCTTTACCTGATCCCCTCGAGTTGGGATTTAATTTCTTTTTATATTTGCATGTATGGGGCTCAAAGGCATACACGGGACAGACATTTTATTTGATTTCACTATTTCTTCATTTTTAAACAGGATGGTAAACCAAATTCGGGAAGTATTTTCCAGGTCCCTTACCCTTTAGGCCCTTTGTCCTTCAGAGATCTCAGGACACTCCAATTGTATTCTTACTTTACTGGCTCTCTTGTATCTGGAGACTTTTGTCCATTCTTCCCTTTTATCTTTGATCCACAAGGTTGATTTAGAGGTCCTTTTTGTTGTGTATATCAGGACACCTCTGCACTTATCCAGGGCAAATGGAGTTTTGTCTCTGCACAGAGAAAGACTTTAGTTGCTGGGTAAAACACATTTTCAGCCAGACTCCCTTTATGGGACCTAAAAAACCTAATAGGTATGGCCACTCACACCCACAAGAAAAGATGGGAATCAATTCAGTTAGACACAAACATTCCTGTCATAAAATCAGGCCTACTACTTGTCCTACATAACTCCAGAAGGCTTCTATTTACCAAAGCCCAAAGTGCTGCAGATGCTTGGGCAATGAACACTCCCTTGAGATGGGAGCTGCTCCATAAACACTCCCTCCAGGGGAAGTTGGTCCAGGTGGGCCCCAGGGAGGCCTGGTGCAGGTTGTTGAGCCTGAGAGAACAGGAATACTCCCTTGTCTTCTCTTTCAGATGAGTACTATTTTTCTACAGGATCCAGGTCCCCTGACTAAAAGGTTGAATGAGAAAACAAGTGTGACTCTCTTGTCTTCGTTTTTAGGTAGGACCTTTCTGATTTCCTTCCCTCTTTCATTTGGGTCATGTCAAGGACACATCTGAACTGTAAGTGAGATTCCTAATGCCAGAACATGTAGACTGACCAAAGGGCACTTTGTTAAGGTCCCTTCTTTGCAAGCGCTAGTGGGTGTGAAACCCACTTGATAGTCCCATAGACAGATTTTGTTTTGGATAAACAGAAATTGACCTTTCTGATCTCAAAGCTTGAAATTTATATTTGTCTGAGTTCCTTCCTCAGGAAATGACCTTCAGGCCTCTCAAAAATATTATCAAAGAACTGAAACTCACCGGATCACCACATCCAGATAATGAGATGACACACCCCTCATTGGTCATGATTATTTCCTTACCCCTCCCTAGTTCCTGTTTTCCAACATTGTTACATTTCTTCGCTGTTGTATAAACCCCTCATTTTAGTTAATCAAGGAGATGTAATTGAGACTGATCTCCTGTTTTGGCTGCAGCATGTTATTAAAGTCTTCTTCCTTGGAAATTGTTGTCGTCTCAGTAGTTGACTTTCTGTGTGGTGAGTAGCAGTACCTAAACCAAACTCCTGGTGTTTTGGTAACAGTGGCACAATGAATGGGCCTCTTAATAGACCAGGTCACCAGGAATCCAGATCTGCATACCCCAGGATTTCCCCCACTCAAGTGTATCCTTAAAAATTGAAATAAAATTGACTTTCAAACCCTAAAACCAAAAAGACAAAACTAATTTTCCTTTACATAACTATAAAAATCCTGGCCAAAGAATGGAAGTACAAATTTTAATACTATTCTTCAGCTGGACCTTTTCTGCCACCATCAGGACAAATGGTCAGAGGTCACCTATTTACAAGCCTTCATGGTCTTAAGGGAAGACCCTCATCTTTGTACAGCTTGTAAAGTAGATGCCACTGTCTTGACTATGCTTAGACACCTGATCCAGAGCCCATGGAGAAGACTTGGAAACTCTCATGCACACTCCCCTCAGCCTCCTCCTCCAGAGGCCAAAGAGGGAGAAACAGTCACCCCCGGCTCTTCCTTGAGGCTCTGCCCATTACAAGAGGTAAGTGAACCAACCAGAGAAACCCAGGTCCAGGTCCTCTTTACCAGGTAGGACTTTTGTCAAGTTACGGAAAACCTAGGAAAGTTTTTGGGTGACCCCCAAGGAGCTCATAAAGGACTTTCAAAATTGACATTTACCTTTAGATTAAGAAAGGATATTTGTATCGGCTGGGACAAGCATTCTCATGAGAAAAAGTCAGACCATCAGTGAGGTAACACCCCACTGTGGGGATGACCTACCTGTAGGACTGTTGAGGCCATGTGCATTCCTCATCAGGACCCCAGTAGGAACTACAACACCCAAACTGCCTCAGACACTAGAAAAAATATTTAAAAAGGTGGCCATAGTTGGCCCAGGTCCTCATTAAAATCTGAAAAATGGGTCCCCTAAATCCCAACAAATCCCCTTGTGAAAAAGACTTTTTACTGTCTTACTTTCCACTCCAACAACAATCAAGATTTCTGACATCTGTGGTTGGATCCATCATTCCAAAATAAATACCTGGAAAGGCTCCAAAGAACAAGAAACAGAACCAACACTCAGTTACTTTTGTGAACCACTAGAGGACCTGAAGTTTCTCTTCAAACCAAAAGATAAGTAAATGCCTTCTTCTTCCTCATCTTAGAGTTTTCAGATCCGAAACATCAAACAGATAATGTTGCCTCAACTTAAAATAGCCTCACTCTTGGGAATCTTATTTAGAGGGAACAGAAGAAAATGAAAATAAGGTAAAAGAAAGAAAAAACAGAAAGTAGGGGAAAGTGATATAAAAAAGTTGTGAATATGAAGATGCATTTTTGGTAAAGAAGGTTATAAATGAAAGAAATTTTATATAAGGAAAGACCCTGTATGGTAAATTCTTGTCCTAAAGTAAAATGACTAAATACTTAGAAAAGAGGGAAGTTGAGGACAAGCTGGAAAGTCCAAGCATGTTACAGATGGTCTGTGTAAGTTGCAAAACGGGAAAGAAAAATGTAAAAACTGGCAACTACTGAATCTTCTTCTGTCTATAGGTATGTAAGTGTGTGTTTATATGTACACACACATATAATCACAGAAACATATATAGTGTCTGTGATGTATATATAAAAGAATGCTAATAAATTGGCTTAAAGAAAAAGTGATTAAATCAAATATTTTCTCGGGAAAACAGAAACTTCAGTGCCATTTAGTTCATGTGACTTTAGTAATCTTTGGCAAATAAAGACAGTTTTAAATATTATTTGTAACATGAAATGAGAATGTCTTCAAAATTTAGACATTTGGTATAAATTATGCAGGTAAGATATTAGGTCTACTAAATGCTTTAAAGTCATAAACTGATTCTGTGACTTTTGATAAGTGTTCAATTTGCCTGATATAGAGCCATTAAATTCTAAGTAAGGCCTGGGGACATGTGCAGTTAGCCATTTCCCCTAGCTATGCTGGCAAGAGTCAGACTTTATCTGTGGTTGTATATCTATTCCTCTCTAACAATTGGAGGGGAAGTTTCTCTCTGATTTGTCTTTCCTCTGATATGACCTTCCTAAACCATCCAGTCAGTTCCTATCTCCCTTACCTCCCAAGTTTGCATCTCAAAGAGAGTAGCCATAGCTTTTCTCCTCTTACTTATGGCTCTGGGGCTAGAAACCAGATTAGATGAAGTGGGAACAGGAGCTGCAGAAATTTTAAGCTCTCAACAAGAGCATGCCACGTTATCACATGAGATGGTCCACCAAAGCCATCACACCTTAGACATCAACATCTCAGCTCAGGGAGGAACCTCTGCTATACTTAAAAAAGAATGTTGCTTTGATGTGAAACAGTCAGAAGTCATACAGGACAGCATTCAATGGCTACAAGAAAGATAAACATCTACAGGCCCATTCTTGGGGACATGGAACATCCTCAATTGATTCTGGCCTCTGTGGGCCCACCCTCTGCTGTCCTCCTTCTCCTCTTAGGTCCTTGCCTCATCAATTTATTAACTAAATTTATTTCCTCCCACATTCAGGCTACCTGTCTGCAAATGATACTTCAGCAGGAATATCAATCAATTATACTTAGAGACCCCAAAACTATGCACACACCTTGGCTTGGATGCCAATGGGCAAAAGTTTCAGGAGACAAAAGTTTCTGTCTTGTCCTTCCAAGACAGAAAGGAAGACAGTGAGACTCTTCATCTTATGTCAGCAGGAAATAATTATAGAAGACCTACATGTCCTTATATCCAAAGATTTTCAGAGTGTCAATTGCTTGAGTAGGCAGATAGATAGACATGAACATGAAAGGCAGCCCTGAGAAAGGCATCCTTGGAGATACATCTCACTGAGACTCAGCAAAAAACAGTGGCTACAATGGCTGCATCTGGCCTTATGGTTGGGCTTATCTGGTCTTGACTGGGACTTATTAGGCCCTGGCTGGAGATAACCAGACAGAATCTTTAACCTCTGACAAGCATGCCCACTCCTCAAATAACTCACCCTATGCTCATTATAATAGTAAAAAGTACAGCCCTGGGAGGAAATTGAATATGAAAGTGAGCCACACAACATATGTACTAGTATGTAGGGCCATAATACATGTACACCCAGAGAACTGGCCAAAATATGCTTGCTAGTGGCACCCCTTTACATCTTTTTAATGAATAATCATGTAAGATCCCCATAAAGGAGATTTCCCTGTTTCAGCCAATGCTAGCTCATTCTCTCAAGCAGCTTGTTCTGCCTTGTCTTTCAGAGTGTACTGTCACTTTATGTAAACTCTGTTACTACTTAACTCTTGCTGCATGTCTCTTTCCTGAATTCCTTCTTACAAGAAGACAAGTACCAAGGACCCCACACGTCCCAGCGACCATCTTATCACCCAACATCAACCCTTACTATCTCTCACATGTCCAGTTCTTCTTTAATAGTGTCTAAGCATAGAGGGATTGAATAGTTTAAATTTCTGGCTCTTTGTCTTACAAAAGCATTTCATTTTGATTGCCACCTTCTCACAGGTCTGAAGATGACTGGTGCCAATGCAATAGGAGTCAGTGCCTTTTTTAGATCCAGGGGTTAAAGCCCTGTAACTTAGTACAATAATTAGTTAATAGGACATTTATACTGCAGAAAGTCCTATAATTCTCTCTGATATGTCACAAATTAAAATACTGTGATTAGGTGTTTAGTAGTTACTGCCTGCAGCACTTTAAACACTGTATTAAAATATGTTACTCATTGCATATGTCTAATTGCTGGCATTCTAGTGACAGAACTATGACTACAAACATCACAAATACGATAGGTCCTATGCCAAACTTATCAAAGTAAGACAACTAACTTCTCTCTCCATCATTAAGAAAATGGTAAATACAAATATCACTTTTAGAAAATCAGCAGGAGGATAAATAATATTTCACTGAAATTCTGTACAACAAAATAGGGGCAAAGTAAGAACCATTACACAACTTCTTTACTTCTGTGTCTGTATTTATTTATGTTTTTTAGACAGGGTCTTACTCTGACATCCAGGCTGGAGTGCAATGATGCAATCTTGGCTTACTGCAGCCTTGACTTCACAGGCCCAAGTGATCCTCCCACCTCAGCTTCCAGAGTAGCTGGGACTACAGGCACACACCACCATGCCCGGCTAATTTTTAAATTTTTAATTTGTAGAGACAAGCTTTCGCTAGGTTGCCCAGGCTGGTATTGAACTCCTGAGCTCAAGCAGTCTGCCTGCCTTGGCCTCCCAAAGTGCTGGGATTACAAGTGTGAGACATTTCAGCTATTTAAAAGAGTATCATAACACTTTTCCAAGATTGATTTCTAGATAAGGTACTGACAACTGATTAGGTAAATTTTACCAATAGAATCTTCAAACCAGTGCGACACTTGTACATATTTTGTTTTTAAGTATACACATGAAGGTATATCAGGGATAAATGGCTTGGGTTCAAAAATCACTAGAAAGTCTCTCATTTTTGAAATTACTACTTAATCCAAGTGAATATCACTTAATGTTAATATTGGCAAACACAACTAAAGTAGTTTAGGAGAAATCACAATCAATATAATTTTCTTAACGACAAGGCCAATCTTTCCTGAACATTAAAACTTTGTATCCATATCACAGTTTTCCCTTGTTACCTAAAGGAAAACATCTGAAACCAACTCAAAATTATTGATTGAACTGAATTACTGTGGAAATAAACACCATTTCAACATTTCTACTCTCACCTTTTTCAAATAACAAAAAATGTATTATTTTGGCCAGGCACAGTGGCTCACACCTGTAATCCCAGCACTTTGGGAGACTGAGGCAGGTGGATCACCTGAGGTCAGGAGTTTGCGACCAGCCTGGCCAAAATGGTGAAACCCCATCCCTACTAAAAATACAAAAACTACTTGGGTGTGGGCGACAGGCACCTATAATCCCGCTACTCAGGAGGTTGAGGCATGAAAATCCCTTGAACACAAGAGGCAGAGGTTGCAGTGAGCTTAGATGGCACCACTGCACTCCAGCCTGGGTGACAGAGCAAGATTCCATCTCAAAACAAAAGTCCCATTTCTGCTCAGAACTTCTAAAAATATCTTTTATTTATTTATATTTATTTATTTATTCATTATTTTTTGTCAGGGAACTTAAAGCTCTTGTAGCTATCTAGATCATCAGAGATAAGCAAAATGAATTAAGTTTATTTTATTTTATTTTATTTTATTTTATTATTATTGTTTGAAGCAGTCTTGCTCTGTCTCCCAGGCTGGAGTGCAGTGGCGCGATCTCAGCTCACTGCAACCTCCACCTTCCAGGTTGAAGCAATTCTCCTGCCTCAGCCTCCTGAGTTGCTGGGATTATAGGCACGTGCCGCCACACCTGGCTAATTTTCATATTTTTAGTAGAGACAGGGTTTTGCCATGTTGGCCAGGCTGGTCTTAACTCCTGACCTCAGGTGATCTGCCCACCTTGGCCTCCCAGAGTGCTGGGTTTACAGGCGTGACCCACCATGCCCAGCCAGCAAAATGAATTAAGTTTTAAATAGGTGGTACACTCTATCAATTTTTGGAGGTTTGGCAAGACAGATTAGGAATTTTAGATAAATAAAGCAAATGATAAATTGTTGGAAATGCATAGGAAACAAAGTGACTATTCATAGAACTAAATAAAAATCCTTCTATTAGAAACTAAGAAACATATATATGTTTTTATATATGTTATACATATATTTTATATATACATGTTTGTTAGTTTCTAATGGAAAGATTTCTATTTCTAATGGAAGGATATATATATATATATATATATATCCTTTCATATATATATATATGAAAACAAACAGTAAATGAATGAAAATTAGAAGCAAAAACAAATAGGAAACCAACCACCAATTTTTCTCCTACTCAGTTCACCTTGGAGTCTACAATGTTATCCAGAGCCTGAAAAGCACAGGATGAATATTTTGTTCCTGATATACATATTAATGTCTTTAAGTCCACTAATACCACTATATATTTTGTGCAATTTGGGAATTCACTTTAGGTGTGTGACCAGTAAGTACTTTAGTGGTAGTCCTATCTATGCAAAATTGCAAATATAGTGTGAAGCAATGCAAGCACTTACGTGAAATTCAGCTCCATGGTAAGTCTGGCTTGATGCTTACTTATATTAAAAAGAGTTGCCAAATTGCCAATGTATTTCTTTACAATATATATATTTTTTGAGATGGAGTCTCCCTCTATCACCCAGGCTGGAGTGCAGTGGCACAATCTCAGCTCACTGCAAGCTCCACCTCCCAGGTTCATGCCATTCTCCTGCCTCAGCCTCCTGAGTAGCTGGGACTACAGGCACCTGCCACCATGCCTGGCTAAATTTTTTTTGTATTTTTAGTAGAGACGGGGTTTCACCGTGTTAGCCAGCATGGTCTCGATCTCCTGACCTCATGATCTGCCCCCCTCAGCCTCCCAAAGTGCTGGGATTACAGGTGTGAGCCACTGCATCTGGCCACTTTATAATATTTTTTAACTTACTTTCATCAAGACTAAGAGCTTTATAAGCAGTTTTAATTGACAAATTTTTTCCAGTTTTCTATGAAGTTTTAAAGAATATTTTACTACCTAATATATTACTATCTTTTCAACTTTCTATTTTCTGTATATATGCATGAAGATAGAGAAATAGGAAAAGAACTATGTGTGACTTATATAGATCATCTATGATATGCTTGGACTTTCTGCTTTATCCTAATTTTTTTTTTTTAAAATAACCATTCATTTTACTTTAGGACTAAAATTCACCATACAAATTCATTTCTCATATAAAATTATTCTCTTTTCTTTATAGCCTTCCTTACTGTAAATATATCTTCATATTTCTAACATTCTCCACATCTCTCTCCCTTGTGTACTGGTTCCTTTCTACCCAGTTTCATAAATATCCCTTTTCAACTCCATAATTTGAATTAACCTTTAGACAACTTCTGAATTTGAAAATATTATTCTTTTTTTCCAGTGAAAACACATCTTCTTTTGCACATTTTATATACAGAATTATGTATTAACTAGAATTCTTATTCTTAATAACCTTAAATTTTAGTGAAAACCTAAGAAACAAGAAATCTTGAACTATCAGATATTAGTATTTTATAGATGAGAACATTTCACAGATTTTAGAGGTATATTCTCCCTGTATCACAACTCCTTCTTAATTGGCAGTGACTCAGACATCCTACAAGTGTCTATTATTCAATCCAAAATAACTTTCATATTTAAATTACACAGAAAGTTCACCGACAGCATTTATCCGATTTACATGTACTCAATTCTCTCATTTTAAAACAGCTTATCTAGATTTCTTCTGAAAACTGAAATATTAAACAAAGCTAATCATCAAGTTATTTCTTTCTTAATGATTTTTAATTGCCTGTGAATATCAGATGTTCACCTAAGAACCTTAAAATTAAATACATAGGTATTTTGCTAATATAACTCAGAAGATTCAGCTGTTTTTATTAAGCTAGCCTGGCCAACATGGCAAAATGCTGTCTCTATTAAAAACACAAAAATTTGCTGGGTGAAAAAAATTGCCAAGTTTGGTGGCGCATGCCTGTAGTCCCAGTTACTCAGGAGGCTGAGACAGGATAATTGCTTGAAAGTGCAGGGTGGAGGTTGCAATGAGCAGAGATCATGCCACTACACTCCAGCCTGGGTAACAGTGCTTGGTACTGTCTCAAAAAAAAAAAAAGAAAAAGAAAAGAAAAGAAAATGAAATACGTACTAAAATGTACATGTATGAAATTATATGATGTCAAAAATTTGGTGGTCCAGTGGGGGTGAGATGGGTGGGGGGAATATATATGAAATGGTATTGCTCACATGGTGATGACTGCTGAATTTCATTATACTGTTCATTATGTCCATGAAGTTCATTATACTGTTCCCTCTACCATTGTACAAATCAGATGTTTTCCATAATAAATGTTTTTTAAAAACAGGATTTCAAAATAAACATTTCTTATTTTATATCTAGTTGTAGCTTGAACCATGGAATACTTGCAGGCTATGTGAAAATTTATTCATTTTAATTTTAAGCTCTGTTTTGTGGACAGAGCTCCTTTTGACTGAGGTATGTCATCCTCAGTCTCTTTTTCTGTTCTGTATTTGCATCATTTTATTGAAAAGGGCAAATATAAAGAATGTTTTTTAAGAAGGTACAATCTCTATGGGATTATTTAGGTAGCTATTTTATATAAAATATATGCATTGCTTTTATTTTTTAATTTTTTTGAGATGGAGTCTTGCTCTGTTGCCCAGGCTGGAGTGCAGTGGTGTGATCTTGGCTCACTGTAACCTCTGCCTCCTGGGTTCAAGCAGTTCTCCTGCCTCAGCCTCCCGAGTAGTTGGGACTATACGGGTGCCTGCCACGATGCTCAGTTAATTTTTGTATTTTTAGTAGAGGCGGGGTTTCACCATGTTGGCCGGGCTGGTCTCAAACTCCTGACCTCAAGTGATTTGCACTTGCTTTGGCCTCCCAAAGCGCAGGGATTGCCAGCGTGAGCCACCGTGCCTGGCCTGCATTGCTTATTTTTCACACAACTACTTCTGCAGTGCAGAAAGAAAAAAAGAAAACTAAAAAAGAAAGAAAATAAAACAAAGAGCTAAAAGGGGCTTCCTTAATATTATAGAGTCAAGATTACTTGCCTAAAATGGTATCTTTTAAAAAAATGCATATTAAATGGAAATGAACAAACACTCTTTGTCTTCCACTTCATTTGCACTCAGATCAATATTGCAAATTAATTGTTTAAACACTGCTGGAAAAGCTGGCATCGCATTGTTTTTGTTTTTGGCAAATTTAAGTGGAAATGAAGCCATTTGGAATTAATTCAAAGACTAATTGCTTTTGGGAGGAGTTCTCCTAAAGCTAGCTGTAATCAGTAACTAAAATATTTCTTTTTAACATACTGACTTATGTATTACTTCTCAAACACTCCTCTTGTTTAATTCTGCAAACAATTCAGAAACTCAGTAATCTGTTGAAAATCTCTGCCTTGTAAGGATCTCTCCTTTTTTTTAAATGCAACAGCAAAAACAAGATGAATAATTTACCAATTTCTACTATGAATTCTACTAATGAGAAGACATGTCTTGCTAACAAAATGGAATAGGTAGCACTAAAACCCAGAAATTCAAATTAAGCAATTTAGTCTTGTATTTTTATTATTTAGTTTAGCATGAGTAAAGAGGTTTCCTAACAGAAAAGAAAAGGAAAGAAAACACTATAGGAGAAGCAGCATCCATCAACTGGCGCTTAATGAAACCATGTGGGTCTTTAAATTCAAGCCCTCATTTCTATTAAGAATATCTAAAAAGTTCAGAATTATTTATGTGCAAAAAGATACTCATGGCTTTGCTTTTCACCTAATAAATAGCAGAAAGCTAAAGCATTTTCTTATCTTAGAAATATGCTTATAATAGTATCTACGAAAAACTAATGCTCTGCGACAGAATAGCAGCACTTCTTTGTTTCGTGTGAGAATGTTCCTGCTCAGAGACAAAAGGTTTTTCTGCTTCTTTCATTACAAAACCTTTTATTCTATATGGCTGTGGTTGGTTGGGCCTATTCATTCCATAACTTGCATCCTTATTGGGGAAGGGCATGTTACTTTCAATAGAGGTTTGTGCTACTGCTGCTTAATACCCCTGTCCTCTTTCAGCTTACCAACAAGAAAATCAAGCTATGTCTATCTAGTGCTTATCACTTTCTTGTTCAATCTTGCTTTTGGATGAACATGCTAAATATACTAATAGCACACTGAGTATGTTATATTTTAGAAACACATGGAAACATGTATATGTATACAACGATATAATGTCAAAAATTTGCTTCAAATATTCCAATGGGCGTTAGGGGGATTGGTGGGAAAATTGTCTTCTGATAATCTCAAATAAAGTCGTAGAGTTAAAATGGAAAAAGTTAAACTCAGTTACTTTGGAGTTTAACTTTTTCAGGAAACTCAGTTGCTATAGGTTATTTGGCCTCCTTCCTCAAAGTCAGTAAGATAAACAAAAGTGGTGAGTGACATCATTGGAGCATGTAGAAAGGAAACATGTGCCTAGGGCAGCTATATAATTTGCAGTGCAAAATGAAAATGTAGATACCTGTGTCCAAAATGCCAGAAAAAAGTGTAGTTAAAAGTACTAAAATATAGTTTCTTTCTTTCTTTTTTTTTTTTGAGACGGAGTCTCGCTCTGTCACCCAGGCTGGAGTGCAGTGGAGCGATCTCCGTTCACTGCAAGCTCCGCCTCCCGGGTTCACGCCATTCTTCTGCCTCAGCTTCCCGAGTAGCTGGGACTACAGGCGTCCGCCACTGCGCCCGGCTAATTTTCTGTTTTTTTTTTTTTTTTTTTTTTTTTTTTTTTTTTTTAGTAGAAACAGGGTTTCACTGTGGTCTAGATCTCCTGACCTCATGATTCACCCACCTTGGCCTCCCAAAGTGCTGGGATTACAGGCGTGAGCCACCATGCCTCGCCTAAAGTTTCCTTCTTTAAAATACTTTATTATTTATCCATATTTGTAATATGTGTAAAGGTGATACATAAACTTACAAAAATATTTTTGGTGTCATAATTTTATATAATACAAAATCATAATACTTTATTAATGTGATATTTTGATTGATGGTAATATTTTTCAGAATGGTTTTTCTTCAAATTCATTCAGTTTTTATACTTCTAGAAACTATATTTTTTAGTCTTTAGCTTTTTAAAATAGGTTTTATTTTTTCAGAGGAATTTTAGGTTCACAGCAAAATTGAATGGAATGTTCAGTGACTTCCCATATGCTCTCTGCTCTCAAACATGCATAATTTCCCACATTATCAACAAAGGGATTCAGAGTACAAACCCCAAAATATGGCAAGCTGGTATAAAGATCATTTCAAACTGAAAATGATTAAGAAAAAGCACATACAGTATGAGCTCTTTGCCCTCCCTCTATTTGTCTGAAAATACAACACAAATTTCCCTCTGAAGGTGTTTCCCCTCCCTTCCCCTCTGAAGGTCTTTTCATGGGTTGATAGCTTCATTTTAGTGCTGAATAATATTCCATTGTCCAGAAGAACCCTTTCTGTACCAGGAAAGGAATAACAAATTTATCACTGGAGATGACATAACTACAAAAGGAGTCTACACAAACAAACTTTACGAAATAACTCTTATCATCCATTAGTTTCCTTCCACAGATTTACTTTCCCACAGTTTGCCTCCCTTGGAAGACTAAAACCTTTTCTTTTGTGTTGTCATATCTCTACAAAGTTATTACTCTTCTGTTAAGGTCAAATTTTACTCACCACTGAGTTCCTACCACCTATATGCATGCTGCAGGTGTTAATAAACTCTTGTTTGTTTTCTTTTGTTAATCTGTTTATTTGTTTATTTTTATTATCAGCCTAATTCGCAGGGCTCCAGGTGAGAACCTAGGTGGGTAGAGGAAAAAGATTTTTCCCTCCCTACATCAACATCCCTTACCAGGGTGGTACATTACTTGCAACTGATAGACCTGCATTCACACATCAATATCACCCAAAGTCCATAGTTTACATTAGGGCCTACTCTTGCTGTTATACATTCTATACATTTGAACAAATATATAATGGTATGTATCCATCATTCTAGTGTACAGAATAGTCTCACTGCCCTTAAAATCCTCTGTGTCTCACCTGTTCGTCCCTTTCTCCCTCGAGTTCTTGACAACCACTGATCTTTCTGTCTCCATAGATTTTCCTTTTTCAGAATGTCATAAATTTGGAATCACACAGTATGTGGCATTTTCAGATTGGCTTCTTTCACTTAGTAATATGGACTTAGCTTCCTCTATGTCTTTTCATGGGTTGATATCTTCATTTTAGTGCTGAATAATATTCCATTGTCCAGACGCACCACAGTTTATTTATTCATTCAGCTACTGAGGGCCATCTAAGTGGCTTCTAAGTTTTGGCAATTGTGAATAAATCTGCTATAAACATCATTGTGCAGATTTTTGTGTGGACATAAGTTTTTAACTCCTTTGGGTAAATATCAAGGAGTACTACTGATGACTTAACATAGTAAGAGTATGTTTAGTTTTGTAAGAAATCACCAAATTGTCTTCCAAAATGGCTGTACCATTTTGTATTCCCACCAGCAATGAATGAAAGTTCCTGTTGGTCCACATCCTCACCAGTATTTGGTGGCATCAGTATTCTAGATTTTTGACATTCTAATAGGCATGTAGTGATACTTCATTGTTTTGATTTGCATTTCACTGATGACATATGATGTAGAGCATGTCTTCATATGCCTATTTGCCATCTGTATACCTTGTTTGATGAGATGTCTGTTAAAGTAAAGTCTTTGACCCACTTTTTTTTTTTTTTTTTTTGAAACAGGGTCTCACTCCATCTCCTAAGCTGGAGTTCAGTGGCTTAATGGCCCACTGCAACTTTTGCTTCCCAGGCTCAAAGCTTTCTCCCACCTCAGTCTCCTGGGTAGTTGGGACCCCAGGTATGAGCCACCATGCCTGGCTAATTTTTTGTGTGTTTTTTATAGATATGGGACTTTGCCATGTTGCCAAGGCTAATCTCGAACTCTTGGGCTCATGAGATCCATCCACCTTGGCCTCCCATAGTGCTGGGATTATAGGCATGAGCCACCAAACCTAGACCCTCTTTGGCCTAATTTTAAATGGGGTTGTTTGTTTTCTTATTGTTGAGATTTGAATGTTTTTGGTATATTTTGGATAATCGCCCTCTGTAAGATATGTATGTATTTTATAGAGATGAGGTCTTGCTATGTTACCCAGGCTGGTCTTGAACTCCTAGGCCTCCCAGAGTACTGGGATTATAGGAGTGAGCCATCAAGCCTGGCCTGTCTGATGTATCTTTCACAAATATTTTCTTTCAGTTCTGTGGCTTGTCTTTTCATTCTCTTGACAGTGTCTTTCACAGAGCAGAAATTTTAATTGTAATGAAGTACAGATTATCAAATGTTTTATTTCATGGATCGTGCCTTTGGCATTATATCTAAAATATCACCATCAAATGCAGGATCAGCTAGATTTTCTCCTATGTTATGTTCTAGGATTGTTACAGTTTTGCATTTTACATTTAGGTCTGTTTCATTTTGAGGTAATTTTTGTGAATGGTGTAATGTCTGTGTCTAGAATGAGTTTTACATGTAGTTGTCCAGCTGTAGCACTATTTTTTGAAAGGACAATCTTTTGTTTATTGTAATGCCTTTGTCTTTTTGTCAAAGATCAGTTGACTATATTTACTAAGCCCTATTTCCGGACTCTTTTCTGTTCCATTTATCTATTTTTTTTTGTTCTTTCACCAATACCATACCACTTTGATTTCTGTAGCTTTATAGTAAGTCTTGAAGTTGAATAATATCAGTTATCCATCTGTGTTCATCTTCTTCAATACTATGTTAGGTATTCTGGAACTTTTGCCTCTTCATATAAACTTTAGAATCAGTTTGTCAATATCCACAAATTACTCGCTGAGATTTTAGTTGAGATTGCTGTGAATCCATAGATCAAGTTGAGAAGAACTGACATCTTGACAATATTGAGTCATCTTATGCATGGACATGGAATATCTTTCAATTTCTTTAGTTATTTAATTTCATCAGAGTTTTGTAGTTTTCTTCATTCCAACTTTGGAAATCTTGTATGTATTTTGTTAGATTTATACCTAGTATTTTATTTTTTGGGGGTGCTAAAGTAAATGGTATTGGGTTTTAATCTCAAATTCCACTTCACTGTTGGTATGCAGAAGAATGATGAGTGATTGACTTTTGCATGTTAACCTTGTATCCTGTAACATTGCTATAATAGGTTATGAGTCCCAGGAGTTTTTTTTTCCTGACTCATTCAAATTTTCTACATAGACAATCATGTCATCCCTGTACAAAGACAATTTAATTACTTTCTTCCTAATCTGTATATATTTTATTTCCTTTCCTTGTCTTATTGCATAAGTTAGGACTTTCAGTATGATGTTGAAAAGCAGTGGTGAGAAGGGATATCCTTGTCTTTTTCCTGATGTTGGCAGAAAAGCTTTTAGTTTCTCATCATTAAGTAGGATGTTAGCTGTAGGTTTTCATAGGTGTTCTTTATCAAGTTGACGAAGTTCCCTCCATTATTAGTTTGCTGAAAGTATTTATCATACATAGGTATTGGATATTGTCAAATACTCTTTGTACATCTATTGATATGATCATGTGATTTTTTTTAGGCTGTTGATGTGTTCCAGCACTCAGTCCCATGGGATTGGCTAGAGCCAGCTGGAGCTGGGTATCTCCCTTCCCCTAGATCAGTTAGTCTCTGATAAAGTTTCCCAGAAGTTATGTGTTGGTTAAATAGTTTTTCCAGAGAATAGACCTTGTTTAAAAAAAAAAAAACTCAGAATGCTCTGGAGTATTTTTATTTTATTTTGTTTTATTTATTTTATTTTAAGTTTCAGGGTATATGCGCAGGATGTGCAGGTTTGTTACATAGGTAAAGACGTGCAGTGAGTGATTGTGATACCTGACCTGGAAAACCACACTTTTTCCACAAGTCTGTGTAACTCACAGATCAGGAGATCCCCTAGTGAGCCCACACCACAAGGGCCTTGGGTCCCAAGCACAAAGCTGTGGAGATTCTCAGTGGCTGCCAGCTGGAGACTGCCTAAGACTACATACTTCCCAGGGGAAGGGTGGCCACCATCACTGCAGGTGCCTGCTTCCTAAGATGGTGGAGCTCCCAGTGGCAGAGGTAGCAGCAATCACTGTAGCTCCAGTCTGCCATTTTTCCCTGCTGGTACTTGAGGGACTGGGTGGTTTGGACCCAGGAGTAATTCTCCACAGTGCAGCATAGTGGCTGTGGCAGATTGTGGCCAGACTGCTTCTTTAGGCTGGAACAAGACCCATTTCTCTTCATCAGTTGGGTCCACCCTGCAGGAATTTCAGCAACTCCAGCCAGGGGTTTATGGACAGAACTCTGATTTCCCAGACCCAGAGCCCCTGGGAGTAGGGGCCGGCTGGCCAGTCTCTGTGGATCAGCAGACTCAGTCTTTTCCCCTCCTGGCTCTGAGGAATCCTGGCAGTCCAGACAAGTGGGATTTACCCCAGTGCAGTGCACCCCATCTGCCAAAGGGCAGCCAGAGTGCTTTGCTAAGTGGGTCCCTGATCCTGTGCCTCCTAACTGAGTGAGATTTCCCACAACATTCCTTATACAGGAATGTTCCCACTGGCAACAAGTTGGTACTCCTCTGGGATGGAGCTCTCAGAGAAAGGAGCAGGCAGCCATCTTTGCTATTCTGGAGCCTCCATAGGTGACATCTACAGGGGCGGGAAGGACCCAGGAAAATAGGGTCTGGGGTGAACCTGCAACAAACCACAACAGCCCTATAGAAGAGGGGTTTGATCATTAAAGAAAAAAACAAAAACAGTAAGCAACAACAACAACAGCATCAAGAAAAAAGTCCCCACAAAAACCCCACCCAAAGACCAGCAGACTCAAAGGTCAAAGCTAGATAAACTCAGGAAGATGAGAAACAATCAATGAAAAAATGCTGAAAACTCAAAAAGCCAGGGTGCCTCTTCTCCTCTAAATGATCACAATACCTATCCAACAAGGGCAAAAGACTGGGACTGAGATGTATAAGCTGACAGAAGTAGGCTTCAGAAGGTGGGTAGTAACAAAATTCACTGAGCTAAAGGAGCATACTCTAACTCAATGCAAAGATGCTAAGAACCATGATAAAACATTACAGGAGCTGTTAACCAGAATAACCAGCTTAAAGAGGGATACATATGACCTTATGGAACTGAAAAACACAACATGAGAACTTCACAATGCAACCACAAGTATCAATAGCTGAACAGATCAAGCAGAGGAAAGAATTTCAGAGTTTGAAGACTTTCTTGCTGAAATAAGACAGGCAGACAAGTTTATGGGATTATGTAAGAAGACTGAACCTATGACTGATTGGGGTACCTGAAAGAGATGGGGAGAATTAAACCCAGTTGGAAAACACACTTCAAGATGTTATCCAGGAGAACTTCTCCAACCTAGCAAGTAAGTCCAAGATTCAAATTCAGGAAGTCCAGAGAAGCCCAGTAAGTTGCTCCGTGAGAAGATCAACCCTAAGACACATAATCATCAGATTCTCCAAAATAAAAATGAAGGAAAAAAATGTTCAGGGCAGTCAGACAGAAAGGCCAGGTCATCTACAAAGGGAAGCCTATCAGAATAACAGCAGACCTCTCAGCAGAAATCCTACAAGCCAGAAGACATTAGGGGTCAATATTCAACATTCTTAAGGAAAATAATTTCCAACCCAGAATTTTATATCTGGCCAAACTAAGCTTCATTAGCAAAGGAGAAATAAAATCCATTTCACATAAACAAATGCTGAAGGAATTTTCACCACCAGGCCTGCCTTGCAAGAGTTCCTGAAGGAAGTACTAAATACGGAAAAGAAAAACCATTACCCGCCACTACAAAAACACACTGAAGTACACAGAGCAATGATACTATGAACCAACTACATCAACAAGTCTGCAAAATAACCAGTTAACATCGTGATGGCAGCATAAAATTCACACATAACAATACTAACCATAAATGTAAATGGGCTAAATGCTCCAATTAAAAGACACAGAATGACAAGCTGGATAAAGAGTCAAGACTCATCTGTGTGCTATACTCAAGAGACTCACATGCAAAGAAATACATAGGCTCAAAATAAAGAGATAGAAGAAAATCTACCAAGCAGATCAAAAGCAGAAAAATGGAGGAGTTGTAATCCTCATTCATTTCTGAAAAAATAGACTTTAAACTAACAACAACAACAACAACAACAACAACAACAACAAAACCCAAAAAACAGGCCGGGTGCAGTGGCTCATGCCTGTAATCCCAGCACTTTGGGAGACTGAAGTGGGCGGATCATGAGGTCAGGAGATCAAGACCATTCTGGCTAACATGGTGAAACCCTGTCTCTATTAAAAGTACAAAAAAATTAACCAGGCATGGTGGTGGCGCCTGTAGTCCCAGTTACTAGGGAGGTTGAGGCAGGAGAATGGCGTGAATCTGGGAGGCAGAGCTTGCAGTGCACCAAGATCACACCACTGCACTCCAGCCTGGGTGACAGAGCAAGACTGAGTCTCAAAAAACAAAAACAAAAACAAAAACAAAAACAAGTGTGTTATGTAATGGTAAAGGGTTCAATTTAACAAGAAGAGCTAACTAAATGTATATATGTATAGGGACCCAATATACGAGTACCCAGATTCATAAAACAAGTTCTTAGAGGCCCACAAAGAGACTTAGACCCCCACACAATAATAGTGGGAGACTTTAACACCCCACTCTTAATATTAGACAGATCATTGATACAGAAAATTAACAAAGATATTCAAGTCTTGAACTCAGCTCTAGATCAGTGGACCTGATCAAGTGGACCTGATAGAGATCTTTAGAAGTCTCCATCCAAAAACAACAGAATATACATTCTTTTTGGTGCCACATGGCACCTACTCTAAAATTGATCACATAATTGAAAGTAAAACAATCCTCATCAAATGCAAAAGAACTAAAATCATAACAGTCTCTCAGACCACAGTACAATCAAATTAAAACTCAAGATTAAGAAATTCACTCCAAACCATACAACCACATGTAAACTGAAAAAACTGCTTCTGAATGACTCCTGGGTAAATGACAAAATTAAGACAAAAATCAAGAAGTTCTTTGAAACCAGTGAGAACAAAAAGACAGTGTACAAGAAACTACGATACAGCTGTGTTAAGAGGAAAATTTATAGCACTAAATGCCCGCATCAACAGGCTAGAAGGATCTTAAATTGAAATCCTAACATCATAACAAAAAGAACTAGAAAACCAAGAGCAAAGAAACACTAAAACTAGCAGAAGACAAGAAATAACCAAGATGAGAGTAGAACTGAAGGAGACAGAGACATGAAAAACCCTTCAAACAGTCAACAAATCCAGGAACTGTTGTTTTAAAAAAATTGATAAAATAGACTATTAGCTAAACTAATAAATAAGAAAAAAGAAAAAATCAAATAAACGCAATAAAAATGATAAAGGGGATGTCACCAGTGACCACACAGAAATACAAACAATCATCAGAGAATACTATAGACACCTCTATGCACAACAACTAGAAAATCTAGAGGAAATGGATTAATTCCTGGACACATACACCCTGCCAAGAGTGAACCAGGAAGAAGTTGAATTCCTGAATAGAATAATAACAAGTTATGAAATTTAGGCAGTAATAAACAGCCTACTACTGAAAAAAGCTCAGGACCAGACAGACTTGGAGCTGAATTATACCAGGTGTACAAAGAGGAGCTGGTACCATTTCTTCTGAAACTATTACAAACAATTGAAAAGGAGAGATTCTTCCCTAACTCATTTTGTGAGGCCATCATCATCCTGATACCAAAACCTGGCAGAGATACAACAAAAAAAGAAAACCAGGCCAATATCCCAGATGAACATTGTTGCAAAAATCCTCAATAAAATACTGGCAAACTGAGTCCAGCAGCAAATCAAAAAGGTTCTTCACCAAGACCAAACTGGCTTCACCATCAGGATGCAAGGCTCATTCAACATATGCAAATCAATAAATGTAATTAATCACATAAACAGAACTAAAGGCAAAAACCACATGATTATCTCAACAGACACAGGCAAAGCCTTTGATAAAATTCAATATCCATTCAAGTTAAAAACTCTCAATAAACTAGGTATCAATGAAACATACCTAAAAATAATAAGAGCCATTTATGACAAACCTACTGCCAATATCATAGTGAATGGACAAAGACTGGATGCATTCCCCTTGAAAACTGGCACAAGACAAGAATGCCCTCTCCCTCTCTCCACTCCTATTCAACATAGTATTGGAAGTTCTGGCAGGGCAATCAGACAAGAGAAAGAAATAAAGGGTATTTGATTAGGAGGAGAGGAAGTCAAACTGTCTCTATTTGCAGATGACATGATCCTATATCTAGAAAACCCCATTGTCTCAACTCAAAAGCTTCTTAAGCTGGTAAGCCACTTCAGCAAAGCCTGAGGATACAAAATCAATGTGCAAAAATCACAAACATTCCTATACACCAACAACAGACAAGCAGAGAGCCAAATCATGAATGAACTCCCATTTACAATTGCTTCAATGAGAATAAAATACCTAGGAATATAGCTAACAAGGAGAACTACAAACCGCTGCTCAAGAAAATCAGAGAGGACACAAACAAATGCAAAAACATTGCATGCTCAAAGATAGGAAGAATCAATATTGTGAAATGACCATACTGCCCAAAGTACTTTATAGATTTAATGCTATTCCCATTGAAGTACCACTGACATTCTTCACAGAATTAGAAAAAACTATTTTAAAATTAATAAGGAACCAAAAAAGAGCCCAAATAGCCAAGACAATCCTAGGCCAAAGGAACAAAGCTGAAAGCATCATGCTGCCTGACTTTAAATTATACTACAAGGCGACAGTAACCAAAACAGCATGGTACTGATGCAAAAACCAACAGATAGCCCACTGGAATGGACTAGATAACTCAGAAATAAGACCACACACCTATAACCATCTGATGTTTGACAAACCTGATAAAAACAAGCAATGGGTAAAGGATTCCCTACTTAATAACTTGTGCTTGGAGAATGGGCTAACTATATGCAGAGAATTAAAACTGGATCCCTTCCTCACACCTTATACAAAAATTAAGATAGATTAAAGGCTTAAGTGTAAAATTCAAAACCATAAAAACTCTAGAAGAAAATTTAGGCATTACCATTCAAACTATAGGCACAGGAAAGAGTTCATGAGGAAAATGCCAAAAGCAATTGCAACAAAAGCAAAAATTGACAATTGAGATCTAATTAAACTAAAGATTTTCTGCTTAACAAAAGAAACTATCTTTGAAGTGAACAGGCAGCCTACAAAATGAGAGAAAATTTTTGCAATCTATCCATCTGATAAAGGTCTAATATCCAGTATCTACAAGTACCTTAAACAACTTTACAAGAAAAAAACAACCCCATTAGAAATTGGGCAAAAGACATAGACACTTCTCAAAAGAAAACATTTGTGTGACCACATACGAAAAAAAAGTCAGAGACTGATTTGAGTAATAATAAAACTCCAGTCTCCCGCACAGCCAGCTCTGCAAGAATTACTCTTTCTCTATTGAAATTCCCCTGTCTTGATGAATCAGCTCTGTCTATGCAGTGGGCAATGTGGACCCCTGGGGCAGTTACAAATTTGGAGGCTCATCTGGGATTGCTCTTGTGGCTACCTGCCCATGGTTCAGTGGCCCCCCTTCAGTGATGGATTCAGAAGCCAACCCAAGCAGCCACCTAGTTCTCTTTTACTTGGGACTGACTCTGGTACTCTCTCTACTGGCAGGGCACTGCTGACCCATTGTGCATAGATTTAATTGCAAAGGAGAAACAGTCATGGGGACATGTCCCTTAATTGTACCCTATCACAGGGTGTCTATCTGTAGCCCCACTGTGGAGTGTCTGGATTGGTGGGTATCCTAGGCCCTGCCAATGCCTTCTTCCTTCTCCCAACTAGTTCTGTAGCCCTATTGTGGGGTGTTTGTAATCCCATTGTGGGGTGTCTGTCTGTAGCTCCCCCACTGGGTATCTGTGTCTGTAGCCCCATTGCACCTGGGAGTCTCAGTTGGTTCTTTCTAACTAGTAGGAAGAGTCCTGGTTTGGGAGACTTCTCAATCAGGAAGATTTCGAGGAGATTTCTTAGATGAAGAACAGGAGGATAGTTTGGAAGGGATACTCTTGGAGTTCTTGGTTAGGGATCTGATTTGGAAGGCCTTTTGTTCATCTTGTCTTTGTGTGTGGTTGTGTATGTAGAAGGGATTGCAGAAGGGGTTGCTGGTTGAAGTCCAGCAGGCCTAACTCAGATAGCCATCCTTATTTGTGTGGTCACATTCAATGAGCCCTAAAGAAGGTTCAACAGGCCTATCTTGTGTGACTAACTGCTCTTCACCTTGCCCAGATACCTCATTGTGAATTACCATTTGGAGGTCATCCCTCCCCCCGTGGAGTAGATCAAAGACAACAGGGACTGATGGGAAAAGGTTTGAGCTCTGTCAGGTTGATATTGGGTGCTGAATAAGGTGACAAATATTTGTTTTTTCATGTGTCTTTTGCTGGGATGGAAAATGTTAATTTGATTCCCCATGCAGTGTGTTGGGCAGCATCTTGCAAATTAAGAATATTGCCTATGGTTCCATAAAGCAGGAAAGGGTAATTTTCTCTTGCAAAGTGGCTTGAACCCCACAGCTATGGCACAGTGAGCAGGGTCATCAGAAGCTGCTCCGTTCTTCTGGGTGATGCAGAGACAGGGAGCCCAGAAACCTGGTATGCCAGCAAAAAGGGTAAGATTCTTACCAGCCAAGTTTGCAGCCTCGCTCTTTCTCTCTTTCTCTGTCTGGGTAAATGGTAAAGGTCACTATTTGTCTGTCTGCAAGGGTTTGATTAATAGAAAAAGAATTTGTGAGACTACTCTTATGCAGTACAAAATCTGGTGTAGTTTGTGCCAAGAATTTGTCTTTCTGTGTTCTGTAATGGAGAAAGGAGTGTCACAGGATAGAATGTGGGTTTAGGATCCACTTTCAAGCTCACTTTTCAAGCCAGCCCAGCAGACTGTTCAGTTTCAAACTTTGCTGCAAGTCCCTGAAACCAATACCAGATGAAATTTCTCTGTCTTGCTTTGTGTCCTTAAGAGCTTAACCTTGTGACCATGTGGGAATACTTTCTCTTGGTTTCCACTATCTAGAAGACAGGAATTTGGGGATTCATGTCATAGTTAGCTCTAAAAATTTTCCTGAGGAGTTAAAAACCTTTGCAAGTTTGAAATTGGCTTCTCTAGACTCCTTCTGGGAAGAGCAATAGAAACTGCTCAATGTTGTAACTCAGTAGCTAAGGTTTTGCCTTTTGACAATGGCGGCCTGGGTTCTATTCTTGGCTTCTGGAATGATTCCTTTCCAGTTTTTTATTTATGTAACTTTGCCATTTATTGAGGGTTTTTTATTTTCCCCCTCGTAGATAGCTTCTGATTTTCTCTCTTGAATTTTCCTTTCTCTGAACTACCTTATGGAGATTCTAAATCCTGTAAAAAAAAAAAAAAGAAAGAAAGAAACGGCTTACCATGTCTTTGAAGCACCTAGGAGGTTACCTTTGGTAAAGTTCAGAAGCTAGAAATATTGGCCAGTTGGCATGGCTAAAGTTGGGTAATAAGAGATCTGAAAGGATTTCTTTTTTAAAGAGCACTATGGTTAAAAGTCAGCTTAATTAAAGTGGATAAACAAGCTATAGATGTATTTAAAATGTCTTTGTTTTTCTCTTCTTAGATCTTGTTTTTCTGGAAAAAAGTTTTTTTTTTCTTCTCAGTGGACTGAATTGTCTCCATTTTTTTTTTTTTGTCTTGTCACTCTTAATGCACACATGAGAGACCTTAAGATAACTTCTGGCAGCCAGGGACTCCTTGGGAAAATCAGGAGGTGCTACAAGCCCCATTTTTGAAAAAAAAGCTCTGTTTTCCTCATGAAATCCCAGGAATTAAAAGTGGATAGATCCCTCTCAAAATAAAATGTTCTGTTCTGTTTTGCATTGTGTTATCTGATGATTGTGAGTTTAGGGGTATCAGAAATTGCTTCTCATTATGAAAGAGTTGGTGTGTAACAGCTAGGTAGGAAATATACTTTAGGAGATGGCTAATAATAGTTATGGAGGGATAGTTGACTCTTTGCACACTTGGATCAGGGAAGCATGCTCTTGGCCACCTGGAGTATGTGGAAACATCTTCATCCCTCACTGAGAGAAGAGACTTTCATGGGGGCTGGCCTAATTACAAAATGGGCTGATTGGCTTAGGGTTGCCTTGCAGTGAAATGCACAGTTGGTAAAAGCACTGCACTGTCTTCTCCCATAGTATTTCCATCTTTTTGGGGATCCAGGATCTAGTATAAAAAGGCACCTTTAATTTTGGGGATCTGTCTTTGCCTTTAGCTGTGATTAGGCCCTAGAAATGCATGCTTTCCTGGCCCTGTTCCTTCAAGGGCTGTACCCTGAAGCCAGTAATCCAGTTAAAAAACTAGCAAATAAAAAATCTTACAAGTGCTGAATCTTCTGTTGTCCGTATTTATATGTGTTTCATGTGTGTGTGATGTTTATATATAAAAGAGCTCTGATTAATTGGCTTAGAAAAATAAGTGCTTAAATCGAATATTTTGTCAGAAAAGTAGAAACTTTATGCCTTCTTGTTCACATAACTTTAGTAATCTTTTGGAAACAAAGACAGTTTTAAAGATGATTGGTAAAATTAAATGCTTCAAAATGTAGACATTTGGGTTAAATTAAGGTCAGATATCAGATCTGCTAAATGCTTTAAGGTCAAATTGTTTCCTTGACTTTTGAAAATCATTCAATTTACCTACTTTGGAGCATTACATTATAGATGAGGCCTGGGACGTGTGGAGAGCCATGTCCCTAGCTATGCTGAAAAGAGTCAGACCTTATCTTCACTTCTATCTGATGTCCCAAATTCCACCCCTAGTACATAATGAAAATCGCTTACTTATCAGGTTTTTCACCAAAAATAAAAGCTGCTAAGAGTTAATATTGTAACATGAAATTGAGATTACTGGAGAAATAGTTTATGTACAAGGTGTGTGGGGAATGTGTTTTTGGTAAAAGATTATAAGAAGGCATAGGGATATGGCTTTTGTTAAAGGTAAATGTAATTTTGTCTAGTTTAGGGGCTTTAAAGATTGTCTTAACCTAAAAGAGTAATGAGACAAAACTGAAGTTTTAAGCACAGTGAAAAGAGTTTGTAAAGGGTTAATCTTATAAAAAATTATTTGGGTATAAACAAGGTGGCTAAGATTTAAAAGAAATTATTTAGATTTTTTTTCCATAGTTTAAAAACCTAAAAATCATACAGATGTGTGGTCAGAATCTGAGCCTATGTGTTGGAATAACAGTGTTTTCTCAGAAAGTTGATCTGCTGTTTGATGGAACATTGTAAATGGTTTTAAAAAGTTTATGAAAATCTTACCTTATGGTCTAACTAATTAAAACTGGATGGAGATATAAAATTTTATTTAAAAATCCAGCTTTGATATTAATGATGCACTAATGCAAACATGAAATTTGGTTTTCTCTTTTGAAGATGATTTTTATGTAATGTTAAAAGATAATGAAATGTTTTCTACTTTGGGTAAATGGCAGGAAAAAAAATGGAGGAGAGAGAAGAGACAAATTCATTTAGCCTCTTGGTATCTTTACTGGGTCTTGTTTGGAAAGCTAAGTCTTCTATCAGAGTAAAGGTTTTTCTTTTAAGATTTTGGAGTTATCACTTTGGCCAAATGAATGACATGGTGACCTGGGATTCTATTTTGTGATATCCTGTGTTTTAAACCTTTGATATTTGACAAACTTTCCAAAATCAAATTATAAATTATGTTTCTTTCTAACCTAGTATTTTAGATATATGGTCCTCTAAAGTCCAAAAATGACATTTGGCTTATTTTGTTCAACAATCATACAGGAAGCATTGTCAAATATGACATGGTGTTTGGCTTTCTTTGGTCTACATTTGTGTAAATGTGTTATTGGTATATGTTCTGAATATGTGAAACTCTTACAATTCTAATATGACTTAGTATATGCTATCAGCGATAATTATAATTATTATGTTAACAGACTGTGTGCCACAGAGGTAACAAATTTCCTTGTCAATCATGTCTTTAACTGTGGCTTCCCTAAAATGTTTTGTCATCCACAGACAATTATCATCTTATTTTGGTCCTCTTTAAAAGATGGTTTTATAATCAGCTATAAAATTTAACAGGTGCTCTTAAATTCAGGATTCTGATTCATAACGCTGGAGATTGCGACAGTAGAGTAGAGGAAAAACTTTCAAATAGAAGAGTGAATGGTGTTTGGTTTACTTTGGACTGTATTTGTATAAATGTGTTATTAGTATGTGTTCCAAAATTATGGGAAACTTCCATAATGTTGATATAATATAGTGTACATTATTAATAATTATAATTGTTATGTAAAATTGTTGTATGCCACTGAAGTAACCAAAATTTCTAGTCAATCATAACTTCAATAGTGGCTATGGACTTTTGTCATCTGCAGATATTTTGTCTTGCTTTCAAAAGGCAGTTTATAATCAGATATAGGACTCTAAGTGTAGGTCTCAGATAACTTTAAAAATTGTGCTATTGGAATAGAGGAAAAAATCCAAAATTCTAAGACTTTCATGGAGAGCTAATGTGTTAAACATGACTAAACCTTTTGTTTTCAGAGTCAAGAAAACTTATTTCTTTACAGCTATTTGCAACTTTTAACAAGTGAGTAAAATATATTCCTGTGAACAAAATTTGGAGCATATTGTTCCTCTCTACCAGATTTCTCCAGAGTTTGGAAACTATTTGTGAATATTCTCAATTTATGGCAGTATAGTTAATTGCATAAGTGCAATAAGAATCTGTTTTCTTTTGTAACAGGACACAATTGGAGAACTTGGTTATTTTACCAGGGCTTTGACTGGAAAGAAATGCTTCCTTTAAAGAATCAAAGTTGACTTATACAGCCAGTTAAAGCCTATTGGAGAATCTGGCTTCATACCTTGTCTACACAGAGTCCCTGTACAAGGTTCCTGACCTGTGGTAAGTAAAGAATGTCATTTTCTAACAGGCCCAGGAACCCCAAGTTACCTTGGGACCTCAAGAGGAGAGGAATTTGTCCAACTCATTGGTATTTGAGGGTACAAACCTATGGCTGGGCTCGGCTTTTAAAAAGTCTTACCTGAGATTCTTCATGGAGCAGAGTTCCATCAAAGCCAAATAAAAAAGCCTAAGTGAAAAATAATTATTCTTGCTGCACCTTATGCAAATAGTCAGGCCTAGTACAGTAAGACTAAAGTTTATTTTGTAAACAGATCAGTTCTATCATGATTTGTTTTTAATAAAAATGTGGACTGGAGAGAGAGAAATTATGTTTCAAAAGAAAAACTATATTACACTGTTGTTAGCTGTTCTTGAGTTTTTTTTTTTTTTTCCTGCAGTTTAGACTAAATTCTAAATTCTTCATGGGTTAGAGGTCCCCAAACTAATGCTTTCAAATCTTTGCTTTTAAAATTGGGAATTACACTCCTCATCCTAGAACTCATTATTTACCTTATAGTAGGCTGTTCACTTAAAAACTGGTAAAACTATAGATGAGAGGACTGATGCTTTTGCCATGTAAGCCTTGAAAGCCCAGCCAGGCCTGCATGAGTACACTCAGACAGTTGCAAAGCGTTCCACTCTTCTCACCTTGGGGTTCACTCCCATTCCCATTATGACCTCTGTCAGCAGGAAGAATCCAGAATGATCAAGGCCTTTTCCCATCTTCATAGCCTATACCTTAAGATTGAGGTGTTATAAAACCCAGCAGGAGGGATTGAAACTGCCTTTGCAAATTTATGACTGAGACAGTGAAAAAGATCTCTTAACTGACCCCATATTGCTTCTAACCTCCAAGCTGTCCTTGTTCATTCCTGGGTGTAGACTGAACTAACTTTGGGAGAAACTTAGTTTATAGTTTATTGTTTAAACAAAGATGGTAACAGCGTTTTCCCAAAGCAGATCTCCATCTTGCCTGGGGATTAGATTGCCTTTGTAGGACTAACATTAGCCACAAGATTAGAAATTATGGTTTAGGAGTCATGCAGCTGGAGGCCTCAAGATTCTGACCCTCCCTAAACTGTTCCTAAGATCAGTGCCTGAGATATTTTGCAGACCCTGCACTTGATGGAACAGTTGGCTCCACCCAGACCAATAAAGTGGCTCATCTGATCTGGTGGCCCCCACCAAGGAACTGACTGAGCGCAACAAGACAGCTCCAACTCCCTATGATTTCATCTCTGACCAATCAGCATTCCTGACTCACTGGCTTCCTCAAACCCACTGAGTTCTCCTTAAAAACTCTGCTCCCTGAATGCTCAGGGAGACTGATTTGTGTAATAGTAAAACTGGTCTCCTCCCATACATGAACACAAAGTGCAATATCACTGATCAATCAATGTAGAAGAGAGAGTAGCATTTCCTCGAAGACCTAGAACCAGAAATACCATTTGACCAGGCAATTTCATTACTGGGTATATACCCAAAGGAAAATAAATCATTCCATTATAAAGATACATGCATGTGTATGTTCATTGTAGCACTATTTGCAATAGCAAAGACATGGAATCAACCTAAATGCCTATCAATGGTAGACTGGATAAAGAAAATGTGGTACGTATACACCATAGAATACTATGTAGCCATAAAAAGGAATGAGATCATGTCGTTTGCAGAGACATAGATGGATCTGGAAGCTGTTATCCTCAGCAAACTAACACAGGAACAGAAAACCCAACACTGCATGTTCTCACTTATAGGTGGGAACTGAATGATAAGAATACATGGACCCATTGGGGGAATAACACATACTGGGGGCTGTTGGGGGAGTGCAGGAGAGGCAGAACATCAGAAAAGATAGCTAATGCATGCTAGGCTTATACCTAAGTGATGGGTTGATAGGTGCAGCAAACCACCACAGCACATGTTTACCTATGTAACAAACCTGCATATCCTCCACATGTAACCTGGAACTTAAAATAAAATAAGAATAAAGACATTTTCTGGTCCCTTACTCCCTATGATCCCCTTAAAGACACTTGCCCAGAACTCCTAGACACAACAAATTTGAGGCTTGAGAATTCCTATTATTACTTTGTTCAGTAGTCATGTAATTATTAAAAACTATTCCTCTACAACAAACCCCACAGTCCACTGTTTTAGTGTATTGGTCTGTTACTGCACAGCAGGCATATAAACCTGGCAGTCCTGTAACAATAGGATTAAGAAAGTTGAAATGTTTTGACACACAGGTCATCAGTTGCTAATTTCAGCCCCTAGATCCCTTGCTGGTCACCAGGGAAATTACTGACTTTGGGAGAAGCTGTGAAAAGTGGCCAGACTTTAAATGTCAGTAGCACTGAGAGTTGAGTGCCTGCTGTGAGCTGAAAGATGAAGAGTCAAGATCCCTCAAATCCAGGGATCTACTAGGTTATCTGAAAATCTGCTGCTAGTTCCATTCCAAGATGGCCAAATAGGAACAACTCCAATCTGTAGCTCCCACTGTGATCAACGCAAAAGATGTGTGATTTCTGCATTTCCAACTGAGGTACCTGGTTCATCTCATTGGGACTGATTGGACAGTGGGTACAGTCCATGGAGGCCAAGCTGAAGCAGGGCGGAGCATCTCCTCACCCAGGAAGTGCAAGGGGTCAAGAGATTTCCCTTTCCAAGCAAAGGTAAGATGTGACAGACTATACCTGGAAAATCAGTACACTCCCACCCAAATACTGTGCTTTTCCCATGGTCTTAGCAACTGGCAGACCAGGAGATTCTCTCCCGTGCCTGGCTTGGTGGATCCCATGCCCATGGAGTCTTGCTCACTGCTAGTGCAGCAGTCTGAGATTGACCTGCAAGGCTGCAGCCTGGCAGGTGGAGGGGTGTCCACCCTTGCTGAGGCTTCAGTAGGTAAACAAAGCGGCTGGGATGCTAGAACTGGGCAGAGCCCACTGCAACTCAGCAAGGCCTACTGCCTCTATAGACTCCACCTCTGGGGGCAGGGCATAGCTGAACAAAAGGCAGCAGATAACTTCTGCAGATTTAAACGTCCCTGTCTGACAGCTCTGAAGAGAGCAGTGGTTCTCCCAGCATGGCGTTTGAGCTCTGAGAACAAACAGACTGCCTCTTCAAGTGGGTACCTGACCCCTGTGTAGCCTAACTGGGAGACACCTCCCAGTAGGGGCAGACAGACACCTCATACAGGAGGGTGCCCCTCTGGGACAAAGCTTCCAGAGGAAGGATCAGGCAGCAATATTTGCTGTTCTGCAATATTTGCTGTTCTGCAGCCTCTGCTGGTGATACTCAGGCAAATAGGGTCTGGAGTGGACCTCTAGCAAACCCCAACAGACCTGCAGCTGAGGGACCTGACTGTTAGAAGGAAAACTAACAAACAGAAAGGAATAGCATCAACATCAACAAAAAGGACATCCATACCAAAACCTCATCAGTAGGTCACCAACATCACCAAGACCAAAGGTAGATAAAACCACAAAGATGGGGAGAAACCAGAGCAGAAAAGCTGAAAATTTTAAAAACCAGAGCACCTCTTCTCCTCTAAAGGATCACAGCTCCTTGCCAGCAATGGAACAAAGCTGAATGGAGAATGACTTTGACAAGTTGACAGAAGTAGGCTTCAGAAGGTCACTAATAACAAATTTCTCTGAGCTAAAGGAGCATGTTTTAACCCATCACAAGGAAGCTAAAAACCTTGAAAAAAGGTTAGAAGAATGGTTAACTAGAATAAACAGTGTAGAGAAGACCTTAAATGACCTGATGAAGCTGAAAACCATGGCGTGAGAACCTCATGATGCATGCACAAGCTTCAGTAGCTGATTCGACCAAGTGGAAGAAAAGGTATCAGTGATTAAAGATCAAATTAATGAAATAAAGTGAGAAGACAAGATTAGAGAAAAAAAGAGTAAAAAGAAATGAACAAAGCCTCCAAGAAATATGGGACTATGTGAAAAGAACAAATCTACGTTTGATCGGTGTACCTGAAAGTGATGGGGAGAATGGAACCAAGTTGGAAAACATGTGCATCCCTTTGTTCATATAAATAGGATTTCTGATATAAGACTTTTGTTTTAAATAGGATTTCTGTCATAGAATCATAAGGCTTTTTTTTTTTTAAAGAATTTCTTAAGCAGGCTGCGCACGGTGGCTCATGCCTGTAATCCCAGCACTTTGGGAGGCAGAGGCGGGTGGATCACGAGGTCAAGAGATCAAGACCATCCTGGCTAACATGGTGAAACCCCGTCTCTACTAAAAATACAAAAATTAGCTGGGCGTGGTGGTGGGCGCCTGTAGTCCCAGCTGCTTGGGAGGTTGAGGCAGGAGAATGGTGTGAACCCAGGAGGAGGCGGAGCTTGTAGTGAGCAGGTATGGTGCCACTGCACTCCAGCCTGGGCCACAAAACAAAACTCCACCTCAAAAAAAAAAAAAAAAGAATTGCTTAAACTGTTTTCTAGATTCTGAATTTCAGTAAAACAGATGATGCCAACCATTTTGAAGATGCCAGCAGAGGAACAGAATCAGCATGGGAATACAACTTTATCTCCCTTCACCTTGCATTATTTGACCAATCAATAATCTTCACATTTTAGCCTACTCCAAAACCCTGGAAAACTCTAGCCACAGACTCCTTGGGGAGATAGATTTGAGGCTTCCTCCCATCTTCTTGTTAGGCAGCCTTATAATTAAACTTCTTTTTCTGCTGCAACCTGGTATTGACTTGCTGTGTGCATATGGCAATGGACTTATTATGGTTACAGTATCAGTTTTTCATTCCTTTTGGTGGCTGGGTAGTGTTTTGTTGGATGGATATACCACAGTGTATTTCTTCATTCCTCTTCTGATGAACATCTGTGATGTTTCCACCTTTGGGCTGTTGTGAATAGTGTTGCTATGAATATACATGTACATGTATTTGAGTACCAGCCATTATTTCTTTTGAGGAGATATCTAGGAGTGAATTTATTGGGTCATATAGCAATTTCATGTTTAAATTTTAGAGTATCTGTCAAGTTATTTTTCACAGCAGCTTATATGCATGATACTTTTATAAAAGAAAAATAAAACCTTGAAACCCTGAACTCTGTATCATAAGGGAAAGTTAAACTTGAAACTGAATCACATACAAAAATCTGCCTTTCATTTTCTTCCTAAACAGATATCTCTCCAGGTGGCCACCATCACCCTGACAATGTAAATTAATAGCTTATCATCGTAAGTATAAGACAAGGGACTAGAAATCATCCCACTGCCCACTCAGAGATGAATGCATATTTAACTTCTTCTTCTACACTGTGTTTACTTTAGCTTATGTAAAGTGCAGATTTACTGAGTGTGAAACAAATATATAATTGACTGTCTCTCTATGCCAATATATACAAAAGAGCTCTAATTAATTGGTTTAAAGAAAAAAGTGCATAAGTCAAATATTTTATCAGAGAAATAGAAATTTTAACTCAAATGCCTTTTAATTCACATAACTTTAATAATCTTCGGTGAACACAGTTCTAAAGTTGTTGGTAAAATAAAATAAAAACATCTTTAAAAATTTCATTTAAACATCTCTCTGGCCTGAATTAGTCAAGCAGGTCAGATACTATCTATACTAGATGTTTTAAGATATTAATGTTGCTTCTGGAATACGTTTAATACTTGTTTAACTTTTGCATAAACTAATATGTCTTTAGATATGAGCCTTTGGCCAGGGCCCAGGTATTATCTATTGACCTGGACTATGCATTTGGTACATCATTAAAATTGCTTACCTCAAAGTTTTTTCGCTAAAAATATGGTCATTAAGAGTTAACATAACAGTTAATCAATGTAATTAAAACTACTAGATACATACAAACAGTATAAGAAAAGTAAGATGTATTTTTGATAAAAAGTTAAAAAGATGTGATACTGTGATTTTCATCAAAGAGAAAGCAATTTTATCTAGAGGTTTTTAAGGATTTTTTAAAATTAAAGGATAATAGAACAAAAGTGAAGATTTAAGCATGTTGTAAAATTGATTTTCGGAGATAAGTCTTATAAAAGGAATTCTAAATGTGATCAAGTTGGCTAAACTTTGAAAGGTATTATTTAGTTTTTCTATAAATTAGACATTAAAATAAAAAGCACATGGAAGCAGCGCCAAAATCTGGGCCTCCATGTTGAAATAACAGGGAATTTTTCAGCATTGATCTATTCTTTAATGAAAAATTATAAAAGATTTATTGAAATCTTATCTTATGATCAAACTGATTAAAACTTGGTAGATTTATTTATAAGATTTTACTAAAATTAGCTTTATCATACACTAATGGAAAGGTATAATTTGTTTTCCTCTTTGAACAATATTTTTGTGTAATATTAACAGATAGTGGGAGATTTTCATTTGTCCTTTGAATAAACTACCAAAAAATAAAGAAAGGGAGAGAGAAAGATAGATTCAGTTGGCTTATGCTATCTTTATTAGGACTTATTGTTTGGGAAAGCAAGTATCTTCACTACTAAAGAGTAAAAGTTTTTAATTTTTTAAAATCTTTGAATTGTCATTTTGGCTAAATGAATGAATGATTTTATAGTAACCTTTGATCCTATTTCATGATATCAACTGTTTAAAACCTTTGACATTTAACAAATGTTCCAAAATTAAATTCTAAATTCAGTCTTTTGACCTTAAACTGACTTTTTGTAAGTCCAAGAGAGACATATTCGGCTTA